>NW_028152481.1:0-600000 GCF_951799395.1 Argentina silus | reverse complement strand
TTTAGGCCTTTGCAAGCTATCGGAAGTTGTGCGCGGCAGGAGAGACAAATCCATGTTTTCGCGCCTTTTTTGCGATTTCAAGGTCGAAAAACACATAGGCCCCAAAATGAAAGAAACGGCTGCCGCGCCAAAACTATGGCTTCAAACTTGATGAAAACAGTCTTTCCCATAATAACTCACGGGCTGCTTGTGTTTTTTAGGCCTTTGCAAGCTATCGGAAGTGTGTGCGCGGCAGGAGAGACAAATCCATGTTTTCGCGCCTTTTTTGCGATTTCAAGGTCGAAAAACACATAGGCCCCAAAATGAAAGAAACGGCTGCCGCGCCAAAACTATGGCTTCAAACTTGATGAAAACAGTCTCTCCCATAATAACTCACGGGCTGCTTGTGTTTTTTAGGCCTTTGCAAGCTATCGGAAGTGTGTGCGCGGCAGGAGAGACAAATCCATGTTTTCGCGCCTTTTTTGCGATTTCAAGGTCGAAAAACAAATAGGCCCCAAAATGAAAGAAACGGCTGGCGCGCCAAAACTATGGCTTCAAACTTGATGAAAACAGTCTCTCCCATAATAACTCACGGGCTGCTTGTGTTTTTTAGGCCTTCGCAAGCTATCGGAAGTGTGTGCGCGGCAGGAGAGACAAATCTATGTTTTCGCGCCTGTTTTGCCATTTCCAGGTCGAAAAACACACAGAACCCAAAAATAAAGAAACGGCTGTCCAGCCAAAACTGAGGCTTCAAACTTGATGAAAACAGTCTCTCCCACAATAACTCAAGGGCCGCTTGTGTTTTTTAGGCCTTCGCAAGCTATCGGAAGTGTGTGCGCGGCAGGAGAGACAAATCCATGTTTTCGCGCATTTTTTGCGATTTCAAGGTCGAAAAACACATAGGCCCCAAAATGAAAGAAACGGCTGCCGCGCCAAAACTATGGCTTCAATCTTGATGAAAACAGTCTCTCCCATAATAACTCACGGGCTGCTTGTGTTTTTTAGGCCTTTGCAAGCTATCGGAAGTGTGTGCGCGGCAGGAGAGACAAATCCATGTTTTCGCGCATTTTTTGCGATTTCAAGGTCGAAAAACACATAGGCCCCAAAATGAAAGAAACGGCTGCCGCGCCAAAACTATGGCTTCAAACTTGATGAAAACAGTCTCTCCCATAATAACTCACGGGCTGCTTGTGTTTTTTAGGCTTTTGCAAGCTATCGGAAGTGTGTGCGCGGCAGGAGAGACAAATCCATGTTTTCGCGCATTTTTTGCGATTTCAAGGTCGAAAAACACATAGGCCCCAAAATGAAAGAAACGGCTGCCGCGCCAAAACTATGGCTTCAATCTTGATGAAAACAGTCTCTCCCATAATAACTCAAGGGCTGCTTGTGTTTTTTAGGCCTTTGCAAGCTATCGGAAGTTGTGCGCGGCAGGAGAGACAAATCCATGTTTTCGCGCCTTTTTTGCGATTTCAAGGTCGAAAAACACATAGGCCCCAAAATGAAAGAAACGGCTGCCGCGCCAAAACTATGGCTTCAAACTTGATGAAAACAGTCTCTCCCATAATAACTCACGGGCTGCTTGTGTTTTTTAGGCCTTTGCAAGCTATCGGAAGTGTGTGCGCGGCAGGAGAGACAAATCCATGTTTTCGCGCCTTTTTTGCGATTTCAAGGTCGAAAAACACATAGGCCCCAAAATGAAAGAAACGGCTGGCGCGCCAAAACTATGGCTTCAAACTTGATGAAAACAGTCTCTCCCATAATAACTCACGGGCTGCTTGTGTTTTTTAGGCCTTCGCAAGCTATCGGAAGTGTGTGCGCGGCAGGAGAGACAAATCTATGTTTTCGCGCCTGTTTTGCCATTTCCAGGTCGAAAAACACACAGAACCCAAAAATAAAGAAACGGCTGTCCAGCCAAAACTGAGGCTTCAAACTTGATGAAAACAGTCTCTCCCACAATAACTCAAGGGCCGCTTGTGTTTTTTAGGCCTTCGCAAGCTATCGGAAGTGTGTGCGCGGCAGGAGAGACAAATCCATGTTTTCGCGCATTTTTTGCGATTTCAAGGTCGAAAAACACATAGGCCCCAAAATGAAAGAAACGGCTGCCGCGCCAAAACTATGGCTTCAATCTTGATGAAAACAGTCTCTCCCATAATAACTCACGGCCTGCTTGTGTTTTTTAGGCCTTTGCAAGCTATCGGAAGTGTGTGCGCGGCAGGAGAGACAAATCCATGTTTTCGCGCCTTTTTTGCGATTTCAAGGTCGAAAAACACATAGGCCCCAAAATGAAAGAAACGGCTGGGGCGCCAAAACTATGGCTTGAAACTTGATGAAAACAGTCTCTCCCATAATAACTCACGGGCTGCTTGTGTTTTTTAGGCCTTTGCAAGCTATCGGAAGTGTGTGCGCGGCAGGAGAGACAAATCCATGTTTTCGCGCCTTTTTTGCGATTTCAAGGTCGAAAAACACATAGGCCCCAAAATGAAAGAAACGGCTGGGGCGCCAAAACTATGGCTTGAAACTTGATGAAAACAGTCTCTCCCATAATAACTCACGGGCTGCTTGTGTTTTTTAGGCCTTTGCAAGCTATCGGAAGTTGTGCGCGGCAGGAGAGACAAATCCATGTTTTCGCGCCTTTTTTGAGATTTCAAGGTCGAAAAACACATAGGCCCCAAAATGAAAGAAACGGCTGGCGCGCCAAAACTATGGCTTCAAACTTGATGAAAACAGTCTTTCCCATAATAACTCACGGGCTGCTTGTGTTTTTTAGGCCTTTGCAAGCTATCGGAAGTGTGTGCGCGGCAGGAGAGACAAATCCATGTTTTCGCGCCTTTTTTGCGATTTCAAGGTCGAAAAACACATAGGCCCCAAAATGAAAGAAACGGCTGGCGCGCCAAAACTATGACTTCAAACTTGATGAAAACAGTCTCTCCCATATTAACTCACGGGCTGATTGTGTTTTTTAGGCCTTCGCAAGCTATCGGAAGTGTGTGCGCAGCAGGAGAGACAAATCTATGTTTTCGCGCCTGTTTTGCCATTTCCAGGTCGAAAAACACACAGACCCCAAAAATAAAGAAACGGCTGTCCAGCCAAAACTGAGGCTTCAAACTTGATGAAAACAGTCTCTCCCACAATAACTCAAGTGACGCTTGTGTTTTTTAGGCCTTCGCAAGCTATCGGAAGTGTGTGCGCGGCAGGAGAGACAAATCCATGTTTTCGCGCATTTTTTGCGATTTCAAGGTCGAAAAACACATAGGCCCCAAAATGAAAGAAACGGCTGCCGCGCCAAAACTATGGCTTCAAACTTGATGAAAACAGTCTCTCCCATATTAACTCACGGGCTGATTGTGTTTTTTAGGCCTTCGCAAGCTATCGGAAGTGTGTGCGCAGCAGGAGAGACAAATCTATGTTTTCGCGCCTTTTTTGCCATTTCCAGGTCGAAAAACACACAGACCCCAAAAATAAAGAAACGGCTGTCCAGCCAAAACTGAGGCTTCAAACTTGATGAAAACAGTCTCTCCCAAAATAACTCAAGGGCCGCTTGTGTTTTTTAGGCCTTCGCAAGCTATCGGAAGTGTGTGCGCGGCAGTAGAGACAAATCCATGTTTTCGCGCCTTTTTTGCGATTTCAAGGTCGAAAAACACATAGGCCCCAAAATGAAAGAAACGGCTGGGGCGCCAAAACTATGGCTTGAAACTTGATGAAAACAGTCTCTCCCATAATAACTCACGGGCTGCTTGTGTTTTTTAGGCCTTTGCAAGCTATCGGAAGTTGTGCGCGGCAGGAGAGACAAATCCATGTTTTCGCGCCTTTTTTGCGATTTCAAGGTCGAAAAACACATAGGCCCCAAAATGAAAGAAACGGCTGGCGCGCCAAAACTATGGCTTCAAACTTGATGAAAACAGTCTTTCCCATAATAACTCACGGGCTGCTTGTGTTTTTTAGGCCTTTGCAAGCTATCGGAAGTGTGTGCGCGGCAGGAGAGACAAATCCATGTTTTCGCGCCTTTTTTGCGATTTCAAGGTCGAAAAACACATAGGCCCCAAAATGAAAGAAACGGCTGGCGCGCCAAAACTATGGCTTCAAACTTGATGAAAACAGTCTCTCCCATATTAACTCACGGGCTGATTGTGTTTTTTAGGCCTTCGCAAGCTATCGGAAGTGTGTGCGCAGCAGGAGAGACAAATCCATGTTTTCGCGCCTTTTTTGCGATTTCAAGGTCGAAAAACAAATAGGCCCCAAAATGAAAGAAACGGCTGGCGCGCCAAAACTATGGCTTCAAACTTGATGAAAACAGTCTTTCCCATAATAACTCACGGGCTGCTTGTGTTTTTTAGGCCTTTGCAAGCTATCGGAAGTGTGTGCGCGGCAGGAGAGACAAATCCATGTTTTCGCGCCTTTTTTGCGATTTCAAGGTCGAAAAACACATAGGCCCCAAAATGAAAGAAACGGCTGGCGCGCCAAAACTATGGCTTCAAACTTGATGAAAACAGTCTCTCCCATATTAACTCACGGGCTGATTGTGTTTTTTAGGCCTTCGCAAGCTATCGGAAGTGTGTGCGCAGCAGGAGAGACAAATCTATGTTTTCGCGCCTGTTTTGCCATTTCCAGGTCGAAAAACACACAGATCCCAAAAATAAAGAAACGGCTGTCCAGCCAAAACTGAGGCTTCAAACTTGATGAAAACAGTCTCTCCCACAATAACTCAAGGGACGCTTGTGTTTTTTAGGCCTTCGCAAGCTATCGGAAGTGTGTGCGCGGCAGGAGAGACAAATCCATGTTTTCGCGCATTTTTTGCGATTTCAAGGTCGAAAAACACATAGGCCCCAAAATGAAAGAAACGGCTGCCGGCCCAAAACTATGGCTTCAAACTTGATGAAAACAGTCTCTCCCATAATAACTCACGGGCTACTTGTGTTTTTTAGGCCTTTGCAAGCTATCGGAAGTGTGTGCGCGGCAGGAGAGACAAATCCATGTTTTCGCGCCTTTTTTGCGATTTCAAGGTCGAAAAACACATAGGCCCCAAAATGAAAGAAACGGCTGGCGCGCCAAAACTATGGCTTGAAACTTGATGAAAACAGTCTCTCCCATAATAACTCACGGGCTGCTTGTGTTTTTTAGGCCTTTGCAAGCTATCGGAAGTGTGTGCGCGGCAGGAGAGACAAATCCATGTTTTCGCTCCTTTTTTGCGATTTCAAGGTCGAAAAACACATAGGCCCCAAAATGAAAGAAACGGCTGGCGCGCCAAAACTATGACTTCAAACTTGATGAAAACAGTCTCTCCCATATTAACTCACGGGCTGATTGTGTTTTTTAGGCCTTCGCAAGCTATCGGAAGTGTGTGCGCAGCAGGAGAGACAAATCTATGTTTTCGCGCCTGTTTTGCCATTTCCAGGTCGAAAAACACACAGACCCCAAAAATAAAGAAACGGCTGTCCAGCCAAAACTGAGGCTTCAAACTTGATGAAAACAGTCTCTCCCACAATAACTCAAGTGACGCTTGTGTTTTTTAGGCCTTCGCAAGCTATCGGAAGTGTGTGCGCGGCAGGAGAGACAAATCCATGTTTTCGCGCCTTTTTTGCGATTTCAAGGTCGAAAAACACATAGGCCCCAAAATGAAAGAAACGGCTGCCGCGCCAAAACTATGGCTTCAAACTTGATGAAAACAGTCTCTCCCATATTAACTCACGGGCTGATTGTGTTTTTTAGGCCTTCGCAAGCTATCAGAAGTGTGTGCGCAGCAGGAGAGACAAATCTATGTTTTCGCGCCTTTTTTGCCATTTCCAGGTCGAAAAACACACAGACCCCAAAAATAAAGAAACGGCTGTCCAGCCAAAACTGAGGCTTCAAACTTGATGAAAACAGTCTCTCCCAAAATAACTCAAGGGCCGCTTGTGTTTTTTAGGCCTTCGCAAGCTATCGGAAGTGTGTGCGCGGCAGTAGAGACAAATCCATGTTTTCGCGCCTTTTTTGCGATTTCAAGGTCGAAAAACACATAGGCCCCAAAATGAAAGAAACGGCTGCCGCGCCAAAACTATGGCTTCAAACTTGATGAAAACAGTCTCTCCCATAATAACTCACGGGCTGCTTGTGTTTTTTAGGCCTTTGCAAGCTATCGGAAGTGTGTGCGCGGCAGGAGAGACAAATCCATGTTTTCGCGCCTTTTTTGCGATTTCAAGGTCGAAAAACACATAGGCCCCAAAATGAAAGAAACGGCTGGCGCGCCAAAACTATGGCTTCAAACTTGATGAAAACAGTCTCTCCCATATTAACTCACGGGCTGATTGTGTTTTTTAGGCCTTCGCAAGCTATCGGAAGTGTGTGCGCAGCAGGAGAGACAAATCTATGTTTTCGCGCCTGTTTTGCCATTTCCAGGTCGAAAAACACACAGACCCCAAAAATAAAGAAACGGCTGTCCAGCCAAAACTGAGGCTTCAAACTTGATGAAAACAGTCTCTCCCACAATAACTCAAGGGCCGCTTGTGTTTTTTAGGCCTTCGCAAGCTATCGGAAGTGTGTGCGCGGCAGGAGAGACAAATCCATGTTTTCGCGCATTTTTTGCGATTTCAAGGTCGAAAAACACATAGGCCCCAAAATGAAAGAAACGGCTGCCGCGCCAAAACTATGGCTTCAAACTTGATGAAAACAGTCTCTCCCATAATAACTCACGGGCTGCTTGTGTTTTTTAGGCCTTTGCAAGCTATCGGAAGTGTGTGCGCGGCAGGAGATACAAATCCATGTTTTCGCGCCTTTTTTGCGATTTCAAGGTCGAAAAACACATAGGCCCCAAAATGAAAGAAACGGCTGCCGCGCCAAAACTATGGCTTCAAACTTGATGAAAACAGTCTCTCCCATATTAACTCACGGGCTGATTGTGTTTTTTAGGCCTTCGCAAGCAATCGGAAGTGTGTGCGCGGCAGGAGAGACAAATCCATGTTTTCGCGCCTTTTTTGCGATTTCAAGGTCGAAAAACACATAGGCCCCAAAATGAAAGAAACGGCTGCCGCGCCAAAACTATGGCTTCAAACTTGATGAAAACAGTCTCTCCCATATTAACTCACGGGCTGATTGTGTTTTTTAGGCCTTCGCAAGCAATCGGAAGTGTGTGCGCGGCAGGAGAGACAAATCCATGTTTTCGCGCCTTTTTTGCGATTTCCAGGTCGAAAAACACATAGGCCCCAAAATGAAAGAAACGGCTGGCGCGCCAAAACTATGGCTTCAAACTTGATGAAAACAGTCTCTCCCATAATAACTCACGGACTGCTTGTGTTTTTTAGGCCTTTGCAAGCTATCGGAAGTGTGTGCGGCAGGAGAGACAAATCCATGTTTTCGCGCCTTTTTTGCGATTTCCAGGTCGAAAAACACACAGATCCCAAAAATAAAGAAACGGCTGTCCAGCCAAAACTGAGGCTTCAAACTTGATGAAAACAGTCTCTCCCACAATAACTCAAGGGCCGCTTGTGTTTTTTAGGCCTTCGCAAGCTATCGGAAGTGTGTGCGCGGCAGGAGAGACAAATCCATGTTTTCGCGCATTTTTTGCGATTTCAAGGTCGAAAAACACATAGGCCCCAAAATGAAAGAAACGGCTGCCGCGCCAAAACTATGGCTTCAAACTTGATGAAAACAGTCTCTCCCATAATAACTCACAGGCTGCTTGTGTTTTTTAGGCCTTTGCAAGCTATCGGAAGTGTGTGCGCAGCAGGAGAGACAAATCTATGTTTTCGCGCCTGTTTTGCCATTTCCAGGTCGAAAAACACACAGACCCCAAAAATAAAGAAACGGCTGTCCAGCCAAAACTGAGGCTTCAAACTTGATGAAAACAGTCTCTCCCACAATAACTCAAGGGCCGCTTGTGTTTTTTAGGCCTTTGCAAGCTATCGGAAGTGTGTGCGCGGCAGGAGAGACAAATCCATGTTTTCGCGCCTTTTTTGCGATTTCAAGGTCGAAAAACACATAGGCCCCAAAATGAAAGAAACGGCTGGCGCGCCAAAACTATGGCTTCAAACTTGATGAAAACAGTCTCTCCCATAATAACTCACGGGCTGCTTGTGTTTTTTAGGCCTTTGCACGCTATCGGAAGTGTGTGCGCGGCAGGAGAGACAAATCCATGTTTTCGCGCCTTTTTTGCCATTTCCAGGTCGAAAAACACAAAGGCCCCAAAATGAAAGAAACGGCTGCCGCGCCAAAACTATGGCTTCAAACTTGATGAAAACAGTCTCTCCCACAACAACTCAAGGGCTGCTTGTGTTTTTTAGGCCTTCGCAAGATATCGGAAGTGTGTGCGCGGCAGGAGAGACAAATCCATGTTTTCGCGCCTTTTTTCCATTTCCAGGTCGAAGAAAACAAAGGCCCCAAAAATAAAGAAACGGCTGTCCAGCCAAAACTGAGGCTTCAAACTTGATGAAAACAGTCTCTCAGACAATAACTCAAGGGCTGCTTGTGTTTTTTAGGCCTTCGCAAGATATCGGAAGTGTGTGCGCGGCAGGAGAGACAAATCAATGTTTTCGCGACTTTTTTGCGATTTCAAGGTCGAAAAACACATAGGCCCCAAAATGAAAGAAACGGCTGGCGCGCCAAAACTATGGCTTCAAACTTGATGAAAACAGTCTCTCCCATAATAACTCACGGGCTGCTTGTGTTTTTTAGGCCTTTTCACGCTATCGGAAGTGTGTGCGCGGCAGGAGAGACAAATCCATGTTTTCGCGCCTTTTTTGCCATTTCCAGGTCGAAAAACACAAAGGCCCCAAAATGAAAGAAACGGCTGCCGCGCCAAAACTATGGCTTCAAACTTGATGAAAACAGTCTCTCCCACAACAACTCAAGGGCTGCTTGTGTTTTTTAGGCCTTCGCAAGATAACGGAAGTGTGTGCGCGGCAGGAGAGACAAATCAATGTTTTCGCGCCTTTTTTGCGATTTCAAGGTCGAAAAACACATAGGCCCCAAAATGAAAGAAACGGCTGCCGCGCCAAAACTATGGCTTCAAACTTGATGAAAACAGTCTCTCCCATAATAACTGACGGGCTGCTTGTGTTTTTTAGGCCTTTGCACGCTATCGGAAGTGTGTGCGCGGCAGGAGAGACAAATCCATGTTTTCGCGCCTTTTTTCCATTTCCAGGTCGAAGAAAACAAAGGCCCCAAAAATAAAGAAACGGCTGTCCAGCCAAAACTGAGGCTTCAAACTTGATGAAAACAGTCTCTCAGACAATAACTCAAGGGCCGCTTGTGTTTTTTAGGCCTTCGCAAACTATCGGAAGTGTGTGCGCGGCAGGAGAGACAAATCCATGTTTTCGCGCCTTTTTTGCCATTTCCAGGTCGAAAAACACAAAGGCCCCAAAATGAAAGAAACGGCTGCCGCGCCAAAACTATGACTTCAAACTTGATGAAAACAGTCTCTCCCACAATAACTCAAGGGCTGCTTGTGTTTTTTAGGCCTTCGCAAGATATCGGAAGTGTGTGCGCGGCAGGAGAGACAAATCAATGTTTTCGCGACTTTTTTTCGATTTCAAGTTCGAAAAACACATAGGCCCCAAAATGAAAGAAACGGCTGGCGCGCCAAAACTATGGCTTCAAACTTGATGAAAACAGTCTCTCCCATATTAACTCACGGGCTGCTTGTGTTTTTTAGGCCTTTGCAAGCTATCGGAAGTGTGTGCGCGGCAGGAGAGACAAATCCATGTTTTCGCGCCTTTTTTGCGATTTCAAGGTCGAAAAACACACAGACCCCAAAAATAAAGAAACGGCTGTCCAGCCAAAACTGAGGCTTCAAACTTGATGAAAACAGTCTCTCCCACAATAACTCAATGGCCGCTTGTGTTTTTTAGGCCTTCGCAAGCTATCGGAAGTGTGTGCGCGGCAGGAGAGCCAAATCCATGTTTTCGCGCCTTTTTTGCGATTTCAAGGTCGAAAAACACATAGGCCCCAAAATGAAAGAAACGGCTGCCGCGCCAAAACTATGGCTTCAAACTTGATGAAAACAGTCTCTCCCATATTAACTCACGGGCTGATTGTGTTTTTTAGGCCTTCGCAAGCTATCGGAAGTGTGTGCGCAGCAGGAGAGACAAATCTATGTTTTCGCGCCTGTTTTGCCATTTCCAGATCGAAAAACACACAGAACCCAAAAATAAAGAAACGGCTGTCCAGCCAAAACTGAGGCTTCAAACTTGATGAAAACAGTCTCTCCCACAATAACTCAAGGGCCGCTTGTGTTTTTTAGGCCTTTGCAAGCTATCGGAAGTGTGTGCGCGGCAGGAGAGACAAATCCATGTTTTCGCGCCTTTTTTGCGATTTCAAGGTCGAAAAACACATAGGCCCCAAAATGAAAGAAACGGCTGGCGCGCCAAAACTATGGCTTCAAACTTGATGAAAACAGTCTCTCCCACAATAACTCAAGGGCCGCTTGTGTTTTTTAGGCCTTTGCAAGCTATCGGAAGTGTGTGCGCGGCAGGAGAGACAAATCCATGTTTTCGCGCCTTTTTTGCGATTTCAAGGTCGAAAAACACATAGGCCCCAAAAATAAAGAAACGGCTGTCCAGCCAAAACTGAGGCTTCAAACTTGATGAAAACAGTCTCTCAGACAATAACTCAAGGGCCGCTTGTGTTTTTTAGGCCTTCGCAAACTATCGGAAGTGTGTGCGCGGCAGGAGAGACAAATCCATGTTTTCGCGCCTTTTTTGCCATTTCCAGGTCGAAAAACACAAAGGCCCCAAAATGAAAGAAACGGCTGCCGCGCCAAAACTATGACTTCAAACTTGATGAAAACAGTCTCTCCCACAATAACTCAAGGGCTGCTTGTGTTTTTTAGGCCTTCGCAAGATATCGGAAGTGTGTGCGCGGCAGGAGAGACAAATCCATGTTTTCGCGCCTTTTTTGCGATTTCAAGGTCGAAAAACACACAGACCCCAAAAATAAAGAAACGGCTGTCCAGCCAAAACTGAGGCTTCAAACTTGATGAAAACAGTCTCTCCCACAATAACTCAATGGCCGCTTGTGTTTTTTAGGCCTTCGCAAGCTATCGGAAGTGTGTGCGCGGCAGGAGAGCCAAATCCATGTTTTCGCGCCTTTTTTGCGATTTCAAGGTCGAAAAACACATAGGCCCCAAAATGAAAGAAACGGCTGCCGCGCCAAAACTATGGCTTCAAACTTGATGAAAACAGTCTCTCCCATATTAACTCACGGGCTGATTGTGTTTTTTAGGCCTTCGCAAGCTATCGGAAGTGTGTGCGCAGCAGGAGAGACAAATCTATGTTTTCGCGCCTGTTTTGCCATTTCCAGATCGAAAAACACACAGACCCCAAAAATAAAGAAACGGCTGTCCAGCCAAAACTGAGGCTTCAAACTTGATGAAAACAGTCTCTCCCACAATAACTCAAGGGCCGCTTGTGTTTTTTAGGCCTTTGCAAGCTATCGGAAGTGTGTGCGCGGCAGGAGAGACAAATCCATGTTTTCGCGCCTTTTTTGCGATTTCAAGGTCGAAAAACACATAGGCCCCAAAATGAAAGAAACGGCTGGCGCGCCAAAACTATGGCTTCAAACTTGATGAAAACAGTCTCTCCCATAATAACTCACGGGCTGCTTGTGTTTTTTAGGCCTTTGCAAGCTATCGGAAGTGTGTGCGCGGCAGGAGAGACAAATCCATGTTTTCGCGCCTTTTTTGCGATTTCAAGGTCGAAAAACACATAGGCCCCAAAATGAAAGAAACGGCTGGCGCGCCAAAACTATGGCTTCAAACTTGATGAAAACAGTCTCTCCCATAATAACTCACGGGCTGCTTGTGTTTTTTAGGCCTTTGCACGCTATCGGAAGTGTGTGCGCGGCAGGAGAGACAAATCCATGTTTTCGCGCCTTTTTTGCCATTTCCAGGTCGAAAAACACAAAGGCCCCAAAATGAAAGAAACGGCTGCCGCGCCAAAACTATGGCTTCAAACTTGATGAAAACAGTCTCTCCCACAACAACTCAAGGGCTGCTTGTGTTTTTTAGGCCTTCGCAAGATAACGGAAGTGTGTGCGCGGCAGGAGAGACAAATCAATGTTTTCGCGCCTTTTTTGCGATTTCAAGGTCGAAAAACACATAGGCCCCAAAATGAAAGAAACGGCTGCCGCGCCAAAACTATGGCTTCAAACTTGATGAAAACAGTCTCTCCCATAATAACTGACGGGCTGCTTGTGTTTTTTAGGCCTTTGCACGCTATCGGAAGTGTGTGCGCGGCAGGAGAGACAAATCCATGTTTTCGCGCCTTTTTTCCATTTCCAGGTCGAAGAAAACAAAGGCCACAAAAATAAAGAAACGGCTGTCCAGCCAAAACTGAGGCTTCAAACTTGATGAAAACAGTCTCTCAGACAATAACTCAAGGGCCGCTTGTGTTTTTTAGGCCTTCGCAAACTATCGGAAGTGTGTGCGCGGCAGGAGAGACAAATCCATGTTTTCGCGCCTTTTTTGCCATTTCCAGGTCGAAAAACACAAAGGCCCCAAAATGAAAGAAACGGCTGCCGCGCCAAAACTATGACTTCAAACTTGATGAAAACAGTCTCTCCCACAATAACTCAAGGGCTGCTTGTGTTTTTTAGGCCTTCGCAAGATATCGGAAGTGTGTGCGCGGCAGGAGAGACAAATCCATGTTTTCGCGCCTTTTTTGCCATTTCCAGGTCGAAAAACACAAAGGCCCCAAAATGAAAGAAACGGCTGCCGCGCCAAAACTATGACTTCAAACTTGATGAAAACAGTCTCTCCCACAATAACTCAAGGGCTGCTTGTGTTTTTTAGGCCTTCGCAAGATATCGGAAGTGTGTGCGCGGCAGGAGAGACAAATCAATGTTTTCGCGACTTTTTTTCGATTTCAAGGTCGAAAAACACATAGGCCCCAAAATGAAAGAAACGGCTGGCGCGCCAAAACTATGGCTTCAAACTTGATGAAAACAGTCTCTCCCATATTAACTCACGGGCTGCTTGTGTTTTTTAGGCCTTTGCAAGCTATCGGAAGTGTGTGCGCGGCAGGAGAGACAAATCCATGTTTTCGCGCCTTTTTTGCGATTTCAAGGTCGAAAAACACACAGACCCCAAAAATAAAGAAACGGCTGTCCAGCCAAAACTGAGGCTTCAAACTTGATGAAAACAGTCTCTCCCACAATAACTCAATGGCCGCTTGTGTTTTTTAGGCCTTCGCAAGCTATCGGAAGTGTGTGCGCGGCAGGAGAGCCAAATCCATGTTTTCGCGCCTTTTTTGCGATTTCAAGGTCGAAAAACACATAGGCCCCAAAATGAAAGAAACGGCTGCCGCGCCAAAACTATGGCTTCAAACTTGATGAAAACAGTCTCTCCCATATTAACTCACGGGCTGATTGTGTTTTTTAGGCCTTCGCAAGCTATCGGAAGTGTGTGCGCAGCAGGAGAGACAAATCTATGTTTTCGCGCCTGTTTTGCCATTTCCAGATCGAAAAACACACAGACCCCAAAAATAAAGAAACGGCTGTCCAGCCAAAACTGAGGCTTCAAACTTGATGAAAACAGTCTCTCCCACAATAACTCAAGGGCCGCTTGTGTTTTTTAGGCCTTTGCAAGCTATCGGAAGTGTGTGCGCGGCAGGAGAGACAAATCCATGTTTTCGCGCCTTTTTTGCGATTTCAAGGTCGAAAAACACATAGGCCCCAAAATGAAAGAAACGGCTGGCGCGCCAAAACTATGGCTTCAAACTTGATGAAAACAGTCTCTCCCATAATAACTCACGGGCTGCTTGTGTTTTTTAGGCCTTTGCAAGCTATCGGAAGTGTGTGCGCGGCAGGAGAGACAAATCCATGTTTTCGCGCCTTTTTTGCGATTTCAAGGTCGAAAAACACATAGGCCCCAAAATGAAAGAAACGGCTGGCGCGCCAAAACTATGGCTTCAAACTTGATGAAAACAGTCTCTCCCATAATAACTCACGGGCTGCTTGTGTTTTTTAGGCCTTTGCAAGCTATCGGAAGTGTGTGCGCGGCAGGAGAGACAAATCCATGTTTTCGCGCCTTTTTTGCGATTTCAAGGTCGAAAAACACATAGGCCCCAAAATGAAAGAAACGGCTGGCACGCCAAAACTATGGCTTCAAACTTGATGAAAACAGTCTCTCCCATAATAACTCACGGACTGCTTGTGTTTTTTAGGCCTTTGCAAGCTATCGGAAGTGTGTGCGCGGCAGGAGAGACAAATCCATGTTTTCGCGCCTTTTTTGCGATTTCCAGGTCGAAAAACTCACAGACCCCAAAAATAAAGAAACGGCTGTCCAGCCAAAACTGAGGCTTCAAACTTGATGAAAACAGTCTCTCCCACAATAACTCAAGGGCCGCTTGTGTTTTTTAGGCCTTCGCAAGCTATCGGAAGTGTGTGCGCGGCAGGAGAGACAAATCCATGTTTTCGCGCATTTTTTGCGATTTCAAGGTCGAAAAACACATAGGCCCCAAAATGAAAGAAACGGCTGCCGCGCCAAAACTATGGCTTCAAACTTGATGAAAACAGTCTCTCCCACAATAACTCAATGGCCGCTTGTGTTTTTTAGGCCTTCGCAAGCTATCGGAAGTGTGTGCGCGGCAGGAGAGACAAATCCATGTTTTCGCGCCTTTTTTGCGATTTCAAGGTCGAAAAACACATAGGCCCCAAAATGAAAGAAACGGCTTGCGCGCCAAAACTATGGCTTCAAACTTGATGAAAACAGTCTCTCCCATATTAACTCACGGGCTGCTTGTGTTTTTTAGGCCTTTGCAAGCTATCGGAAGTGTGTGCGCGGCAGGAGAGACAAATCCATGTTTTCGCGCCTTTTTTGCGATTTCAAGGTCGAAAAACACACAGACCCCAAAAATAAAGAAACGGCTGTCCAGCCAAAACTGAGGCTTCAAACTTGATGAAAACAGTCTCTCCCACAATAACTCAATGGCCGCTTGTGTTTTTTAGGCCTTCGCAAGCTATCGGAAGTGTGTGCGCGGCAGGAGAGACAAATCCATGTTTTCGCGCCTTTTTTGCGATTTCAAGGTCGAAAAACACATAGGCCCCAAAATGAAAGAAACGGCTGCCGCGCCAAAACTATGGCTTCAAACTTGATGAAAACAGTCTCTCCCATATTAACTCACGGGCTGATTGTGTTTTTTAGGCCTTCGCAAGCTATCGGAAGTGTGTGCGCAGCAGGAGAGACAAATCTATGTTTTCGCGCCTGTTTTGCCATTTCCAGATCGAAAAACACACAGACCCCAAAAATAAAGAAACGGCTGTCCAGCCAAAACTGAGGCTTCAAACTTGATGAAAACAGTCTCTCCCACAATAACTCAAGGGCCGCTTGTGTTTTTTAGGCCTTTGCAAGCTATCGGAAGTGTGTGCGCGGCAGGAGAGACAAATCCATGTTTTCGCGCCTTTTTTGCGATTTCAAGGTCGAAAAACACATAGGCCCCAAAATGAAAGAAACGGCTGGCGCGCCAAAACTATGGCTTCAAACTTGATGGAAACAGTCTCTCCCATAATAACTCACGGGCTGCTTGTGTTTTTTAGGCCTTTGCAAGCTATCGGAAGTGTGTGCGCGGCAGGAGAGACAAATCCATGTTTTCGCGCCTTTTTTGCGATTTCAAGGTCGAAAAACACATAGGCCCCAAAATGAAAGAAACGGCTGGTGCGCCAAAACTATGGCTTCAAACTTGATGAAAACAGTCTCTCCCATAATAACTCACGGGCTGCTTGTGTTTTTTAGGCCTTTGCAAGCTATCGGAAGTGTGTGCGCGGCAGGAGAGACAAATCCATGTTTTCGCGCCTTTTTTGCGATTTCAAGGTCGAAAAACACATAGGCCCCAAAATGAAAGAAACGGCTGGCACGCCAAAACTATGGCTTCAAACTTGATGAAAACAGTCTCTCCCATAATAACTCACGGACTGCTTGTGTTTTTTAGGCCTTTGCAAGCTATCGGAAGTGTGTGCGCGGCAGGAGAGACAAATCCATGTTTTCGCGCCTTTTTTGCGATTTCCAGGTCGAAAAACACACAGACCCCAAAAATAAAGAAACGGCTGTCCAGCCAAAACTGAGGCTTCAAACTTGATGAAAACAGTCTCTCCCACAATAACTCAAGGGCCGCTTGTGTTTTTTAGGCCTTCGCAAGCTATCGGAAGTGTGTGCGCGGCAGGAGAGACAAATCCATGTTTTCGCGCATTTTTTGCGATTTCAAGGTCGAAAAACACATAGGCCCCAAAATGAAAGAAACGGCTGCCGCGCCAAAACTATGGCTTCAAACTTGATGAAAACAGTCTCTCCCACAATAACTCAATGGCCGCTTGTGTTTTTTAGGCCTTCGCAAGCTATCGGAAGTGTGTGCGCGGCAGGAGAGACAAATCCATGTTTTCGCGCCTTTTTTGCGATTTCAAGGTCGAAAAACACATAGGCCCCAAAATGAAAGAAACGGCTGGCGCGCCAAAACTATGGCTTCAAACTTGATGAAAACTGTCTCTCCCACAATAACTCAATGGCCGCTTGTGTTTTTTAGGCCTTCGCAAGCTATCGGAAGTGTGTGCGCGGCAGGAGAGACAAATCCATGTTTTCGCGCATTTTTTGCGATTTCAAGGTCGAAAAACACATAGGCCCCAAAATGAAAGAAACGGCTACCGCGCCAAAACTATGGCTTCAAACTTGATGAAAACAGTCTCTCCCATATTAACTCACGGGCTGATTGTGTTTTTTAGGCCTTCGCAAGCTATCGGAAGTGTGTGCGCAGCAGGAGAGACAAATCTATGTTTTCGCGCCTGTTTTGCCATTTCCAGGTAGAAAAACACACAGACCCCAAAAATAAAGAAACGGCTGGCGCGCCAAAACTATGGCTTCAAACTTGATGAAAACAGTCTCTCCCATAATAACTCACGGGCTGCTTGTGTTTTTTAGGCCTTTGTAAGCTATCGGAAGTGTGTGCGCGGCAGGAGAGACAAATCCATGTTTTCGCGCCTTTTTTGCGATTTCAAGGTCGAAAAACACATAGGCCCCAAAATGAAAGAAACGGCTGGCGCGCCAAAACTATGGCTTCAAACTTGATGAAAACAGTCTCTCCCATAATAACTCACGGGCTGCTTGTGTTTTTTAGGCCTTTGCAAGCTATCGGAAGTGTGTGCGCGGCAGGAGAGACAAATCCATGTTTTCGCGCCTTTTTTGCGATTTCCAGGTCGAAAAACACACAGACCCCAAAAATAAAGAAACGGCTGTCCAGCCAAAACTGAGGCTTCAAACTTGATGAAAACAGTCTCTCCCACAATAACTCAAGGGCCGCTTGTGTTTTTTAGGCCTTCGCAAGCTATCGGAAGTGTGTGCGCGGCAGGAGAGACAAATCCATTTTTTCGCGCATTTTTTGCGATTTCAAGGTCGAAAAACACATAGGCCCCAAAATGAAAGAAACGGCTGCCGCGCCAAAACTATGGCTTCAAACTTGATGAAAACAGTCTCTCCCATAATAACTCACAGGCTGCTTGTGTTTTTTAGGCCTTTGCAAGCTATCGGAAGTGTGTGCGCGGCAGGAGAGACAAATCCATGTTTTCGCGCCTTTTTTGCGATTTCAAGGTCGAAAAACACATAGGCCCCAAAATGAACGAAACGGCTGGCGCGCCAAAACTATGGCTTCAAACTTGATGAAAACAGTCTCTCCCATATTAACTCACGGGCTGCTTGTGTTTTTTAGGCCTTTGCAAGCTATCGGAAGTGTGTGCGCGGCAGGAGAGACAAATCCATGTTTTCGCGCCTTTTTTGCGATTTCAAGGTCGAAAAACACACAGACCCCAAAAATAAAGAAACGGCTGTCCAGCCAAAACTGAGGCTTCAAACTTGATGAAAACAGTCTCTCCCACAATAACTCAATGGCCGCTTGTGTTTTTTAGGCCTTCGCAAGCTATCGGAAGTGTGTGCGCGGCAGGAGAGCCAAATCCATGTTTTCGCGCATTTTTTGCGATTTCAAGGTCGAAAAACACATAGGCCCCAAAATGAAAGAAACGGCTGCCGCGCCAAAACTATGGCTTCAAACTTGATGAAAACAGTCTCTCCCATATTAACTCACGGGCTGATTGTGTTTTTTAGGCCTTCGCAAGCTATCGGAAGTGTGTGCGCAGCAGGAGAGACAAATCTATGTTTTCGCGCCTGTTTTGCCATTTCCAGGTCGAAAAACACACAGACCCCAAAAATAAAGAAACGGCTGTCCAGCCAAAACTGAGGCTTCAAACTTGATGAAAACACTCTCTCCCACAATAACTCAAGGGCCGCTTGTGTTTTTTAGGCCTATGCAAGCTATCGGAAGTGTGTGCGCGGCAGGAGAGACAAATCAATGTTTTCGCGACTTTTTTGCGATTTCAAGGTCGAAAAACACATAGGCCCCAAAATGAAAGAAACGGCTGCCGCGCCAAAACTATGACTTCAAACTTGATGAAAACAGTCTCTCCCACAATAACTCAAGGGCTGCTTGTGTTTTTTAGGCCTTCGCAAGATATCGGAAGTGTGTGCGCGGCAGGAGAGACAAATCAATGTTTTCGCGACTTTTTTGCGATTTCAAGGTCGAAAAACACATAGGCCCCAAAATGAAAGAAACGGCTGGCGCGCCAAAACTATGGCTTCAAACTTGATGAAAACAGTCTCTCCCATAATAACTCACGGGCTGCTTGTGTTTTTTAGGCCTTTGCACGCTATCGGAAGTGTGTGCGCGGCAGGAGAGACAAATCCATGTTTTCGCGCCTTTTTTCCATTTCCAGGTCGAAGAAAACAAAGGCCCCAAAAATAAAGAAACGGCTGTCCAGCCAAAACTGAGGCTTCAAACTTGATGAAAACAGTCTCTCAGACAATAACTCAAGGGCCGCTTGTGTTTTTTAGGCCTTCGCAAGCTATCGGAAGTGTGTGCGCGGCAGGAGAGACAAATCCATGTTTTCGCGCCTTTTTTGCGATTTCCAGGTCGAAAAACACACAGACCCCAAAAATAAAGAAACGGCTGTCCAGCCAAAACTGAGGCTTCAAACTTGATGAAAACAGTCTCTCAGACAATAACTCAAGGGCCGCTTGTGTTTTTTAGGCCTTCGCAAACTATCGGAAGTGTGTGCGCGGCAGGAGAGACAAATCCATGTTTTCGCGCCTTTTTTGCCATTTCCAGGTCGAAAAACACAAAGGCCCCAAAATGAAAGAAACGGCTGCCGCGCCAAAACTATGACTTCAAACTTGATGAAAACAGTCTCTCCCACAATAACTCAAGGGCTGCTTGTGTTTTTTAGGCCTTCGCAAGATATCGGAAGTGTGTGCGCGGCAGGAGAGACAAATCCATGTTTTCGCGCCTTTTTTGCCATTTCCAGGTCGAAAAACACAAAGGCCCCAAAATGAAAGAAACGGCTGCCGCGCCAAAACTATGACTTCAAACTTGATGAAAACAGTCTCTCCCACAATAACTCAAGGGCTGCTTGTGTTTTTTAGGCCTTCGCAAGATATCGGAAGTGTGTGCGCGGCAGGAGAGACAAATCAATGTTTTCGCGACTTTTTTTCGATTTCAAGGTCGAAAAACACATAGGCCCCAAAATGAAAGAAACGGCTGGCGCGCCAAAACTATGGCTTCAAACTTGATGAAAACAGTCTCTCCCATATTAACTCACGGGCTGCTTGTGTTTTTTAGGCCTTTGCAAGCTATCGGAAGTGTGTGCGCGGCAGGAGAGACAAATCCATGTTTTCGCGCCTTTTTTGCGATTTCAAGGTCGAAAAACACACAGACCCCAAAAATAAAGAAACGGCTGTCCAGCCAAAACTGAGGCTTCAAACTTGATGAAAACAGTCTCTCCCACAATAACTCAATGGCCGCTTGTGTTTTTTAGGCCTTCGCAAGCTATCGGAAGTGTGTGCGCGGCAGGAGAGCCAAATCCATGTTTTCGCGCCTTTTTTGCGATTTCAAGGTCGAAAAACACATAGGCCCCAAAATGAAAGAAACGGCTGCCGCGCCAAAACTATGGCTTCAAACTTGATGAAAACAGTCTCTCCCATATTAACTCACGGGCTGATTGTGTTTTTTAGGCCTTCGCAAGCTATCGGAAGTGTGTGCGCAGCAGGAGAGACAAATCTATGTTTTCGCGCCTGTTTTGCCATTTCCAGATCGAAAAACACACAGACCCCAAAAATAAAGAAACGGCTGTCCAGCCAAAACTGAGGCTTCAAACTTGATGAAAACAGTCTCTCCCACAATAACTCAAGGGCCGCTTGTGTTTTTTAGGCCTTTGCAAGCTATCGGAAGTGTGTGCGCGGCAGGAGAGACAAATCCATGTTTTCGCGCCTTTTTTGCGATTTCAAGGTCGAAAAACACATAGGCCCCAAAATGAAAGAAACGGCTGGCGCGCCAAAACTATGGCTTCAAACTTGATGAAAACAGTCTCTCCCATAATAACTCACGGGCTGCTTGTGTTTTTTAGGCCTTTGCAAGCTATCGGAAGTGTGTGCGCGGCAGGAGAGACAAATCCATGTTTTCGCGCCTTTTTTGCGATTTCAAGGTCGAAAAACACATAGGCCCCAAAATGAAAGAAACGGCTGGCGCGCCAAAACTATGGCTTCAAACTTGATGAAAACAGTCTCTCCCATAATAACTCACGGGCTGCTTGTGTTTTTTAGGCCTTTGCAAGCTATCGGAAGTGTGTGCGCGGCAGGAGAGACAAATCCATGTTTTCGCGCCTTTTTTGCGATTTCAAGGTCGAAAAACACATAGGCCCCAAAATGAAAGAAACGGCTGGCACGCCAAAACTATGGCTTCAAACTTGATGAAAACAGTCTCTCCCATAATAACTCACGGACTGCTTGTGTTTTTTAGGCCTTTGCAAGCTATCGGAAGTGTGTGCGCGGCAGGAGAGACAAATCCATGTTTTCGCGCCTTTTTTGCGATTTCCAGGTCGAAAAACTCACAGACCCCAAAAATAAAGAAACGGCTGTCCAGCCAAAACTGAGGCTTCAAACTTGATGAAAACAGTCTCTCCCACAATAACTCAAGGGCCGCTTGTGTTTTTTAGGCCTTCGCAAGCTATCGGAAGTGTGTGCGCGGCAGGAGAGACAAATCCATGTTTTCGCGCATTTTTTGCGATTTCAAGGTCGAAAAACACATAGGCCCCAAAATGAAAGAAACGGCTGCCGCGCCAAAACTATGGCTTCAAACTTGATGAAAACAGTCTCTCCCACAATAACTCAATGGCCGCTTGTGTTTTTTAGGCCTTCGCAAGCTATCGGAAGTGTGTGCGCGGCAGGAGAGACAAATCCATGTTTTCGCGCCTTTTTTGCGATTTCAAGGTCGAAAAACACATAGGCCCCAAAATGAAAGAAACGGCTTGCGCGCCAAAACTATGGCTTCAAACTTGATGAAAACAGTCTCTCCCATATTAACTCACGGGCTGCTTGTGTTTTTTAGGCCTTTGCAAGCTATCGGAAGTGTGTGCGCGGCAGGAGAGACAAATCCATGTTTTCGCGCCTTTTTTGCGATTTCAAGGTCGAAAAACACACAGACCCCAAAAATAAAGAAACGGCTGTCCAGCCAAAACTGAGGCTTCAAACTTGATGAAAACAGTCTCTCCCACAATAACTCAATGGCCGCTTGTGTTTTTTAGGCCTTCGCAAGCTATCGGAAGTGTGTGCGCGGCAGGAGAGACAAATCCATGTTTTCGCGCCTTTTTTGCGATTTCAAGGTCGAAAAACACATAGGCCCCAAAATGAAAGAAACGGCTGCCGCGCCAAAACTATGGCTTCAAACTTGATGAAAACAGTCTCTCCCATATTAACTCACGGGCTGATTGTGTTTTTTAGGCCTTCGCAAGCTATCGGAAGTGTGTGCGCAGCAGGAGAGACAAATCTATGTTTTCGCGCCTGTTTTGCCATTTCCAGATCGAAAAACACACAGACCCCAAAAATAAAGAAACGGCTGTCCAGCCAAAACTGAGGCTTCAAACTTGATGAAAACAGTCTCTCCCACAATAACTCAAGGGCCGCTTGTGTTTTTTAGGCCTTTGCAAGCTATCGGAAGTGTGTGCGCGGCAGGAGAGACAAATCCATGTTTTCGCGCCTTTTTTGCGATTTCAAGGTCGAAAAACACATAGGCCCCAAAATGAAAGAAACGGCTGGCGCGCCAAAACTATGGCTTCAAACTTGATGGAAACAGTCTCTCCCATAATAACTCACGGGCTGCTTGTGTTTTTTAGGCCTTTGCAAGCTATCGGAAGTGTGTGCGCGGCAGGAGAGACAAATCCATGTTTTCGCGCCTTTTTTGCGATTTCAAGGTCGAAAAACACATAGGCCCCAAAATGAAAGAAACGGCTGGTGCGCCAAAACTATGGCTTCAAACTTGATGAAAACAGTCTCTCCCATAATAACTCACGGGCTGCTTGTGTTTTTTAGGCCTTTGCAAGCTATCGGAAGTGTGTGCGCGGCAGGAGAGACAAATCCATGTTTTCGCGCCTTTTTTGCGATTTCAAGGTCGAAAAACACATAGGCCCCAAAATGAAAGAAACGGCTGGCACGCCAAAACTATGGCTTCAAACTTGATGAAAACAGTCTCTCCCATAATAACTCACGGACTGCTTGTGTTTTTTAGGCCTTTGCAAGCTATCGGAAGTGTGTGCGCGGCAGGAGAGACAAATCCATGTTTTCGCGCCTTTTTTGCGATTTCCAGGTCGAAAAACACACAGACCCCAAAAATAAAGAAACGGCTGTCCAGCCAAAACTGAGGCTTCAAACTTGATGAAAACAGTCTCTCCCACAATAACTCAAGGGCCGCTTGTGTTTTTTAGGCCTTCGCAAGCTATCGGAAGTGTGTGCGCGGCAGGAGAGACAAATCCATGTTTTCGCGCATTTTTTGCGATTTCAAGGTCGAAAAACACATAGGCCCCAAAATGAAAGAAACGGCTGCCGCGCCAAAACTATGGCTTCAAACTTGATGAAAACAGTCTCTCCCACAATAACTCAATGGCCGCTTGTGTTTTTTAGGCCTTCGCAAGCTATCGGAAGTGTGTGCGCGGCAGGAGAGACAAATCCATGTTTTCGCGCCTTTTTTGCGATTTCAAGGTCGAAAAACACATAGGCCCCAAAATGAAAGAAACGGCTGGCGCGCCAAAACTATGGCTTCAAACTTGATGAAAACTGTCTCTCCCACAATAACTCAATGGCCGCTTGTGTTTTTTAGGCCTTCGCAAGCTATCGGAAGTGTGTGCGCGGCAGGAGAGACAAATCCATGTTTTCGCGCATTTTTTGCGATTTCAAGGTCGAAAAACACATAGGCCCCAAAATGAAAGAAACGGCTGGCGCGCCAAAACTATGGCTTCAAACTTGATGAAAACTGTCTCTCCCACAATAACTCAATGGCCGCTTGTGTTTTTTAGGCCTTCGCAAGCTATCGGAAGTGTGTGCGCGGCAGGAGAGACAAATCCATGTTTTCGCGCCTTTTTTGCGATTTCAAGGTCGAAAAACACATAGGCCCCAAAATGAAAGAAACGGCTGGCGCGCCAAAACTATGGCTTCAAACTTGATGAAAACAGTCTCTCCCATAATAACTCACGGGCTGCTTGTGTTTTTTAGGCCTTTGCAAGCTATCGGAAGTGTGTGCGCGGCAGGAGAGACAAATCCATGTTTTCGCGCCTTTTTTGCGATTTCCAGGTCGAAAAACACACAGACCCCAAAAATAAAGAAACGGCTGTCCAGCCAAAACTGAGGCTTCAAACTTGATGAAAACAGTCTCTCCCACAATAACTCAAGGGCCGCTTGTGTTTTTTAGGCCTTCGCAAGCTATCGGAAGTGTGTGCGCGGCAGGAGAGACAAATCCATTTTTTCGCGCATTTTTTGCGATTTCAAGGTCGAAAAACACATAGGCCCCAAAATGAAAGAAACGGCTGCCGCGCCAAAACTATGGCTTCAAACTTGATGAAAACAGTCTCTCCCATAATAACTCACAGGCTGCTTGTGTTTTTTAGGCCTTTGCAAGCTATCGGAAGTGTGTGCGCGGCAGGAGAGACAAATCCATGTTTTCGCGCCTTTTTTGCGATTTCAAGGTCGAAAAACACATAGGCCCCAAAATGAACGAAACGGCTGGCGCGCCAAAACTATGGCTTCAAACTTGATGAAAACAGTCTCTCCCATATTAACTCACGGGCTGCTTGTGTTTTTTAGGCCTTTGCAAGCTATCGGAAGTGTGTGCGCGGCAGGAGAGACAAATCCATGTTTTCGCGCCTTTTTTGCGATTTCAAGGTCGAAAAACACACAGACCCCAAAAATAAAGAAACGGCTGTCCAGCCAAAACTGAGGCTTCAAACTTGATGAAAACAGTCTCTCCCACAATAACTCAATGGCCGCTTGTGTTTTTTAGGCCTTCGCAAGCTATCGGAAGTGTGTGCGCGGCAGGAGAGCCAAATCCATGTTTTCGCGCATTTTTTGCGATTTCAAGGTCGAAAAACACATAGGCCCCAAAATGAAAGAAACGGCTGCCACGCCAAAACTATGGCTTCAAACTTGATGAAAACAGTCTCTCCCATATTAACTCACGGGCTGATTGTGTTTTTTAGGCCTTCGCAAGCTATCGGAAGTGTGTGCGCAGCAGGAGAGACAAATCTATGTTTTCGCGCCTGTTTTGCCATTTCCAGGTCGAAAAACACACAGACCCCAAAAATAAAGAAACGGCTGTCCAGCCAAAACTGAGGCTTCAAACTTGATGAAAACAGTCTCTCCCACAATAACTCAAGGGCTGCTTGTGTTTTTTAGGCCTTCGCAAGATATCGGAAGTGTGTGCGCGGCAGGAGAGACAAATCAATGTTTTCGCGACTTTTTTGCGATTTCAAGGTCGAAAAACACATAGGCCCCAAAATGAAAGAAACGGCTGGCGCGCCAAAACTATGGCTTCAAACTTGATGAAAACAGTCTCTCCCATAATAACTCACGGGCTGCTTGTGTTTTTTAGGCCTTTGCACGCTATCGGAAGTGTGTGCGCGGCAGGAGAGACAAATCCATGTTTTCGCGCCTTTTTTCCATTTCCAGGTCGAAGAAAACAAAGGCCCCAAAAATAAAGAAACGGCTGTCCAGCCAAAACTGAGGCTTCAAACTTGATGAAAACAGTCTCTCAGACAATAACTCAAGGGCCGCTTGTGTTTTTTAGGCCTTCGCAAGCTATCGGAAGTGTGTGCGCGGCAGGAGAGACAAATCCATGTTTTCGCGCCTTTTTTGCGATTTCCAGGTCGAAAAACACACAGACCCCAAAAATAAAGAAACGGCTGTCCAGCCAAAACTGAGGCTTCAAACTTGATGAAAACAGTCTCTCCCACAATAACTCAAGGGCCGCTTGTGTTTTTTAGGCCTTCGCAAGCTATCGGAAGTGTGTGCGCGGCAGGAGAGACAAATCCATGTTTTCGCGCATTTTTTGCGATTTCAAGGTCGAAAAACACATAGGCCCCAAAATGAAAGAAACGGCTGCCGCGCCAAAACTATGGCTTCAAACTTGATGAAAACAGTCTCTCCCACAATAACTCAATGGCCGCTTGTGTTTTTTAGGCCTTCGCAAGCTATCGGAAGTGTGTGCGCGGCAGGAGAGACAAATCCATGTTTTCGCGCCTTTTTTGCGATTTCAAGGTCGAAAAACACATAGGCCCCAAAATGAAAGAAACGGCTGGCGCGCCAAAACTATGGCTTCAAACTTGATGAAAACAGTCTCTCCCACAATAACTCAATGGCCGCTTGTGTTTTTTAGGCCTTCGCAAGCTATCGGAAGTGTGTGCGCGGCAGGAGAGACAAATCCATGTTTTCGCGCATTTTTTGCGATTTCAAGGTCGAAAAACACATAGGCCCCAAAATGAAAGAAACGGCTACCGCGCCAAAACTATGGCTTCAAACTTGATGAAAACAGTCTCTCCCATATTAACTCACGGGCTGATTGTGTTTTTTAGGCCTTCGCAAGCTATCGGAAGTGTGTGCGCAGCAGGAGAGACAAATCTATGTTTTCGCGCCTGTTTTGCCATTTCCAGGTAGAAAAACACACAGACCCCAAAAATAAAGAAACGGCTGTCCAGCCAAAACTGAGGCTTCAAACTTGATGAAAACAGTCTCTCCCACAATAACTCAAGGGCCGCTTGTGTTTTTTAGGCCTTTGCAAGCTATCGGAAGTGTGTGCGCGGCAGTAGAGACAAATCCATGTTTTCGCGCCTTTTTTGCGATTTCAAGGTCGAAAAACACATAGGCCCCAAAATGAAAGAAACGGCTGGCGCGCCAAAACTATGGCTTCAAACTTGATGAAAACAGTCTCTCCCATAATAACTCACGGGCTGCTTGTGTTTTTTAGGCCTTTGCAAGCTATCGGAAGTGTGTGCGCGGCAGGAGAGACAAATCCATGTTTTCGCGCCTTTTTTGCGATTTCAAGGTCGAAAAACACATAGGCCCCAAAATGAAAGAAACGGCTGGCGCGCCAAAACTATGGCTTCAAACTTGATGAAAACAGTCTCTCCCATAATAACTCACGGGCTGCTTGTGTTTTTTAGGCCTTTGCAAGCTATCGGAAGTGTGTGCGCGGCAGGAGAGACAAATCCATGTTTTCGCGCCTTTTTTGCGATTTCAAGGTCGAAAAACACATAGGCCCCAAAATGAACGAAACGGCTGGCGCGCCAAAACTATGGCTTCAAACTTGATGAAAACAGTCTCTCCCATATTAACTCACGGGCTGCTTGTGTTTTTTAGGCCTTTGCAAGCTATCGGAAGTGTGTGCGCGGCAGGAGAGACAAATCCATGTTTTCGCGCCTTTTTTGCGATTTCAAGGTCGAAAAACACACAGACCCCAAAAATAAAGAAACGGCTGTCCAGCCAAAACTGAGGCTTCAAACTTGATGAAAACAGTCTCTCCCACAATAACTCAATGGCCGCTTGTGTTTTTTAGGCCTTCGCAAGCTATCGGAAGTGTGTGCGCGGCAGGAGAGCCAAATCCATGTTTTCGCGCATTTTTTGCGATTTCAAGGTCGAAAAACACATAGGCCCCAAAATGAAAGAAACGGCTGCCGCGCCAAAACTATGGCTTCAAACTTGATGAAAACAGTCTCTCCCATATTAACTCACGGGCTGATTGTGTTTTTTAGGCCTTCGCAAGCTATCGGAAGTGTGTGCGCAGCAGGAGAGACAAATCTATGTTTTCGCGCCTGTTTTGCCATTTCCAGGTAGAAAAACACACAGACCCCAAAAATAAAGAAACGGCTGTCCAGCCAAAACTGAGGCTTCAAACTTGATGAAAACAGTCTCTCCCACAATAACTCAAGGGCCGCTTGTGTTTTTTAGGCCTTTGCAAGCTATCGGAAGTGTGTGCGCGGCAGTAGAGACAAATCCATGTTTTCGCGCCTTTTTTGCGATTTCAAGGTCGAAAAACACATAGGCCCCAAAATGAAAGAAACGGCTGGCGCGCCAAAACTATGGCTTCAAACTTGATGAAAACAGTCTCTCCCATAATAACTCACGGGCTGCTTGTGTTTTTTAGGCCTTTGCAAGCTATCGGAAGTGTGTGCGCGGCAGGAGAGACAAATCCATGTTTTCGCGCCTTTTTTGCGATTTCAAGGTCGAAAAACACATAGGCCCCAAAATGAAAGAAACGGCTGGCGCGCCAAAACTATGGCTTCAAACTTGATGAAAACAGTCTCTCCCATAATAACTCACGGGCTGCTTGTGTTTTTTAGGCCTTTGCAAGCTATCGGAAGTGTGTGCGCGGCAGGAGAGACAAATCCATGTTTTCGCGCCTTTTTTGCGATTTCAAGGTCGAAAAACACATAGGCCCCAAAATGAACGAAACGGCTGGCGCGCCAAAACTATGGCTTCAAACTTGATGAAAACAGTCTCTCCCATATTAACTCACGGGCTGCTTGTGTTTTTTAGGCCTTTGCAAGCTATCGGAAGTGTGTGCGCGGCAGGAGAGACAAATCCATGTTTTCGCGCCTTTTTTGCGATTTCAAGGTCGAAAAACACACAGACCCCAAAAATAAAGAAACGGCTGTCCAGCCAAAACTGAGGCTTCAAACTTGATGAAAACAGTCTCTCCCACAATAACTCAATGGCCGCTTGTGTTTTTTAGGCCTTCGCAAGCTATCGGAAGTGTGTGCGCGGCAGGAGAGCCAAATCCATGTTTTCGCGCATTTTTTGCGATTTCAAGGTCGAAAAACACATAGGCCCCAAAATGAAAGAAACGGCTGCCGCGCCAAAACTATGGCTTCAAACTTGATGAAAACAGTCTCTCCCATATTAACTCACGGGCTGATTGTGTTTTTTAGGCCTTCGCAAGCTATCGGAAGTGTGTGCGCAGCAGGAGAGACAAATCTATGTTTTCGCGCCTGTTTTGCCATTTCCAGGTCGAAAAACACACAGACCCCAAAATAAAGAAACGGCTGTCCAGCCAAAACTGAGGCTTCAAACTTGATGAAAACACTCTCTCCCACAATAACTCAAGGGCCGCTTGTGTTTTTAAGGCCTATGCAAGCTATCGGAAGTGTGTGCGCGGCAGGAGAGACAAATCCATGTTTTCGCGACTTTTTTGCGATTTCAAGGTCGAAAAACACATAGGCCCCAAAATGAAAGAAACGGCTGGCGCGCCAAAACTATGGCTTCAAACTTGATGAAAACAGTCTCTCCCATAATAACTCACGGGCTGCTTGTGTTTTTTAGGCCTTTGCACGCTATCGGAAGTGTGTGCGCGGCAGGAGAGACAAATCCATGTTTTCGCGCCTTTTTTGCCATTTCCAGGTCGAAAAACACAAAGGCCCCAAAATGAAAGAAACGGCTGCCGCGCCAAAACTATGACTTCAAACTTGATGAAAACAGTCTCTCCCACAATAACTCAAGGGCTGCTTGTGTTTTTTAGGCCTTCGCAAGATATCGGAAGTGTGTGCGCGGCAGGAGAGACAAATCAATGTTTTCGCGACTTTTTTGCGATTTCAAGGTCGAAAAACACATAGGCCCCAAAATGAAAGAAACGGCTGGCGCGCCAAAACTATGGCTTCAAACTTGATGAAAACAGTCTCTCCCATAATAACTCACGGGCTGCTTGTGTTTTTTAGGCCTTTGCACGCTATCGGAAGTGTGTGCGCGGCAGGAGAGACAAATCCATGTTTTCGCGCCTTTTTTCCATTTCCAGGTCGAAGAAAACAAAGGCCCCAAAAATAAAGAAACGGCTGTCCAGCCAAAACTGAGGCTTCAAACTTGATGAAAACAGTCTCTCAGACAATAACTCAAGGGCCGCTTGTGTTTTTTAGGCCTTCGCAAGCTATCGGAAGTGTGTGCGCGGCAGGAGAGACAAATCCATGTTTTCGCGCCTTTTTTGCCATTTCCAGGTCGAAAAACACAAAGGCCCCAAAATGAAAGAAACGGCTGCCGCGCCAAAACTATGACTTCAAACTTGATGAAAACAGTCTCTCCCACAATAACTCAAGGGCTGCTTGTGTTTTTTAGGCCTTCGCAAGATATCGGAAGTGTGTGCGCGGCAGGAGAGACAAATCAATGTTTTCGCGACTTTTTTGCGATTTCAAGGTCGAAAAACACATAGGCCCCAAAATGAAAGAAACGGCTGGCGCGCCAAAACTATGGCTTCAAACTTGATGAAAACAGTCTCTCCCATATTAACTCACGGGCTGCTTGTGTTTTTTAGGCCTTTGCAAGCTATCGGAAGTGTGTGCGCGGCAGGAGAGACAAATCCATGTTTTCGCGCCTTTTTTGCGATTTCAAGGTCGAAAAACACACAGACCCCAAAAATAAAGAAACGGCTGTCCAGCCAAAACTGAGGCTTCAAACTTGATGAAAACAGTCTCTCCCACAATAACTCAATGGCCGCTTGTGTTTTTTAGGCCTTCGCAAGCTATCGGAAGTGTGTGCGCGGCAGGAGAGCCAAATCCATGTTTTCGCGCATTTTTTGCGATTTCAAGGTCGAAAAACACATAGGCCCCAAAATGAAAGAAACGGCTGCCGCGCCAAAACTATGGCTTCAAACTTGATGAAAACAGTCTCTCCCATATTAACTCACGGGCTGATTGTGTTTTTTAGGCCTTCGCAAGCTATCGGAAGTGTGTGCGCAGCAGGAGAGACAAATCTATGTTTTCGCGCCTGTTTTTCCATTTCCAGGTCGAAAAACACACAGACCCCAAAAATAAAGAAACGGCTGTCCAGCCAAAACTGAGGCTTCAAACTTGATGAAAACAGTCTCTCCCACAATAACTCACGGGCTGCTTGTGTTTTTTAGGCCTTTGCAAGCTATCGGAAGTGTGTGCGCGGCAGGAGAGACAAATCCATGTTTTCGCGCCTTTTTTGCGATTTCAAGGTCGAAAAACACATAGGCCCCAAAATGAAAGAAACGGCTGGCGCGCCAAAACTATGGCTTCAAACTTGATGAAAACAGTCTCTCCCATAATAACTCACGGGCTGCTTGTGTTTTTTAGGCCTTTGCAAGCTATTGGAAGTGTGTGCGCGGCAGGAGAGACAAATCCATGTTTTCGCGCCTTTTTTGCGATTTCAAGGTCGAAAAACACACAGACCCCAAAAATAAAGAAACGGCTGTCCAGCCAAAACTGAGGCTTCAAACTTGATGAAAACAGTCTCTCCCACAATAACTCACGGGCTGCTTGTGTTTTTTAGGCCTTTGCAAGCTATCGGAAGTGTGTGCGCGGCAGGAGAGACAAATCCATGTTTTCGCGCCTTTTTTGCGATTTCAAGGTCGAAAAACACATAGGCCCCAAAATGAAAGAAACGGCTGGCGCGCCAAAACTATGGCTTCAAACTTGATGAAAACAGTCTCTCCCATAATAACTCACGGGCTGCTTGTGTTTTTTAGGCCTTTGCAAGCTATCGGAAGTGTGTGCGCGGCAGGAGAGACAAATCCATGTTTTCGCGCCTTTTTTGCGATTTCAAGGTCGAAAAACACATAGGCCCCAAAATGAAAGAAACGGCTGGCACGCCAAAACTATGGCTTCAAACTTGATGAAAACAGTCTCTCCCATAATAACTCACGGACTGCTTGTGTTTTTTAGGCCTTTGCAAGCTATCGGAAGTGTGTGCGCGGCAGGAGAGACAAATCCATGTTTTCGCGCCTTTTTTGCGATTTCCAGGTCGAAAAACACACAGACCCCAAAAATAAAGAAACGGCTGTCCAGCCAAAACTGAGGCTTCAAACTTGATGAAAACAGTCTCTCCCACAATAACTCAAGGGCCGCTTGTGTTTTTTAGGCCTTCGCAAGCTATCGGAAGTGTGTGCGCGGCAGGAGAGACAAATCCATGTTTTCGCGCATTTTTTGCGATTTCAAGGTCGAAAAACACATAGGCCCCAAAATGAAAGAAACGGCTGCCGCGCCAAAACTATGGCTTCAAACTTGATGAAAACAGTCTCTCCCACAATAACTCAATGGCCGCTTGTGTTTTTTAGGCCTTCGCAAGCTATCGGAAGTGTGTGCGCGGCAGGAGAGACAAATCCATGTTTTCGCGCCTTTTTTGCGATTTCAAGGTCGAAAAACACATAGGCCCCAAAATGAAAGAAACGGCTGGCGCGCCAAAACTATGGCTTCAAACTTGATGAAAACAGTCTCTCCCATATTAACTCACGGGCTGATTGTGTTTTTTAGGCCTTCGCAAGCTATCGGAAGTGTGTGCGCAGCAGGAGAGACAAATCTATGTTTTCGCGCCTGTTTTGCCATTTCCAGGTAGAAAAACACACAGACCCCAAAAATAAAGAAACGGCTGTCCAGCCAAAACTGAGGCTTCAAACTTGATGAAAACAGTCTCTCCCACAATAACTCAAGGGCCGCTTGTGTTTTTTAGGCCTTTGCAAGCTATCGGAAGTGTGTGCGCGGCAGTAGAGACAAATCCATGTTTTCGCGCCTTTTTTGCGATTTCAAGGTCGAAAAACACATAGGCCCCAAAATGAAAGAAACGGCTGGCGCGCCAAAACTATGGCTTCAAACTTGATGAAAACAGTCTCTCCCATAATAACTCACGGGCTGCTTGTGTTTTTTAGGCCTTTGCAAGCTATCGGAAGTGTGTGCGCGGCAGGAGAGACAAATCCATGTTTTCGCGCCTTTTTTGCGATTTCAAGGTCGAAAAACACATAGGCCCCAAAATGAAAGAAACGGCTGGCGCGCCAAAACTATGGCTTCAAACTTGATGAAAACAGTCTCTCCCATAATAACTCACGGGCTGCTTGTGTTTTTTAGGCCTTTGCAAGCTATCGGAAGTGTGTGCGCGGCAGGAGAGACAAATCCATGTTTTCGCGCCTTTTTTGCGATTTCCAGGTCGAAAAACACACAGACCCCAAAAATAAAGAAACGGCTGTCCAGCCAAAACTGAGGCTTCAAACTTGATGAAAACAGTCTCTCCCACAATAACTCACAGGCTGCTTGTGTTTTTTAGGCCTTTGCAAGCTATCGGAAGTGTGTGCGCGGCAGGAGAGACAAATCCATGTTTTCGCGCCTTTTTTGCGATTTCAAGGTCGAAAAACACATAGGCCCCAAAATGAAAGAAACGGCTGGCGCGCCAAAACTATGGCTTCAAACTTGATGAAAACAGTCTCTCCCATATTAACTCACGGGCTGCTTGTGTTTTTTAGGCCTTTGCAAGCTATCGGAAGTGTGTGCGCGGCAGGAGAGACAAATCCATGTTTTCGCGCCTTTTTTGCGATTTCAAGGTCGAAAAACACACAGACCCCAAAAATAAAGAAACGGCTGTCCAGCCAAAACTGAGGCTTCAAACTTGATGAAAACAGTCTCTCCCACAATAACTCAATGGCCGCTTGTGTTTTTTAGGCCTTCGCAAGCTATCGGAAGTGTGTGCGCGGCAGGAGAGCCAAATCCATGTTTTCGCGCATTTTTTGCGATTTCAAGGTCGAAAAACACATAGGCCCCAAAATGAAAGAAACGGCTGCCGCGCCAAAACTATGGCTTCAAACTTGATGAAAACAGTCTCTCCCATATTAACTCACGGGCTGATTGTGTTTTTTAGGCCTTCGCAAGCTATCGGAAGTGTGTGCGCAGCAGGAGAGACAAATCTATGTTTTCGCGCCTGTTTTGCCATTTCCAGGTCGAAAAACACACAGACCCCAAAAATAAAGAAACGGCTGTCCAGCCAAAACTGAGGCTTCAAACTTGATGAAAACACTCTCTCCCACAATAACTCAAGGGCCGCTTGTGTTTTTTAGGCCTTTGCAAGCTATCGGAAGTGTGTGCGCGGCAGGAGAGACAAATCCATGTTTTCGCGCCTTTTTTGCGATTTCAAGGTCGAAAAACACATAGGCCCCAAAATGAAAGAAACGGCTGGCGCGCCAAAACTATGGCTTCAAACTTGATGAAAACAGTCTCTCCCATAATAACTCACGGGCTGCTTGTGTTTTTTAGGCCTTTGCAAGCTATCGGAAGTGTGTGCGCGGCAGGAGAGACAAATCCATGTTTTCGCGCCTTTTTTGCGATTTCAAGGTCGAAAAACACATAGGCCCCAAAATGAAAGAAACGGCTGGCGCGCCAAAACTATGGCTTCAAACTTGATGAAAACAGTCTCTCCCATAATAACTCAAGGGCCGCTTGTGTTTTTTAGGCCTTCGCAAGCTATCGGAAGTGTGTGCGCGGCAGGAGAGACAAATCCATGTTTTCGCGCCTTTTTTGCGATTTCAAGGTCGAAAAACACATAGGCCCCAAAATGAAAGAAACGGCTGGCGCGCCAAAACTATGGCTTCAAACTTGATGAAAACAGTCTCTCCCATAATAACTCACGGGCTGCTTGTGTTTTTTAGGCCTTTGCAAGCTATCGGAAGTGTGTGCGCGGCAGGAGAGACAAATCCATGTTTTCGCGCCTTTTTTGCGATTTCCAGGTCGAAAAACACACAGACCCCAAAAATAAAGAAACGGCTGTCCAGCCAAAACTGAGGCTTCAAACTTGATGAAAACAGTCTCTCCCACAATAACTCAATGGCCGCTTGTGTTTTTTAGGCCTTCGCAAGCTATCGGAAGTGTGTGCGCGGCAGGAGAGCCAAATCCATGTTTTCGCGCATTTTTTGCGATTTCAAGGTCGAAAAACACATAGGCCCCAAAATGAAAGAAACGGCTGCCGCGCCAAAACTATGGCTTCAAACTTGATGAAAACAGTCTCTCCCATATTAACTCACGGGCTGATTGTGTTTTTTAGGCCTTCGCAAGCTATCGGAAGTGTGTGCGCAGCAGGAGAGACAAATCTATGTTTTCGCGCCTGTTTTGCCATTTCCAGGTCGAAAAACACACAGACCCCAAAAATAAAGAAACGGCTGTCCAGCCAAAACTGAGGCTTCAAACTTGATGAAAACACTCTCTCCCACAATAACTCAAGGGCCGCTTGTGTTTTTTAGGGCTTTGCAAGCTATCGGAAGTGTGTGCGCGGCAGGAGAGACAAATCCATGTTTTCGCGCCTTTTTTGCGATTTCAAGGTCGAAAAACACATAGGCCCCAAAATGAAAGAAACGGCTGGCGCGCCAAAACTATGGCTTCAAACTTGATGAAAACAGTCTCTCCCATAATAACTCACGGGCTGCTTGTGTTTTTTAGGCCTTTGCAAGCTATCGGAAGTGTGTGCGCGGCAGGAGAGACAAATCCATGTTTTCGCGCCTTTTTTGCGATTTCAAGGTCGAAAAACACATAGGCCCCAAAATGAAAGAAACGGCTGGCGCGCCAAAACTATGGCTTCAAACTTGATGAAAACAGTCTCTCCCATAATAACTCAAGGGCCGCTTGTGTTTTTTAGGCCTTCGCAAGCTATCGGAAGTGTGTGCGCGGCAGGAGAGACAAATCCATGTTTTCGCGCATTTTTTGCGATTTCAAGGTCGAAAAACACATAGGCCCCAAAATGAAAGAAACGGCTGCCGCGCCAAAACTATGGCTTCAAACTTGATGAAAACAGTCTCTCCCATAATAACTCACAGGCTGCTTGTGTTTTTTAGGCCTTTGCAAGCTATCGGAAGTGTGTGCGCGGCAGGAGAGACAAATCCATGTTTTCGCGCCTTTTTTGCGATTTCAAGGTCGAAAAACACATAGGCCCCAAAATGAAAGAAACGGCTGGCGCGCCAAAACTATGGCTTCAAACTTGATGAAAACAGTCTCTCCCATAATAACTCACGGGCTGCTTGTGTTTTTTAGGCCTTTGCAAGCTATCGGAAGTGTGTGCGCGGCAGGAGAGACAAATCCATGTTTTCGCGCCTTTTTTGCGATTTCCAGGTCGAAAAACACACAGACCCCAAAAATAAAGAAACGGCTGTCCAGCCAAAACTGAGGCTTCAAACTTGATGAAAACAGTCTCTCCCACAATAACTCAAGGGCCGCTTGTGTTTTTTAGGCCTTCGCAAGCTATCGGAAGTGTGTGCGCGGCAGGAGAGACAAATCAATTTTTTCGCGCATTTTTTGCGATTTCAAGGTCGAAAAACACATAGGCCCCAAAATGAAAGAAACGGCTGCCGCGCCAAAACTATGGCTTCAAACTTGATGAAAACAGTCTCTCCCATAATAACTCACAGGCTGCTTGTGTTTTTTAGGCCTTTGCAAGCTATCGGAAGTGTGTGCGCGGCAGGAGAGACAAATCCATGTTTTCGCGCCTTTTTTGCGATTTCAAGGTCGAAAAACACATAGGCCCCAAAATGAAAGAAACGGCTGGCGCGCCAAAACTATGGCTTCAAACTTGATGAAAACAGTCTCTCCCATATTAACTCACGGGCTGCTTGTGTTTTTTAGGCCTTTGCAAGCTATCGGAAGTGTGTGCGCGGCAGGAGAGACAAATCCATGTTTTCGCGCCTTTTTTGCGATTTCAAGGTCGAAAAACACACAGACCCCAAAAATAAAGAAACGGCTGTCCAGCAAAAACTGAGGCTTCAAACTTGATGAAAACAGTCTCTCCCACAATAACTCAATGGCCGCTTGTGTTTTTTAGGCCTTCGCAAGCTATCGGAAGTGTGTGCGCGGCAGGAGAGCCAAATCCATGTTTTCGCGCATTTTTTGCGATTTCAAGGTCGAAAAACACATAGGCCCCAAAATGAAAGAAACGGCTGCCGCGCCAAAACTATGGCTTCAAACTTGATGAAAACAGTCTCTCCCATATTAACTCACGGGCTGATTGTGTTTTTTAGGCCTTCGCAAGCTATCGGAAGTGTGTGCGCAGCAGGAGAGACAAATCTATGTTTTCGCGCCTGTTTTGCCATTTCCAGGTCGAAAAACACACAGACCCCAAAAATAAAGAAACGGCTGTCCAGCCAAAACTGAGGCTTCAAACTTGATGAAAACACTCTCTCCCACAATAACTCAAGGGCCGCTTGTGTTTTTTAGGCCTTTGCAAGCTATCGGAAGTGTGTGCGCGGCAGGAGAGACAAATCCATGTTTTCGCGCCTTTTTTGCTATTTCAAGGTCGAAAAACACATAGGCCCCAAAATGAAAGAAACGGCTGGCGCGCCAAAACTATGGCTTCAAACTTGATGAAAACAGTCTCTCCCATAATAACTCACGGGCTGCTTGTGTTTTTTAGGCCTTTGCAAGCTATCGGAAGTGTGTGCGCGGCAGGAGAGACAAATCCATGTTTTCGCGCCTTTTTTGCGATTTCAAGGTCGAAAAACACATAGGCCCCAAAATGAAAGAAACGGCTGGCGCGCCAAAACTATGGCTTCAAACTTGATGAAAACAGTCTCTCCCATAATAACTCAAGGGCCGCTTGTGTTTTTTAGGCCTTCGCAAGCTATCGGAAGTGTGTGCGCGGCAGGAGAGACAAATCCATGTTTTCGCGCATTTTTTGCGATTTCAAGGTCGAAAAACACATAGGCCCCAAAATGAAAGAAACGGCTGCCGCGCCAAAACTATGGCTTCAAACTTGATGAAAACAGTCTCTCCCATAATAACTCACAGGCTGCTTGTGTTTTTTAGGCCTTTGCAAGCTATCGGAAGTGTGTGCGCGGCAGGAGAGACAAATCTATGTTTTCGCGCCTTTTTTGCCATTTCCAGGTCGAAAAACACACAGAACCCAAAAATAAAGCAACGGCTGTCCAGCCAAAACTGAGGCTTCAAACTTGATGAAAACAGTCTCTCCCACAATAACTCAAGGGCTGCTTGTGTTTTTTAGGCCTTCGCAAGCTATCGGAAGTGTGTGCGCGGCAGGAGAGACAAATCCATGTTTTTGCGCATTTTTTGCGATTTCAAGGTCGAAAAACACATAGGCCCCAAAATGAAAGAAACGGCTGCCGCGCCAAAACTATGGCTTCAAACTTGATGAAAACAGTCTCTCCCATAATAACTCACAGGCTGCTTGTGTTTTTTAGGCCTTTGCAAGCTATCGGAAGTGTGTGCGCGGCAGGAGAGACAAATCCATGTTTTCGCGCCTTTTTTGCGATTTCAAGGTCGAAAAACACATAGGCCCCAAAATGAAAGAAACGGCTGGCGCGCCAAAACTATGGCTTCAAACTTGATGAAAACAGTCTCTCCCATAATAACTCACGGGCTGCTTGTGTTTTTTAGGCCTTTGCAAGCTATCGGAAGTGTGTGCGCGGCAGGAGAGACAAATCCATGTTTTCGCGCCTTTTTTGCGATTTCCAGGTCGAAAAACACACAGACCCCAAAAATAAATAAATGGCTGTCCAGCCAAAACTGAGGCTTCAAACTTGATGAAAACAGTCTCTCCCACAATAACTCAATGGCCGCTTGTGTTTTTTAGGCCTTCGCAAACTATCGGAAGTGTGTGCGCGGCAGGAGAGACAAATCCATGTTTTCGCGCATTTTTTGCGATTTCAAGGTCGAAAAACACATAGGCCCCAAAATGAAAGAAACGGCTGCCGCGCCAAAACTATGGCTTCAAACTTGATGAAAACAGTCTCTCCCACAATAACTCAAGGGCCGCTTGTGTTTTTTAGGCCTTCGCAAGCTATCGGAAGTGTGTGCGCGGCAGGAGAGACAAATCCATGTTTTCGCGAATTTTTTGCGATTTCAAGGTCGAAAAACACATAGGCCCCAAAATGAAAGCAACGGCTGTCCAGCCAAAACTGAGGCTTCAAACTTGATGAAAACAGTCTCACCCACAATAACTCAAGGGCCGCTTGTGTTTTTTAGGCCTTTGCAAGCTATCGGAAGTGTGTGCGCGGCAGGAGAGACAAATCCATGTTTTCGCGCCTTTTTTGCGATTTCAAGGTCGAAAAACATATAGGCCCCAAAATGAAAGCAACGGCTGTCCAGCCAAAACTGAGGCTTCAAACTTGATGAAAACAGTCTCACCCACAATAACTCAAGGGCCGCTTGTGTTTTTTAGGCCTTTGCAAGCTATCGGAAGTGTGTGCGCGGCAGGAGAGACAAATCCATGTTTTCGCGCCTTTTTTGCGATTTCAAGGTCGAAAAACACATAGGCCCCAAAATGAAAGAAACGGCTGGCGCGCCAAAACTATGGCTTCAAACTTGATGAAAACAGTCTCTCCCATAATAACTCAAGGGCTGCTTGTGTTTTTTAGGCCTTCGCAAGCTATCGGAAGTGTGTGCGCGGCAGGAGAGACAAATCCATGTTTTTGCGCATTTTTTGCGATTTCAAGGTCGAAAAACACATAGGCCCCAAAATGAAAGAAACGGCTCCCGCGCCAAAACTATGGCTTCAAACTTGATGAAAACAGTCTCTCCCATATTAACTCACGGGCTGATTGTGTTTTTTAGGCCTTCGCAAGCTATCGGAAGTGTGTGCGCAGCACGAGAGACAAATCTATGTTTTCGCGCCTTTTTTGCCATTTCCAGGTCGAAAAACACACAGAACCCAAAAATAAAGCAACGGCTGTCTAGCCAAAACTGAGGCTTCAAACTTGATGAAAACTGTCTCTCCCACAATAACTCAAGGGCCGCTTGTGTTTTTTAGGCCTTTGCAAGCTATCGGAAGTGTGTGCGCGGCAGGAGAGACAAATCCATGTTTTCGCGCCTTTTTTGCGATTTCAAGGTCGAAAAACACATAGGCCCCAAAATGAAAGAAACGGCTGGCGCGCCAAAACTATGGCTTCAAACTTGATGAAAACAGTCTTTCCCATAATAACTCACGGGCTGCTTGTGTTTTTTAGGCCTTTGCAAGCTATCGGAAGTGTGTGCGCGGCAGGAGAGACAAATCCATGTTTTCGCGCCTTTTTTGCGATTTCAAGGTCGAAAAACACATAGGCCCCAAAATGAAAGAAACGGCTGGCGCGCCAAAACTATGGCTTCAAACTTGATGAAAACAGTCTCTCCCATATTAACTCACGGGCTGATTGTGTTTTTTAGGCCTTCGCAAGCTATCGGAAGTGTGTGCGCAGCAGGAGAGACAAATCTATGTTTTCGCGCCTGTTTTGCCATTTCCAGGTCGAAAAACACACAGACCCCAAAAATAAAGAAACGGCTGTCCAGCCAAAACTGAGGCTTCAAACTTGATGAAAACAGTCTCTCCCACAATAACTCAAGGGCCGCTTGTGTTTTTTAGGCCTTCGCAAGCTATCGGAAGTGTGTGCGCGGCAGGAGAGACAAATCCATGTTTTCGCGCCTTTTTTGCGATTTCAAGGTCGAAAAACACATAGGCCCCAAAATGAAAGAAACGGCTGGCGCGCCAAAACTATGGCTTCAAACTTGATGAAAACAGTCTTTCCCATAATAACTCACGGGCTGCTTGTGTTTTTTAGGCCTTTGCAAGCTATCGGAAGTGTGTGCGCGGCAGGAGAGACAAATCCATGTTTTCGCGCCTTTTTTGCGATTTCAAGGTCGAAAAACACATAGGCCCCAAAATGAAAGAAACGGCTGGCGCGCCAAAACTATGGCTTCAAACTTGATGAAAACAGTCTCTCCCATATTAACTCACGGGCTGATTGTGTTTTTTAGGCCTTCGCAAGCTATCGGAAGTGTGTGCGCAGCAGGAGAGACAAATCTATGTTTTCGCGCCTGTTTTGCCATTTCCAGGTCGAAAAACACACAGACCCCAAAAATAAAGAAACGGCTGTCCAGCCAAAACTGAGGCTTCAAACTTGATGAAAACAGTCTCTCCCACAATAACTCAAGGGCCGCTTGTGTTTTTTAGGCCTTCGCAAGCTATCGGAAGTGTGTGCGCGGCAGGAGAGACAAATCCATGTTTTCGCGCATTTTTTGCGATTTCAAGGTCGAAAAACACATAGGCCCCAAAATGAAAGAAACGGCTGCCGCGCCAATACTATGGCTTCAAACTTGATGAAAACAGTCTCTCCCATAATAACTCACGGGCTGCTTGTGTTTTTTAGGCCTTTGCAAGCTATCGGAAGTGTGTGCGCGGCAGGAGATACAAATCCATGTTTTCGCGCCTTTTTTGCGATTTCAAGGTCGAAAAACACATAGGCCCCAAAATGAAAGAAACGGCTGCCGCGCCAAAACTATGGCTTCAAACTTGATGAAAACAGTCTCTCCCATATTAACTCACGGGCTGATTGTGTTTTTTAGGCCTTCGCAAGCTATCGGAAGTGTGTGCGCAGCAGGAGAGACAAATCTATGTTTTCGCGCCTTTTTTGCCATTTCCAGGTCGAAAAACACACAGACCCCAAAAATAAAGAAACGGCTGTCCAGCCAAAACTGAGGCTTCAAACTTGATGAAAACAGTCTCTCCCAAAATAACTCAAGGGCCGCTTGTGTTTTTTAGGCCTTCGCAAGCTATCGGAAGTGTGTGCGCGGCAGTAGAGACAAATCCATGTTTTCGCGCATTTTTTGCGATTTCAAGGTCGAAAAACACATAGGCCCCAAAATGAAAGAAACGGATGGCGCGCCAAAACTATGGCTTCAAACTTGAGGAAAACAGTCTCTCCCATAATAACTCACGGGCTGCTTGTGTTTTTTAGGCTTTTGCAAGCTATCGGAAGTGTGTGCGCGGCAGGAGAGACAAATCCATGTTTTCGCGCCTTTTTTGCGATTTACAGGTCGAAAAACACACAGACCCCAAAAATAAAGAAACGGCTGTCCAGCCAAAACTGAGGCTTCAAACTTGATGAAAACAGTCTCTCCCACAATAACTCAATGGCCGCTTGTGTTTTTTAGGCCTTCGCAAGCTATCGGAAGTGTGTGCGCGGCAGGAGAGACAAATCCATGTTTTCGCGCATTTTTTGCGATTTCAAGGTCGAAAAACACATAGGCCCCAAAATGAAAGAAACGGCTGCCGCGCCAAAACTATGGCTTCAAACTTGATGAAAACAGTCTCTCCCATATTAACTCACGGGCTGATTGTGTTTTTTAGGCCTTCGCAAGCTATCGGAAGTGTGTGCGCAGCAGGAGAGACAAATCTATGTTTTCGCGCCTGTTTTGCCATTTCCAGGTCGAAAAACACACAGACCCCAAAAATAAAGAAACGGCTGTCCAGCCAAAACTGAGGCTTCAAACTTGATGAAAACAGTCTCTCCCACAATAACTCAAGGGCCGCTTGTGTTTTTTAGGCCTTCGCAAGCTATCGGAAGTGTGTGCGCGGCAGGAGAGACAAATCTATGTTTTCGCGCCTTTTTTTCATTTCCAGGTCGAAAAACACACAGAACCCAAAAATAAAGAAACGGCTGTCCAGCCAAAACTGAGGCTTCAAACTTGATGAAAACAGTCTCTCCCACAATAACTCAAGGGCCGCTTGTGTTTTTTAGGCCTTCGCAAGCTATCAGAAGTGTGTGCGCGGCAGGAGAGACAAATCCATGTTTTTGCGCATTTTTTGCGATTTCAAGGTCGAAAAACACATAGGCCCCAAAATGAAAGAAACGGCTGGCGCGCCAAAACTATGGCTTCAAACTTGATGAAAACAGTCTCTCCCATAATAACTCACGGGCTGCTTGTGTTTTTTAGGCCTTTGCAAGCTATCGGAAGTGTGTGCGCGGCAGGAGAGACAAATCCATGTTTTCGCGCGTTTTTTGCGATTTCAAGGTCGAAAAACACATAGGCCCCAAAATGAAAGAAACGGCTGGCGCGCCAAAACTATGGCTTCAAACTTGATGAAAACAGTCTCTCAGACAATAACTCAAGGGCCGTTTGTGTTTTTTAGGCCTTCGCAAGCTATCGGAAGTGTGTGCGCGGCAGGAGAGACAAATCCATGTTTTCGCGCCTTTTTTGCCATTTCCAGGTCGAAAAACACAAAGGCCCCAAAATGAAAGAAACGGCTGCTGCGCCAAAACTATGACTTCAAACTTGATGAAAACAGTCTCTCCCACAATAACTCAAGGGCTGCATGTGTTTTTTAGGCCTTCGCAAGATATCGGAAGTGTGTGCGCGGCAGGAGAGACAAATCAATGTTTTCGCGACTTTTTTGCGATTTCAAGGTCGAAAAACACATTGGCCCCAAAATGAAAGAAACGGCTGGCGCGCCAAAACTATGGCTTCAAACTTGATGAAAACAGTCTCTCCCATAATAACTCACGGGCTGCTTGTGTTTTTTAGACCTTTGCACGCTTTCGGAAGTGTGTGCGCGGCAGGAGAGACAAATCCATGTTTTCGCACCTTTTTTGCGATTTCAAGGTCGAAAAACACATAGGCCCCAAAATGAAAGAAACGGCTGCCGCGCCAAAACTATGGCTTCAAACTTGATGAAAACAGTCTCTCCCATAATAACTCACGGGCTGCTTGTGTTTTTTAGGCCTTTGCAAGCTATCGGAAGTGTGTGCGCGGCAGGAGAGACAAATCCATGTTTTCGCACCTTTTTTGCGATTTCAAGGTCGAAAAACACATAGGCCCCAAAATGAAAGAAACGGCTGCCGCGCCAAAACTATGGCTTCAAACTTGATGAAAACAGTCTCTCCCATATTAACTCACGGGCTGATTGTGTTTTTTAGGCCTTCGCAAGCTATCGGAAGTGTGTGCGCAGCAGGAGAGACAAATCTATGTTTTCGCGCCTGTTTTGCCATTTCCGGTTAGGGTTAGGGTTGTGGTCAGGGTCGGGGTTGGGGTTAGGGAAAGGGATAGGGTCGGGGTCGGGTTGATGGTTATGGTTAGGGTTGTGGTCAGGGTCGGGGTTGGGGTTAGGGAAAGGGATAGGGTCGGGGTCGGGTTGATGGTTATGGTTAGGGTTGTGGTCAGGGTCGGGGTCGGGGTTGGGGTTAGGGAAAGGGATAGGGTCGGGGTCGGGTTGATGGTTATGGTTAGGGTTGTGGTCAGGGTCGGGGTCGGGGTTGGGGTTAGGGAAAGGGATAGGGTCGGGGTCGGGTTGATGGTTATGGTTAGGGTTGTGGTCAGGGTCGGGGTCGGGGTTGGGGTTAGGGAAAGGGATAGGGTCGGGGTCGGGTTGATGGTTATGGTTAGGGTTGTGGTCAGGGTCGGGGTCGGGGTTGGGGTTAGGGAAAGGGATAGGGTCGGGGTCGGGTTGATGGTTATGGTTAGGGTTGTGGTCAGGGTCGGGGTCGGGGTTGGGGTTAGGGAAAGGGATAGGGTCGGGGTCGGGTTGATGGTTATGGTTAGGGTTGTGGTCAGGGTCGGGGTCGGGGTTGGGGTTAGGGAAAGGGATAGGGTCGGGGTCGGGTTGATGGTTATGGTTAGGGTTGTGGTCAGGGTCGGGGTCGGGGTTGGGGTTAGGGAAAGGGATAGGGTCGGGGTCGGGTTGATGGTTATGGTTAGGGTTGTGGTCAGGGTCGGGGTCGGGGTTGGGGTTAGGGAAAGGGATAGGGTCGGGGTCGGGTTGATGGTTATGGTTAGGGTTGTGGTCAGGGTCGGGGTCGGGGTTGGGGTTAGGGAAAGGGATAGGGTCGGGGTCGGGTTGATGGTTATGGTTAGGGTTGTGGTCAGGGTCGGGGTCGGGGTTGGGGTTAGGGAAAGGGATAGGGTCGGGGTCGGGTTGATGGTTATGGTTAGGGTTGTGGTCAGGGTCGGGGTCGGGGTTGGGGTTAGGGAAAGGGATAGGGTCGGGGTCGGGTTGATGGTTATGGTTAGGGTTGTGGTCAGGGTCGGGGTCGGGGTTGGGGTTAGGGAAAGGGATAGGTTCGGGGTCGGGTTGATGGTTATGGTTAGGGTTGTGGTCAGGGTCGGGGTCGGGGTTGGGGTTAGGGAAAGGGATAGGGTCGGGGTCGGGTTGATGGTTATGGTTAGGGTTGTGGTCAGGGTCGGGGTCGGGGTTGGGGTTAGGGAAAGGGATAGGGTCGGGGTCGGGTTGATGGTTATGGTTAGGGTTGTGGTCAGGGTCGGGGTTGGGGTTAGGGAAAGGGATAGGGTCGGGGTCGGGTTGATGGTTATGGATAGGGTTGTGGTCAGGGTCGGGGTCGGGGTTGGGGTTAGGGAAAGGGATAGGGTCGGGGTCGGGTTGATGGTTATGGTTAGGGTTGTGGTCAGGGTCGGGGTCGGGGTTGGGGTTAGGGAAAGGGATAGGGTCGGGGTCGGGTTGATGGTTATGGTTAGGGTTGTGGTCAGGGTCGGGGTCGGGGTTGGGGTTAGGGAAAGGGATAGGGTCGGGGTCGGGTTGATGGTTATGGTTAGGGTTGTGGTCAGGGTCGGGGTCGGGGTTGGGGTTAGGGAAAGGGATAGGGTCGGGGTCGGGTTGATGGTTATGGTTAGGGTTGTGGTCAGGGTCGGGGTCGGGGTTGGGGTTAGGGAAAGGGATAGGGTCGGGGTCGGGTTGATGGTTATGGTTAGGGTTGTGGTCAGGGTCGGGGTTGGGGTTAGGGAAAGGGATAGGGTCGGGGTCGGGTTGATGGTTATGGTTAGGGTTGTGGTCAGGGTCGGGGTCGGGGTTGGGGATAGGGAAAGGGATAGGGTCGGGGTCGGGTTGATGGTTATGGTTAGGGTTGTGGTCAGGGTCGGGGTCGGAGTTGGGGTTAGGGAAAGGGATAGGGTCGGGGTCGGGTTGATGGTTATGGTTAGGGTTGTGGTCAGGGTCGGGGTCGGGGTTGGGGTTAGGGAAAGGGATAGGGTCGGGGTCGGGTTGATGGTTATGGTTAGGGTTGTGGTCAGGGTCGGGGTCGGGGTTGGGGTTAGGGAAAGGGATAGGGTCGGGGTCGGGTTGATGGTTATGGTTAGGGTTGTGGTCAGGGTCGGGGTCGGGGTTGGGGTTAGGGAAAGGGATAGGGTCGGGGTCGAGTTGATGGTTATGGTTAGGGTTGTGGTCAGGGTCGGGGTCGGGGTTGGGGTTAGGGAAAGGGATAGGGTCGGGGTCGGGTTGATGGTTATGGTTAGGGTTGTGGTCAGGGTCGGGGTCGGGGTTGGGGTTAGGGAAAGGGATAGGGTCGGGGTCGGGTTGATGGTTATGGTTAGGGTTGTGGTCAGGGTCGGGGTCGGGGTTGGGGTTAGGGAAAGGGATAGGGTCGGGGTCGGGTTGATGGTTATGGTTAGGGTTGTGGTCAGGGTCGGGGTCGGGGTTGGGGTTAGGGAAAGGGATAGGGTCGGGGTCGGGTTGATGGTTATGGTTAGGGTTGTGGTCAGGGTCGGGTTCGGGGTTGGGGTTAGGGAAAGGGATAGGGTCGGGGTCGGGTTGATGGTTATGGTTAGGGTTGTGGTCAGGGTCGGGGTTGGGGTTAGGGAAAGGGATAGGGTCGGGGTCGGGTTGATGGTTATGGTTAGGGTTGTGGTCAGGGTCGGGGTCGGGGTTGGGGTTAGGGAAAGGGATAGGGTCGGGGTCGGGTTGATGGTTATGGTTAGGGTTGTGGTCAGGGTCGGGGTCGGGGTTGGGGTTAGGGAAAGGGATAGGGTCGGGGTCGGGTTGATGGTTATGGTTAGGGTTGTGGTCAGGGTCGGGGTCGGGGTTGGGGTTAGGGAAAGGGATAGGGTCGGGGTCGGGTTGATGGTTATGGTTAGGGTTGTGGTCAGGGTCGGGGTCGGGGTTTGGGTTAGGGAAAGGGATAGGGTCGGGGTCGGGTTGATGGTTATGGTTAGGGTTGTGGTCAGGGTCGGGGGCGGGGTTGGGGTTAGGGAAAGGGATAGGGTCGGGGTCGGGTTGATGGTTATGGTTAGGGTTGTGGTCAGGGTCGGGGGCGGGGTTGGGGTTAGGGAAAGGGATAGGGTCGGGGTCGGGTTGATGGTTATGGTTAGGGTTGTGGTCAGGGTCGGGGTCGGGGTTGGGGTTAGGGAAAGGGATAGGGTCGGGGTCGGGTTGATGGTTATGGTTAGGGTTGTGGTCAGGGTCGGGGTCGGGGTTGGGGTTAGGGAAAGGGATAGGGTCGGGGTCGGGTTGATGGTTATGGTTAGGGTTGTGGTCAGGGTCGGGGTCGGGGTTGGGGTTAGGGAAAGGGATAGGGTCGGGGTCGGGTTGATGGTTATGGTTAGGGTTGTGGTCAGGGTCGGGGTCGGGGTTGGGGTTAGGGAAAGGGATAGGGTCGGGGTCGGGTTGATGGTTATGGTTAGGGTTGTGGTCAGGGTCGGGGTCGGGGTTGGGGTTAGGGAAAGGGATAGGGTCGGGCTCGGGTTGATGGTTATGGTTAGGGTTGTGGTCAGGGTCGGGGTCGGGGTTGGGGTTAGGGAAAGGGATAGGGTCGGGGTCGGGTTGATGGTTATGGTTAGGGTTGTGGTCAGGGTCGGGGTCGGGGTTGGGGTTAGGGAAAGGGATAGGGTCGGGGTCGGGTTGATGGTTATGGTTAGGGTTGTGGTCAGGGTCGGGGTCGGGGTTGGGGTTAGGGAAAGGGATAGGGTCGGGCTCGGGTTGATGGTTATGGTTAGGGTTGTGGTCAGGGTCGGGGTCGGGGTTGGGGTTAGGGAAAGGGATAGGGTCGGGGTCGGGTTGATGGTTATGGTTAGGGTTGTGGTCAGGGTCGGGGTCGGGGTTGGGGTTAGGGAAAGGGATAGGGTCGGGGTCGGGTTGATGGTTATGGTTAGGGTTGTGGTCAGGGTCGGGGTCGGGGTTGGGGTTAGGGAAAGGGATAGGGTCGGGGTCGGGTTGATGGTTATGGTTAGAGTTGTGGTCAGGGTCGGGGTCGGGGTTGGGGTTAGGGAAAGGGATAGGGTCGGGGTCGGGTTGATGGTTATGGTTAGGGTTGTGGTCAGGGTCGGGGTCGGGGTTGGGGTTAGGGAAAGGGATAGGGTCGGGGTCGGGTTGATGGTTATGGTTAGGGTTGTGGTCAGGGTCGGGGTCGGGGTTGGGGTTAGGGAAAGGGATAGGGTCGGGGTCGGGTTGATGGTTATGGTTAGGGTTGTGGTCAGGGTCGGGGTCGGGGTTGGGGTTAGGGAAAGGGATAGGGTCGGGGTCGGGTTGATGGTTATGGTTAGGGTTGTGGTCAGGGTCGGGGTCGGGGTTGGGGTTAGGGAAAGGGATAGGGTCGTGGTCGGGTTGATGGTTATGGTTAGTGTTGTGGTCAGGGTCGGGGTTGGGGTTAGGGAAAGGGATAGGGTCGGGGTCGGGTTGATGGTTATGGTTAGGGTTGTGGTCAGGGTCGGGGTTGGGGTTAGGGAAAGGGATAGGGTCGGGGTCGGGTTGATGGTTATGGTTAGGGTTGTGGTCAGGGTCGGGGTTGGGGTTAGGGAAAGGGATAGGGTCGGGGTCGGGTTGATGGTTATGGTTAGGTTTGTGGTCAGGGTCGGGGTTGGGGTTAGGGAAAGGGATAGGGTCGGGGTCGGGTTGATGGTTATGGTTAGGGTTGTGGTCAGGGTCGGGGTCGGGGTTGGGGTTAGGGAAAGGGATAGGGTCGGGGTCGGGTTGATGGTTATGGTTAGGGTTGTGGTCAGGGTCGGGGTCGGGGTTGGGGTTAGGGAAAGGGATAGGGTCGGGGTCGGGTTGATGGTTATGGTTAGGGTTGTGGTCAGGGTCGGGGTCGGGGTTGGGGTTAGGGAAAGGGATAGGGTCGGGGTCGGGTTGATGGTTATGGTTAGGGTTGTGGTCAGGGTCGGGGTCGGGGTTGGGGTTAGGGAAAGGGATAGGGTCGGGGTCGGGTTGATGGTTATGGTTAGGGTTGTGGTCAGGGTCGGGGTCGGGGTTGGGGTTAGGGAAAGGGATAGGGTCGGGGTCGGGTTGATGGTTATGGTTAGGGTTGTGGTCAGGGTCGGGGTTGGGGTTAGGGAAAGGGATAGGGTCGGGGTCGGGTTGATGGTTATGGTTAGGGTTGTGGTCAGGGTCGGGGTTGGGGTTAGGGAAAGGGATAGGGTCGGGGTCGGGTTGATGGTTATGGTTAGGGTTGTGGTCAGGGTCGGGGTCGGGGTTGGGGTTAGGGAAAGGGATAGGGTCGGGGTCGGGTTGATGGTTATGGTTAGGGTTGTGGTCAGGGTCGGGGTCGGGGTTGGGGTTAGGGAAAGGGATAGGGTCGGGGTCGGGTTGATGGTTATGGTTAGGGTTGTGGTCAGGGTCGGGGTCGGGGTTGGGGTTAGGGAAAGGGATAGGGTCGGGGTCGGGTTGATGGTTATGGTTAGGGTTGTGGTCAGGGTCGGGGTCGGGGTTGGGGTTAGGGAAAGGGATAGGGTCGGGGTCGGGTTGATGGTTATGGTTAGGGTTGTGGTCAGGGTCGGGGTCGGGGTTGGGGTTAGGGAAAGGGATAGGGTCGGGGTCGGGTTGATGGTTATGGTTAGGGTTGTGGTCAGGGTCGGGGTCGGGGTTGGGGTTAGGGAAAGGGATAGGGTCGGGGTCGGGTTGATGGTTATGGTTAGGGTTGTGGTCAGGGTCGGGGTCGGGGTTGGGGTTAGGGAAAGGGATAGGGTCGGGGTCGGGTTGATGGTTATGGTTAGGGTTGTGGTCAGGGTCGGGGTCGGGGTTGGGGTTAGGGAAAGGGATAGGGTCGGGGTCGGGTTGATGGTTATGGTTAGGGTTGTGGTCAGGGTCGGGGTCGGGGTTGGGGTTAGGGAAAGGGATAGGGTCGGGGTCGGGTTGATGGTTATGGTTAGGGTTGTGGTCAGGGTCGGGGTCGGGGTTGGGGTTAGGGAAAGGGATAGGGTCGGGGTCGGGTTGATGGTTATGGTTAGGGTTGTGGTCAGGGTCGGGGTCGGGGTTGGGGTTAGGGAAAGGGATAGGGTCGGGGTCGGGTTGATGGTTATGGTTAGGGTTGTGGTCAGGGTCGGGGTCGGGGTTGGGGTTAGGGAAAGGGATAGGGTCGGGGTCGGGTTGGTTATGGTTAGGGTTAGGGTTGTGGTCAGGGTCGGGGTCGGGGTTGGGGTTAGGGAAAGGGATAGGGTCGGGGTCGGGTTGATGGTTATGGTTAGGGTTGTGGTCAGGGTCGGGGTCGGGGTTGGGGTTAGGGAAAGGGATAGGGTCGGGGTCGGGTTGATGGTTATGGTTAGGGTTGTGGTCAGGGTCGGGGTCGGGGTTGGGGTTAGGGAAAGGGATAGGGTCGGGGTCGGGTTGATGGTTATGGTTAGGGTTGTGGTCAGGGTCGGGGTCGGGGTTGGGGTTAGGGAAAGGGATAGGGTCGGGGTCGGGTTGATGGTTATGGTTAGGGTTGTGGTCAGGGTCGGGGTCGGGGTTGGGGTTAGGGAAAGGGATAGGGTCGGGGTCGGGTTGATGGTTATGGTTAGGGTTGTGGTCAGGGTCGGGGTCGGGGTTGGGGTTAGGGAAAGGGATAGGGTCGGGGTCGGGTTGATGGTTATGGTTAGGGTTGTGGTCAGGGTCGGGGTCGGGGTTGGGGTTAGGGAAAGGGATAGGGTCGGGGTCGGGTTGATGGTTATGGTTAGGGTTGTGGTCAGGGTCGGGGTCGGGGTTGGGGTTAGGGAAAGGGATAGGGTCGGGGTCGGGTTGATGGTTATGGTTAGGGTTGTGGTCAGGGTCGGGGTCGGGGTTGGGGTTAGGGAAAGGGATAGGGTCGGGGTCGGGTTGATGGTTATGGTTAGGGTTGTGGTCAGGGTCGGGGTCGGGGTTGGGGTTAGGGAAAGGGATAGGGTCGGGGTCGGGTTGATGGTTATGGTTAGGGTTGTGGTCAGGGTCGGGGTCGGGGTTGGGGTTAGGGAAAGGGATAGGGTCGGGGTCGGGTTGATGGTTATGGTTAGGGTTGTGGTCAGGGTCGGGGTCGGGGTTGGGGTTAGGGAAAGGGATAGGGTCGGGGTCGGGTTGATGGTTATGGTTAGGGTTGTGGTCAGGGTCGGGGTCGGGGTTGGGGTTAGGGAAAGGGATAGGGTCGGGGTCGGGTTGATGGTTATGGTTAGGGTTGTGGTCAGGGTCGGGGTCGGGGTTGGGGTTAGGGAAAGGGATAGGGTCGGGGTCGGGTTGATGGTTATGGTTAGGGTTGTGGTCAGGTCGGGGTCGGGGTTGGGGTTAGGGAAAGGGATAGGGTCGGGGTCGGGTTGATGGTTATGGTTAGGGTTGTGGTCAGGGTCGGGGTCGGGGTTGGGGTTAGGGAAAGGGATAGGGTCGGGGTCGGGTTGATGGTTATGGTTAGGGTTGTGGTCAGGGTCGGGGTCGGGGTTGGGGTTAGGGAAAGGGATAGGGTCGGGGTCGGGTTGATGGTTATGGTTAGGGTTGTGGTCAGGGTCGGGGTCGGGGTTGGGGTTAGGGAAAGGGATAGGGTCGGGGTCGGGTTGATGGTTATGGTTAGGGTTGTGGTCAGGGTCGGGGTCGGGGTTGGGGTTAGGGAAAGGGATAGGGTCGGGGTCGGGTTGATGGTTATGGTTAGGGTTGTGGTCAGGGTCGGGGTCGGGGTTGGGGTTAGGGAAAGGGATAGGGTCGGGGTCGGGTTGATGGTTATGGTTAGGGTTGTGGTCAGGGTCGGGGTCGGGGTTGGGGTTAGGGAAAGGGATAGGGTCGGGGTCGGGTTGATGGTTATGGTTAGGGTTGTGGTCAGGGTCGGGGTCGGGGTTGGGGTTAGGGAAAGGGATAGGGTCGGGGTCGGGTTGATGGTTATGGTTAGGGTTGTGGTCAGGGTCGGGGTCGGGGTTGGGGTTAGGGAAAGGGATAGGGTCGGGGTCGGGTTGATGGTTATGGTTAGGGTTGTGGTCAGGGTCGGGGTCGGGGTTGGGGTTAGGGAAAGGGATAGGGTCGGGGTCGGGTTGATGGTTATGGTTAGGGTTGTGGTCAGGGTCGGGGTCGGGGTTGGGGTTAGGGAAAGGGATAGGGTCGGGGTCGGGTTGATTCGGGTTGATGGTTATGGTTAGGGTTGTGGTCAGGGTCGGGGTCGGGGTTGGGGTTAGGGAAAGGGATAGGGTCGGGGTCGGGTTGATGGTTATGGTTAGGGTTGTGGTCAGGGTCGGGGTCGGGGTTGGGGTTAGGGAAAGGGATAGGGTCGGGGTCGGGTTGATGGTTATGGTTAGGGTTGTGGTCAGGGTCGGGGTCGGGGTTGGGGTTAGGGAAAGGGATAGGGTCGGGGTCGGGTTGATGGTTATGGTTAGGGTTGTGGTCAGGGTCGGGGTCGGGGTTGGGGTTAGGGAAAGGGATAGGGTCGGGGTCGGGTTGATGGTTATGGTTAGGGTTGTGGTCAGGGTCGGGGTCGGGGTTGGGGTTAGGGAAAGGGATAGGGTCGGGGTCGGGTTGATGGTTATGGTTAGGGTTGTGGTCAGGGTCGGGGTCGGGGTTGGGGTTAGGGAAAGGGATAGGGTCGGGGTCGGGTTGATGGTTATGGTTAGGGTTGTGGTCAGGGTCGGGGTCGGGGTTGGGGTTAGGGAAAGGGATAGGGTCGGGGTCGGGTTGATGGTTATGGTTAGGGTTGTGGTCAGGGTCGGGGTCGGGGTTGGGGTTAGGGAAAGGGATAGGGTCGGGGTCGGGTTGATGGTTATGGTTAGGGTTGTGGTCAGGGTCGGGGTCGGGGTTGGGGTTAGGGAAAGGGATAGGGTCGGGGTCGGGTTGATGGTTATGGTTAGGGTTGTGGTCAGGGTCGGGGTCGGGGTTGGGGTTAGGGAAAGGGATAGGGTCGGGGTCGGGTTGATGGTTATGGTTAGGGTTGTGGTCAGGGTCGGGGTCGGATAGGGTCGGGGTCGGGTTGATGGTTATGGTTAGGGTTGTGGTCAGGGTCGGGGTCGGGGTTGGGGTTAGGGAAAGGGATAGGGTCGGGGTCGGGTTGATGGTTATGGTTAGGGTTGTGGTCAGGGTCGGGGTCGGGGTTGGGGTTAGGGAAAGGGATAGGGTCGGGGTCGGGTTGATGGTTATGGTTAGGGTTGTGGTCAGGGTCGGGGTCGGGGTTGGGGTTAGGGAAAGGGATAGGGTCGGGGTCGGGTTGATGGTTATGGTTAGGGTTGTGGTCAGGGTCGGGGTCGGGGTTGGGGTTAGGGAAAGGGATAGGGTCGGGGTCGGGTTGATGGTTATGGTTAGGGTTGTGGTCAGGGTCGGGGTCGGGGTTGGGGTTAGGGAAAGGGATAGGGTCGGGGTCGGGTTGATGGTTATGGTTAGGGTTGTGGTCAGGGTCGGGGTCGGGGTTGGGGTTAGGGAAAGGGATAGGGTCGGGGTCGGGTTGATGGTTATGGTTAGGGTTGTGGTCAGGGTCGGGGTCGGGGTTGGGGTTAGGGAAAGGGATAGGGTCGGGGTCGGGTTGATGGTTATGGTTAGGGTTGTGGTCAGGGTCGGGGTCGGGGTTGGGGTTAGGGAAAGGGATAGGGTCGGGGTCGGGTTGATGGTTATGGTTAGGGTTGTGGTCAGGGTCGGGGTCGGGGTTGGGGTTAGGGAAAGGGATAGGGTCGGGGTCGGGTTGATGGTTATGGTTAGGGTTGTGGTCAGGGTCGGCGGGTCGGGGTTGGGGTTAGGGAAAGGGATAGGGTCGGGGTCGGGTTGATGGTTATGGTTAGGGTTGTGGTCAGGGTCGGGGTCGGGGTTGGGGTTAGGGAAAGGGATAGGGTCGGGGTCGGGTTGATGGTTATGGTTAGGGTTGTGGTCAGGGTCGGGGTCGGGGTTGGGGTTAGGGAAAGGGATAGGGTCGGGGTCGGGTTGATGGTTATGGTTAGGGTTGTGGTCAGGGTCGGGGTCGGGGTTGGGGTTAGGGAAAGGGATAGGGTCGGGGTCGGGTTGATGGTTATGGTTAGGGTTGTGGTCAGGGTCGGGGTCGGGGTTGGGGTTAGGGAAAGGGATAGGGTCGGGGTCGGGTTGATGGTTATGGTTAGGGTTGTGGTCAGGGTCGGGGTCGGGGTTGGGGTTAGGGAAAGGGATAGGGTCGGGGTCGGGTTGATGGTTATGGTTAGGGTTGTGGTCAGGGTCGGGGTCGGGGTTGGGGTTAGGGAAAGGGATAGGGTCGGGGTCGGGTTGATGGTTATGGTTAGGGTTGTGGTCAGGGTCGGGGTCGGGGTTGGGGTTAGGGAAAGGGATAGGGTCGGGGTCGGGTTGATGGTTATGGTTAGGGTTGTGGTCAGGGTCGGGGTCGGGGTTGGGGTTAGGGAAAGGGATAGGGTCGGGGTCGGGTTGATGGTTATGGTTAGGGTTGTGGTCAGGGTCGGGGTCGGGGTTGGGGTTAGGGAAAGGGATAGGGTCGGGGTCGGGTTGATGGTTATGGTTAGGGTTGTGGTCAGGGTCGGGGTCGGGGTTGGGGTTAGGGAAAGGGATAGGGTCGGGGTCGGGTTGATGGTTATGGTTAGGGTTGTGGTCAGGGTCGGGGTCGGGGTTGGGGTTAGGGAAAGGGATAGGGTCGGGGTCGGGTTGATGGTTATGGTTAGGGTTGTGGTCAGGGTCGGGGTCGGGGTTGGGGTTAGGGAAAGGGATAGGGTCGGGGTCGGGTTGATGGTTATGGTTAGGGTTGTGGTCAGGGTCGGGGTCGGGGTTGGGGTTAGGGAAAGGGATAGGGTCGGGGTCGGGTTGATGGTTATGGTTAGGGTTGTGGTCAGGGTCGGGGTCGGGGTTGGGGTTAGGGAAAGGGATAGGGTCGGGGTCGGGTTGATGGTTATGGTTAGGGTTGTGGTCAGGGTCGGGGTCGGGGTTGGGGTTAGGGAAAGGGATAGGGTCGGGGTCGGGTTGATGGTTATGGTTAGGGTTGTGGTCAGGGTCGGGGTCGGGGTTGGGGTTAGGGAAAGGGATAGGGTCGGGGTCGGGTTGATGGTTATGGTTAGGGTTGTGGTCAGGGTCGGGGTCGGGGTTGGGGTTAGGGAAAGGGATAGGGTCGGGGTCGGGTTGATGGTTATGGTTAGGGTTGTGGTCAGGGTCGGGGTCGGGGTTGGGGTTAGGGAAAGGGATAGGGTCGGGGTCGGGTTGATGGTTATGGTTAGGGTTGTGGTCAGGGTCGGGGTCGGGGTTGGGGTTAGGGAAAGGGATAGGGTCGGGGTCGGGTTGATGGTTATGGTTAGGGTTGTGGTCAGGGTCGGGGTCGGGGTTGGGGTTAGGGAAAGGGATAGGGTCGGGGTCGGGTTGATGGTTATGGTTAGGGTTGTGGTCAGGGTCGGGGTCGGGGTTGGGGTTAGGGAAAGGGATAGGGTCGGGGTCGGGTTGATGGTTATGGTTAGGGTTGTGGTCAGGGTCGGGGTCGGGGTTGGGGTTAGGGAAAGGGATAGGGTCGGGGTCGGGTTGATGGTTATGGTTAGGGTTGTGGTCAGGGTCGGGGTCGGGGTTGGGGTTAGGGAAAGGGATAGGGTCGGGGTCGGGTTGATGGTTATGGTTAGGGTTGTGGTCAGGGTCGGGGTCGGGGTTGGGGTTAGGGAAAGGGATAGGGTCGGGGTCGGGTTGATGGTTATGGTTAGGGTTGTGGTCAGGGTCGGGGTCGGGGTTGGGGTTAGGGAAAGGGATAGGGTCGGGGTCGGGTTGATGGTTATGGTTAGGGTTGTGGTCAGGGTCGGGGTCGGGGTTGGGGTTAGGGAAAGGGATAGGGTCGGGGTCGGGTTGATGGTTATGGTTAGGGTTGTGGTCAGGGTCGGGGTCGGGGTTGGGGTTAGGGAAAGGGATAGGGTCGGGGTCGGGTTGATGGTTATGGTTAGGGTTGTGGTCAGGGTCGGGGTCGGGGTTGGGGTTAGGGAAAGGGATAGGGTCGGGGTCGGGTTGATGGTTATGGTTAGGGTTGTGGTCAGGGTCGGGGTCGGGGTTGGGGTTAGGGAAAGGGATAGGGTCGGGGTCGGGTTGATGGTTATGGTTAGGGTTGTGGTCAGGGTCGGGGTCGGGGTTGGGGTTAGGGAAAGGGATAGGGTCGGGGTCGGGTTGATGGTTATGGTTAGGGTTGTGGTCAGGGTCGGGGTCGGGGTTGGGGTTAGGGAAAGGGATAGGGTCGGGGTCGGGTTGATGGTTATGGTTAGGGTTGTGGTCAGGGTCGGGGTCGGGGTTGGGGTTAGGGAAAGGGATAGGGTCGGGGTCGGGTTGATGGTTATGGTTAGGGTTGTGGTCAGGGTCGGGGTCGGGGTTGGGGTTAGGGAAAGGGATAGGGTCGGGGTCGGGTTGATGGTTATGGTTAGGGTTGTGGTCAGGGTCGGGGTCGGGGTTGGGGTTAGGGAAAGGGATAGGGTCGGGGTCGGGTTGATGGTTATGGTTAGGGTTGTGGTCAGGGTCGGGGTCGGGGTTGGGGTTAGGGAAAGGGATAGGGTCGGGGTCGGGTTGATGGTTATGGTTAGGGTTGTGGTCAGGGTCGGGGTCGGGGTTGGGGTTAGGGAAAGGGATAGGGTCGGGGTCGGGTTGATGGTTATGGTTAGGGTTGTGGTCAGGGTCGGGGTCGGGGTTGGGGTTAGGGAAAGGGATAGGGTCGGGGTCGGGTTGATGGTTATGGTTAGGGTTGTGGTCAGGGTCGGGGTCGGGGTTGGGGTTAGGGAAAGGGATAGGGTCGGGGTCGGGTTGATGGTTATGGTTAGGGTTGTGGTCAGGGTCGGGGTCGGGGTTGGGGTTAGGGAAAGGGATAGGGTCGGGGTCGGGTTGATGGTTATGGTTAGGGTTGTGGTCAGGGTCGGGGTCGGGGTTGGGGTTAGGGAAAGGGATAGGGTCGGGGTCGGGTTGATGGTTATGGTTAGGGTTGTGGTCAGGGTCGGGGTCGGGGTTGGGGTTAGGGAAAGGGATAGGGTCGGGGTCGGGTTGATGGTTATGGTTAGGGTTGTGGTCAGGGTCGGGGTCGGGGTTGGGGTTAGGGAAAGGGATAGGGTCGGGGTCGGGTTGATGGTTATGGTTAGGGTTGTGGTCAGGGTCGGGGTCGGGGTTGGGGTTAGGGAAAGGGATAGGGTCGGGGTCGGGTTGATGGTTATGGTTAGGGTTGTGGTCAGGGTCGGGGTCGGGGTTGGGGTTAGGGAAAGGGATAGGGTCGGGGTCGGGTTGATGGTTATGGTTAGGGTTGTGGTCAGGGTCGGGGTCGGGGTTGGGGTTAGGGAAAGGGATAGGGTCGGGGTCGGGTTGATGGTTATGGTTAGGGTTGTGGTCAGGGTCGGGGTCGGGGTTGGGGTTAGGGAAAGGGATAGGGTCGGGGTCGGGTTGATGGTTATGGTTAGGGTTGTGGTCAGGGTCGGGGTCGGGGTTGGGGTTAGGGAAAGGGATAGGGTCGGGGTCGGGTTGATGGTTATGGTTAGGGTTGTGGTCAGGGTCGGGGTCGGGGTTGGGGTTAGGGAAAGGGATAGGGTCGGGGTCGGGTTGATGGTTATGGTTAGGGTTGTGGTCAGGGTCGGGGTCGGGGTTGGGGTTAGGGAAAGGGATAGGGTCGGGGTCGGGTTGATGGTTATGGTTAGGGTTGTGGTCAGGGTCGGGGTCGGGGTTGGGGTTAGGGAAAGGGATAGGGTCGGGGTCGGGTTGATGGTTATGGTTAGGGTTGTGGTCAGGGTCGGGGTCGGGGTTGGGGTTAGGGAAATGGATAGGGTCGGGGTCGGGTTGATGGTTATGGTTAGGGTTGTGGTCAGGGTCGGGGTCGGGGTTGGGGTTAGGGAAAGGGATAGGGTCGGGGTCGGGTTGATGGTTATGGTTAGGGTTGTGGTCAGGGTCGGGGTCGGGGTTGGGGTTAGGGAAAGGGATAGGGTCGGGGTCGGGTTGATGGTTATGGTTAGGGTTGTGGTCAGGGTCGGGGTCGGGGTTGGGGTTAGGGAAAGGGATAGGGTCGGGGTCGGGTTGATGGTTATGGTTAGGTTTGTGGTCAGGGTCGGGGTCGGGGTTGGGGTTAGGGAAAGGGATAGGGTCGGGGTCGGGTTGATGGTTATGGTTAGGGTTGTGGTCAGGGTCGGGGTCGGGGTTGGGGTTAGGGAAATGGATAGGGTCGGGGTCGGGTTGATGGTTATGGTTAGGGTTGTGGTCAGGGTCGGGGTCGGGGTTGGGGTTAGGGAAAGGGATAGGGTCGGGGTCGGGTTGATGGTTATGGTTAGGGTTGTGGTCAGGGTCGGGGTCGGGGTTGGGGTTAGGGAAAGGGATAGGGTCGGGGTCGGGTTGATGGTTATGGTTAGGGTTGTGGTCAGGGTCGGGGTCGGGGTTGGGGTTAGGGAAAGGGATAGGGTCGGGGTCGGGTTGATGGTTATGGTTAGGGTTGTGGTCAGGGTCGGGGTCGGGGTTGGGGTTAGGGAAAGGGATAGGGTCGGGGTCGGGTTGATGGTTATGGTTAGGGTTGTGGTCAGGGTCGGGGTCGGGGTTGGGGTTAGGGAAAGGGATAGGGTCGGGGTCGGGTTGATGGTTATGGTTAGGGTTGTGGTCAGGGTCGGGGTCGGGGTTGGGGTTAGGGAAAGGGATAGGGTCGGGGTCGGGTTGATGGTTATGGTTAGGGTTGTGGTCAGGGTCGGGGTCGGGGTTGGGGTTAGGGAAAGGGATAGGGTCGGGGTCGGGTTGATGGTTATGGTTAGGGTTGTGGTCAGGGTCGGGGTCGGGGTTGGGGTTAGGGAAAGGGATAGGGTCGGGGTCGGGTTGATGGTTTTGGTTAGGGTTGTGGTCAGGGTCGGGGTCGGGGTTGGGGTTAGGGAAAGGGATAGGGTCGGGGTCGGGTTGATGGTTATGGTTAGGGTTGTGGTCAGGGTCGGGGTCGGGGTTGGGGTTAGGGAAAGGGATAGGGTCGGGGTCGGGTTGATGGTTATGGTTAGGGTTGTGGTCAGGTTCGGGGTCGGGGTTGGGGTTAGGGAAAGGGATAGGGTCGGGGTCGGGTTGATGGTTATGGTTAGGGTTGTGGTCAGGGTCGGGGTCGGGGTTGGGGTTAGGGAAAGGGATAGGGTCGGGGTCGGGTTGATGGTTATGGTTAGGGTTGTGGTCAGGGTCGGGGTCGGGGTTGGGGTTAGGGAAAGGGATAGGGTCGGGGTCGGGTTGATGGTTATGGTTAGGGTTGTGGTCAGGGTCGGGGTCGGGGTTGGGGTTAGGGAAAGGGATAGGGTCGGGGTCGGGTTGATGGTTATGGTTAGGGTTGTGGTCAGGGTCGGGGTTGGGGTTAGGGAAAGGGATAGGGTCGGGGTCGGGTTGATGGTTATGGTTAGGGTTGTGGTCAGGGTCGGGGTCGGGGTTGGGGTTAGGGAAAGGGATAGGGTCGGGGTCGGGTTGATGGTTATGGTTAGGGTTGTGGTCAGGGTCAGGGTCGGGGTTGGGGTTAGGGAAAGGGATAGGGTCGGGGTCGGGTTGATGGTTATGGTTAGGGTTGTGGTCAGGGTCGGGGTCGGGGTTGGGGTTAGGGAAAGGGATAGGGTCGGGGTCGGGTTGATGGTTATGGTTAGGGTTGTGGTCAGGGTCGGGGGCGGGGTTGGGGTTAGGGAAAGGGATAGGGTCGGGGTCGGGTTGATGGTTATGGTTAGGGTTGTGGTCAGGGTCGGGGTCGGGGTTGGGGTTAGGGAAAGGGATAGGGTCGGGGTCGGGTTGATGGTTATGGTTAGGGTTGTGGTCAGGGTCGGGGTCGGGGTTGGGGTTAGGGAAAGGGATAGGGTCGGGGTCGGGTTGATGGTTATGGTTAGGGTTGTGGTCAGGGTCGGGGTCGGGGTTGGGGTTAGGGAAAGGGATAGGGTCGGGGTCGGGTTGATGGTTATGGTTAGGGTTGTGGTCAGGGTCGGGGTCGGGGTCGGGGTTGGGGTTAGGGAAAGGGATAGGGTCGGGGTCGGGTTGATGGTTATGGTTAGGGTTGTGGTCAGGGTCGGGGTCGGGGTTGGGGTTAGGGAAAGGGATAGGGTCGGGGTCGGGTTGATGGTTATGGTTAGGGTTGTGGTCAGGGTCGGGGTCGGGGTTGGGGTTAGGGAAAGGGATATGGTCGGGGTCGGGTTGATGGTTATGGTTAGGGTTGTGGTCAGGGTCGGGGTCGGGGTCGGGGTTGGGGTTAGGGAAAGGGATAGGGTCGGGGTCGGGTTGATGGTTATGGTTAGGGTTGTGGTCAGGGTCGGGGTCGGGGTTGGGGTTAGGGAAAGGGATAGGGTCGGGGTCGGGTTGATGGTTATGGTTAGGGTTGTGGTCAGGGTCGGGGTCGGGGTTGGGGTTAGGGAAAGGGATAGGGTCGGGGTCGGGTTGATGGTTATGGTTAGGGTTGTGGTCAGGGTCGGGGTCGGGGTTGGGGTTAGGGAAAGGGATAGGGTCGGGGTCGGGTTGATGGTTATGGTTAGGGTTGTGGTCAGGGTCGGGGTCGGGGTTGGGGTTAGGGAAAGGGATAGGGTCGGGGTCGGGTTGATGGTTATGGTTAGGGTTGTGGTCAGGGTCGGGGGCGGGGTTGGGGTTAGGGAAAGGGATAGGGTCGGGGTCGGGTTGATGGTTATGGTTAGGGTTGTGGTCAGGGTCGGGGTCGGGGTTGGGGTTAAGGAAAGGGATAGGGTCGGGGTCGGGTTGATGGTTATGGTTAGGGTTGTGGTCAGGGTCGGGGTCGGGGTTGGGGTTAGGGAAAGGGATAGGGTCGGGGTCGGGTTGATGGTTATGGTTAGGGTTGTGGTCAGGGTCGGGGTCGGGGTTGGGGTTAGGGAAAGGGATAGGGTCGGGGTCGGGTTGATGGTTATGGTTAGGGTTGTGGTCAGGGTCGGGGTCGGGGTTGGGGTTAGGGAAAGGGATAGGGTCGGGGTCGGGTTGATGGTTATGGTTAGGGTTGTGGTCAGGGTCGGGGTCGGGGTTGGGGTTAGGGAAAGGGATAGGGTCGGGGTCGGGTTGATGGTTATGGTTAGGGTTGTGGTCAGGGTCGGGGTCGGGGTCGGGGTTGGGGTTAGGGAAAGGGATAGGGTCGGGGTCGGGTTGATGGTTATGGTTAGGGTTGTGGTCAGGGTCGGGGTCGGGGTTGGGGTTAGGGAAAGGGATAGGGTCGGGGTCGGGTTGATGGTTATGGTTAGGGTTGTGGTCAGGGTCGGGGTCGGGGTTGGGGTTAGGGAAAGGGATAGGGTCGGGGTCGGGTTGATGGTTATGGTTAGGGTTGTGGTCAGGGTCGGGGTCGGGGTTGGGGTTAGGGAAAGGGATAGGGTCGGGGTCGGGTTGATGGTTATGGTTAGGGTTGTGGTCAGGGTCGGGGTCGGGGTTGGGGTTAGGGAAAGGGATAGGGTCGGGGTCGGGTTGATGGTTATGGTTAGGGTTGTGGTCAGGGTCGGGGTCGGGGTTGGGGTTAGGGAAAGGGATAGGGTCTGGGTCGGGTTGATGGTTATGGTTAGGGTTGTGGTCAGGGTCGGGGTCGGGGTTGGGGTTAGGGAAAGGGATAGGGTCGGGGTCGGGTTGATGGTTATGGTTAGGGTTGTGGTCAGGGTCGGGGTCGGGGTTGGGGTTAGGGAAAGGGATAGGGTCGGGGTCGGGTTGATGGTTATGGTTAGGGTTGTGGTCAGGGTCGGGGGCGGGGTTGGGGTTAGGGAAAGGGATAGGGTCGGGGTCGGGTTGATGGTTATGGTTAGGGTTGTGGTCAGGGTCGGGGTCGGGGTTGGGGTTAGGGAAAGGGATAGGGTCGGGGTCGGGTTGATGGTTATGGTTAGGGTTGTGGTCAGGGTCGGGGTCGGGGTTGGGGTTAGGGAAAGGGATAGGGTCGGGGTCGGGTTGATGGTTATGGTTAGGGTTGTGGTCAGGGTCGGGGTCGGGGTTGGGGTTAGGGAAAGGGATAGGGTCGGGGTCGGGTTGATGGTTATGGTTAGGGTTGTGGTCAGGGTCGGGGTCGGGGTTGGGGTTAGGGAAAGGGATAGGGTCGGGGTCGGGTTGATGGTTATGGTTAGGGTTGTGGTCAGGGTCGGGGTCGGGGTTGGGGTTAGGGAAAGGGATAGGGTCGGGGTCGGGTTGATGGTTATGGTTAGGGTTTTGGTCAGGGTCGGGGTCGGGGTTGGGGTTAGGGAAAGGGATAGGGTCGGGGTCGGGTTGATGGTTTTGGTTAGGGTTGTGGTCAGGGTCGGGGTCGGGGTTGGGGTTAGGGAAAGGGATAGGGTCGGGGTCGGGTTGATGGTTATGGTTAGGGTTGTGGTCAGGGTCGGGGTCGGGGTTGGGGTTAGGGAAAGGGATAGGGTCGGGGTCGGGTTGATGGTTATGGTTAGGGGTGTGGTCAGGGTCGGGGTCGGGGTTGGGGTTAGGGAAAGGGATAGGGTCGGGGTCGGGTTGATGGTTATGGTTAGGGTTGTGGTCAGGGTCGGGGTCGGGGTTGGGGTTAGGGAAAGGGATAGGGTCGGGGTCGGGTTGATGGTTATGGTTAGGGTTGTGGTCAGGGTCGGGGTCGGGGTTGGGGTTAGGGAAAGGGATAGGGTCGGGGTCGGGTTGATGGTTATGGTTAGGGTTGTGGTCAGGGTCGGGGTCGGGGTCGGGGTTGGGGTTAGGGAAAGGGATAGGGTCGGGGTCGGGTTGATGGTTATGGTTAGGGTTGTGGTCAGGGTCGGGGTCGGGGTTGGGGTTAGGGAAAGGGATAGGGTCGGGGTCGGGTTGATGGTTATGGTTAGGGTTGAAACTTGATGAAAACAGTCTCTCCCACAACAACTCAAGGGCTGCTTGTGTTTTTTAGGCCTTCGCAAGATATCGGAAGTGTGTGCGCGGCAGGAGAGACAAATCAATGTTTTCGCGCCTTTTTTGCGATTTCAAGGTCGAAAAACACATAGGCCCCAAAATGAAAGAAACGGCTGCCGCGCCAAAACTATGGCTTCAAACTTGATGAAAACAGTCTCTCCCATAATAACTCACGGGCTGCTTGTGTTTTTTAGGCCTTTGCACGCTATCGGAAGTGTGTGCGCGGCAGGAGAGACAAATCCATGTTTTCGCGCCTTTTTTCCATTTCCAGGTCGAAGAAAACAAAGGCCCCAAAAATAAAGAAACGGCTGTCCAGCCAAAACTGAGGCTTCAAACTTGATGAAAACAGTCTCTCCCACAATAACTCAAGGGCTGCTTGTGTTTTTTAGGCCTTCGCAAGATATCGGAAGTGTGTGCGCGGCAGGAGAGACAAATCAATGTTTTCGCAACTTCTTTGCGATTTCAAGGTCGAAAAACACATAGGCCCCAAAATGAAAGAAACGGCTGGCGCGCCAAAACTATGGCTTCAAACTTGATGAAAACAGTCTCTCCCATAATAACTCACGGGCTGCTTGTGTTTTTTAGGCCTTTGCACGCTATCGGAAGTGTGTGCGCGGCAGGAGAGACAAATCCATGTTTTCGCGCCTTTTTTGCCATTTCCAGGTCGAAAAACACAAAGGCCCCAAAATGAAAGAAACGGCTGCCGCGCCAAAACTATGGCTTCAAACTTGATCAAAACAGTCTCTCCCACAACAACTCAAGGGCTGCTTGTGTTTTTTAGGCCTTCGCAAGATATCGGAAGTGTGTGCGCGGCAGGAGAGACAAATCAATGTTTTCGCGACTTTTTTACGATTTCAAGGTCGAAAAACACATAGGCCCCAAAATGAAAGAAACGGCTGGCGCGCCAAAACTGAGGCTTCAAACTTGATGAAAACAGTCTCTCAGACAATAACTCAAGGGCCGCTTGTGTTTTTTAGGCCTTCGCAAGCTATCGGAAGTGTGTGCGCGGTAGGAGAGACAAATCCATGTTTTCGCGCCTTTTTTGCCATTTCCAGGTCGAAAAACACAAAGGCCCCAAAATGAAAGAAACGGCTGCCGCGCCAAAACTATGACTTCAAACTTGATGAAAACAGTCTCTCCCACAATAACTCAAGGGCTGCTTGTGTTTTTTAGGCCTTCGCAAGATATCGGAAGTGTGTGCGCGGCAGGAGAGACAAATCAATGTTTTCGCGACTTTTTTGTGATTTCAAGGTCGAAAAACACATAGGCCCCAAAATGAAAGAAACGGCTGGCGCGCCAAAACTATGGCTTCAAACTTGATGAAAACAGTCTCTCCCATAATAACTCACGGGCTGCTTGTGTTTTTTAGGCCTTTGCACGCTATCGGAAGTGTGTGCGCGGCAGGAGAGACAAATCCATGTTTTCGCGCCTTTTTTGCCATTTCCAGGTCGAAAAACACAAAGGCCCCAAAATGAAAGAAACGGCTGCCGCGCCAAAACTATGACTTCAAACTTGATGAAAACAGTCTCTCCCACAATAACTCAAGGGCTGCTTGTGTTTTTTAGGCCTTCGCAAGATATCGGAAGTGTGTGCGCGGCAGGAGAGACAAATCAATGTTTTCGCGACTTTTTTGCGATTTCAAGGTCGAAAAACACATAGGCCCCAAAATGAAAGAAACGGCTGGCGCGCCAAAACTATGGCTTCAAACTTGATGAAAACAGTCTCTCCCATAATAACTCACGGGCTGCTTGTGTTTTTTAGGCCTTTGCACGCTATCGGAAGTGTGTGCGCGGCAGGAGAGACAAATCCATGTTTTCGCGCCTTTTTTGCCATTTCCAGGTCGAAAAACACAAAGGCCCCAAAATGAAAGAAACGGCTGCCGCGCCAAAACTATGGCTTCAAACTTGATGAAAACAGTCTCTCCCACAACAACTCAAGGGCTGCTTGTGTTTTTTAGGCCTTCGCAAGATAACGGAAGTGTGTGCGCGGCAGGAGAGACAAATCAATGTTTTCGCGCCTTTTTTGCGATTTCAAGGTCGAAAAACACATAGGCCCCAAAATGAAAGAAACGGCTGCCGCGCCAAAACTATGGCTTCAAACTTGATGAAAACAGTCTCTCCCATAATAACTCACGGGCTGCTTGTGTTTTTTAGGCCTTTGCATGCTATCGGAAGTGTGTGCGCGGCAGGAGAGACAAATCCATGTTTTCGCGCCTTTTTTCCATTTCCAGGTCGAAGAAAACAAAGGCCCCAAAAATAAAGAAACGGCTGTCCAGCCAAAACTGAGGCTTCAAACTTGATGAAAACAGTCTCTCAGACAATAACTCAAGGGCCGCTTGTGTTTTTTAGGCCTTCGCAAGCTATCGGAAGTGTGTGCGCGGCAGGAGAGACAAATCCATGTTTTCGCGCCTTTTTTGCCATTTCCAGGTCGAAAAACACAAAGGCCCCAAAATGAAAGAAACGGCTGCCGCGCCAAAACTATGACTTCAAACTTGATGAAAACAGTCTCTCCCACAATAACTCAAGGGCTGCTTGTGTTTTTTAGGCCTTCGCAAGATATCGGAAGTGTGTGCGCGGCAGGAGAGACAAATCAATGTTTTCGCGACTTTTTTGCGATTTCAAGGTCGAAAAACACATAGGCCCCAAAATGAAAGAAACGGCTGGCGCGCCAAAACTATGGCTTCAAACTTGATGAAAACAGTCTCTCCCATATTAACTCACGGGCTGCTTGTGTTTTTTAGGCCTTTGCAAGCTATCGGAAGTGTGTGCGCGGCAGGAGAGACAAATCCATGTTTTTGCGCCTTTTTTGCGATTTCAAGGTCGAAAAACACACAGACCCCAAAAATAAAGAAACGGCTGTCCAGCCAAAACTGAGGCTTCAAACTTGATGAAAACAGTCTCTCCCACAATAACTCAATGGCCGCTTGTGTTTTTTAGGCCTTCGCAAGCTATCGGAAGTGTGTGCGCGGCAGGAGAGCCAAATCCATGTTTTCGCGCATTTTTTGCGATTTCAAGGTCGAAAAACACACAGACCCCAAAATGAAAGAAACGGCTGCCGCGCCAAAACTATGGCTTCAAACTTGATGAAAACAGTCTCTCCCATATTAACTCACGGGCTGATTGTGTTTTTTAGGCCTTCGCAAGCTATCGGAAGTGTGTGCGCAGCAGGAGAGACAAATCTATGTTTTCGCGCCTGTTTTGCCATTTCCAGGTCGAAAAACACACAGACCCCAAAAATAAAGAAACGGCTGTCCAGCCAAAACTGAGGCTTCAAACTTGATGAAAACAGTCTCTCCCACAATAACTCAAGGGCCGCTTGTGTTTTTTAGGCCTTTGCAAGCTATCGGAAGTGTGTGCGCGGCAGGAGAGACAAATCCATGTTTTCGCGCCTTTTTTGCGATTTCAAGGTCGAAAAACACATAGGCCCCAAAATGAAAGAAACGGCTGGCGCGCCAAAACTATGGCTTCAAACTTGATGAAAACAGTCTCTCCCATAATAACTCACGGGCTGCTTGTGTTTTTTAGGCCTTTGCAAGCTATCGGAAGTGTGTGCGCGGCAGGAGAGACAAATCCATGTTTTCGCGCCTTTTTTGCGATTTCAAGGTCGAAAAACACATAGGCCCCAAAATGAAAGAAACGGCTGGCGCGCCAAAACTATGGCTTCAAACTTGATGAAAACAGTCTCTCCCATAATAACTCACGGACTGCTTGTGTTTTTTAGGCCTTTGCAAGCTATCGGAAGTGTGTGCGCGGCAGGAGAGACAAATCCATGTTTTCGCGCCTTTTTTGCGATTTCCAGGTCGAAAAACACACAGACCCCAAAAATAAAGAAACGGCTGTCCAGCCAAAACTGAGGCTTCAAACTTGATGAAAACAGTCTCTCCCACAATAACTCAATGGCCGCTTGTGTTTTTTAGGCCTTCGCAAGCTATCGGAAGTGTGTGCGCGGCAGGAGAGACAAATCCATGTTTTCGCGCCTTTATGCGATTTCAAGGTCGAAAAACACATAGGCCCCAAAATGAAAGAAACGGCTGGCGCGCCAAAACTATGGCTTCAAACTTGATGAAAACAGTCTCTCCCACAATAACTCAATGGCCGCTTGTGTTTTTTAGGCCTTCGCAAGCTATCGGAAGTGTGTGCGCGGCAGGAGAGACAAATCCATGTTTTCGCGCCTTTTTTGCGATTTCAAGGTCGAAAAACACATAGGCCCCAAAATGAAAGAAACGGCTACCGCGCCAAAACTATGGCTTCAAACTTGATGAAAACAGTCTCTCCCATATTAACTCACGGGCTGATTGTGTTTTTTAGGCCTTCGCAAGCTATCGGAAGTGTGTGCGCAGCAGGAGAGACAAATCTATGTTTTCGCGCCTGTTTTGCCATTTCCAGGTCGAAAAACACACAGACCCCAAAAATAAAGAAACGGCTGTCCAGCCAAAACTGAGGCTTCAAACTTGATGAAAACAGTCTCTCCCACAACAACTCAAGGGCTGCTTGTGTTTTTTAGGCCTTCGCAAGATAACGGAAGTGTGTGCGCGGCAGGAGAGACAAATCAATGTTTTCGCGCCTTTTTTGCGATTTCAAGGTCGAAAAACACATAGGCCCCAAAATGAAAGAAACGGCTGCCGCGCCAAAACTATGGCTTCAAACTTGATGAAAACAGTCTCTCCCATAATAACTCACGGGCTGCTTGTGTTTTTTAGGCCTTTGCATGCTATCGGAAGTGTGTGCGCGGCAGGAGAGACAAATCCATGTTTTCGCGCCTTTTTTCCATTTCCAGGTCGAAGAAAACAAAGGCCCCAAAAATAAAGAAACGGCTGTCCAGCCAAAACTGAGGCTTCAAACTTGATGAAAACAGTCTCTCAGACAATAACTCAAGGGCCGCTTGTGTTTTTTAGGCCTTCGCAAGCTATCGGAAGTGTGTGCGCGGCAGGAGAGACAAATCCATGTTTTCGCGCCTTTTTTGCCATTTCCAGGTCGAAAAACACAAAGGCCCCAAAATGAAAGAAACGGCTGCCGCGCCAAAACTATGACTTCAAACTTGATGAAAACAGTCTCTCCCACAATAACTCAAGGGCTGCTTGTGTTTTTTAGGCCTTTGCAAGCTATCGGAAGTGTGTGCGCGGCAGGAGAGACAAATCAATGTTTTCGCGACTTTTTTGCGATTTCAAGGTCGAAAAACACATAGGCCCCAAAATGAAAGAAACGGCTGGCGCGCCAAAACTATGGCTTCAAACTTGATGAAAACAGTCTCTCCCATATTAACTCACGGGCTGCTTGTGTTTTTTAGGCCTTTGCAAGCTATCGGAAGTGTGTGCGCGGCAGGAGAGACAAATCCATGTTTTTGCGCCTTTTTTGCGATTTCAAGGTCGAAAAACACACAGACCCCAAAAATAAAGAAACGGCTGTCCAGCCAAAACTGAGGCTTCAAACTTGATGAAAACAGTCTCTCCCACAATAACTCAATGGCCGCTTGTGTTTTTTAGGCCTTCGCAAGCTATCGGAAGTGTGTGCGCGGCAGGAGAGCCAAATCCATGTTTTCGCGCATTTTTTGCGATTTCAAGGTCGAAAAACACATAGGCCCCAAAATGAAAGAAACGGCTGCCACGCCAAAACTATGGCTTCAAACTTGATGAAAACAGTCTCTCCCATATTAACTCACGGGCTGATTGTGTTTTTTAGGCCTTCGCAAGCTATCGGAAGTGTGTGCGCAGCAGGAGAGACAAATCTATGTTTTCGCGCCTGTTTTGCCATTTCCAGGTCGAAAAACACACAGACCCCAAAAATAAAGAAACGGCTGTCCAGCCAAAACTGAGGCTTCAAACTTGATGAAAACAGTCTCTCCCACAATAACTCAAGGGCCGCTTGTGTTTTTTAGGCCTTTGCAAGCTATCGGAAGTGTGTGCGCGGCAGGAGAGACAAATCCATGTTTTCGCGCCTTTTTTGCGATTTCAAGGTCGAAAAACACATAGGCCCCAAAATGAAAGAAACGGCTGGCGCGCCAAAACTATGGCTTCAAACTTGATGAAAACAGTCTCTCCCATAATAACTCACGGGCTGCTTGTGTTTTTTAGGCCTTTGCAAGCTATCGGAAGTGTGTGCGCGGCAGGAGAGACAAATCCATGTTTTCGCGCCTTTTTTGCGATTTCAAGGTCGAAAAACACATAGGCCCCAAAATGAAAGAAACGGCTGTCCAGCCAAAACTGAGGCTTCAAACTTGATGAAAACAGTCTCTCCCACAATAACTCAATGGCCGCTTGTGTTTTTTAGGCCTTCGCAAGCTATCGGAAGTGTGTGCGCGGCAGGAGAGACAAATCCATGTTTTCGCGCATTTTTTGCGATTTCAAGGTCGAAAAACACATAGGCCCCAAAATGAAAGAAACGGCTGCCGCGCCAAAACTATGGCTTCAAACTTGATGAAAACAGTCTCTCCCATATTAACTCACGGGCTGATTGTGTTTTTTAGGCCTTCGCAAGCTATCGGAAGTGTGTGCGCAGCAGGAGAGACAAATCTATGTTTTCGCGCCTGTTTTGCCATTTCCAGGTCGAAAAACACACAGACCCCAAAAATAAAGAAACGGCTGTCCAGCCAAAACTGAGGCTTCAAACTTGATGAAAACAGTCTCTCCCACAATAACTCAAGGGCCGCTTGTGTTTTTTAGGCCTTCGCAAGCTATCGGAAGTGTGTGCGCGGCAGGAGAGACAAATCCATGTTTTCGCGCATTTTTTGCGATTTCAAGGTCGAAAAACACATAGGCCCCTTAAATGAAAGAAACGGCTGGCGCGCCAAAACTATGGCTTCAAACTTGATGAAAACAGTCTCTCCCATAATAACTCACGGGCTGCTTGTGTTTTTTAGGCCTTTGCAAGCTATCGGAAGTGTGTGCGCGGCAGGAGAGACAAATCTATGTTTTTGCGCATTTTTTGCGATTTCAAGGTCGAAAAACACATAGGCCCCAAAATGAAAGAAACGGCTGGCGCGCCAAAACTATGGCTTCAAACTTGATGAAAACAGTCTCTCCCATAATAACTCACGGGCTGCTTGTGTTTTTTAGGCCTTTGCAAGCTATCGGAAGTGTGTGCGCGGCAGGAGAGACAAATCCATGTTTTCGCGCCTTTTTTGCGATTTCAAGGTCGAAAAACACATAGGCCCCAAAATGAAAGAAACGGCTGGCGCGCCAAAACTATGGCTTTAAACTTGATGAAAACAGTCTCTCCCATATTAACTCACGGACTGATTGTGTTTTTTAGGCCTTCGCAAGCTATCGGAAGTGTGTGCGCAGCAGGAGAGACAAATCTATGTTTTCGCGCCTTTTTTTCATTTCCAGGTCGAAAAACACACAGAACCCAAAAATAAAGAAACGGCTGTCCAGCCAAAACTGAGGCTTCAAACTTGATGAAAACAGTCTCTCCCACAATAACTCAAGGGCCGCTTGTGTTTTTTAGGCCTTTGCAAGCTATCGGAAGTGTGTGCGCGGCAGTAGAGACAAATCCATGTTTTCGCGCATTTTTTGCGATTTCAAGGTCGAAAAACACATAGGCCCCAAAATGAAAGAAACGGCTGCCGCGCCAAAACTATGGCTTCAAACTTGATGAAAACAGTCTCTCCCATAATAACTCACGGGCTGCTTGTGTTTTTTAGGCCTTTGCAAGCTATCGGAAGTGTGTGCGCGGCAGGAGAGACAAATCCATGTTTTCGCGCCTTTTTTGCGATTTCAAGGTCGAAAAACACATAGGCCCCAAAATGAAAGAAACGGCTGGCGCGCCAAAACTATGGCTTCAAACTTGATGAAAACAGTCTCTCCCATATTAACTGAAGGGCCGCTTGTGTTTTTTAGGCCTTCGTAAGCTATCGGAAGTGTGTGCGCGGCAGGAGAGACAAATCCATGTTTTCGCGCCTTTTTTGCGATTTCAAGGTCGAAAAACACATAGGCCCCAAAATGAAAGAAACGGATGGCGCGCCAAAACTATGGCTTCAAACTTGATGAAAACAGTCTCTCCCATATTAACTCACGGGCTGATTGTGTTTTTTAGGCCTTCGCAAGCTATCGGAAGTGTGTGCGCAGCAGGAGAGACAAATCTATGTTTTCGCGCCTTTTTTGCCATTTCCAGGTCGAAAAACACACAGACCCCAAAAATAAAGAAACGGCTGTCCAGCCAAAACTGAGGCTTCAAACTTGATGAAAACAGTCTCTCCCAAAATAACTCAAGGGCCGCTTGTGTTTTTTAGGCCTTCGCAAGTTATCGGAAGTGTGTGCGCGGCAGTAGAGACAAATCCATGTTTTCGCGCATTTTTTGCGATTTCAAGGTCGAAAAACACATAGGCCCCAAAATGAAAGAAACGGCTGCCGCGCCAAAAATATGGCTTCAAACTTGATGAAAACAGTCTCTCCCATAATAACTCACGGGCTGCTTGTGTTTTTTAGGCCTTTGCAAGCTATCGGAAGTGTGTGCGCGGCAGGAGAGACAAATCCATGTTTTCGCGCCTTTTTTGCGATTTCAAGGTCGAAAAACACATAGGCCCCAAAATGAAAGAAACGGCTGGCGCGCCAAAACTATGGCTTCAAACTTGATGAAAACAGTCTCTCCCATAATAACTCAAGGGCCGCTTGTGTTTTTTAGGCCTTCGTAAGCTATCGGAAGTGTGTGCGCGGCAGGAGAGACAAATCCATGTTTTCGCGCCTTTTTTGCGATTTCAAGGTCGAAAAACACATAGGCCCCAAAATGAAAGAAACGGATGGCGCGCCAAAACTATGGCTTCAAACTTGAGGAAAACAGTCTCTCCCATAATAACTCACGGGCTGCTTGTGTTTTTTAGGCTTTTGCAAGCTATCGGAAGTGTGTGCGCGGCAGGAGAGACAAATCCATGTTTTCGCGCCTTTTTTGCGATTTCCAGGTCGAAAAACACACAGACCCCAAAAATAAAGAAACGGCTGTCCAGCCAAAACTGAGGCTTCAAACTTGATGAAAACAGTCTCTCCCACAATAACTCAATGGCCGCTTGTGTTTTTTAGGCCTTCGCAAGCTATCGGAAGTGTGTGCGCGGCAGGAGAGACAAATCCATGTTTTCGCGCATTTTTTGCGATTTCAAGGTCGAAAAACACATAGGCCCCAAAATGAAAGAAACGGCTGGCGCGCCAAAACTATGGCTTCAAACTTGATGAAAACAGTCTCTCCCATAATAACTCACGGGCTGCTTGTGTTTTTTAGGCCTTTGCAAGCTATCGGAAGTGTGTGCGCGGCAGGAGAGACAAATCCATGTTTTCGCGCCTTTTTTGCGATTTCAAGGTCGAAAAACACATAGGCCCCAAAATGAAAGAAACGGCTGGCGCGCCAAAACTATGGCTTTAAACTTGATGAAAACAGTCTCTCCCATATTAACTCACGGACTGATTGTGTTTTTTAGGCCTTCGCAAGCTATCGGAAGTGTGTGCGCAGCAGGAGAGACAAATCTATGTTTTCGCGCCTTTTTTTCATTTCCAGGTCGAAAAACACACAGAACCCAAAAATAAAGAAACGGCTGTCCAGCCAAAACTGAGGCTTCAAACTTGATGAAAACAGTCTCTCCCACAATAACTCAAGGGCCGCTTGTGTTTTTTAGGCCTTTGCAAGCTATCGGAAGTGTGTGCGCGGCAGTAGAGACAAATCCATGTTTTCGCGCATTTTTTGCGATTTCAAGGTCGAAAAACACATAGGCCCCAAAATGAAAGAAACGGCTGGCGCGCCAAAACTATGGCTTCAAACTTGATGAAAACAGTCTCTCCCATATTAACTGAAGGGCCGCTTGTGTTTTTTAGGCCTTCGTAAGCTATCGGAAGTGTGTGCGCGGCAGGAGAGACAAATCCATGTTTTCGCGCCTTTTTTGCGATTTCAAGGTCGAAAAACACATAGGCCCCAAAATGAAAGAAACGGATGGCGCGCCAAAACTATGGCTTCAAACTTGATGAAAACAGTCTCTCCCATATTAACTCACGGGCTGATTGTGTTTTTTAGGCCTTCGCAAGCTATCGGAAGTGTGTGCGCAGCAGGAGAGACAAATCTATGTTTTCGCGCCTTTTTTGCCATTTCCAGGTCGAAAAACACACAGACCCCAAAAATAAAGAAACGGCTGTCCAGCCAAAACTGAGGCTTCAAACTTGATGAAAACAGTCTCTCCCAAAATAACTCAAGGGCCGCTTGTGTTTTTTAGGCCTTCGCAAGTTATCGGAAGTGTGTGCGCGGCAGTAGAGACAAATCCATGTTTTCGCGCATTTTTTGCGATTTCAAGGTCGAAAAACACATAGGCCCCAAAATGAAAGAAACGGCTGCCGCGCCAAAAATATGGCTTCAAACTTGATGAAAACAGTCTCTCCCATAATAACTCACGGGCTGCTTGTGTTTTTTAGGCCTTTGCAAGCTATCGGAAGTGTGTGCGCGGCAGGAGAGACAAATCCATGTTTTCGCGCCTTTTTTGCGATTTCAAGGTCGAAAAACACATAGGCCCCAAAATGAAAGAAACGGCTGGCGCGCCAAAACTATGGCTTCAAACTTGATGAAAACAGTCTCTCCCATAATAACTCAAGGGCCGCTTGTGTTTTTTAGGCCTTCGTAAGCTATCGGAAGTGTGTGCGCGGCAGGAGAGACAAATCCATGTTTTCGCGCCTTTTTTGCGATTTCAAGGTCGAAAAACACATAGGCCCCAAAATGAAAGAAACGGATGGCGCGCCAAAACTATGGCTTCAAACTTGAGGAAAACAGTCTCTCCCATAATAACTCACGGGCTGCTTGTGTTTTTTAGGCTTTTGCAAGCTATCGGAAGTGTGTGCGCGGCAGGAGAGACAAATCCATGTTTTCGCGCCTTTTTTGCGATTTCCAGGTCGAAAAACACACAGACCCCAAAAATAAAGAAACGGCTGTCCAGCCAAAACTGAGGCTTCAAACTTGATGAAAACAGTCTCTCCCACAATAACTCAATGGCCGCTTGTGTTTTTTAGGCCTTCGCAAGCTATCGGAAGTGTGTGCGCGGCAGGAGAGACAAATCCATGTTTTCGCGCATTTTTTGCGATTTCAAGGTCGAAAAACACATAGGCCCCAAAATGAAAGAAACGGCTGCCGCGCCAAAACTATGGCTTCAAACTTGATGAAAACAGTCTCTCCCATATTAACTCACGGGCTGATTGTGTTTTTTAGGCCTTCGCAAGCTATCGGAAGTGTGTGCGCAGCAGGAGAGACAAATCTATGTTTTCGCGCCTGTTTTGCCATTTCCAGGTCGAAAAACACACAGACCCCAAAAATAAAGAAACGGCTGTCCAGCCAAAACTGAGGCTTCAAACTTGATGAAAACAGTCTCTCCCACAATAACTCAAGGGCCGCTTGTGTTTTTTAGGCCTTCGCAAGCTATCGGAAGTGTGTGCGCGGCAGGAGAGACAAATCCATGTTTTCGCGCATTTTTTGCGATTTCAAGGTCGAAAAACACATAGGCCCCTTAAATGAAAGAAACGGCTGGCGCGCCAAAACTATGGCTTCAAACTTGATGAAAACAGTCTCTCCCATAATAACTCACGGGCTGCTTGTGTTTTTTAGGCCTTTGCAAGCTATCGGAAGTGTGTGCGCGGCAGGAGAGACAAATCTATGTTTTCGCGCCTTTTTTTCATTTCCAGGTCGAAAAACACACAGAACCCAAAAATAAAGAAACGGCTGTCCAGCCAAAACTGAGGCTTCAAACTTGATGAAAACAGTCTCTCCCACAATAACTCAAGGGCCGCTTGTGTTTTTTAGGCCTTCGCAAGCTATCAGAAGTGTGTGCGCGGCAGGAGAGACAAATCCATGTTTTTGCGCATTTTTTGCGATTTCAAGGTCGAAAAACACATAGGCCCCAAAATGAAAGAAACGGCTGGCGCGCCAAAACTATGGCTTCAAACTTGATGAAAACAGTCTCTCCCATAATAACTCACGGGCTGCTTGTGTTTTTTAGGCCTTTGCAAGCTATCGGAAGTGTGTGCGCGGCAGGAGAGACAAATCCATGTTTTCGCGCCTTTTTTGCGATTTCAAGGTCGAAAAACACATAGGCCCCAAAATGAAAGAAACGGCTGGCGCGCCAAAACTATGGCTTTAAACTTGATGAAAACAGTCTCTCCCATATTAACTCACGGACTGATTGTGTTTTTTAGGCCTTCGCAAGCTATCGGAAGTGTGTGCGCAGCAGGAGAGACAAATCTATGTTTTCGCGCCTTTTTTTCATTTCCAGGTCGAAAAACACACAGAACCCAAAAATAAAGAAACGGCTGTCCAGCCAAAACTGAGGCTTCAAACTTGATGAAAACAGTCTCTCCCACAATAACTCAAGGGCCGCTTGTGTTTTTTAGGCCTTTGCAAGCTATCGGAAGTGTGTGCGCGGCAGTAGAGACAAATCCATGTTTTCGCGCATTTTTTGCGATTTCAAGGTCGAAAAACACATAGGCCCCAAAATGAAAGAAACGGCTGGCGCGCCAAAACTATGGCTTCAAACTTGATGAAAACAGTCTCTCCCATATTAACTGAAGGGCCGCTTGTGTTTTTTAGGCCTTCGTAAGCTATCGGAAGTGTGTGCGCGGCAGTAGAGACAAATCCATGTTTTCGCGCATTTTTTGCGATTTCAAGGTCGAAAAACACATAGGCCCCAAAATGAAAGAAACGGCTGGCGCGCCAAAACTATGGCTTCAAACTTGATGAAAACAGTCTCTCCCATAATAACTCACGGGCTGCTTGTGTTTTTTAGGCCTTTGCAAGCTATCGGAAGTGTGTGCGCGGCAGGAGAGACAAATCCATGTTTTCGCGCCTTTTTTGCGATTTCAAGGTCGAAAAACACATAGGCCCCAAAATGAAAGAAACGGCTGGCGCGCCAAAACTATGGCTTTAAACTTGATGAAAACAGTCTCTCCCATATTAACTCACGGACTGATTGTGTTTTTTAGGCCTTCGCAAGCTATCGGAAGTGTGTGCGCAGCAGGAGAGACAAATCTATGTTTTCGCGCCTTTTTTTCATTTCCAGGTCGAAAAACACACAGAACCCAAAAATAAAGAAACGGCTGTCCAGCCAAAACTGAGGCTTCAAACTTGATGAAAACAGTCTCTCCCACAATAACTCAAGGGCCGCTTGTGTTTTTTAGGCCTTTGCAAGCTATCGGAAGTGTGTGCGCGGCAGTAGAGACAAATCCATGTTTTCGCGCATTTTTTGCGATTTCAAGGTCGAAAAACACATAGGCCCCAAAATGAAAGAAACGGCTGCCGCGCCAAAACTATGGCTTCAAACTTGATGAAAACAGTCTCTCCCATAATAACTCACGGGCTGCTTGTGTTTTTTAGGCCTTTGCAAGCTATCGGAAGTGTGTGCGCGGCAGGAGAGACAAATCCATGTTTTCGCGCCTTTTTTGCGATTTCAAGGTCGAAAAACACATAGGCCCCAAAATGAAAGAAACGGCTGGCGCGCCAAAACTATGGCTTCAAACTTGATGAAAACAGTCTCTCCCATATTAACTGAAGGGCCGCTTGTGTTTTTTAGGCCTTCGTAAGCTATCGGAAGTGTGTGCGCGGCAGGAGAGACAAATCCATGTTTTCGCGCCTTTTTTGCGATTTCAAGGTCGAAAAACACATAGGCCCCAAAATGAAAGAAACGGATGGCGCGCCAAAACTATGGCTTCAAACTTGAGGAAAACAGTCTCTCCCATAATAACTCACGGGCTGCTTGTGTTTTTTAGGCTTTTGCAAGCTATCGGAAGTGTGTGCGCGGCAGGAGAGACAAATCCATGTTTTCGCGCCTTTTTTGCGATTTCCAGGTCGAAAAACACACAGACCCCAAAAATAAAGAAACGGCTGTCCAGCCAAAACTGAGGCTTCAAACTTGATGAAAACAGTCTCTCCCACAATAACTCAATGGCCGCTTGTGTTTTTTAGGCCTTCGCAAGCTATCGGAAGTGTGTGCGCGGCAGGAGAGACAAATCCATGTTTTCGCGCATTTTTTGCGATTTCAAGGTCGAAAAACACATAGGCCCCAAAATGAAAGAAACGGCTGCCGCGCAAAAACTATGGCTTCAGACTTGATGAAAACAGTCTCTCCCATATTAACTCACGGGCTGATTGTGTTTTTTAGGCCTTCGCAAGCTATCGGAAGTGTGTGCTCAGCAGGAGAGACAAATCTATGTTTTCGCGCCTGTTTTGCCATTTCCAGGTCGAAAAACACACAGACCCCAAAAATAAAGAAATGGCTGTCCAGCCAAAACTGAGGCTTCAAACTTGATGAAAACAGTCTCTCCCACAATAACTCAAGGGCCGCTTGTGTTTTTTAGGCCTTCGCAAGCTATCGGAAGTGTGTGCGCGGCAGGAGAGACAAATCCATGTTTTCGCGCATTTTTTGCGATTTCAAGGTCGAAAAACACATAGGCCCCAAAATGAAAGAAACGGCTGGCGCGCCAAAACTATGGCTTCAAACTTGAGGAAAACAGTCTCTCCCATAATAACTCACGGGCTGCTTGTGTTTTTTAGGCCTTTGCAAGCTATCGGAAGTGTGTGCGCGGCAGGAGAGACAAATCCATGTTTTCGCGCCTTTTTTGCGATTTCAAGGTCGAAAAACACATAGGCCCCAAAATGAAAGAAACGGATGGCGCGCCAAAACTATGGCTTCAAACTTGATGAAAACAGTCTCTCCCATAATAACTCACGGGCTGCTTGTGTTTTTTAGGCCTTTGCAAGCTATCGGAAGTGTGTGCGCGGCAGGAGAGACAAATCCATGTTTTCGCGCCTTTTTTGCGATTTCCAGGTCGAAAAACACACAGACCCCAAAAATAAAGAAACGGCTGTCCAGCCAAAACTGAGGCTTCAAACTTGATGAAAACAGTCTCTCCCACAATAACTCAAGGGCCGCTTGTGTTTTTTAGGCCTTCGCAAGCTATCGGAAGTGTGTGCGCGGCAGGAGAGACAAATCCATGTTTTCGCGCATTTTTTGCGATTTCAAGGTCGAAAAACACATAGGCCCCAAAATGAAAGAAACGGCTGCCGCGCCAAAACTATGGCTTCAAACTTGATGAAAACAGTCTCTCCCACAATAACTCAAGGGCCGCTTGTGTTTTTTAGGCCTTTGCAAGCTATCGGAAGTGTGTGCGCGGCAGTAGAGACAAATCCATGTTTTCGCGCATTTTTTGCGATTTCAAGGTCGAAAAACACATAGGCCCCAAAATGAAAGAAACGGCTGCCGCGCCAAAACTATGGCTTCAAACTTGATGAAAACAGTCTCTCCCATAATAACTCACGGGCTGCTTGTGTTTTTTAGGCCTTTGCAAGCTATCGGAAGTGTGTGCGCGGCAGGAGAGACAAATCCATGTTTTCGCGCCTTTTTTGCGATTTCAAGGTCGAAAAACACATAGGCCCCAAAATGAAAGAAACGGCTGGCGCGCCAAAACTATGGCTTCAAAATTGATGAAAACAGTCTCTCCCATAATAACTCACGGGCTGCTTGTGTTTTTTAGGCCTTTGCAAGCTATCGGAAGTGTGTGCGCGGCAGGAGAGACAAATCCATGTTTTCGCGCCTGTTTTGCCATTTCCAGGTCGAAAAACACACAGACCCCAAAAATAAAGAAACGGCTGTCCAGCCAAAACTATGGCTTCAAACTTGATGAAAACAGTCTCTCCCATAATAACTCACGGGCTGCTTGTGTTTTTTAGGCCTTTGCAAGCTATCGGAAGTGTGTGCGCGGCAGGAGAGACAAATCCATGTTTTCGCGCCTTTTTTGCGATTTCAAGGTCGAAAAACACATAGGCCCCAAAATGAAAGAAACGGATGGCGCGCCAAAACTATGGCTTCAAACTTGATGAAAACAGTCTCTCCCATAATAACTCACGGGCTGCTTGTGTTTTTTAGGCCTTTGCAAGCTATCGGAAGTGTGTGCGCGGCAGGAGAGACAAATCCATGTTTTCGCGCCTTTTTTGCGATTTCCAGGTCGAAAAACACACAGACCCCAAAAATAAAGAAACGGCTGTCCAGCCAAAACTGAGGCTTCAAACTTGATGAAAACAGTCTCTCCCACAATAACTCAAGGGCCGCTTGTGTTTTTTAGGCCTTCGCAAGCTATCGGAAGTGTGTGCGCGGCAGGAGAGACAAATCCATGTTTTCGCGCATTTTTTGCGATTTCAAGGTCGAAAAACACATAGGCCCCAAAATGAAAGAAACGGCTGCCGCGCCAAAACTATGGCTTCAAACTTGATGAAAACAGTCTCTCCCACAATAACTCAAGGGCCGCTTGTGTTTTTTAGGCCTTTGCAAGCTATCGGAAGTGTGTGCGCGGCAGGAGAGACAAATCCATGTTTTCGCGCCTGTTTTGCCATTTCCAGGTCGAAAAACACACAGACCCCAAAAATAAAGAAACGGCTGCCGCGCCAAAACTGAGGCTTCAAACTTGATGAAAACAATCTCTCCCATAATAACTCACGGGCTGCTTGTGTTTTTTAGGCCTTTGCAAGCTATCGGAAGTGTGTGCGCGGCAGGAGAGACAAATCCATGTTTTCGCGCCTTTTTTGCGATTTCAAGGTCGAAAAACACATAGGCCCCAAAATGAAAGAAACGGCTGGCGCGCCAAAACTATGGCTTCAAACTTGATGAAAACAGTCTCTCCCATATTAACTCACGGGCTGATTGTGTTTTTTAGGCCTTCGCAAGCTATCGGAAGTGTGTGCGCAGCAGGAGAGACAAATCTATGTTTTCGCGCCTTTTTTGCCATTTCCAGGTCGAAAAACACACAGAACCCAAAAATAAAGAAACGGCTGTCCAGCCAAAACTGAGGCTTCAAACTTGATGAAAACAGTCTCTCCCACAATAACTCAAGGGCCGCTTGTGTTTTTTAGGCCTTCGCAAGCTATCAGAAGTGTGTGCGCGGCAGGAGAGACAAATCCATGTTTTTGCGCATTTTTTGCGATTTCAAGGTCGAAAAACACATAGGCCCCAAAATGAAAGAAACGGCTGCCGCGCCAAAACTATGGCTTCAAACTTGATGAAAACAGTCTCTCCCATATTAACTCACGGGCTGATTGTGTTTTTTAGGCCTTCGCAAGCTATCGGAAGTGTGTGCGCAGCAGGAGAGACAAATCTATGTTTTCGCGCCTTTTTTGCCATTTCCAGGTCGAAAAACACACAGAACCCAAAAATAAAGCAACGGCTGTCCAGCCAAAACTGAGGCTTCAAACTTGATGACAACAGTCTCTCCCACAATAACTCAAGGGCCGCTTGTGTTTTTTAGGCCTTTGCAAGCTATCGGAAGTGTGTGCGCGGCAGGAGAGACAAATCCATGTTTTCGCGCCTTTTTTGCGATTTCAAGGTCGAAAAACACATAGGCCCCAAAATGAAAGAAACGGCTGCCGCGCCAAAACTATGGCTTCAAACTTGATGAAAACAGTCTCTCCCATAATAACTCACGGGCTGCTTGTGTTTTTTAGGCCTTTGCAAGCTATCGGAAGTGTGTGCGCGGCAGGAGAGACAAATCCATGTTTTCGCGCCTTTTTTGCGATTTCAAGGTCGAAAAACACATAGGCCCCAAAATGAAAGAAACGGCTGGCGCGCCAAAACTATGGCTTCAAAATTGATGAAAACAGTCTCTCCCATAATAACTCACGGGCTGCTTGTGTTTTTTAGGCCTTTGCAAGCTATCGGAAGTGTGTGCGCGGCAGGAGAGACAAATCCATGTTTTCGCGCCTGTTTTGCCATTTCCAGGTCGAAAAACACACAGACCCCAAAAATAAAGAAACGGCTGTCCAGCCAAAACTATGGCTTCAAACTTGATGAAAACAGTCTCTCCCATAATAACTCACGGGCTGCTTGTGTTTTTTAGGCCTTTGCAAGCTATCGGAAGTGTGTGCGCGGCAGGAGAGACAAATCCATGTTTTCGCGCCTTTTTTGCGATTTCAAGGTCGAAAAACACATAGGCCCCAAAATGAAAGAAACGGATGGCGCGCCAAAACTATGGCTTCAAACTTGATGAAAACAGTCTCTCCCATAATAACTCACGGGCTGCTTGTGTTTTTTAGGCCTTTGCAAGCTATCGGAAGTGTGTGCGCGGCAGGAGAGACAAATCCATGTTTTCGCGCCTTTTTTGCGATTTCCAGGTCGAAAAACACACAGACCCCAAAAATAAAGAAACGGCTGTCCAGCCAAAACTGAGGCTTCAAACTTGATGAAAACAGTCTCTCCCACAATAACTCAAGGGCCGCTTGTGTTTTTTAGGCCTTCGCAAGCTATCGGAAGTGTGTGCGCGGCAGGAGAGACAAATCCATGTTTTCGCGCATTTTTTGCGATTTCAAGGTCGAAAAACACATAGGCCCCAAAATGAAAGAAACGGCTGCCGCGCCAAAACTATGGCTTCAAACTTGATGAAAACAGTCTCTCCCACAATAACTCAAGGGCCGCTTGTGTTTTTTAGGCCTTTGCAAGCTATCGGAAGTGTGTGCGCGGCAGTAGAGACAAATCCATGTTTTCGCGCATTTTTTGCGATTTCAAGGTCGAAAAACACATAGGCCCCAAAATGAAAGAAACGGCTGCCGCGCCAAAACTATGGCTTCAAACTTGATGAAAACAGTCTCTCCCATAATAACTCACGGGCTGCTTGTGTTTTTTAGGCCTTTGCAAGCTATCGGAGGTGTGTGCGCGGCAGGAGAGACAAATCCATGTTTTCGCGCCTGTTTTGCCATTTCCAGGTCGAAAAACACACAGACCCCAAAAATAAAGAAACGGCTGCCGCGCCAAAACTGAGGCTTCAAACTTGATGAAAACAATCTCTCCCATAATAACTCACGGGCTGCTTGTGTTTTTTAGGCCTTTGCAAGCTATCGGAAGTGTGTGCGCGGCAGGAGAGACAAATCCATGTTTTCGCGCCTTTTTTGCGATTTCAAGGTCGAAAAACACATAGGCCCCAAAATGAAAGAAACGGCTGGCGCGCCAAAACTATGGCTTCAAACTTGATGAAAACAGTCTCTCCCATATTAACTCACGGGCTGATTGTGTTTTTTAGGCCTTCGCAAGCTATCGGAAGTGTGTGCGCAGCAGGAGAGACAAATCTATGTTTTCGCGCCTTTTTTGCCATTTCCAGGTCGAAAAACACACAGAACCCAAAAATAAAGAAACGGCTGTCCAGCCAAAACTGAGGCTTCAAACTTGATGAAAACAGTCTCTCCCACAATAACTCAAGGGCCGCTTGTGTTTTTTAGGCCTTCGCAAGCTATCAGAAGTGTGTGCGCGGCAGGAGAGACAAATCCATGTTTTTGCGCATTTTTTGCGATTTCAAGGTCGAAAAACACATAGGCCCCAAAATGAAAGAAACGGCTGCCGCGCCAAAACTATGGCTTCAAACTTGATGAAAACAGTCTCTCCCATATTAACTCACGGGCTGATTGTGTTTTTTAGGCCTTCGCAAGCTATCGGAAGTGTGTGCGCAGCAGGAGAGACAAATCTATGTTTTCGCGCCTTTTTTGCCATTTCCAGGTCGAAAAACACACAGAACCCAAAAATAAAGCAACGGCTGTCCAGCCAAAACTGAGGCTTCAAACTTGATGACAACAGTCTCTCCCACAATAACTCAAGGGCCGCTTGTGTTTTTTAGGCCTTTGCAAGCTATCGGAAGTGTGTGCGCGGCAGGAGAGACAAATCCATGTTTTCGCGCCTTTTTTGCGATTTCAAGGTCGAAAAACACATAGGCCCCAAAATGAAAGAAACGGCTGCAGCGCCAAAACTATGGCTTCAAACTTGATGAAAACAGTCTCTCCCATAATAACTCACGGGCTGCTTGTGTTTTTTAGGCCTTTGCAAGCTATCGGAAGTGTGTGCGCGGCAGGAGAGACAAATCCATGTTTTCGCGCCTTTTTTGCGATTTCAAGGTCGAAAAACACATAGGCCCCAAAATGAAAGAAACGGCTGGGGCGCCAAAACTATGGCTTGAAACTTGATGAAAACAGTCTCTCCCATAATAACTCAAGGGCTGCTTGTGTTTTTTAGGCCTTTGCAAGCTATCGGAAGTTTTGCGCGGCAGGAGAGACAAATCCATGTTTTCAAGCCTTTTTTGCGATTTCAAGGTCGAAAAACAAATAGGCCCCAAAATGAAAGAAACGGCTGGCGCGCCAAAACTATGGCTTCAAACTTGATGAAAACGGTCTTTCCCATAATAACTCACGGGCTGCTTGTGTTTTTTAGGCCTTTGCAAGCTATCGGAAGTGTGTGCGCGGCAGGAGAGACAAATCCATGTTTTCGCGCCTTTTTTGCGATTTCAAGGTCGAAAAACACATAGGCCCCAAAATGAAAGAAACGGCTGCCGCGCCAAAACTATGGCTTCAAACTTGATGAAAACAGTCTCTCCCATAATAACTCACGGGCTGCTTGTGTTTTTTAGGCCTTTGCAAGCTATCGGAAGTGTGTGCGCGGCAGGAGAGACAAATCCATGTTTTCGCGCATTTTTTGCGATTTCAAGGTCGAAAAACACATAGGCCCCAAAATGAAAGAAACGGCTGCCGCGCCAAAACTATGGCTTCAAACTTGATGAAAACAGTCTCTCCCATAATAACTCACGGGCTGCTTGTGTTTTTTAGGCCTTTGCAAGCTATCGGAAGTGTGTGCGCGGCAGGAGAGACAAATCCATGTTTTCGCGCCTTTTTTGCGATTTCAAGGTCGAAAAACACATAGGCCCCAAAATGAAAGAAACGGCTGGCGCGCCAAAACTATGGCTTCAAAATTGATGAAAACAGTCTCTCCCATAATAACTCACGGGCTGCTTGTGTTTTTTAGGCCTTTGCAAGCTATCGGAAGTGTGTGCGCGGCAGGAGAGACAAATCCATGTTTTCGCGCCTTTTTTGCGATTTCCAGGTCGAAAAACACACAGACCCCAAAAATAAAGAAACGGCTGTCCAGCCAAAACTATGGCTTCAAACTTGATGAAAACAGTCTCTCCCATAATAACTCACAGGCTGCTTGTGTTTTTTAGGCCTTTGCAAGCTATCGGAAGTGTGTGCGCGGCAGGAGAGACAAATCCATGTTTTCACGCCTTTTTTGCGATTTCAAGGTCGAAAAACACATAGGCCCCAAAATGAAAGAAACGGCTGGCGCGCCAAAACTATGGCTTCAAACTTGATGAAAACAGTCTCTCCCATATTAACTCACGGGCTGATTGTGTTTTTTAGGCCTTCGTAAGCTATCGGAAGTGTGTGCGCAGCAGGAGAGACAAATCTATGTTTTCGCGCCTGTTTTGCCATTTCCAGGTCGAAAAACACACAGACCCCAAAAATAAAGAAACGGCTGTCCAGCCAAAACAGAGGCTTCAAACTTGATGAAAACAGTCTCTCCCACAATAACTCAAGGGCCGCTTGTGTTTTTTAGGCCTTCGCAAGCTATCGGAAGTGTGTGCGCGGCAGGAGAGACAAATCCATGTTTTCGCGCATTTTTTGCGATTTCAAGGTCGAAAAACACATAGGCCCCAAAATGAAAGAAACGGCTGCCGCGCCAAAACTATGGCTTCAAACTTGATGAAAACAGTCTCTCCCATAATAACTCACGGGCTGCTTGTGTTTTTTAGGCCTTTGCAAGCTATCGGAAGTGTGTGCGCGGCAGGAGAGATAAATCCATGTTTTCGCGCCTTTTTTGCGATTTCAAGGTCGAAAAACACATAGGCCCCAAAATGAAAGAAACGGCTGGCGCGCCAAAACTATGGCTTCAAACTTGATGAAAACAGTCTCTCCCATAATAACTCACGGGCTGCTTGTGTTTTTTAGGCCTTTGCAAGCTATCGGAAGTGTGTGCGCGGCAGGAGAGACAAATCCATGTTTTCGCGCCTTTTTTGCGATTTCAAGGTCGAAAAACACATAGGCCCCAAAATGAAAGAAACGGCTGGCGCGCCAAAACTATGGCTTCAAAATTGATGAAAACAGTCTCTCCCATAATAACTCACGGGCTGCTTGTGTTTTTTAGGCCTTTGCAAGCTATCGGAAGTGTGTGCGCGGCAGGAGAGACAAATCCATGTTTTCGCGCCTTTTTTGCGATTTCCAGGTCGAAAAACACACAGACCCCAAAAATAATGAAACGGCTGTCCAGCCAAAACTATGGCTTCAAACTTGATGAAAACAGTCTCTCCCATAATAACTCACAGGCTGCTTGTGTTTTTTAGGCCTTTGCAAGCTATCGGAAGTGTGTGCGCGGCAGGAGAGACAAATCCATGTTTTCACGCCTTTTTTGCGATTTCAAGGTCGAAAAACACATAGGCCCCAAAATGAAAGAAACGGCTGGCGCGCCAAAACTATGGCTTCAAACTTGATGAAAACAGTCTCTCCCATATTAACTCACGGGCTGATTGTGTTTTTTAGGCCTTCGCAAGCTATCGGAAGTGTGTGCGCAGCAGGAGAGACAAATCTATGTTTTCGCGCCTGTTTTGCCATTTCCAGGTCGAAAAACACACAGACCCCAAAAATAAAGAAACGGCTGTCCAGCCAAAACAGAGGCTTCAAACTTGATGAAAACAGTCTCTCCCACAATAACTCAAGGGCCGCTTGTGTTTTTTAGGCCTTCGCAAGCTATCGGAAGTGTGTGCACGGCAGGAGAGACAAATCCATGTTTTCGCGCATTTTTTGCGATTTCAAGGTCGAAAAACACATAGGCCCCAAAATGAAAGAAACGGCTGCCGCGCCAAAACTATGGCTTCAAACTTGATGAAAACAGTCTCTCCCATAATAACTCACGGGCTGCTTGTGTTTTTTAGGCCTTTGCAAGCTATCGGAAGTGTGTGCGCGGCAGGAGAGACAAATCCATGTTTTCGCGCCTTTTTTGCGATTTCAAGGTCGAAAAACACATAGGCCCCAAAATGAAAGAAACGGCTGGCGCGCCAAAACTATGGCTTCAAACTTGATGAAAACAGTCTCTCCCATATTAACTCACGGGCTGATTGTGTTTTTTAGGCCTTCGCAAGCTATCGGAAGTGTGTGCGCAGCAGGAGAGACAAATCTATGTTTTCGCGCCTTTTTTGCCATTTCCAGGTCGAAAAACACACAGAACCCAAAAATAAAGAAACGGCTGTCCAGCCAAAACTGAGGCTTCAAACTTGATGAAAACAGTCTCTCCCACAATAACTCAAGGGCCGCTTGTGTTTTTTAGGCCTTCGCAAGCTATCAGAAGTGTGTGCGCGGCAGGAGAGACAAATCCATGTTTTTGCGCATTTTTTGCGATTTCAAGGTCGAAAAACACATAGGCCCCAAAATGAAAGAAACGGCTGCCGCGCCAAAACTATGGCTTCAAACTTGATGAAAACAGTCTCTCCCATATTAACTCACGGGCTGATTGTGTTTTTTAGGCCTTCGCAAGCTATCGGAAGTGTGTGCGCAGCAGGAGAGACAAATCTATGTTTTCGCGCCTTTTTTGCCATTTCCAGGTCGAAAAACACACAGAACCCAAAAATAAAGCAACGGCTGTCCAGCCAAAACTGAGGCTTCAAACTTGATGACAACAGTCTCTCCCACAATAACTCAAGGGCCGCTTGTGTTTTTTAGGCCTTTGCAAGCTATCGGAAGTGTGTGCGCGGCAGGAGAGACAAATCCATGTTTTCGCGCATTTTTTGCGATTTCAAGGTCGAAAAACACATAGGCCCCAAAATGAAAGAAACGGCTGGGGCGCCAAAACTATGGCTTGAAACTTGATGAAAACAGTCTCTCCCATAATAACTCAAGGGCTGCTTGTGTTTTTTAGGCCTTTGCAAGCTATCGGAAGTGTGTGCGCGGCAGGAGAGACAAATCCATGTTTTCGCGCATTTTTTGCGATTTCAAGGTCGAAAAACACATAGGCCCCAAAATGAAAGAAACGGCTGGCGCGCCAAAACTATGGCTTCAAACTTGATGAAAACAGTCTCTCCCATAATAACTCACGGGCTGCTTGTGTTTTTTAGGCCTTTGCAAGCTATCGGAAGTGTGTGCGCGGCAGGAGAGACAAATCCATGTTTTCGCGCCTTTTTTGCGATTTCAAGGTCGAAAAACACATAGGCCCCAAAATGAAAGAAACGGCTGCCGCGCCAAAACTATGGCTTCAAACTTGATGAAAACAGTCTCTCCCATATTAACTCACGGGCTGATTGTGTTTTTTAGGCCTTCGCAAGCTATCGGAAGTGTGTGCACAGCAGGAGAGACAAATCTATGTTTTCGCGCCTGTTTTGCCATTTCCAGGTCGAAAAACACACAGACCCCAAAATGAAAGAAACGGCTGCCGCGCCAAAACTATGGCTTCAAACTTGATGAAAACAGTCTCTCCCATAATAACTCACGGGCTGCTTGTGTTTTTTAGGCCTTTGCAAGCTATTGGAAGTGTGTGCGCGGCAGGAGAGACAAATCCATGTTTTCGCGCCTTTTTTGCGATTTCAAGGTCGAAAAACACATAGGCCCCAAAATGAAAGAAACGGCTGCCGCGCCAAAACTATGGCTTCAATCTTGATGAAAACAGTCTCTCCCATAATAACTCACGGGCTGCTTGTGTTTTTTAGGCCTTTGCAAGCTATCGGAAGTGTGTGCGCGGCAGGAGAGACAAATCCATGTTTTCGCGCCTTTTTTGCGATTTCAAGGTCGAAAAACACATAGGCCCCAAAATGAAAGAAACGGCTGGGGCGCCAAAACTATGGCTTGAAACTTGATGAAAACAGTCTCTCCCATAATAACTCAAGGGCTGCTTGTGTTTTTTAGGCCTTTGCAAGCTATCGGAAGTTGTGCGCGGCAGGAGAGACAAATCCATGTTTTCGCGCCTTTTTTGCGATTTCAAGGTCGAAAAACACATAGGCCCCAAAATGAAAGAAACGGCTGCCGCGCCAAAACTATGGCTTCAATCTTGATGAAAACAGTCTCTCCCATAATAACTCACGGGCTGCTTGTGTTTTTTAGGCCTTTGCAAGCTATCGGAAATGTGTGCGCGGCAGGAGAGACAAATCCATGTTTTCGCGCCTTTTTTGCGATTTCAAGGTCGAAAAACACATAGGCCCCAAAATGAAAGAAACGGCTGCCGCGCCAAAACTATGGCTTCAAACTTGATGAAAACAATCTCTCCCATAATAACTCACGGGCTGCTTGTGTTTTTTAGGCCTTTGCAAGCTATCGGAAGTGTGTGCGCGGCAGGAGAGACAAATCCATGTTTTCGCGCCTTTTTTGCGATTTCAAGGTCGAAAAACACATAGGCCCCAAAATGAAAGAAACGGCTGCCGCGCCAAAACTATGGCTTCAAACTTGATGAAAACAGTTTCTCCCATAATGACTCACGGGCTGCTTGTGTTTTTTAGGCCTTTGCAAGCTATCGGAAGTGTGTGCGCGGCAGGAGAGACAAATCCATGTTTTCGCGCATTTTTTGCGATTTCAAGGTCGAAAAACACATAGGCCCCAAAATGAAAGAAACGGCTGCCGCGCCAAAACTATGGCTTCAAACTTGATGAAAACAGTCTCTCCCATAATAACTCACGGGCTGCTTGTGTTTTTTAGGCCTTCGCAAGCTATCGGAAGTGTGTGCGCGGCAGGAGAGACAAATCCATGTTTTCGCGCCTTTTTTGCGATTTCCAGGTCGAAAAACACACAGACCCCAAAAATAAAGAAACGGCTGTCCAGCCAAAACTGAGGCTTCAAACTTGAAAACTGAGGCCCCAAAATGAAAGAAACGGCTGCCGCGCCAAAACTATGGCTTCAAACTTGATGAAAACAGTTTCTCCCATAATAACTCACGGGCTGCTTGTGTTTTTTAGGCCTTTGCAAGCTATTGGAAGTGTGTGCGCGGCAGGAGAGACAAATCCATGTTTTCGCGCCTTTTTTGCGATTTCAAGGTCGAAAAACACATAGGCCCCAAAATGAAAGAAACGGCTGCCGCGCCAAAACTATGGCTTCAAACTTGATGAAAACAGTCTCTCCCATATTAACTCACGGGCTGATTGTGTTTTTTAGGCCTTGTGTTTTTTAGGCCTTTGCAAGCTATCGGAAGTGTGTGCGCGGCAGGAGAGACAAATCCATGTTTTCGCGCCTTTTTTGCGATTTCCAGGTCGAAAAACACACAGACCCCAAAAATAAAGAAACGGCTGTCCAGCCAAAACTGAGGCTTCAAACTTGAAAACTGAGGCCCCAAAATGAAAGAAACGGCTGCCGCGCCAAAACTATGGCTTCAAACTTGATGAAAACAGTTTCTCCCATAATAACTCACGGGCTGCTTGTGTTTTTTAGGCCTTTGCAAGCTATTGGAAGTGTGTGCGCGGCAGGAGAGACAAATCCATGTTTTCGCGCCTTTTTTGCGATTTCAAGGTCGAAAAACACATAGGCCCCAAAATGAAAGAAACGGCTGCCGCGCCAAAACTATGGCTTCAAACTTGATGAAAACAGTCTCTCCCATATTAACTCACGGGCTGATTGTGTTTTTTAGGCCTTCGCAAGCTATCGGAAGTGTGTGCGCAGCAGGAGAGACAAATCTATGTTTTCGCGCCTTTTTTGCCATTTCCAGGTCGAAAAACACATAGAACCCAAAAATAAAGAAACGGCTGGCGCGCCAAAACTATGGCTTCAAACTTGATGAAAACAGTCTCTCCCATAATAACTCACGGGCTGCTTGTGTTTTTTAGGCCTTTGCAAGCTATCGGAAGTGTGTGCGCGGCAGGAGAGACAAATCCATGTTTTCGCGCCTTTTTTGCGATTTCCAGGTCGAAAAACACACAGACCCCAAAAATAAAGAAACGGCTGTCCAGCCAAAACTGAGGCTTCAAACTTGATGAAAACAGTCTCTCCCACAATAACTCAATGGCCGCTTGTGTTTTTTAGGCCTTCGCAAGCTATCGGAAGTGTGTGCGCGGCAGGAGAGACAAATCCATGTTTTCGCGCCTTTTTTGCGATTTCAAGGTCGAAAAACACATAGGCCCCAAAATGAAAGAAACGGCTGGCGCGCCAAAACTATGGCTTCAAACTTGATGAAAACAGTCTCTCCCATATTAACTCACGGGCTGATTGTGTTTTTTAGGCCTTCGCAAGCTATCGGAAGTGTGTGCGCAGCAGGAGAGACAAATCTATGTTTTCGCGCCTGTTTTGCCATTTCCAGGTCGAAAAACACACAGACCCCAAAAATAAAGAAACGGCTGTCCAGCCAAAACTGAGGCTTCAAACTTGATGAAAACAGTCTCTCCCACAATAACTCAAGGGCCGCTTGTGTTTTTTAGGCCTTCGCAAGCTATCGGAAGTGTGTGCGCGGCAGGAGAGACAAATCCATGTTTTCGCGCATTTTTTGCGATTTCAAGGTCGAAAAACACATAGGCCCCAAAATGAAAGAAACGGCTGCCGCGCCAATACTATGGCTTCAAACTTGATGAAAACAGTCTCTCCCATAATAACTCACGGGCTGCTTGTGTTTTTTAGGCCTTTGCAAGCTATCGGAAGTGTGTGCGCGGCAGGAGATACAAATCCATGTTTTCGCGCCTTTTTTGCGATTTCAAGGTCGAAAAACACATAGGCCCCAAAATTAAAGAAACGGCTGTCCAGCCAAAACTGAGGCTTCAAACTTGATGAAAACAGTCTCTCCCACAATAACTCAAGGGCCGCTTGTGTTTTTTAGGCCTTTGCAAGCTATCGGAAGTGTGTGCGCGGCAGGAGAGACAAATCCATGTTTTCGCGCCTTTTTTGCGATTTCAAGGTCGAAAAACACATAGGCCCCAAAATGAAAGAAACGGCTGGCGCGCCAAAACTATGGCTTCAAACTTGATGAAAACAGTCTTTCCCATAATAACTCACGGGCTGCTTGTGTTTTTTAGGCCTTTGCAAGCTATCGGAAGTGTGTGCGCGGCAGGAGAGACAAATCCATGTTTTCGCGCATTTTTTGCGATTTCAAGGTCGAAAAACACATAGGCCCCAAAATGAAAGAAACGGCTGCCGCGCCAAAACTATGGCTTCAAACTTGATGAAAACAGTCTCTCCCATAATAACTCACGGGCTGCTTGTGTTTTTTAGGCCTTTGCAAGCTATCGGAAGTGTGTGCGCGGCAGGAGAGACAAATCCATGTTTTCGCGCCTTTTTTGCGATTTCAAGGTCGAAAAACACATAGGCCCCAAAATGAAAGAAACGGCTGGCGCGCCAAAACTATGGCTTCAAACTTGATGAAAACAGTCTCTCCCATATTAACTCACGGGCTGATTGTGTTTTTTAGGCCTTCGCAAGCTATCGGAAGTGTGTGCGCAGCAGGAGAGACAAATCTATGTTTTCGCGCCTGTTTTGCCATTTCCAGGTCGAAAAACACACAGACCCCAAAAATAAAGAAACGGCTGTCCAGCCAAAACTGAGGCTTCAAACTTGATGAAAACAGTCTCTCCCACAATAACTCAAGGGCCGCTTGTGTTTTTTAGGCCTTCGCAAACTATCGGAAGTGTGTGCGCGGCAGGAGAGACAAATCCATGTTTTCGCGCATTTTTTGCGATTTCAAGGTCGAAAAACACATAGGCCCCAAAATGAAAGAAACGGCTGCCGCGCCAATACTATGGCTTCAAACTTGATGAAAATAGTCTCTCCCATAATAACTCACGGGCTGCTTGTGTTTTTTAGGCCTTTGCAAGCTATCGGAAGTGTGTGCGCGGCAGGAGATACAAATCCATGTTTTCGCGCCTTTTTTGCGATTTCAAGGTCGAAAAACACATAGGCCCCAAAATGAAAGAAAAAGCTGCCGCGCCAAAACTATGGCTTCAAACTTGATGAAAACAGTCTCTCCCATATTAACTCACGGGCTGATTGTGTTTTTTAGGCCTTCGCAAGCTATCGGAAGTGTGTGCACAGCAGGAGAGACAAATCTATGTTTTCGCGCCTGTTTTGCCATTTCCAGGTCGAAAAACACACAGACCCCAAAAATAAAGAAACGGCTGTCCAGCCAAAACTGAGGCTTCAAACTTGATGAAAACAGTCTCTCCCACAATAACTCAAGGGCCGCTTGTGTTTTTTAGGCCTTTGCAAGCTATCGGAAGTGTGTGCGCGGCAGGAGAGACAAATCAATGTTTTCGCGCCTTTTTTGCGATTTCAAGGTCGAAAAACACATAGGCCCCAAAATGAAAGAAACTGCTGGCGCGCCAAAACTATGGCTTCAAACTTGATGAAAACAGTCTCTCCCATAATAACTCACGGGCTGCTTGTGTTTTTCAGGCTTTTGCAAGCTATCGGAAATGTGTGCGCGGCAGGAGAGACAAATCCATGTTTTCGCGCCTTTTTTGCGATTTCAAGGTCGAAAAACACATAGGCCCCAAAATGAAAGAAACGGCTGGCGCGCCAAAACTATGGCTTCAAACTTGATGAAAACAGTCTTTCCCATAATAACTCACGGGCTGCTTGTGTTTTTTAGGCCTTTGCAAGCTATCGGAAGTGTGTGCGCGGCAGGAGAGACAAATCCATGTTTTCGCGCCTTTTTTGCGATTTCAAGGTCGAAAAACACATAGGCCCCAAAATGAAAGAAAGGGCTGCCGCGCCAAAACTATGGCTTCAAACTTGATGAAAACAGTCTCTCCCATAATAACTCACGGGCTGCTTGTGTTTTTTAGGCCTTTGCAAGCTATCGGAAGTGTGTGCGCGGCAGGAGAGACAAATCCATGTTTTCGCGCCTTTTTTGCGATTTCCAGGTCGAAAAACACACAGACCCCAAAAATAAAGAAACGGCTGTCCAGCCAAAACTGAGGCTTCAAACTTGATGAAAACAGTCTCTCCCACAATAACTCAATGGCCGCTTGTGTTTTTTAGGCCTTCGCAAGCTATCGGAAGTGTGTGCGCGGCAGGAGAGACAAATCCATGTTTTCGCGCCTTTTTTGCGATTTCAAGGTCGAAAAACACATAGGCCCCAAAATGAAAGAAACGGCTGGCGCGCCAAAACTATGGCTTCAAACTTGATGAAAACAGTCTCTCCCATATTAACTCACGGGCTGATTGTGTTTTTTAGGCCTTCGCAAGCTATCGGAAGTGTGTGCGCAGCAGGAGAGACAAATCTATGTTTTCGCGCCTGTTTTGCCATTTCCAGGTCGAAAAACACACAGACCCCAAAAATAAAGAAACGGCTGTCCAGCCAAAACTGAGGCTTCAAACTTGATGAAAACAGTCTCTCCCACAATAACTCAAGGGCCGCTTGTGTTTTTTAGGCCTTCGCAAGCTATCGGAAGTGTGTGCGCGGCAGGAGAGACAAATCCATGTTTTCGCGCATTTTTTGCGATTTCAAGGTCGAAAAACACATAGGCCCCAAAATGAAAGAAACGGCTGCCGCGCCAATACTATGGCTTCAAACTTGATGAAAACAGTCTCTCCCATAATAACTCACGGGCTGCTTGTGTTTTTTAGGCCTTTGCAAGCTATCGGAAGTGTGTGCGCGGCAGGAGATACAAATCCATGTTTTCGCGCCTTTTTTGCAATTTCAAGGTCGAAAAACACATAGGCCCCAAAATTAAAGAAACGGCTGTCCAGCCAAAACTGAGGCTTCAAACTTGATGAAAACAGTCTCTCCCACAATAACTCAAGGGCCGCTTGTGTTTTTTAGGCCTTTGCAAGCTATCGGAAGTGTGTGCGCGGCAGGAGAGACAAATCCATGTTTTCGCGCCTTTTTTGCGATTTCAAGGTCGAAAAACACATAGGCCCCAAAATGAAAGAAACGGCTGGCGCGCCAAAACTATGGCTTCAAACTTGATGAAAACAGTCTTTCCCATAATAACTCACGGGCTGCTTGTGTTTTTTAGGCCTTTGCAAGCTATCGGAAGTGTGTGCGCGGCAGGAGAGACAAATCCATGTTTTCGCGCATTTTTTGCGATTTCAAGGTCGAAAAACACATAGGCCCCAAAATGAAAGAAACGGCTGCCGCGCCAAAACTATGGCTTCAAACTTGATGAAAACAGTCTCTCCCATAATAACTCACGGGCTGCTTGTGTTTTTTAGGCCTTTGCAAGCTATCGGAAGTGTGTGCGCGGCAGGAGAGACAAATCCATGTTTTCGCGCCTTTTTTGCGATTTCAAGGTCGAAAAACACATAGGCCCCAAAATGAAAGAAACGGCTGGCGCGCCAAAACTATGGCTTCAAACTTGATGAAAACAGTCTCTCCCATATTAACTCACGGGCTGATTGTGTTTTTTAGGCCTTCGCAAGCTATCGGAAGTGTGTGCGCAGCAGGAGAGACAAATCTATGTTTTCGCGCCTGTTTTGCCATTTCCAGGTCGAAAAACACACAGACCCCAAAAATAAAGAAACGGCTGTCCAGCCAAAACTGAGGCTTCAAACTTGATGAAAACAGTCTCTCCCACAATAACTCAAGGGCCGCTTGTGTTTTTTAGGCCTTCGCAAACTATCGGAAGTGTGTGCGCGGCAGGAGAGACAAATCCATGTTTTCGCGCATTTTTTGCGATTTCAAGGTCGAAAAACACATAGGCCCCAAAATGAAAGAAACGGCTGCCGCGCCAATACTATGGCTTCAAACTTGATGAAAATAGTCTCTCCCATAATAACTCACGGGCTGCTTGTGTTTTTTAGGCCTTTGCAAGCTATCGGAAGTGTGTGCGCGGCAGGAGATACAAATCCATGTTTTCGCGCCTTTTTTGCGATTTCAAGGTCGAAAAACACATAGGCCCCAAAATGAAAGAAAAAGCTGCCGCGCCAAAACTATGGCTTCAAACTTGATGAAAACAGTCTCTCCCATATTAACTCACGGGCTGATTGTGTTTTTTAGGCCTTCGCAAGCTATCGGAAGTGTGTGCACAGCAGGAGAGACAAATCTATGTTTTCGCGCCTGTTTTGCCATTTCCAGGTCGAAAAACACACAGACCCCAAAAATAAAGAAACGGCTGTCCAGCCAAAACTGAGGCTTCAAACTTGATGAAAACAGTCTCTCCCACAATAACTCAAGGGCCGCTTGTGTTTTTTAGGCCTTTGCAAGCTATCGGAAGTGTGTGCGCGGCAGGAGAGACAAATCAATGTTTTCGCGCCTTTTTTGCGATTTCAAGGTCGAAAAACACATAGGCCCCAAAATGAAAGAAACTGCTGGCGCGCCAAAACTATGGCTTCAAACTTGATGAAAACAGTCTCTCCCATAATAACTCACGGGCTGCTTGTGTTTTTCAGGCTTTTGCAAGCTATCGGAAATGTGTGCGCGGCAGGAGAGACAAATCCATGTTTTCGCGCCTTTTTTGCGATTTCAAGGTCGAAAAACACATAGGCCCCAAAATGAAAGAAACGGCTGGCGCGCCAAAACTATGGCTTCAAACTTGATGAAAACAGTCTTTCCCATAATAACTCACGGGCTGCTTGTGTTTTTTAGGCCTTTGCAAGCTATCGGAAGTGTGTGCGCGGCAGGAGAGACAAATCCATGTTTTCGCGCCTTTTTTGCGATTTCAAGGTCGAAAAACACATAGGCCCCAAAATGAAAGAAAGGGCTGCCGCGCCAAAACTATGGCTTCAAACTTGATGAAAACAGTCTCTCCCATAATAACTCACGGGCTGCTTGTGTTTTTTAGGCCTTTGCAAGCTATTGGAAGTGTGTGCGCGGCAGGAGAGACAAATCCATGTTTTCGCGCCTTTTTTGCGATTTCAAGGTCGAAAAACACATGGGCCCCAAAATGAAAGAAACGGCTGCCGCGCCAAAACTATGGCTTCAATCTTGATGAAAACAGTCTCTCCCATAATAACTCACGGGCTGCTTGTGTTTTTTAGGCCTTTGCAAGCTATCGGAAGTGTGTGCGCGGCAGGAGAGACAAATCCATGTTTTCGCGCCTTTTTTGCGATTTCAAGGTCGAAAAACACATAGGCCCCAAAATGAAAGAAACGGCTGGCGCGCCAAAACTATGGCTTCAAACTTGATGAAAACAGTCTCTCCCATATTAACTCACGGGCTGATTGTGTTTTTTAGGCCTTCGCAAGCTATCGGAAGTGTGTGCGCAGCAGGAGAGACAAATCTATGTTTTCGCGCCTGTTTTGCCATTTCCAGGTCGAAAAACACACAGACCCCAAAAATAAAGAAACGGCTGTCCAGCCAAAACTGAGGCTTCAAACTTGATGAAAACAGTCTCTCCCACAATAACTCAAGGGCCGCTTGTGTTTTTTAGGCCTTCGCAAACTATCGGAAGTGTGTGCGCGGCAGGAGAGACAAATCCATGTTTTCGCGCATTTTTTGCGATTTCAAGGTCGAAAAACACATAGGCCCCAAAATGAAAGAAACGGCTGCCGCGCCAATACTATGGCTTCAAACTTGATGAAAACAGTCTCTCCCATAATAACTCACGGGCTGCTTGTGTTTTTTAGGCCTTTGCAAGCTATCGGAAGTGTGTGCGCGGCAGGAGATACAAATCCATGTTTTCGTGCCTTTTTTGCGATTTCAAGGTCGAAAAACACATAGGCCCCAAAATGAAAGAAAAAGCTGCCGCGCCAAAACTATGGCTTCAAACTTGATGAAAACAGTCTCTCCCATATTAACTCACGGGCTGATTGTGTTTTTTAGGCCTTCGCAAGCTATCGGAAGTGTGTGCACAGCAGGAGAGACAAATCTATGTTTTCGCGCCTGTTTTGCCATTTCCAGGTCGAAAAACACACAGACCCCAAAAATAAAGAAACGGCTGTCCAGCCAAAACTGAGGCTTCAAACTTGATGAAAACAGTCTCTCCCACAATAACTCAATGGCCGCTTGTGTTTTTTAGGCCTTTGCAAGCTATCGGAAGTGTGTGCGCGGCAGGAGAGACAAATCAATGTTTTCGCGCCTTTTTTGCGATTTCAAGGTCGAAAAACACATAGGCCCCAAAATGAAAGAAACTGCTGGCGCGCCAAAACTATGGCTTCAAACTTGATGAAAACAGTCTCTCCCATAATAACTCACGGGCTGCTTGTGTTTTTCAGGCTTTTGCAAGCTATCGGAAATGTGTGCGCGGCAGGAGAGACAAATCCATGTTTTCGCGCCTTTTTTGCGATTTCAAGGTCGAAAAACACATAGGCCCCAAAATGAAAGAAACGGCTGGCGCGCCAAAACTATGGCTTCAAACTTGATGAAAACAGTCTTTCCCATAATAACTCACGGGCTGCTTGTGTTTTTTAGGCCTTTGCAAGCTATCGGAAGTGTGTGCGCGGCAGGAGAGACAAATCCATGTTTTCGCGCCTTTTTTGCGATTTCAAGGTCGAAAAACACATAGGCCCCAAAATGAAAGAAAGGGCTGCCGCGCCAAAACTATGGCTTCAAACTTGATGAAAACAGTCTCTCCCATAATAACTCACGGGCTGCTTGTGTTTTTTAGGCCTTTGCAAGCTATTGGAAGTGTGTGCGCGGCAGGAGAGACAAATCCATGTTTTCGCGCCTTTTTTGCGATTTCAAGGTCGAAAAACACATGGGCCCCAAAATGAAAGAAACGGCTGCCGCGCCAAAACTATGGCTTCAATCTTGATGAAAACAGTCTCTCCCATAATAACTCACGGGCTGCTTGTGTTTTTTAGGCCTTTGCAAGCTATCGGAAGTGTGTGCGCGGCAGGAGAGACAAATCCATGTTTTCGCGCCTTTTTTGCGATTTCAAGGTCGAAAAACACATAGGCCCCAAAATGAAAGAAACGGCTGGGGCGCCAAAACTATGGCTTGAAACTTGATGAAAACAGTCTCTCCCATAATAACTCAAGGGCTGCTTGTGTTTTTTAGGCCTTTGCAAGCTATCGGAAGTTGTGCGCGGCAGGAGAGACAAATCCATGTTTTCGCGCCTTTTTTGCGATTTCAAGGTCGAAAAACACATAGGCCCCAAAATGAAAGAAACGGCTGGCGCGCCAAAACTATAGCTTCAAACTTGATGAAAACAGTCTTTCCCATAATAACTCACGGTCTGCTTGTGTTTTTTAGGCCTTTGCAAGCTATCGGAAGTGTGTGCGCGGCAGGAGAGACAAATCCATGTTTTCGCGCCTTTTTTGCGATTTCAAGGTCGAAAAACACATAGGCCCCAAAATGAAAGAAACGGCTGCCGCGCCAAAACTATGGCTTCAAACTTGATGAAAACAGTCTCTCCCATAATAACTCACGGGCTGCTTGTGTTTCTTAGGCCTTTGCAAGCTATCGGAAGTGTGTGCGCGGCAGGAGAGACAAATCCATGTTTTCGCGCATTTTTTGCGATTTCAAGGTCGAAAAACACATAGGCCCCAAAATGAAAGAAACGGCTGCCGCGCCAAAACTATGGCTTCAAACTTGATGAAAACAGTCTCTCCCATAATAACTCACGGGCTGCTTGTGTTTTTTAGGCCTTTGCAAGCTATCGGAAGTGTGTGCGCGGCAGGAGAGACAAATCCATGTTTTCGTGCCTTTTTTGCGATTTCAAGGTCGAAAAACACATAGGCCCCAAAATGAAAGAAACGGCTGGCGCGCCAAAACTATGGCTTCAAACTTGATGAAAACAGTCTCTCCCATAATAACTCAAGGGCTGCTTGTGTTTTTTAGGCCTTTGCAAGCTATCGGAAGTTGTGCGCGGCAGGAGAGACAAATCCATGTTTTCGCGACTTTTTTGCGATTTCAAGGTCGAAAAACACATAGGCCCCAAAATGAAAGAAACGGCTGCTGCGCCAAAACTATGGCTTCAAACTTGATGAAAACAGTCTCTCCCATAATAACTCACGGGCTGCTTGTGTTTTTTAGGCCTTTGCAAGCTATCAGAAGTGTGTGCGCGGCAGGAGAGACAAATCCATGTTTTCGCGCCTTTTTTGCGATTTCAAGGTCGAAAAACACATAGGCCCCAAAATGAAAGAAACGGCTGGCGCGCCAAAACTATGGCTTCAAACTTGATGAAAACAGTCTCTCCCATATTAACTCACGGGCTGATTGTGTTTTTTAGGCCTTCGCAAGCTATCGGAAGTGTGTGCTCAGCAGGAGAGACAAATCTATGTTTTCGCGCCTGTTTTGCCATTTCCAGGTCGAAAAACACACAGAACCCAAAAATAAAGACACGGCTGTCCAGCCAAAACTGAGGCTTCAAACTTGATGAAAACAGTCTCTCCCACAATAACTCAAGGGCCGCTTGTGTTTTTTAGGCCTTCGCAAGCTATCGGAAGTGTGTGCGCGGCAGGAGAGACAAATCCATGTTTTCGCGCATTTTTTGCGATTTCAAGGTCAAAAAACACATAGGCCCCAAAATGAAAGAAACGGCTGGGGCGCCAAAACTATGGCTTGAAACTTGATGAAAACAGTCTTTCCCATAATAACTCACGGGCTGCTTGTGTTTTTTAGGCCTTTGCAAGCTATCGGAAGTGTGTGCGCGGCAGGAGAGACAAATCCATGTTTTCGCGACTTTTTTGCGATTTCAAGGTCGAAAAACACATAGGCCCCAAAATGAAAGAAACGGCTGCCGCGCCAAAACTATGGCTTCAAACTTGATGAAAACAGTCTCTCCCATAATAACTCACGGGCTGCTTGTGTTTTTTAGGCCTTTGCAAGCTATCGGAAGTGTGTGCGCGGCAGGAGAGACAAATCCATGTTTTCGCGCCTTTTTTGCGATTTCAAGGTCGAAAAACACATAAGCCCCAAAATGAAAGAAACGGCTGGCGCGCCAAAACTATGGCTTCAAACTTGATGAAAACAGTCTCTCCCATAATAACTCACGGGCTGCTTGTGTTTTTTAGGCCTTCGCAAGCTATCGGAAGTGTGTGCGCGGCAGGAGAGACAAATCCATGTTTTCGCGCATTTTTTGCGATTTCAAGGTCGAAAAACACATAGGCCCCAAAATGAAAGAAACGGCTGCCGCGCCAAAACTATGGCTTCAAACTTGATGAAAACAGTCTCTCCCATAATAACTCACGGGCTGCTTGTGTTTTTTAGGCCTTTGCAAGCTATCGGAAGTGTGTGCGCGGCAGGAGAGACAAATCCATGTTTTCGCGCCTTTTTTGCGATTTCAAGTTCGAAAAACACATAGGCCCCAAAATGAAAGAAACGGCTGGCGCGCCAAAACTATGGCTTCAAACTTGATGAAAACAGTCTCTCCCATATTAACTCACGGGCTGATTGTGTTTTTTAGGCCTTCGCAAGCTATCGGAAGTGTGTGCTCAGCAGGAGAGACAAATCTATGTTTTCGCGCCTGTTTTGCCATTTCCAGGTCGAAAAACACACAGAACCCAAAAATAAAGACACGGCTGTCCAGCCAAAACTGAGGCTTCAAACTTGATGAAAACAGTCTCTCCCACAATAACTCAAGGGCCGATTGTGTTTTTTAGGCCTTTGCAAGCTATCGGAAGTGTGTGCGCGGCAGGAGAGACAAATCCATGTTTTCGCGCCTTTTTTGCGATTTCAAGGTCGAAAAACACATAGGCCCCAAAATGAAAGAAACGGCTGCCGCGCCAAAACTATGGCTTCAAACTTGATGAAAACAGTCTCTCCCATAATAACTCACGGGCTGCTTGTGTTTTTTAGGCCTTTGCAAGCTATCGGAAGTGTGTACGCGGCAGGAGAGACAAATCCATGTTTTCGCGCATTTTTTGCGATTTCAAGGTCGAAAAACACATAGGCCCCAAAATGAAAGAAACGGCTGCCGCGCCAAAACTATGGCTTCAAACTTGATGAAAACAGTCTCTCCCATAATAACTCACGGGCTGCTTGTGTTTTTTAGGCCTTTGCAAGCTATTGGAAGTGTGTGCGCGGCAGGAGAGACAAATCCATGTTTTCGCGCCTTTTTTGCGATTTCAAGGTCGAAAAACACATAGGCCCCAAAATGAAAGAAACGGCTGCCGCGCCAAAACTATGGCTTCAATCTTGATGAAAACAGTCTCTCCCATAATAACTCACGGGCTGCTTGTGTTTTTTAGGCCTTTGCAAGCTATCGGAAGTGTGTGCGCGGCAGGAGAGACAAATCCATGTTTTCGCGCCTTTTTTGCGATTTCAAGGTCGAAAAACACATAGGCCCCAAAATGAAAGAAACGGCTGGCGCGCCAAAACTATGGCTTCAAACTTGATGAAAACAGTCTCTCCCATATTAACTCACGGGCTGATTGTGTTTTTTAGGCCTTCGCAAGCTATCGGAAGTGTGTGCGCAGCAGGAGAGACAAATCTATGTTTTCGCGCCTTTTTTGCCATTTCCAGGTCGAAAAACACATAGAACCCAAAAATAAAGAAACGGCTGTCCAGCCAAAACTGAGGCTTCAAACTTGATGAAAACAGTCTCTCCCACAATAACTCAAGGGCCGCTTGTGTTTTTTAGGCCTTCGCAAGCTATCGGAAGTGTGTGCGCTGCAGGAGAGACAAATCCATGTTTTCGTGCATTTTTTGCGATTTCAAGGTCGAAAAACACATAGGCCCCAAAATGAAAGAAACGGCTGCCGCGCCAAAACTATGGCTTCAAACTTGATGAAAACAGTCTCTCCCATAATAACTCACGGGCTGCTTGTGTTTTTTAGGCCTTTGCAAGCTATCGGAAGTGTGTGCGCGGCAGGAGAGACAAATCCATGTTTTCGCGCCTTTTTTGCGATTTCAAGGTCGAAAAACACATAAGCCCCAAAATGAAAGAAACGGCTGGCGCGCCAAAACTATGGCTTCAAACTTGATGAAAACAGTCTCTCCCATAATAACTCACGGGCTGCTTGTGTTTTTTAGGCCTTCGCAAGCTATCGGAAGTGTGTGCGCGGCAGGAGAGACAAATCCATGTTTTCGCGCATTTTTTGCGATTTCAAGGTCGAAAAACACATAGGCCCCAAAATGAAAGAAACGGCTGCCGCGCCAAAACTATGGCTTCAAACTTGATGAAAACAGTCTCTCCCATAATAACTCACGGGCTGCTTGTGTTTTTTAGGCCTTTGCAAGCTATCGGAAATGTGTGCGCGGCAGGAGAGACAAATCCATGTTTTCGCGCCTTTTTTGCGATTTCAAGGTCGAAAAACACATAGGCCCCAAAATGAAAGAAACGGCTGGCGCGCCAAAACTATAGCTTCAAACTTGATGAAAACAGTCTTTCCCATAATAACTCACGGTCTGCTTGTGTTTTTTAGGCCTTTGCAAGCTATCGGAAGTGTGTGCGCGGCAGGAGAGACAAATCCATGTTTTCGCGCCTTTTTTGCGATTTCAAGGTCGAAAAACACATAGGCCCCAAAATGAAAGAAACGGCTGGGGCGCCAAAACTATGGCTTGAAACTTGATGAAAACAGTCTCTCCCATAATAACTCAAGGGCTGCTTGTGTTTTTTAGGCCTTTGCAAGCTATCGGAAGTTGTGCGCGGCAGGAGAGACAAATCCATGTTTTCGCGCCTTTTTTGCGATTTCAAGGTCGAAAAACACATAGGCCCCAAAATGAAAGAAACGGCTGCCGCGCCAAAACTATAGCTTCAAACTTGATGAAAACAGTCTTTCCCATAATAACTCACGGTCTGCTTGTGTTTTTTAGGCCTTTGCAAGCTATCGGAAGTGTGTGCGCGGCAGGAGAGACAAATCCATGTTTTCGCGCCTTTTTTGCGATTTCAAGGTCGAAAAACACATAGGCCCCAAAATGAAAGAAACGGCTGCCGCGCCAAAACTATGGCTTCAAACTTGATGAAAACAGTCTCTCCCATAATAACTCACGGGCTGCTTGTGTTTTTTAGGCCTTTGCAAGCTATTGGAAGTGTGTGCGCGGCAGGAGAGACAAATCCATGTTTTCGCGCCTTTTTTGCGATTTCAAGGTCGAAAAACACTTAGGCCCCAAAATGAAAGAAACGGCTGCCGCGCCAAAACTATGGCTTCAATCTTGATGAAAACAGTCTCTCCCATAATAACTCATGGGCTGCTTGTGTTTTTTAGGCCTTTGCAAGCTATCGGAAGTGTGTGCGCGGCAGGAGAGACAAATCCATGTTTTCGCGCCTTTTTTGCGATTTCAAGGTCGAAAAACACATAGGCCCCAAAATGAAAGAAACGGCTGGGGCGCCAAAACTATGGCTTGAAACTTGATGAAAACAGTCTCTCCCATAATAACTCAAGGGCTGCTTGTGTTTTTTAGGCCTTTGCAAGCTATCGGAAGTTGTGCGCGGCAGGAGAGACAAATCCATGTTTTCGCGCCTTTTTTGCGATTTCAAGGTCGAAAAACACATAGGCCCCAAAATGAAAGAAACGGCTGGCGCGCCAAAACTATGGCTTCAAACTTGATGAAAACAGTCTTTCCCATAATAACTCACGGGCTGCTTGTGTTTTTTAGGCCTTTGCAAGCTATCGGAAGTGTGTGCGCGGCAGGAGAGACAAATCCATGTTTTCGCGACTTTTTTGCGATTTCAAGGTCGAAAAACACATAGGCCCCAAAATGAAAGAAACGGCTGCCGCGCCAAAACTATGGCTTCAAACTTGATGAAAACAGTCTCTCCCATAATAACTCACGGGCTGCTTGTGTTTTTTAGGCCTTTGCAAGCTATCGGAAGTGTGTGCGCGGCAGGAGAGACAAATCCATGTTTTCGCGCCTTTTTTGCGATTTCAAGGTCGAAAAACACATAGGCCCCAAAATGAAAGAAACGGCTGGGGCGCCAAAACTATGGCTTGAAACTTGATGAAAACAGTCTCTCCCATAATAACTCAAGGGCTGCTTGTGTTTTTTAGGCCTTTGCAAGCTATCGGAAGTTGTGCGCGGCAGGAGAGACAAATCCATGTTTTCGCGCCTTTTTTGCGATTTCAAGGTCGAAAAACACATAGGCCCCAAAATGAAAGAAACGGCTGGCGCGCCAAAACTATAGCTTCAAACTTGATGAAAACAGTCTTTCCCATAATAACTCACGGTCTGCTTGTGTTTTTTAGGCCTTTGCAAGCTATCGGAAGTGTGTGCGCGGCAGGAGAGACAAATCCATGTTTTCGCGCCTTTTTTGCGATTTCAAGGTCGAAAAACACATAGGCCCCAAAATGAAAGAAACGGCTGCCGCGCCAAAACTATGGCTTCAAACTTGATGAAAACAGTCTCTCCCATAATAACTCAAGGGCTGCTTGTGTTTTTTAGGCCTTTGCAAGCTATCGGAAGTTGTGCGCGGCAGGAGAGACAAATCCATGTTTTCGCGCCTTTTTTGCGATTTCAAGGTCGAAAAACACATAGGCCCCAAAATGAAAGAAACGGCTGCCGCGCCAAAACTATGGCTTCAATCTTGATGAAAACAGTCTCTCCCATAATAACTCACGGGCTGCTTGTGTTTTTTAGGCCTTTGCAAGCTATCGGAAATGTGTGCGCGGCAGGAGAGACAAATCCATGTTTTCGCGCCTTTTTTTGCGATTTCAAGGTCGAAAAACACATAGGCCCCAAAATGAAAGAAACGGCTGGCGCGCCAAAACTATGGCTTCAAACTTGATGAAAACAGTCTCTCCCATAATAACTCACGGGCTGCTTGTGTTTTTTAGGCCTTTGCAAGCTATCGGAAGTGTGTGCGCGGCAGGAGAGACAAATCCATGTTTTCGCGCCTTTTTTGCGATTTCAAGGTCGAAAAACACATAGGCCCCAAAATGAAAGAAACGGCTGGCGCGCCAAAACTATGGCTTCAAACTTGATGAAAACAGTCTCTCCCATATTAACTCACGGGCTGATTGTGTTTTTTAGGCCTTCGCAAGCTATCGGAAGTGTGTGCTCAGCAGGAGAGACAAATCTATGTTTTCGCGCCTGTTTTGCCATTTCCAGGTCGAAAAACACACAGAACCCAAAAATAAAGAAACGGCTGTCCAGCCAAAACTGAGGCTTCAAACTTGATGAAAACAGTCTCTCCCACAATAACTCAAGGGCCGCTTGTGTTTTTTAGGCCTTCGCAAGCTATCGGAAGTGTGTGCGCGGCAGGAGAGACAAATCCATGTTTTCGCGCATTTTTTGCGATTTCAAGGTCGAAAAACACATAGGCCCCAAAATGAAAGAAACGGCTGCCGCGCCAAAACTATGGCTTCAAACTTGATGAAAACAGTCTCTCCCATAATAACTCACGGGCTGCTTGTGTTTTTTAGGCCTTTGCAAGCTATCGGAAGTGTGTGCGCGGCAGGAGAGACAAATCCATGTTTTCGCGCCTTTTTTGCGATTTCAAGGTCGAAAAACACATAGGCCCCAAAATGAAAGAAACTGCTGGCGCGCCAAAACTATGGCTTCAAACTTGATGAAAACAGTCTCTCCCATAATAACTCACGGGCTGCTTGTGTTTTTTAGGCCTTCGCAAGCTATCGGAAGTGTGTGCGCGGCAGGAGAGACAAATCCATGTTTTCGCGCATTTTTTGCGATTTCAAGGTCGAAAAACACATAGGCCCCAAAATGAAAGAAACGGCTGGCGCGCCAAAACTATGGCTTCAAACTTGATGAAAACAGTCTCTCCCATAATAACTCACGGGCTGCTTGTGTTTTTTAGGCCTTTGCAAGCTATCGGAAGTGTGTGCGCGGCAGGAGAGACAAATCCATGTTTTCGCGCCTTTTTTGCGATTTCAAGGTCGAAAAACACATAGGCCCCAAAATGAAAGAAACGGCTGGCGCGCCAAAACTATGGCTTCAAACTTGATGAAAACAGTCTCTCCCATATTAACTCACGGGCTGATTGTGTTTTTTAGGCCTTCGCAAGCTATCGGAAGTGTGTGCTCAGCAGGAGAGACAAATCTATGTTTTCGCGCCTGTTTTGCCATTTCCAGGTCGAAAAACACACAGAACCCAAAAATAAAGAAACGGCTGTCCAGCCAAAACTGAGGCTTCAAACTTGATGAAAACAGTCTCTCCCACAATAACTCAAGGGCCGCTTGTGTTTTTTAGGCCTTCGCAAGCTATCGGAAGTGTGTGCGCGGCAGGAGAGACAAATCCATGTTTTCGCGCATTTTTTGCGATTTCAAGGTCGAAAAACACATAGGCCCCAAAATGAAAGAAACGGCTGCCGCGCCAAAACTATGGCTTCAAACTTGATGAAAACAGTCTCTCCCATAATAACTCACGGGCTGCTTGTGTTTTTTAGGCCTTTGCAAGCTATCGGAAGTGTGTGCGCGGCAGGAGAGACAAATCCATGTTTTCGCGCCTTTTTTGCGATTTCAAGGTCGAAAAACACATAGGCCCCAAAATGAAAGAAACTGCTGGCGCGCCAAAACTATGGCTTCAAACTTGATGAAAACAGTCTCTCCCATAATAACTCACGGGCTGCTTGTGTTTTTTAGGCCTTCGCAAGCTATCGGAAGTGTGTGCGCGGCAGGAGAGACAAATCCATGTTTTCGCGCATTTTTTGCGATTTCAAGGTCGAAAAACACATAGGCCCCAAAATGAAAGAAACGGCTGCCGCGCCAAAACTATGGCTTCAAACTTGATGAAAACAGTCTCTCCCATAATAACTCACGGGCTGCTTGTGTTTTTTAGGCCTTTGCAAGCTATCGGAAGTGTGTGCGCGGCAGGAGAGACAAATCCATGTTTTCGCGCCTTTTTTGCGATTTCAAGGTCGAAAAACACATAGGCCCCAAAATGAAAGAAACGGCTGGCGTGCCAAAACTATGGCTTCAAACTTGATGAAAACAGTCTCTCCCATATTAACTCACGGGCTGATTGTGTTTTTTAGGCCTTCGCAAGCTATCGGAAGTGTGTGCTCAGCAGGAGAGACAAATCTATGTTTTCGCGCCTGTTTTGCCATTTCCAGGTCGAAAAACACACAGAACCCAAAAATAAAGAAACGGCTGTCCAGCCAAAACTGAGGCTTCAAACTTGATGAAAACAGTCTCTCCCACAATAACTCAAGGGCCGCTTGTGTTTTTTAGGCCTTCGCAAGCTATCGGAAGTGTGTGCGCGGCAGGAGAGACAAATCCATGTTTTCGCGCATTTTTTGCGATTTCAAGGTCGAAAAACACATAGGCCCCAAAATGAAAGAAACGGCTGGGGCGCCAAAACTATGGCTTGAAACTTGATGAAAACAGTCTCTCCCATAATAACTCAAGGGCTGCTTGTGTTTTTTAGGCCTTTGCAAGCTATCGGAAGTTGTGCGCGGCAGGAGAGACAAATCCATGTTTTCGCGCCTTTTTTGCGATTTCAAGGTCGAAAAACACATAGGCCCCAAAATGAAAGAAACGGCTGGCGCGCCAAAACTATGGCTTCAAACTTGATGAAAACAGTCTTTCCCATAATAACTCACGGGCTGCTTGTGTTTTTTAGGCCTTTGCAAGCTATCGGAAGTGTGTGCGTGGCAGGAGAGACAAATCCATGTTTTCGCGCCTTTTTTGCGATTTCAAGGTCGAAAAACACATAGGCCCCAAAATGAAAGAAACGGCTGCCGCGCCAAAACTATGGCTTCAAACTTGATGAAAACAGTCTCTCCCATAATAACTCACGGGCTGCTTGTGTTTTTTAGGCCTTTGCAAGCTATCGGAAGTGTGTGCGCGGCAGGAGAGACAAATCCATGTTTTCGCGCCTTTTTTGCGATTTCAAGGTCGAAAAACACATAGGCCCCAAAATGAAAGAAACGGCTGGCGCGCCAAAACTATGGCTTCAAACTTGATGAAAACAGTCTCTCCCATAATAACTCACGGGCTGCTTGTGTTTTTTAGGCCTTTGCAAGCTATCGGAAGTGTGTGCGCGGCAGGAGAGACAAATCCATGTTTTCGCGCCTTTTTTGCGATTTCAAGGTCGAAAAACACATAGGCCCCAAAATGAAAGAAACGGCTGGCGCGCCAAAACTATGGCTTCAAACTTGATGAAAACAGTCTCTCCCATAATAACTCACGGGCTGCTTGTGTTTTTTAGGCCTTCGCAAGCTATCGGAAGTGTGTGCGCGGCAGGAGAGACAAATCCATGTTTTCACGCATTTTTTGCAATTTCAAGGTCGAAAAACACATAGGCCCCAAAATGAAAGAAACGGCTGCCGCGCCAAAACTATGGCTTCAAACTTGATGAAAACAGTCTCTCCCATAATAACTCACGGGCTGCTTGTGTTTTTTAGGCCTTCGCAAGCTATCGGAAGTGTGTGCGCAGCAGGAGAGACAAATCTATGTTTTCGCGCCTTTTTTGCCATTTCCAGGTCGAAAAACACACAGAACCCAAAAATAAAGAAACGGCTGTCCAGCCAAAACTGAGGCTTCAAACTTGATGAAAACAGTCTCTCCCATAATAACTCACGGGCTGCTTGTGTTTTTTAGGCCTTTGCAAGCTATCGGAAGTGTGTGCGCGGCAGGAGAGACAAATCCATGTTTTCGCGCCTTTTTTGCGATTTCAAGGTCGAAAAACACATAGGCCCCAAAATGAAAGAAACGGCTGGCGCGCCAAAACTATGGCTTCAAACTTGATGAAAACAGTCTCTCCCATAATAACTCACGGGCTGCTTGTGTTTTTTAGGCCTTTGCAAGCTATCGGAAGTGTGTGCGCGGCAGGAGAGACAAATCCATGTTTTCGCGCCTTTTTTGCGATTTCAAGGTCGAAAAACACATAGGCCCCAAAATGAAAGAAACGGCTGGCGCGCCAAAACTATGGCTTCAAACTTGATGAAAACAGTCTCTCCCATAATAACTCACGGGCTGCTTGTGTTTTTTAGGCCTTCGCAAGCTATCGGAAGTGTGTGCGCGGCAGGAGAGACAAATCCATGTTTTCACGCATTTTTTGCGATTTCAAGGTCGAAAAACACATAGGCCCCAAAATGAAAGAAACGGCTGCCGCGCCAAAACTATGGCTTCAAACTTGATGAAAACAGTCTCTCCCATAATAACTCACGGGCTGCTTGTGTTTTTTAGGCCTTCGCAAGCTATCGGAAGTGTGTGCGCAGCAGGAGAGACAAATCTATGTTTTCGCGCCTTTTTTGCCATTTCCAGGTCGAAAAACACACAGAACCCAAAAATAAAGAAACGGCTGTCCAGCCAAAACTGAGGCTTCAAACTTGATGAAAACAGTCTCTCCCACAATAACTCAAGGGCCGCTTGTGTTTTTTAGGCCTTCGCAAGCTATCAGAAGTGTGTGCGCGGCAGGAGAGACAAATCCATGTTTTCGCGCCTTTTTTGCGATTTCAAGGTCGAAAAACACATAGGCCCCAAAATGAAAGAAACGGCTGGCGTGCCAAAACTATGGCTTCAAACTTGATGAAAACAGTCTCTCCCATATTAACTCACGGGCTGATTGTGTTTTTTAGGCCTTCGCAAGCTATCGGAAGTGTGTGCTCAGCAGGAGAGACAAATCCATGTTTTCGCGCCTGTTTTGCCATTTCCAGGTCGAAAAACACATAGAACCCAAAAATAAAGAAACGGCTGTCCAGCCAAAACTGAGGCTTCAAACTTGATGAAAACAGTCTCTCCCACAATAACTCAAGGGCCGCTTGTGTTTTTTAGGCCTTCGCAAGCTATCGGAAGTGTGTGCGCGGCAGGAGAGACAAATCCATGTTTTCGCGCATTTTTTGCGATTTCAAGGTCGAAAAACACATAGGCCCCAAAATGAAAGAAACGGCTGGGGCGCCAAAACTATGGCTTGAAACTTGATGAAAACAGTCTCTCCCATAATAACTCAAGGGCTGCTTGTGTTTTTTAGGCCTTTGCAAGCTATCGGAAGTTGTGCGCGGCAGGAGAGACAAATCCATGTTTTCGCGCCTTTTTTGCGATTTCAAGGTCGAAAAACACATAGGCCCCAAAATGAAAGAAACGGCTGGCGCGCCAAAACTATGGCTTCAAACTTGATGAAAACAGTCTTTCCCATAATAACTCACGGGCTGCTTGTGTTTTTTAGGCCTTTGCAAGCTATCGGAAGTGTGTGCGCGGCAGGAGAGACAAATCCATGTTTTCGCGCCTTTTTTGCGATTTCAAGGTCGAAAAACACATAGGCCCCAAAATGAAAGAAACGGCTGCCGCGCCAAAACTATGGCTTCAAACTTGATGAAAACAGTCTCTCCCATAATAACTCACGGGCTGCTTGTGTTTTTTAGGCCTTTGCAAGCTATCGGAAGTGTGTGCGCGGCAGGAGAGACAAATCCATGTTTTCGCGCCTTTTTTGCGATTTCAAGGTCGAAAAACACATAGGCCCCAAAATGAAAGAAACGGCTGGCGCGCCAAAACTATGGCTTCAAACTTGATGAAAACAGTCTCTCCCATAATAACTCACGGGCTGCTTGTGTTTTTTAGGCCTTCGCAAGCTATCGGAAGTGTGTGCGCGGCAGGAGAGACAAATCCATGTTTTCACGCATTTTTTGCGATTTCAAGGTCGAAAAACACATAGGCCCCAAAATGAAAGAAACGGCTGCCGCGCCAAAACTATGGCTTCAAACTTGATGAAAACAGTCTCTCCCATAATAACTCACGGGCTGCTTGTGTTTTTTAGGCCTTTGCAAGCTATCGGAAGTGTGTGTGCGGCAGGAGAGACAAATCCATGTTTTCGCGCCTTTTTTGCGATTTCAAGGTCGAAAAACACACAGAACCCAAAAATAAAGAAACGGCTGTCCAGCCAAAACTGAGGCTTCAAACTTGATGAAAACAGTCTCTCCCACAATAACTCAAGGGCCGCTTGTGTTTTTTAGGCCTTCGCAAGCTATCGGAAGTGTGTGCGCGGCAGGAGAGACAAATCCATGTTTTCGCGCATTTTTTGCGATTTCAAGGTCGAAAAACACATAGGCCCCAAAATGAAAGAAACGGCTGCCGCGCCAAAACTATGGCTTCAATCTTGATGAAAACAGTCTCTCCCATAATAACTCACGGGCTGCTTGTGGTTATTAGGCATTTGCAAGCGCTCCGAAGTGTGTGCGCAGCAGGAGAGACAAATCCATGTTTTTATGCCTTCTTTGGCATTTTCAGGTGGAGAAAAACACAATCCCGAAAGAGAAAGAAAAGGCTGCCGCGCCAACACTGAGGCTTCAAACTTGATGAAAACAGTGTCTCCCATAATGGTGTAGGGGCTGCTTGTGGTTATTAGGCATTTGCAAGCTCTCCGAAGTGTGTGCGCAGCAGGAAAAACAAATCCATGTTTTTATGCCTTCTTTGGCATTTTCAGGTGGAGAAAAACACAATCCCGAAAGAGAAAGAAAATGCTGCCGCGCCAACACTGAGGCTTCAAACTTGATGAAAACAGTGTCTCCCATAATGGTGTAAGGGCTGCTTGTGGTTATTAGGCATTTGCAAGCTCTCCGAAGTGTGTGCGCAGCAGGAAAGACAAATCCATGTTTTTATGCCTTCTTTGGCATTTTCAGGTGGAGAAAAACACAATCCCGAAAGAGAAAGAAAAGGCTGCCGCGCCAACACTGAGGCTTCAAACTTGATGAAAACAGTGTCTCCCATAATGGTGTAGGGGCTGCTTGTGGTTATTAGGCATTTGCAAGCTCTCCGAAGTGTGTGCGCAGCAGGAAAAACAAATCCATGTTTTTATGCCTTCTTTGGCATTTTCAGGTGGAGAAAAACACAATCCCGAAAGAGAAAGAAAATGCTGCCGCGCCAACACTGAGGCTTCAAACTTGATGAAAACAGTGTCTCCCATAATGGTGTAAGGGCTGCTTGTGGTTATTAGGCATTTGCAAGCTCTCCGAAGTGTGTGCGCAGCAGGAAAGACAAATCCATGTTTTTATGCCTTCTTTGGAATTTTCAGGTGGAGAAAAACACAATCCCGAAAGAGGAAGAAAAGGCTGCCGCGCCAACACTGAGGCTTCAAACTTGATGAAAACAGTGTCTCCCATAATGGTGTAGGGGCTGCTTGTGGTTATTAGGCATTTGCAAGCTCTCCGAAGTGTGTGCGCAGCAGGAGAGACAAATCCATGTTTTTATGCCTTCTTTGGCATTTTCAGGTGGAGAAAAACACAATCCCGAAAGAGAAAGAAAAGGCTGCCGCGCCAACACTGAGGCTTCAAACTTCATGAAAACAGTGTCTCCCATAATGGTGTAGGGGCTGCTTGTGGTTATTAGGCATTTGCAAGCTCTCCGAAGTGTGTGCGCAGCAGGAGAGACAAATCCATGTTTTTATGCCTTCTTTGGCATTTTCAGGTGGAGAAAAACACAATCCCGAAAGAGAAAGAAAAGGCTGCCGCGCCAACACTGAGGCTTCAAACTTGATGAAAACAGTGTCTCCCATAATGGTGTAGGGTCTGCTTGTGGTTATTAGGCATTTGCAAGCTCTCCGAAGTGTGTGCGCAGCAGGAGAGACAAATCCATGTTTTTATGCCTTCTTTGGCATTTTCAGGTGGAGAAAAACACAATCCCGAAAGAGAAAGAAAAGGCTGCCGCGCCAACACTGAGGCTTCAAACTTGATGAAAACAGTGTCTCCCATAATGGTGTAGGGGCTGCTTGTGGTTATTAGGCATTTGCAAGCTCTCCGATGTGTGTGGGCGGCAGGAGAGACAAATAAATGTTTTCGCGACTTTTTTGCGATTTCAATGTCGAAAAACACATAGGCCCCAAAATGAAAGAAACGGCTGGCGCGCCAAAACTATGGCTTCAAACTTGATGAAAACAGTCTCTCCCATAATAACTCACGGGCTGCTTGTGTTTTTTAGGCCTTTGCACGCTATCGGAAGTGTGTGCGCGGCAGGAGAGACAAATCCATGTTTTCGCGCCTTTTTTGCCATTTCCAGGTCGAAAAACACAAAGGCCCCAAAAATAAAGAAACGGCTGTCCAGCCAAAACTGAGGCTTCAAACTTGATGAAAACAGTCTCTCCCACAATAACTCAAGGGCTGCTTGTGTTTTTTAGGTCTTCGCAAGATATCGGAAGTGTGTGCGCGGCAGGAGAGACAAATCCATGTTTTCGCGCCTTTTTTGCGATTTCAAGGTCGAAAAACACATAGGCCCCAAAATGAAAGAAACGGCTGCCGCGCCAAAACTATGGCTTCAAACTTGATGAAAACAGTCTCTCCCATAATAACTCACGGGCTGCTTGTGTTCTTTAGGCCTTTGCAAGCTATCGGAAGTGTGTGCGCGGCAGGAGAGACAAATCCATGTTTTCGCGCCTTTTTTGCGATTTCAAGGTCGAAAAACACATAGGCCCCAAAATGAAAGAAACGGCTGCCGCGCCAAAACTATGGCTTCAAACTTGATGAAAACAGTCTCTCCCATAATAACTCACGGGCTGCTTGTGTTTTTTAGGCCTTTGCACGCTATCGGAAGTGTGTGCGCGGCAGGAGAGACAAATCCATGTTTTCGCGCCTTTTTTTTGCCATTTCCAGGTCGAAAAACACAAAGGCCCCAAAAATAAAGAAACGGCTGTCCAGCCAAAACTGAGGCTTCAAACTTGATGAAAACAGTCTCTCAGACAATAACTCAAGGGCTGCTTGTGTTTTTTAGGCCTTCGCAAGCTATCGGAAGTGTGTGCGTGGCAGGAGAGACAAATCCATGTTTTCGCGCATTTTTTGCGATTTCAAGGTCGAAAAACACATAGGCCCCAAAATGAAAGAAACGGCTGCCGCGCCAAAACTATGGCTTCAAACTTGATGAAAACAGTCTCTCCCATATTAACTCACGGGCTGATTGTGTTTTTTAGGCCTTCGCAAGCTATCGGAAGTGTGTGCGCAGCAGGAGAGACAAATCTATGTTTTCGCGCCTTTTTTGCCATTTCCAGGTCGAAAAACACACAGAACCCAAAAATAAAGAAACGGCTGTCCAGCCAAAACTGAGGCTTCAAACTTGATGAAAACAGTCTCTCCCACAATAACTCAAGGGCCGCTTGTGTTTTTTAGGCCTTCGCAAGCTATCAGAAGTGTGTGCGCGGCAGGAGAGACAAATCCATGTTTTTGCGCATTTTTTGCGATTTCAAGGTCGAAAAACACATAGGCCCAAAAATGAAAGAAACGGCTGCCGCGCCAAAACTATGGCTTCAAACTTGATGAAAACAGTCTCTCCCATATTAACTCACGGGCTGATTGTGTTTTTTAGGCCTTCGCAAGCTATCGGAAGTGTGTGCGCAGCAGGAGAGACAAATCTATGTTTTCGCGCCTTTTTTGCCATTTCCAGGTCTAAAAACACACAGAACCCAAAAATAAAGCAACGGCTGTCCAGCCAAAACTGAGGCTTCAAACTTGATGAAAACAGTCTCTCCCACAATAACTCAAGGGCCGCTTGTGTTTTTTAGGCCTTTGCAAGCTATCGGAAGTGTGTGCGCGGCAGGAGAGACAAATCCATGTTTTCGCGCCTTTTTTGCGATTTCAAGGTCGAAAAACACATAGGCCCCAAAATGAAAGAAACGGCTGGCGCGCCAAAACTATGGCTTCAAACTTGATGAAAACAGTCTTTCCCATAATAACTCACGGGCTGCTTGTGTTTTTTAGGCCTTTGCAAGCTATCGGAAGTGTGTGCGCGGCAGGAGAGACAAATCCATGTTTTCGCGCCTTTTTTGCGATTTCCAGGTCTAAAAACACACAGAACCCAAAAATAAAGCAACGGCTGTCCAGCCAAAACTGAGGCTTCAAACTTGATGAAAACAGTCTCTCCCACAATAACTCAAGGGCCGCTTGTGTTTTTTAGGCCTTTGCAAGCTATCGGAAGTGTGTGCGCGGCAGGAGAGACAAATCCATGTTTTCGCGCCTTTTTTGCGATTTCAAGGTCGAAAAACACATAGGCCCCAAAATGAAAGAAACGGCTGGCGCGCCAAAACTATGGCTTCAAACTTGATGAAAACAGTCTTTCCCATAATAACTCACGGTCTGCTTGTGTTTTTTAGGCCTTTGCAAGCTATCGGAAGTGTGTGCGCGGCAGGAGAGACAAATCCATGTTTTCGCGCCTTTTTTGCGATTTCAAGGTCGAAAAACACATAGGCCCCAAAATGAAAGAAACGGCTGCCGCGCCAAAACTATGGCTTCAAACTTGATGAAAACAGTCTCTCACATAATAACTCACGGGCTGCTTGTGTTTTTTAGGCCTTTGCAAGCTATCGGAAGTGTGTGCGCGGCAGGAGAGACAAATCCATGTTTTCGCGCCTTTTTTGCGATTTCAAGGTCGAAAAACACATAGGCCCCAAAATGAAAGAAACGGCTGGCGCGCCAAAACTATGGCTTCAAACTTGATGAAAACAGTCTCTCCCACAATAACTCACGGGCTGATTGTGTTTTTTAGGCCTTCGCAAGCTATCGGAAGTGTGTGCGCAGCAGGAGAGACAAATCAATGTTTTCGCGACTTTTTTGCGATTTCAAGGTCGAAAAACACATAGGCCCCAAAATGAAAGAAACGGCTGGCGCGCCAAAACTATGGCTTCAAACTTGATGAAAACAGTCTTTCCCATAATAACTCACGGGCTGCTTGTGTTTTTTAGGCCTTTGCAAGCTATCGGAAGTGTGTGCGCGGCAGGAGAGACAAATCCATGTTTTCGCGCCTTTTTTGCGATTTCAAGGTCGAAAAACACATAGGCCCCAAAATGAAAGAAACGGCTGCCGCGCCAAAACTATGGCTTCAAACTTGATGAAAACAGTCTCTCCCATAATAACTCACGGGCTGCTTGTGTTTTTTAGGCCTTTGCAAGCTATCGGAAGTGTGTGCGCGGCAGGAGAGACAAATCCATGTTTTCGCGCATTTTTTGCGATTTCAAGGTCGAAAAACACATAGGCCCCAAAATGAAAGAAACGGCTGCCGCGCCAAAACTATGGCTTCAAACTTGATGAAAACAGTCTTTCCCATAATAACTCACGGGCTGCTTGTGTTTTTTAGGCCTTTGCAAGCTATCGGAAGTGTGTGCGCGGCAGGAGAGACAAATCTATGTTTTCGCGCCTTTTTTGCCATTTCCAGGTCGAAAAACACACAGAACCCAAAAATAAAGAAACGGCTGTCCAGCCAAAACTGAGGCTTCAAACTTGATGAAAACAGTCTCTCCCACAATAACTCAAGGGCCGCTTGTGTTTTTTAGGCCTTCGCAAGCTATCGGAAGTGTGTGCGCGGCAGGAGAGACAAATCCATGTTTTCGTGCATTTTTTGCGATTTCAAGGTCGAAAAACACATAGGCCCCAAAATGAAAGAAACGGCTGCCGCGCCAAAACTATGGCTTCAATCTTGATGAAAACAGTCTCTCCCATAATAACTCACGGGCTGCTTGTGTTTTTTAGGCATTTGCAAGCTATCGGAAGTGTGTGCGCGGCAGGAGAGACAAATCCATGTTTTCTCGCCTTTTTTGCGATTTCAAGGTCGAAAAACACATAGGCCCCAAAATGAAAGAAACGGCTGGGGCGCCAAAACTATGGCTTGAAACTTGATGAAAACAGTCTCTCCCATAATAACTCAAGGGCTGCTTGTGTTTTTTAGGCCTTTGCAAGCTATCGGAAGTTGTGCGCGGCAGGAGAGACAAATCCATGTTTTCGCGCCTTTTTTGCGATTTCAAGGTCGAAAAACACATAGGCCCCAAAATGAAAGAAACGGCTGCCGCGCCAAAACTATGGCTTCAAACTTGATGAAAACAGTCTCTCCCATAATAACTCACGGGCTGCTTGTGTTTTTTAGGCCTTTGCAAGCTATCGGAAGTGTGTGCGCGGCAGGAGAGACAAATCCATGTTTTCGCGCATTTTTTGCGATTTCAAGGTCGAAAAACACATAGGCCCCAAAATGAAAGAAACGGCTGCCGCGCCAAAACTATGGCTTCAAACTTGATGAAAACAGTCTCTCCCATAATAACTCACGGGCTGCTTGTGTTTTTTAGGCCTTTGCAAGCTATCGGAAGTGTGTGCGCGGCAGGAGAGACAAATCCATGTTTTCGCGCCTTTTTTGCGATTTCAAGGTCGAAAAACACATAGGCCCCAAAATGAAAGAAACGGCTGGGGCGCCAAAACTATGGCTTGAAACTTGATGAAAACAGTCTCTCCCATATTAACTCACGGGCTGATTGTGTTTTTTAGGCCTTCGCAAGCTATCGGAAGTGTGTGCGCAGCAGGAGAGACAAATCTATGTTTTCGCGCCTTTTTTGCCATTTCCAGGTCGAAAAACACATAGAACCCAAAAATAAAGAAACGGCTGTCCAGCCAAAACTGAGGCTTCAAACTTGATGAAAACAGTCTCTCCCACAATAACTCAAGGGCCGCTTGTGTTTTTTAGGCCTTCGCAAGCTATCGGAAGTGTGTGCGCGGCAGGAGAGACAAATCCATGTTTTCGTGCATTTTTTGCGATTTCAAGGTCGAAAAACACATAGGCCCCAAAATGAAAGAAACGGCTGCCGCGCCAAAACTATGGCTTCAAACTTGATGAAAACAGTCTCTCCCATAATAACTCACGGGCTGCTTGTGTTTTTTAGGCCTTCGCAAGCTATCGGAAGTGTGTGCGCGGCAGGAGAGACAAATCCATGTTTTCGCGCCTTTTTTGCGATTTCAAGGTCGAAAAACACATAAGCCCCAAAATGAAAGAAACGGCTGGCGCGCCAAAACTATGGCTTCAAACTTGATGAAAACAGTCTCTCCCATAATAACTCACGGGCTGCTTGTGTTTTTTAGGCCTTCGCAAGCTATCGGAAGTGTGTGCGCGGCAGGAGAGACAAATCCATGTTTTCGCGCATTTTTTGCGATTTCAAGGTCGAAAAACACATAGGCCCCAAAATGAAAGAAACGGCTGCCGCGCCAAAACTATGGCTTCAAACTTGATGAAAACAGTCTCTCCCATAATAACTCACGGGCTGCTTGTGTTTTTTAGGCCTTTGCAAGCTATCGGAAGTGTGTGCGCGGCAGGAGAGACAAATCCATGTTTTCGCGCCTTTTTTGCGATTTCAAGGTCGAAAAACACATAGGCCCCAAAATGAAAGAAACGGCTGGCGCGCCAAAACTATGGCTTCAAACTTGATGAAAACAGTCTCTCCCATATTAACTCACGGGCTGATTGTGTTTTTTAGGCCTTCGCAAGCTATCGGAAGTGTGTGCTCAGCAGGAGAGACAAATCTATGTTTTCGCGCCTGTTTTGCCATTTCCAGGTCGAAAAACACACAGAACCCAAAAATAAAGAAACGGCTGTCTCCTGCCGCGCACACACTTCCGATAGCTTGCAAAGGAAAACAGTCTCTCCCATAATAACTCAAGGGCTGCTTGTGTTTTTTAGGCCTTTGCAAGCTATCGGAAGTGTGTGCGCGGCAGGAGAGACAAATCCATGTTTTCGCGCCTTTTTTGCGATTTCAAGGTCGAAAAACACATAGGCCCCAAAATGAAAGAAACGGCTGCCGCGCCAAAACTATGGCTTCAAACTTGATGAAAACAGTCTCTCAGACAATAACTCAAGGGCTGCTTGTGTTTTTTAGGCCTTCGCAAGCTATCGGAAGTGTGTGCGCGGCAGGAGAGACAAATCCATGTTTTCGCGCATTTTTTGCGATTTCAAGGTCGAAAAACACATAGGCCCCAAAATGAAAGAAACGGCTGCCGCGCCAAAACTATGGCTTCAAACTTGATGAAAACAGTCTCTCCCATAATAACTCACGGGCTGCTTGTGTTTTTTAGGCCTTTGCAAGCTATCGGAAGTGTGTGCGCGGCAGGAGAGACAAATCCATGTTTTCGCGCCTTTTTTGCGATTTCAAGGTCGAAAAACACATAGGCCCCAAAATGAAAGAAACGGCTGGCGCGCCAAAACTATGGCTTCAAACTTGATGAAAACAGTCTCTCCCATATTAACTCACGGGCTGATTGTGTTTTTTAGGCCTTCGCAAGCTATCGGAAGTGTGTGCTCAGCAGGAGAGACAAATCTATGTTTTCGCGCCTGTTTTGCCATTTCCAGGTCGAAAAACACACAGAACCCAAAAATAAAGAAACGGCTGTCTCCTGCCGCGCACACACTTCCGATAGCTTGCAAAGGAAAACAGTCTCTCCCATAATAACTCAAGGGCTGCTTGTGTTTTTTAGGCCTTTGCAAGCTATCGGAAGTGTGTGCGCGGCAGGAGAGACAAATCCATGTTTTCGCGCCTTTTTTGCGATTTCAAGGTCGAAAAACACATAGGCCCCAAAATGAAAGAAACGGCTGCCGCGCCAAAACTATGGCTTCAAACTTGATGAAAACAGTCTCTCAGACAATAACTCAAGGGCTGCTTGTGTTTTTTAGGCCTTCGCAAGCTATCGGAAGTGTGTGCGCGGCAGGAGAGACAAATCCATGTTTTCGCGCATTTTTTGCGATTTCAAGGTCGAAAAACACATAGGCCCCAAAATGAAAGAAACGGCTGCCGCGCCAAAACTATGGCTTCAAACTTGATGAAAACAGTCTCTCCCATATTAACTCACGGGCTGATTGTGTTTTTTAGGCCTTCGCAAGCTATCGGAAGTGTGTGCGCAGCAGGAGAGACAAATCTATGTTTTCGCGCCTTTTTTGCCATTTCCAGGTCGAAAAACACACAGAACCCAAAAATAAAGAAACGGCTGTCCAGCCAAAACTGAGGCTTCAAACTTGATGAAAACAGTCTCTCCCACAATAACTCAAGGGCCGCTTGTGTTTTTTAGGCCTTCGCAAGCTATCAGAAGTGTGTGCGCGGCAGGAGAGACAAATCCATGTTTTCGCGCCTTTTTTGCGATTTCAAGGTCGAAAAACACATAGGCCCCAAAATGAAAGAAACGGCTGGCGTGCCAAAACTATGGCTTCAAACTTGATGAAAACAGTCTCTCCCATATTAACTCACGGGCTGATTGTGTTTTTTAGGCCTTCGCAAGCTATCGGAAGTGTGTGCTCAGCAGGAGAGACAAATCTATGTTTTCGCGCCTGTTTTGCCATTTCCAGGTCGAAAAACACACAGAACCCAAAAATAAAGAAACGGCTGTCTCCTGCCGCGCACACACTTCCGATAGCTTGCAAAGGAAAACAGTCTCTCCCATAATAACTCAAGGGCTGCTTGTGTTTTTTAGGCCTTTGCAAGCTATCGGAAGTGTGTGCGCGGCAGGAGAGACAAATCCATGTTTTCGCGCCTTTTTTGCGATTTCAAGGTCGAAAAACACATAGGCCCCAAAATGAAAGAAACGGCTGCCGCGCCAAAACTATGGCTTCAAACTTGATGAAAACAGTCTCTCCCATAATAACTCACGGGCTGCTTGTGTTTTTTAGGCCTTTGCACGCTATCGGAAGTGTGTGCGCGGCAGGAGAGACAAATCCATGTTTTCGCGCCTTTTTTTTGCCATTTCCAGGTCGAAAAACACAAAGGCCCCAAAAATAAAGAAACGGCTGTCCAGCCAAAACTGAGGCTTCAAACTTGATGAAAACAGTCTCTCCCACAATAACTCAAGGGCCGCTTGTGTTTTTTAGGCCTTCGCAAGCTATCGGAAGTGTGTGCGCGGCAGGAGAGACAAATCCATGTTTTCGCGCATTTTTTGCGATTTCAAGGTCGAAAAACACATAGGCCCCAAAATGAAAGAAACGGCTGGGGCGCCAAAACTATGGCTTGAAACTTGATGAAAACAGTCTCTCCCATAATAACTCAAGGGCTGCTTGTGTTTTTTAGGCCTTTGCAAGCTATCGGAAGTTGTGCGCGGCAGGAGAGACAAATCCATGTTTTCGCGCCTTTTTTGCGATTTCAAGGTCGAAAAACACATAGGCCCCAAAATGAAAGAAACGGCTGGCGCGCCAAAACTATGGCTTCAAACTTGATGAAAACAGTCTTTCCCATAATAACTCACGGGCTGCTTGTGTTTTTTAGGCCTTTGCAAGCTATCGGAAGTGTGTGCGCGGCAGGAGAGACAAATCCATGTTTTCGCGCCTTTTTTGCGATTTCAAGGTCGAAAAACACATAGGCCCCAAAATGAAAGAAACGGCTGCCGCGCCAAAACTATGGCTTCAAACTTGATGAAAACAGTCTCTCCCATAATAACTCACGGGCTGCTTGTGTTTTTTAGGCCTTTGCAAGCTATCGGAAGTGTGTGCGCGGCAGGAGAGACAAATCCATGTTTTCGCGCCTTTTTTGCGATTTCAAGGTCGAAAAACACATAGGCCCCAAAATGAAAGAAACGGCTGGCGCGCCAAAACTATGGCTTCAAACTTGATGAAAACAGTCTCTCCCATAATAACTCACGGGCTGCTTGTGTTTTTTAGGCCTTCGCAAGCTATCGGAAGTGTGTGCGCGGCAGGAGAGACAAATCCATGTTTTCACGCATTTTTTGCGATTTCAAGGTCGAAAAACACATAGGCCCCAAAATGAAAGAAACGGCTGCCGCGCCAAAACTATGGCTTCAAACTTGATGAAAACAGTCTCTCCCATAATAACTCACGGGCTGCTTGTGTTTTTTAGGCCTTTGCAAGCTATCGGAAGTGTGTGCGCGGCAGGAGAGACAAATCCATGTTTTCGCGCCTTTTTTGCGATTTCAAGGTCGAAAAACACACAGAACCCAAAAATAAAGAAACGGCTGTCCAGCCAAAACTGAGGCTTCAAACTTGATGAAAACAGTCTCTCAGACAATAACTCAAGGGCTGCTTGTGTTTTTTAGGCCTTCGCAAGCTATCGGAAGTGTGTGCGCGGCAGGAGAGACAAATCCATGTTTTCGCGCATTTTTTGCGATTTCAAGGTCGAAAAACACATAGGCCCCAAAATGAAAGAAACGGCTGCCGCGCCAAAACTATGGCTTCAAACTTGATGAAAACAGTCTCTCCCATATTAACTCACGGGCTGATTGTGTTTTTTAGGCCTTCGCAAGCTATCGGAAGTGTGTGCGCAGCAGGAGAGACAAATCTATGTTTTCGCGCCTTTTTTGCCATTTCCAGGTCGAAAAACACACAGAACCCAAAAATAAAGAAACAGCTGTCCAGCCAAAACTGAGGCTTCAAACTTGATGAAAACAGTCTCTCCCACAATAACTCAAGGGCCGCTTGTGTTTTTTAGGCCTTCGCAAGCTATCAGAAGTGTGTGCGCGGCAGGACAGACAAATCCATGTTTTCGCGCCTTTTTTGCGATTTCAAGGTCGAAAAACACATAGGCCCCAAAATGAAAGAAACGGCTGGCGCGCCAAAACTATGGCTTCAAACTTGATGAAAACAGTCTCTCCCATATTAACTCACGGGCTGATTGTGTTTTTTAGGCCTTCGCAAGCTATCGGAAGTGTGTGCTCAGCAGGAGAGACAAATCCATGTTTTCGCGCCTGTTTTGCCATTTCCAGGTCGAAAAACACATAGAACCCAAAAATAAAGAAACGGCTGTCCAGCCAAAACTGAGGCTTCAAACTTGATGAAAACAGTCTCTCCCACAATAACTCAAGGGCCGCTTGTGTTTTTTAGGCCTTCGCAAGCTATCGGAAGTGTGTGCGCGGCAGGAGAGACAAATCCATGTTTTCGCGCATTTTTTGCGATTTCAAGGTCGAAAAACACATAGGCCCCAAAATGAAAGAAACGGCTGGGGCGCCAAAACTATGGCTTGAAACTTGATGAAAACAGTCTCTCCCATAATAACTCAAGGGCTGCTTGTGTTTTTTAGGCCTTTGCAAGCTATCGGAAGTTGTGCGCGGCAGGAGAGACAAATCCATGTTTTCGCGCCTTTTTTGCGATTTCAAGGTCGAAAAACACATAGGCCCCAAAATGAAAGAAACGGCTGGCGCGCCAAAACTATGGCTTCAAACTTGATGAAAACAGTCTTTCCCATAATAACTCACGGGCTGCTTGTGTTTTTTAGGCCTTTGCAAGCTATCGGAAGTGTGTGCGCGGCAGGAGAGACAAATCCATGTTTTCGCGCCTTTTTTGCGATTTCAAGGTCGAAAAACACATAGGCCCCAAAATGAAAGAAACGGCTGCCGCGCCAAAACTATGGCTTCAAACTTGATGAAAACAGTCTCTCCCATAATAACTCACGGGCTGCTTGTGTTTTTTAGGCCTTTGCAAGCTATCGGAAGTGTGTGCGCGGCAGGAGAGACAAATCCATGTTTTCGCGCCTTTTTTGCGATTTCAAGGTCGAAAAACACATAGGCCCCAAAATGAAAGAAACGGCTGGCGCGCCAAAACTATGGCTTCAAACTTGATGAAAACAGTCTCTCCCATAATAACTCACGGGCTGCTTGTGTTTTTTAGGCCTTCGCAAGCTATCGGAAGTGTGTGCGCGGCAGGAGAGACAAATCCATGTTTTCACGCATTTTTTGCGATTTCAAGGTCGAAAAACACATAGGCCCCAAAATGAAAGAAACGGCTGCCGCGCCAAAACTATGGCTTCAAACTTGATGAAAACAGTCTCTCCCATAATAACTCACGGGCTGCTTGTGTTTTTTAGGCCTTTGCAAGCTATCGGAAGTGTGTGCGCGGCAGGAGAGACAAATCCATGTTTTCGCGCCTTTTTTGCGATTTCAAGGTCGAAAAACACACAGAACCCAAAAATAAAGAAACGGCTGTCCAGCCAAAACTGAGGCTTCAAACTTGATGAAAACAGTCTCTCCCACAATAACTCAAGGGCCGCTTGTGTTTTTTAGGCCTTCGCAAGCTATCGGAAGTGTGTGCGCGGCAGGAGAGACAAATCCATGTTTTCGCGCATTTTTTGCGATTTCAAGGTCGAAAAACACATAGGCCCCAAAATGAAAGAAACGGCTGCCGCGCCAAAACTATGGCTTCAATCTTGATGAAAACAGTCTCTCCCATAATAACTCACGGGCTGCTTGTGGTTATTAGGCATTTGCAAGCTCTCCGAAGTGTGTGCGCAGCAGGAGAGACAAATCCATGTTTTTATGCCTTCTTTGGCATTTTCAGGTGGAGAAAAACACAATCCCGAAAGAGAAAGAAAAGGCTGCCGCGCCAACACTGAGGCTTCAAACTTGATGAAAACAGTGTCTCCCATAATGGTGTAGGGGCTGCTTGTGGTTATTAGGCATTTGCAAGCTCTCCGAAGTGTGTGCGCAGCAGGAAAAACAAATCCATGTTTTTATGCCTTCTTTGGCATTTTCAGGTGGAGAAAAACACAATCCCGAAAGAGAAAGAAAATGCTGCCGCGCCAACACTGAGGCTTCAAACTTGATGAAAACAGTGTCTCCCATAATGGTGTAAGGGCTGCTTGTGGTTATTAGGCATTTGCAAGCTCTCCGAAGTGTGTGCGCAGCAGGAGAGACAAATCCATGTTTTTATGCCTTCTTTGGCATTTTCAGGTGGAGAAAAACACAATCCCGAAAGAGAAAGAAAAGGCTGCCGCGCCAACACTGAGGCTTCAAACTTGATGAAAACAGTGTCTCCCATAATGGTGTAGGGTCTGCTTGTGGTTATTAGGCATTTGCAAGCTCTCCGAAGTGTGTGCGCAGCAGGAGAGACAAATCCATGTTTTTATGCCTTCTTTGGCATTTTCAGGTGGAGAAAAACACAATCCCGAAAGAGAAAGAAAAGGCTGCCGCGCCAACACTGAGGCTTCAAACTTGATGAAAACAGTGTCTCCCATAATGGTGTAGGGGCTGCTTGTGGTTATTAGGCATTTGCAAGCTCTCCGAAGTGTGTGGGCGGCAGGAGAGACAAATAAATGTTTTCGCGACTTTTTTGCGATTTCAATGTCGAAAAACACATAGGCCCCAAAATGAAAGAAACGGCTGGCGCGCCAAAACTATGGCTTCAAACTTGATGAAAACAGTCTCTCCCATAATAACTCACGGGCTGCTTGTGTTTTTTAGGCCTTTGCACGCTATCGGAAGTGTGTGCGCGGCAGGAGAGACAAATCCATGTTTTCGCGCCTTTTTTGCCATTTCCAGGTCGAAAAACACAAAGGCCCCAAAAATAAAGAAACGGCTGTCCAACCAAAACTGAGGCTTCAAACTTGATGAAAACAGTCTCTCCCACAATAACTCAAGGGCTGCTTGTGTTTTTTAGGTCTTCGCAAGATATCGGAAGTGTGTGCGCGGCAGGAGAGACAAATCCATGTTTTCGCGCCTTTTTTGCGATTTCAAGGTCGAAAAACACATAGGCCCCAAAATGAAAGAAACGGCTGCCGCGCCAAAACTATGGCTTCAAACTTGATGAAAACAGTCTCTCCCATAATAACTCACGGGCTGCTTGTGTTCTTTAGGCCTTTGCAAGCTATCGGAAGTGTGTGCGCGGCAGGAGAGACAAATCCATGTTTTTGCGCCTTTTTTGCGATTTCAAGGTCGAAAAACACATAGGCCCCAAAATGAAAGAAACGGCTGCCGCGCCAAAACTATGGCTTCAAACTTGATGAAAACAGTCTCTCCCATAATAACTCACGGGCTGCTTGTGTTTTTTAGGCCTTTGCACGCTATCGGAAGTGTGTGCGCGGCAGGAGAGACAAATCCATGTTTTCGCGCCTTTTTTTTGCCATTTCCAGGTCGAAAAACACAAAGGCCCCAAAAATAAAGAAACGGCTGTCCAGCCAAAACTGAGGCTTCAAACTTGATGAAAACAGTCTTTCAGACAATAACTCAAGGGCTGCTTGTGTTTTTTAGGCCTTCGCAAGCTATCGGAAGTGTGTGCGCGGCAGGAGAGACAAATCCATGTTTTCGCGCATTTTTTGCGATTTCAAGGTCGAAAAACACATAGGCCCCAAAATGAAAGAAACGGCTGCCGCGCCAAAACTATGGCTTCAAACTTGATGAAAACAGTCTCTCCCATATTAACTCACGGGCTGATTGTGTTTTTTAGGCCTTCGCAAGCTATCGGAAGTGTGTGCGCAGCAGGAGAGACAAATCTATGTTTTCGCGCCTTTTTTGCCATTTCCAGGTCGAAAAACACACAGAACCCAAAAATAAAGAAACGGCTGTCCAGCCAAAACTGAGGCTTCAAACTTGATGAAAACAGTCTCTCCCACAATAACTCAAGGGCCGCTTGTGTTTTTTAGGCCTTCGCAAGCTATCAGAAGTGTGTGCGCGGCAGGAGAGACAAATCCATGTTTTTGCGCATTTTTTGCGATTTCAAGGTCGAAAAACACATAGGCCCCAAAATGAAAGAAACGGCTGCCGCGCCAAAACTATGGCTTCAAACTTGATGAAAACAGTCTCTCCCATATTAACTCACGGGCTGATTGTGTTTTTTAGGCCTTCGCAAGCTATCGGAAGTGTGTGCGCAGCAGGAGAGACAAATCTATGTTTTCGCGCCTTTTTTGCCATTTCCAGGTCTAAAAACACACAGAACCCAAAAATAAAGCAACGGCTGTCCAGCCAAAACTGAGGCTTCAAACTTGATGAAAACAGTCTCTCCCACAATAACTCAAGGGCCGCTTGTGTTTTTTAGGCCTTTGCAAGCTATCGGAAGTGTGTGCGCGGCAGGAGAGACAAATCCATGTTTTCGCGCCTTTTTTGCGATTTCAAGGTCGAAAAACACATAGGCCCCAAAATGAAAGAAACGGCTGGCGCGCCAAAACTATGGCTTCAAACTTGATGAAAACAGTCTTTCCCATAATAACTCACGGGCTGCTTGTGTTTTTTAGGCCTTTGCAAGCTATCGGAAGTGTGTGCGCGGCAGGAGAGACAAATCCATGTTTTCGCGCCTTTTTTGCGATTTCAAGGTCGAAAAACACATAGGCCCCAAAATGAAAGAAACGGCTGCCGCGCCAAAACTATGGCTTCAAACTTGATGAAAACAGTCTCTCACATAATAACTCACGGGCTGCTTGTGTTTTTTAGGCCTTTGCAAGCTATCGGAAGTGTGTGCGCGGCAGGAGAGACAAATCCATGTTTTCGCGCCTTTTTTGCGATTTCAAGGTCGAAAAACACATAGGCCCCAAAATGAAAGAAACGGCTGGCGCGCCAAAACTATGGCTTCAAACTTGATGAAAACAGTCTCTCCCACAATAACTCACGGGCTGATTGTGTTTTTTAGGCCTTCGCAAGCTATCGGAAGTGTGTGCGCAGCAGGAGAGACAAATCAATGTTTTCGCGACTTTTTTGCGATTTCAAGGTCGAAAAACACATAGGCCCCAAAATGAAAGAAACGGCTGGCGCGCCAAAACTATGGCTTCAAACTTGATGAAAACAGTCTTTCCCATAATAACTCACGGGCTGCTTGTGTTTTTTAGGCCTTTGCAAGCTATCGGAAGTGTGTGCGCGGCAGGAGAGACAAATCCATGTTTTCGCGCCTTTTTTGCGATTTCAAGGTCGAAAAACACATAGGCCCCAAAATGAAAGAAACGGCTGCCGCGCCAAAACTATGGCTTCAAACTTGATGAAAACAGTCTCTCACATAATAACTCACGGGCTGCTTGTGTTTTTTAGGCCTTTGCAAGCTATCGGAAGTGTGTGCGCGGCAGGAGAGACAAATCCATGTTTTCGCGCCTTTTTTGCGATTTCAAGGTCGAAAAACACATAGGCCCCAAAATGAAAGAAACGGCTGGCGCGCCAAAACTATGGCTTCAAACTTGATGAAAACAGTCTCTCCCACAATAACTCACGGGCTGATTGTGTTTTTTAGGCCTTCGCAAGCTATCGGAAGTGTGTGCGCAGCAGGAGAGACAAATCAATGTTTTCGCGACTTTTTTGCGATTTCAAGGTCGAAAAACACATAGGCCCCAAAATGAAAGAAACGGCTGGCGCGCCAAAACTATGGCTTCAAACTTGATGAAAACAGTCTCTCCCATAATAAGTCACGGACTGCTTGCGTTTTTTAGGCCTTTGCACGCTATCGGAAGTGTGTGCGCGGCAGGAGAGACAAATCCATGTTTTCGCGCCTTTTTTGCCATTTCCAGGTCGAAAAACACAAAGGCCCCAAAATGAAAGAAACGGCTGCCGCGCCAAAACTATGGCTTCAAACTTGATGAAAACAGTCTCTCCCATAATAACTCACGGGCTGCTTGTGTTTTTTAGGCCTTTGCAAGCTATCGGAAGTGTGTGCGCGGCAGGAGAGACAAATCCATGTTTTCGCGCATTTTTTGCGATTTCAAGGTCGAAAAACACATAGGCCCCAAAATGAAAGAAACGGCTGCCGCGCCAAAACTATGGCTTCAAACTTGATGAAAACAGTCTCTCCCATAATAACTCACGGGCTGCTTGTGTTTTTTAGGCCTTTGCAAGCTATCGGAAGTGTGTGCGCGGCAGGAGAGACAAATCCATGTTTTCGCGCCTTTTTGCGATTTCAAGGTCGAAAAACACATAGGCCCCAAAATGAAAGAAACGGCTGGCGCGCCAAAACTATGGCTTCAAACTTGATGAAAACAGTCTCTCCCATATTAACTCACGGGCTGATTGTGTTTTTTAGGCCTTCGCAAGCTATCGGAAGTGTGTGCGCAGCAGGAGAGACAAATCTATGTTTTCGCGCCTGTTTTGCCATTTCCAGGTCGAAAAACACACAGACCCCAAAAATAAAGAAACGGCTGTCCAGCCAAAACTGAGGCTTCAAACTTGATGAAAACAGTCTCTCCCATAATAACTCACGGGCTGCTTGTGTTTTTTAGGCCTTTGCAAGCTATCGGAAGTGTGTGCGCGGCAGGAGAGACAAATCCATGTTTTCGCGCCTTTTTTGCGATTTCAAGGTCGAAAAACACATAGGCCCCAAAATGAAAGAAACGGCTGGGGCGCCAAAACTATGGCTTGAAACTTAATGAAAACAGTCTCTCCCATAATAACTCAAGGGCTGCTTGTGTTTTTTAGGCCTTTGCAAGCTATCGGAAGTTGTGCGCGGCAGGAGAGACAAATCCATGTTTTCGCGCCTTTTTTGCGATTTCAAGGTCGAAAAACACATAGGCCCCAAAATGAAAGAAACGGCTGGCGCGCCAAAACTATGGCTTCAAACTTGATGAAAACAGTCTTTCCCATAATAACTCACGGGCTGCTTGTGTTTTTTAGGCCTTTGCAAGCTATCGGAAGTGTGTGCGCGGCAGGAGAGACAAATCCATGTTTTCGCGCATTTTTTGCGATTTCAAGGTCGAAAAACACATAGGCCCCAAAATGAAAGAAACGGCTGCCGCGCCAAAACTATGGCTTCAAACTTGATGAAAACAGTCTTTCCCATAATAACTCACGGGCTGCTTGTGTTTTTTAGGCCTTTGCAAGCTATCGGAAGTGTGTGCGCGGCAGGAGAGACAAATCTATGTTTTCGCGCCTTTTTTGGCATTTCCAGGTCGAAAAACACACAGAACCCAAAAATAAAGAAACGGCTGTCCAGCCAAAACTGAGGCTTCAAACTTGATGAAAACAGTCTCTCCCACAATAACTCAAGGGCCGCTTGTGTTTTTTAGGCCTTCGCAAGCTATCGGAAGTGTGTGCGCGGCAGGAGAGACAAATCCATGTTTTTGCACCTTTTTTGCGATTTCAAGGTCGAAAAACACATAGGCCCCAAAATGAAAGAAACGGCTGCCGCGCCAAAACTATGGCTTCAAACTTGATGAAAACAGTCTCTCCCATAATAACTCACGGGCTGCTTGTGTTTTTTAGGCCTTTGCAAGCTATCGGAAGTGTGTGCGCGGCAGGAGAGACAAATCCATGTTTTCGCGCATTTTTTGCGATTTCAAGGTCGAAAAACACATAGGCCCCAAAATGAAAGAAACGGCTGGCGCGCCAAAACTATGGCTTGAAACTTGATGAAAACAGTCTCTCCCATAATAACTCAAGGGCTGCTTGTGTTTTTTAGGCCTTTGCAAGCTATCGGAAGTTGTGCGCGGCAGGAGAGACAAATCCATGTTTTCGCGCCTTTTTTGCGATTTCAAGGTCGAAAAACACATAGGCCCCAAAATGAAAGAAACGGCTGGCGCGCCAAAACTATGGCTTCAAACTTGATGAAAACAGTCTCTCCCATAATAACTCACGGGCTGCTTGTGTTTTTTAGGCCTTTGCAAGCTATCGGAAGTGTGTGCGCGGCAGGAGAGACAAATCCATGTTTTCGCGCATTTTTTGCGATTTCAAGGTCGAAAAACACATAGGCCCCAAAATGAAAGAAACGGCTGCCGCGCCAAAACTATGGCTTCAAACTTGATGAAAACAGTCTCTCCCATAATAACTCACGGGCTGCTTGTGTTTTTTAGGCCTTTGCAAGCTATCGGAAGTGTGTGCGCGGCAGGAGAGACAAATCCATGTTTTCGCGCCTTTTTTGCGATTTCAAGGTCGAAAAACACATAGGCCCCAAAATGAAAGAAACGGCTGGGGCGCCAAAACTATGGCTTGAAACTTAATGAAAACAGTCTCTCCCATAATAACTCAAGGGCTGCTTGTGTTTTTTAGGCCTTTGCAAGCTATCGGAAGTTGTGCGCGGCAGGAGAGACAAATCCATGTTTTCGCGCCTTTTTTGCGATTTCAAGGTCGAAAAACACATAGGCCCCAAAATGAAAGAAACGGCTGGCGCGCCAAAACTATGGCTTCAAACTTGATGAAAACAGTCTTTCCCATAATAACTCACGGGCTGCTTGTGTTTTTTAGGCCTTTGCAAGCTATCGGAAGTGTGTGCGCGGCAGGAGAGACAAATCCATGTTTTCGCGCATTTTTTGCGATTTCAAGGTCGAAAAACACATAGGCCCCAAAATGAAAGAAACGGCTGCCGCGCCAAAACTATGGCTTCAAACTTGATGAAAACAGTCTTTCCCATAATAACTCACGGGCTGCTTGTGTTTTTTAGGCCTTTGCAAGCTATCGGAAGTGTGTGCGCGGCAGGAGAGACAAATCTATGTTTTCGCGCCTTTTTTGGCATTTCCAGGTCGAAAAACACACAGAACCCAAAAATAAAGAAACGGCTGTCCAGCCAAAACTGAGGCTTCAAACTTGATGAAAACAGTCTCTCCCACAATAACTCAAGGGCCGCTTGTGTTTTTTAGGCCTTCGCAAGCTATCGGAAGTGTGTGCGCGGCAGGAGAGACAAATCCATGTTTTTGCACCTTTTTTGCGATTTCAAGGTCGAAAAACACATAGGCCCCAAAATGAAAGAAACGGCTGCCGCGCCAAAACTATGGCTTCAAACTTGATGAAAACAGTCTCTCCCATAATAACTCACGGGCTGCTTGTGTTTTTTAGGCCTTTGCAAGCTATCGGAAGTGTGTGCGCGGCAGGAGAGACAAATCCATGTTTTCGCGCATTTTTTGCGATTTCAAGGTCGAAAAACACATAGGCCCCAAAATGAAAGAAACGGCTGGCGCGCCAAAACTATGGCTTCAAACTTGATGAAAACAGTCTCTCCCATAATAACTCACGGGCTGCTTGTGTTTTTTAGGCCTTTGCAAGCTATCGGAAGTGTGTGCGCGGCAGGAGAGACAAATCCATGTTTTCGCGCCTTTTTTGCGATTTCAAGGTCGAAAAACACATAGGTCCCAAAATGAAAGAAACGGCTGGGGCGCCAAAACTATGGCTTGAAACTTGATGAAAACAGTCTCTCCCATAATAACTCAAGGGCTGCTTGTGTTTTTTAGGCCTTTGCAAGCTATCGGAAGTTGTGCGCGGCAGGAGAGACAAATCCATGTTTTCGCGCCTTTTTTGCGATTTCAAGGTCGAAAAACACATAGGCCCCAAAATGAAAGAAACGGCTGGCGCGCCAAAACTATGGCTTCAAACTTGATGAAAACAGTCTCTCCCATAATAACTCACGGGCTGCTTGTGTTTTTTAGGCCTTTGCAAGCTATCGGAAGTGTGTGCGCGGCAGGAGAGACAAATCCATGTTTTCGCGCATTTTTTGCGATTTCAAGGTCGAAAAACACATAGGCCCCAAAATGAAAGAAACGGCTGCCGCGCCAAAACTATGGCTTCAAACTTGATGAAAACAGTCTCTCCCATAATAACTCACGGGCTGCTTGTGTTTTTTAGGCCTTTGCAAGCTATCGGAAGTGTGTGCGCGGCAGGAGAGACAAATCCATGTTTTCGCGCCTTTTTTGCGATTTCAAGGTCGAAAAACACATAGGCCCCAAAATGAAAGAAACGGCTGGGGCGCCAAAACTATGGCTTGAAACTTAATGAAAACAGTCTCTCCCATAATAACTCAAGGGCTGCTTGTGTTTTTTAGGCCTTTGCAAGCTATCGGAAGTTGTGCGCGGCAGGAGAGACAAATCCATGTTTTCGCGCCTTTTTTGCGATTTCAAGGTCGAAAAACACATAGGCCCCAAAATGAAAGAAACGGCTGGCGCGCCAAAACTATGGCTTCAAACTTGATGAAAACAGTCTTTCCCATAATAACTCACGGGCTGCTTGTGTTTTTTAGGCCTTTGCAAGCTATCGGAAGTGTGTGCGCGGCAGGAGAGACAAATCCATGTTTTCGCGCCTTTTTTGCGATTTCAAGGTCGAAAAACACATAGGCCCCAAAATGAAAGAAACGGCTGCCGCGCCAAAACTATGGCTTCAAACTTGATGAAAACAGTCTCTCCCATAATAACTCACGGGCTGCTTGTGTTTTTTAGGCCTTTGCAAGCTATCGGAAGTGTGTGCGCGGCAGGAGAGACAAATCCATGTTTTCGGGCATTTTTTGCGATTTCAAGGTCGAAAAACACATAGGCCCCAAAATGAAAGAAACGGCTGCCGCGCCAAAACTATGGCTTCAAACTTGATGAAAACAGTCTTTCCCATAATAACTCACGGGCTGCTTGTGTTTTTTAGGCCTTTGCAAGCTATCGGAAGTGTGTGCGCGGCAGGAGAGACAAATCTATGTTTTCGCGCCTTTTTTGCCATTTCCAGGTCGAAAAACACACAGAACCCAAAAATAAAGAAACGGCTGTCCAGCCAAAACTGAGGCTTCAAACTTGATGAAAACAGTCTCTCCCACAATAACTCAAGGGCCGCTTGTGTTTTTTAGGCCTTCGCAAGCTATCGGAAGTGTGTGCGCGGCAGGAGAGACAAATCCATGTTTTTGCACCTTTTTTGCGATTTCAAGGTCGAAAAACACATAGGCCCCAAAATGAAAGAAACGGCTGCCGCGCCAAAACTATGGCTTCAAACTTGATGAAAACAGTCTCTCCCATAATAACTCACGGGCTGCTTGTGTTTTTTAGGCCTTTGCAAGCTATCGGAAGTTGTGCGCGGCAGGAGAGACAAATCCATGTTTTCGCGCCTTTTTTGCGATTTCAAGGTCGAAAAACACATAGGCCCCAAAATGAAAGAAACGGCTGGCGCGCCAAAACTATAGCTTCAAACTTGATGAAAACAGTCTTTCCCATAATAACTCACGGTCTGCTTGTGTTTTTTAGGCCTTTGCAAGCTATCGGAAGTGTGTGCGCGGCAGGAGAGACAAATCCATGTTTTCGCGCCTTTTTTGCGATTTCAAGGTCGAAAAACACATAGGCCCCAAAATGAAAGAAATGGCTGCCGCGCCAAAACTATGGCTTCAAACTTGATGAAAACAGTCTCTCCCATAATAACTCAAGGGCTGCTTGTGTTTTTTAGGCCTTTGCAAGCTATCGGAAGTTGTGCGCGGCAGGAGAGACAAATCCATGTTTTCGCGCCTTTTTTGCGATTTCAAGGTCGAAAAACACATAGGCCCCAAAATGAAAGAAACGGCTGCCGCGCCAAAACTATGGCTTCAATCTTGATGAAAACAGTCTCTCCCATAATAACTCACGGGCTGCTTGTGTTTTTTAGGCCTTTGCAAGCTATCGGAAATGTGTGCGCGGCAGGAGAGACAAATCCATGTTTTCGCGCCTTTTTTGCGATTTCAAGGTCGAAAAACACATAGGCCCCAAAATGAAAGAAACGGCTGCCGCGCCAAAACTATGGCTTCAAACTTGATGAAAACAATCTCTCCCATAATAACTCACGGGCTGCTTGTGTTTTTTAGGCCTTTGCAAGCTATCGGAAGTGTGTGCGCGGCAGGAGAGACAAATCCATGTTTTCGCGCCTTTTTTGCGATTTCAAGGTCGAAAAACACATAGGCCCCAAAATGAAAGAAACGGCTGCCGCGCCAAAACTATGGCTTCAAACTTGATGAAAACAGTCTCTCCCATAATAACTCACGGGCTGCTTGTGTTTTTTAGGCCTTTGCAAGCTATCGGAAGTGTGTGCGCGGCAGGAGAGACAAATCCATGTTTTCGCGCCTTTTTTGCGATTTCAAGGTCGAAAAACACATAGGCCCCAAAATGAAAGAAACGGCTGGCGCGCCAAAACTATGGCTTCAAACTTGATGAAAACAGTCTCTCCCATAATAACTCACGGGCTGCTTGTGTTTTTTAGGCCTTTGCAAGCTATCGGAAGTGTGTGCGCGGCAGGAGAGACAAATCCATGTTTTCGCGCCTTTTTTGCGATTTCAAGGTCGAAAAACACATAGGCCCCAAAATGAAAGAAACGGCTGGCGCGCCAAAACTATGGCTTCAAACTTGATGAAAACAGTCTCTCCCATATTAACTCACGGGCTGATTGTGTTTTTTAGGCCTTCGCAAGCTATCGGAAGTGTGTGCTCAGCAGGAGAGACAAATCTATGTTTTCGCGCCTGTTTTGCCATTTCCAGGTCGAAAAACACACAGAACCCAAAAATAAAGAAACGGCTGTCCAGCCAAAACTGAGGCTTCAAACTTGATGAAAACAGTCTCTCCCACAATAACTCAAGGGCCGCTTGTGTTTTTTAGGCCTTCGCAAGCTATCGGAAGTGTGTGCGCGGCAGGAGAGACAAATCCATGTTTTCGCGCATTTTTTGCGATTTCAAGGTCGAAAAACACATAGGCCCCAAAATGAAAGAAACGGCTGGCGCGCCAAAACTATGGCTTCAAACTTGATGAAAACAGTCTTTCCCATAATAACTCACGGGCTGCTTGTGTTTTTTAGGCCTTTGCAAGCTATCGGAAGTGTGTGCGCGGCAGGAGAGACAAATCCATGTTTTGGCGCATTTTTTGCGATTTCAAGGTCGAAAAACACATAGGCCCCAAAATGAAAGAAACGGCTGCCGCGCCAAAACTATGGCTTCAAACTTGATGAAAACAGTCTCTCCCATAATAACTCACGGGCTGCTTGTGTTTTTTAGGCCTTTGCAAGCTATCGGAAGTGTGTGCGCGGCAGGAGAGACAAATCCATGTTTTCGCGCCTTTTTTGCGATTTCAAGGTCGAAAAACACATAGGCCCCAAAATGAAAGAAACTGCTGGCGCGCCAAAACTATGGCTTCAAACTTGATGAAAACAGTCTCTCCCATAATAACTCACGGGCTGCTTGTGTTTTTTAGGCCTTCGCAAGCTATCGGAAGTGTGTGCGCGGCAGGAGAGACAAATCCATGTTTTCGCGCCTTTTTTGCGATTTCAAGGTCGAAAAACACATAGGCCCCAAAATGAAAGAAACGGCTGGCGTGCCAAAACTATGGCTTCAAACTTGATGAAAACAGTCTCTCCCATATTAACTCACGGGCTGATTGTGTTTTTTAGGCCTTCGCAAGCTATCGGAAGTGTGTGCTCAGCAGGAGAGACAAATCTATGTTTTCGCGCCTGTTTTGCCATTTCCAGGTCGAAAAACACACAGAACCCAAAAATAAAGAAACGGCTGTCCAGCCAAAACTGAGGCTTCAAACTTGATGAAAACAGTCTCTCCCACAATAACTCAAGGGCCGCTTGTGTTTTTTAGGCCTTCCCAAGCTATCGGAAGTGTGTGCGCGGCAGGAGAGACAAATCCATGTTTTCGCGCCTTTTTTGCGATTTCAAGGTCGAAAAACACATAGGCCCCAAAATGAAAGAAACGGCTGCCGCGCCAAAACGATGGCTTCAAACTGGATGAAAACAGTCTCTCCCATAATAACTCACGGGCTGCTTGTGTTTTTTAGGCCTTTGCAAGCTATCGGAAGTGTGTGCGCGGCAGGAGAGACAAATCCATGTTTTCGCGCCTTTTTTGCGATTTCAAGGTCGAAAAACACATAGGCCCCAAAATGAAAGAAACGGCTGCCGCGCCAAAACTATGGCTTCAAACTTGATGAAAACAGTCTCTCCCATAATAACTCACGGGCTGCTTGTGTTTTTTAGGCCTTTGCAAGCTATCGGAAGTGTGTGCGCGGCAGGAGAGACAAATCCATGTTTTCGCGCCTTTTTTGCGATTTCAAGGTCGAAAAACACATAGGCCCCAAAATGAAAGAAACGGCTGGCGCGCCAAAACTATGGCTTCAAACTTGATGAAAACAGTCTCTCCCATAATAACTCACGGGCTGCTTGTGTTTTTTAGGCCTTTGCAAGCTATCGGAAGTGTGTGCGCGGCAGGAGAGACAAATCCATGTTTTCGCGCCTTTTTTGCGATTTCAAGGTCGAAAAACACATAGGCCCCAAAATGAAAGAAACGGCTGGCGCGCCAAAACTATGGCTTCAAACTTGATGAAAACAGTCTCTCCCATAATAACTCACGGGCTGCTTGTGTTTTTTAGGCCTTTGCAAGCTATCGGAAGTGTGTGCGCGGCAGGAGAGACAAATCCATGTTTTCGCGCCTTTTTTGCGATTTCAAGGTCGAAAAACACATAGGCCCCAAAATGAAAGAAACGGCTGGCGCGCCAAAACTATGGCTTCAAACTTGATGAAAACAGTCTCTCCCATAATAACTCACGGGCTGCTTGTGTTTTTTAGGCCTTTGCAAGCTATCGGAAGTGTGTGCGCGGCAGGAGAGACAAATCCATGTTTTCGCGCCTTTTTTGCGATTTCAAGGTCGAAAAACACATAGGCCCCAAAATGAAAGAAACGGCTGCCGCGCCAAAACTATGGCTTCAAACTTGATGAAAACAGTCTCTCCCATAATAACTCACGGGCTGCTTGTGTTTTTTAGGCCTTTGCAAGCTATCGGAAGTGTGTGCGCGGCAGGAGAGACAAATCCATGTTTTCGCGCCTTTTTTGCGATTTCAAGGTCGAAAAACACATAGGCCCCAAAATGAAAGAAACGGCTGGCGCGCCAAAACTATGGCTTCAAACTTGATGAAAACAGTCTCTCCCATAATAACTCACGGGCTGCTTGTGTTTTTTAGGCCTTTGCAAGCTATCGGAAGTGTGTGCGCGGCAGGAGAGACAAATCCATGTTTTCGCGCCTTTTTTGCGATTTCAAGGTCGAAAAACACATAGGCCCCAAAATGAAAGAAACGGCTGGCGCGCCAAAACTATGGCTTCAAACTTGATGAAAACAGTCTCTCCCATAATAACTCACGGGCTGCTTGTGTTTTTTAGGCCTTTGCAAGCTATCGGAAGTGTGTGCGCGGCAGGAGAGACAAATCCATGTTTTCGCGCCTTTTTTGCGATTTCAAGGTCGAAAAACACATAGGCCCCAAAATGAAAGAAACGGCTGGCGCGCCAAAACTATGGCTTCAAACTTGATGAAAACAGTCTCTCCCATAATAACTCACGGGCTGCTTGTGTTTTTTAGGCCTTTGCAAGCTATCGGAAGTGTGTGCGCGGCAGGAGAGACAAATCCATGTTTTCGCGCCTTTTTTGCGATTTCAAGGTCGAAAAACACATAGGCCCCAAAATGAAAGAAACGGCTGGCGCGCCAAAACTATGGCTTCAAACTTGATGAAAACAGTCTCTCCCATATTAACTCACGGGCTGATTGTGTTTTTTAGGCCTTCGCAAGCTATCGGAAGTGTGTGCTCAGCAGGAGAGACAAATCTATGTTTTCGCGCCTGTTTTGCCATTTCCAGGTCGAAAAACACACAGAACCCAAAAATAAAGAAACGGCTGTCCAGCCAAAACTGAGGCTTCAAACTTGATGAAAACAGTCTCTCCCACAATAACTCAAGGGCCGCTTGTGTTTTTTAGGCCTTCGCAAGCTATCGGAAGTGTGTGCGCGGCAGGAGAGACAAATCCATGTTTTCGCGCATTTTTTGCGATTTCAAGGTCGAAAAACACATAGGCCCCAAAATGAAAGAAACGGCTGCCGCGCCAAAACTATGGCTTCAATCTTGATGAAAACAGTCTCTCCCATAATAACTCACGGGCTGCTTGTGTTTTTTAGGCCTTTGCAAGCTATCGGAAATGTGTGCGCGGCAGGAGAGACAAATCCATGTTTTCGCGCCTTTTTTGCGATTTCAAGGTCGAAAAACACATAGGCCCCAAAATGAAAGAAACGGCTGCCGCGCCAAAACTATGGCTTCAAACTTGATGAAAACAATCTCTCCCATAATAACTCACGGGCTGCTTGTGTTTTTTAGGCCTTTGCAAGCTATCGGAAGTGTGTGCGCGGCAGGAGAGACAAATCCATGTTTTCGCGCCTTTTTTGCGATTTCAAGGTCGAAAAACACATAGGCCCCAAAATGAAAGAAACGGCTGCCGCGCCAAAACTATGGCTTCAAACTTGATGAAAACAGTCTCTCCCATAATAACTCACGGGCTGCTTGTGTTTTTTAGGCCTTTGCAAGCTATCGGAAGTGTGTGCGCGGCAGGAGAGACAAATCCATGTTTTCGCGCCTTTTTTGCGATTTCAAGGTCGAAAAACACATAGGCCCCAAAATGAAAGAAACGGCTGGCGCGCCAAAACTATGGCTTCAAACTTGATGAAAACAGTCTCTCCCATAATAACTCACGGGCTGCTTGTGTTTTTTAGGCCTTTGCAAGCTATCGGAAGTGTGTGCGCGGCAGGAGAGACAAATCCATGTTTTCGCGCCTTTTTTGCGATTTCAAGGTCGAAAAACACATAGGCCCCAAAATGAAAGAAACGGCTGGCGCGCCAAAACTATGGCTTCAAACTTGATGAAAACAGTCTCTCCCATATTAACTCACGGGCTGATTGTGTTTTTTAGGCCTTCGCAAGCTATCGGAAGTGTGTGCTCAGCAGGAGAGACAAATCTATGTTTTCGCGCCTGTTTTGCCATTTCCAGGTCGAAAAACACACAGAACCCAAAAATAAAGAAACGGCTGTCCAGCCAAAACTGAGGCTTCAAACTTGATGAAAACAGTCTCTCCCACAATAACTCAAGGGCCGCTTGTGTTTTTTAGGCCTTCGCAAGCTATCGGAAGTGTGTGCGCGGCAGGAGAGACAAATCCATGTTTTCGCGCATTTTTTGCGATTTCAAGGTCGAAAAACACATAGGCCCCAAAATGAAAGAAACGGCTGGCGCGCCAAAACTATGGCTTCAAACTTGATGAAAACAGTCTTTCCCATAATAACTCACGGGCTGCTTGTGTTTTTTAGGCCTTTGCAAGCTATCGGAAGTGTGTGCGCGGCAGGAGAGACAAATCCATGTTTTGGCGCATTTTTTGCGATTTCAAGGTCGAAAAACACATAGGCCCCAAAATGAAAGAAACGGCTGCCGCGCCAAAACTATGGCTTCAAACTTGATGAAAACAGTCTCTCCCATAATAACTCACGGGCTGCTTGTGTTTTTTAGGCCTTTGCAAGCTATCGGAAGTGTGTGCGCGGCAGGAGAGACAAATCCATGTTTTCGCGCCTTTTTTGCGATTTCAAGGTCGAAAAACACATAGGCCCCAAAATGAAAGAAACTGCTGGCGCGCCAAAACTATGGCTTCAAACTTGATGAAAACAGTCTCTCCCATAATAACTCACGGGCTGCTTGTGTTTTTTAGGCCTTCGCAAGCTATCGGAAGTGTGTGCGCGGCAGGAGAGACAAATCCATGTTTTCGCGCCTTTTTTGCGATTTCAAGGTCGAAAAACACATAGGCCCCAAAATGAAAGAAACGGCTGGCGTGCCAAAACTATGGCTTCAAACTTGATGAAAACAGTCTCTCCCATATTAACTCACGGGCTGATTGTGTTTTTTAGGCCTTCGCAAGCTATCGGAAGTGTGTGCTCAGCAGGAGAGACAAATCTATGTTTTCGCGCCTGTTTTGCCATTTCCAGGTCGAAAAACACACAGAACCCAAAAATAAAGAAACGGCTGTCCAGCCAAAACTGAGGCTTCAAACTTGATGAAAACAGTCTCTCCCACAATAACTCAAGGGCCGCTTGTGTTTTTTAGGCCTTCCCAAGCTATCGGAAGTGTGTGCGCGGCAGGAGAGACAAATCCATGTTTTCGCGCCTTTTTTGCGATTTCAAGGTCGAAAAACACATAGGCCCCAAAATGAAAGAAACGGCTGCCGCGCCAAAACGATGGCTTCAAACTGGATGAAAACAGTCTCTCCCATAATAACTCACGGGCTGCTTGTGTTTTTTAGGCCTTTGCAAGCTATCGGAAGTGTGTGCGCGGCAGGAGAGACAAATCCATGTTTTCGCGCCTTTTTTGCGATTTCAAGGTCGAAAAACACATAGGCCCCAAAATGAAAGAAACGGCTGCCGCGCCAAAACTATGGCTTCAAACTTGATGAAAACAGTCTCTCCCATAATAACTCACGGGCTGCTTGTGTTTTTTAGGCCTTTGCAAGCTATCGGAAGTGTGTGCGCGGCAGGAGAGACAAATCCATGTTTTCGCGCCTTTTTTGCGATTTCAAGGTCGAAAAACACATAGGCCCCAAAATGAAAGAAACGGCTGGCGCGCCAAAACTATGGCTTCAAACTTGATGAAAACAGTCTCTCCCATAATAACTCACGGGCTGCTTGTGTTTTTTAGGCCTTTGCAAGCTATCGGAAGTGTGTGCGCGGCAGGAGAGACAAATCCATGTTTTCGCGCCTTTTTTGCGATTTCAAGGTCGAAAAACACATAGGCCCCAAAATGAAAGAAACGGCTGGCGCGCCAAAACTATGGCTTCAAACTTGATGAAAACAGTCTCTCCCATAATAACTCACGGGCTGCTTGTGTTTTTTAGGCCTTTGCAAGCTATCGGAAGTGTGTGCGCGGCAGGAGAGACAAATCCATGTTTTCGCGCCTTTTTTGCGATTTCAAGGTCGAAAAACACATAGGCCCCAAAATGAAAGAAACTGCTGGCGCGCCAAAACTATGGCTTCAAACTTGATGAAAACAGTCTCTCCCATAATAACTCACGGGCTGCTTGTGTTTTTTAGGCCTTCGCAAGCTATCGGAAGTGTGTGCGCGGCAGGAGAGACAAATCCATGTTTTCGCGCCTTTTTTGCGATTTCAAGGTCGAAAAACACATAGGCCCCAAAATGAAAGAAACGGCTGGCGTGCCAAAACTATGGCTTCAAACTTGATGAAAACAGTCTCTCCCATATTAACTCACGGGCTGATTGTGTTTTTTAGGCCTTCGCAAGCTATCGGAAGTGTGTGCTCAGCAGGAGAGACAAATCTATGTTTTCGCGCCTGTTTTGCCATTTCCAGGTCGAAAAACACACAGAACCCAAAAATAAAGAAACGGCTGTCCAGCCAAAACTGAGGCTTCAAACTTGATGAAAACAGTCTCTCCCACAATAACTCAAGGGCCGCTTGTGTTTTTTAGGCCTTCCCAAGCTATCGGAAGTGTGTGCGCGGCAGGAGAGACAAATCCATGTTTTCGCGCCTTTTTTGCGATTTCAAGGTCGAAAAACACATAGGCCCCAAAATGAAAGAAACGGCTGCCGCGCCAAAACGATGGCTTCAAACTGGATGAAAACAGTCTCTCCCATAATAACTCACGGGCTGCTTGTGTTTTTTAGGCCTTTGCAAGCTATCGGAAGTGTGTGCGCGGCAGGAGAGACAAATCCATGTTTTCGCGCCTTTTTTGCGATTTCAAGGTCGAAAAACACATAGGCCCCAAAATGAAAGAAACGGCTGCCGCGCCAAAACTATGGCTTCAAACTTGATGAAAACAGTCTCTCCCATAATAACTCACGGGCTGCTTGTGTTTTTTAGGCCTTTGCAAGCTATCGGAAGTGTGTGCGCGGCAGGAGAGACAAATCCATGTTTTCGCGCCTTTTTTGCGATTTCAAGGTCGAAAAACACATAGGCCCCAAAATGAAAGAAACGGCTGGCGCGCCAAAACTATGGCTTCAAACTTGATGAAAACAGTCTCTCCCATAATAACTCACGGGCTGCTTGTGTTTTTTAGGCCTTTGCAAGCTATCGGAAGTGTGTGCGCGGCAGGAGAGACAAATCCATGTTTTCGCGCCTTTTTTGCGATTTCAAGGTCGAAAAACACATAGGCCCCAAAATGAAAGAAACGGCTGGCGCGCCAAAACTATGGCTTCAAACTTGATGAAAACAGTCTCTCCCATAATAACTCACGGGCTGCTTGTGTTTTTTAGGCCTTTGCAAGCTATCGGAAGTGTGTGCGCGGCAGGAGAGACAAATCCATGTTTTCGCGCCTTTTTTGCGATTTCAAGGTCGAAAAACACATAGGCCCCAAAATGAAAGAAACGGCTGGCGTGCCAAAACTATGGCTTCAAACTTGATGAAAACAGTCTCTCCCATATTAACTCACGGGCTGATTGTGTTTTTTAGGCCTTCGCAAGCTATCGGAAGTGTGTGCTCAGCAGGAGAGACAAATCTATGTTTTCGCACCTGTTTTGCCATTTCCAGGTCGAAAAACACACAGAACCCAAAAATAAAGAAACGGCTGTCCAGCCAAAACTGAGGCTTCAAACTTGATGAAAACAGTCTCTCCCACAATAACTCAAGGGCCGCTTGTGTTTTTTAGGCCTTCCCAAGCTATCGGAAGTGTGTGCGCGGCAGGAGAGACAAATCCATGTTTTCGCGCCTTTTTTGCGATTTCAAGGTCGAAAAACACATAGGCCCCAAAATGAAAGAAACGGCTGCCGCGCCAAAACGATGGCTTCAAACTGGATGAAAACAGTCTCTCCCATAATAACTCACGGGCTGCTTGTGTTTTTTAGGCCTTTGCAAGCTATCGGAAGTGTGTGCGCGGCAGGAGAGACAAATCCATGTTTTCGCGCCTTTTTTGCGATTTCAAGGTCGAAAAACACATAGGCCCCAAAATGAAAGAAACGGCTGCCGCGCCAAAACTATGGCTTCAAACTTGATGAAAACAGTCTCTCCCATAATAACTCACGGGCTGCTTGTGTTTTTTAGGCCTTTGCAAGCTATCGGAAGTGTGTGCGCGGCAGGAGAGACAAATCCATGTTTTCGCGCCTTTTTTGCGATTTCAAGGTCGAAAAACACATAGGCCCCAAAATGAAAGAAACGGCTGGCGCGCCAAAACTATGGCTTCAAACTTGATGAAAACAGTCTCTCCCATAATAACTCACGGGCTGCTTGTGTTTTTTAGGCCTTTGCAAGCTATCGGAAGTGTGTGCGCGGCAGGAGAGACAAATCCATGTTTTCGCGCCTTTTTTGCGATTTCAAGGTCGAAAAACACATAGGCCCCAAAATGAAAGAAACGGCTGGCGCGCCAAAACTATGGCTTCAAACTTGATGAAAACAGTCTCTCCCATAATAACTCACGGGCTGCTTGTGTTTTTTAGGCCTTCGCAAGCTATCGGAAGTGTGTGCGCGGCAGGAGAGACAAATCCATGTTTTCAAGCATTTTTTGCGATTTCAAGGTCGAAAAACACATAGGCCCCAAAATGAAAGAAACGGCTGCCGCGCCAAAACTATGGCTTCAAACTTGATGAAAACAGTCTCTCCCATAATAACTCACGGGCTGCTTGTGTTTTTTAGGCCTTTGCAAGCTATCGGAAGTGTGTGCGCGGCAGGAGAGACAAATCCATGTTTTCGCGCCTTTTTTGCGATTTCAAGGTCGAAAAACACATAGGCCCCAAAATGAAAGAAACTGCTGGCGCGCCAAAACTATGGCTTCAAACTTGATGAAAACAGTCTCTCCCATAATAACTCACGGGCTGCTTGTGTTTTTTAGGCCTTCGCAAGCTATCGGAAGTGTGTGCGCGGCAGGAGAGACAAATCCATGTTTTCGCGCATTTTTTGCGATTTCAAGGTCGAAAAACACATAGGCCCCAAAATGAAAGAAACGGCTGCCGCGCCAAAACTATGGCTTCAAACTTGATGAAAACAGTCTCTCCCATAATAACTCACGGGCTGCTTGTGTTTTTTAGGCCTTTGCAAGCTATCGGAAGTGTGTGCGCGGCAGGAGAGACAAATCCATGTTTTCGCGCCTTTTTTGCGATTTCAAGGTCGAAAAACACATAGGCCCCAAAATGAAAGAAACGGCTGGCGTGCCAAAACTATGGCTTCAAACTTGATGAAAACAGTCTCTCCCATATTAACTCACGGGCTGATTGTGTTTTTTAGGCCTTCGCAAGCTATCGGAAGTGTGTGCTCAGCAGGAGAGACAAATCTATGTTTTCGCGCCTGTTTTGCCATTTCCAGGTCGAAAAACACACAGAACCCAAAAATAAAGAAACGGCTGTCCAGCCAAAACTGAGGCTTCAAACTTGATGAAAACAGTCTCTCCCACAATAACTCAAGGGCCGCTTGTGTTTTTTAGGCCTTCCCAAGCTATCGGAAGTGTGTGCGCGGCAGGAGAGACAAATCCATGTTTTCGCGCCTTTTTTGCGATTTCAAGGTCGAAAAACACATAGGCCCCAAAATGAAAGAAACGGCTGCCGCGCCAAAACGATGGCTTCAAACTGGATGAAAACAGTCTCTCCCATAATAACTCACGGGCTGCTTGTGTTTTTTAGGCCTTTGCAAGCTATCGGAAGTGTGTGCGCGGCAGGAGAGACAAATCCATGTTTTCGCGCCTTTTTTGCGATTTCAAGGTCGAAAAACACATAGGCCCCAAAATGAAAGAAACGGCTGCCGCGCCAAAACTATGGCTTCAAACTTGATGAAAACAGTCTCTCCCATAATAACTCACGGGCTGCTTGTGTTTTTTAGGCCTTTGCAAGCTATCGGAAGTGTGTGCGCGGCAGGAGAGACAAATCCATGTTTTCGCGCCTTTTTTGCGATTTCAAGGTCGAAAAACACATAGGCCCCAAAATGAAAGAAACGGCTGGCGCGCCAAAACTATGGCTTCAAACTTGATGAAAACAGTCTCTCCCATAATAACTCACGGGCTGCTTGTGTTTTTTAGGCCTTTGCAAGCTATCGGAAGTGTGTGCGCGGCAGGAGAGACAAATCCATGTTTTCGCGCCTTTTTTGCGATTTCAAGGTCGAAAAACACATAGGCCCCAAAATGAAAGAAACGGCTGGCGCGCCAAAACTATGGCTTCAAACTTGATGAAAACAGTCTCTCCCATAATAACTCACGGGCTGCTTGTGTTTTTTAGGCCTTCGCAAGCTATCGGAAGTGTGTGCGCGGCAGGAGAGACAAATCCATGTTTTCACGCATTTTTTGCGATTTCAAGGTCGAAAAACACATAGGCCCCAAAATGAAAGAAACGGCTGCCGCGCCAAAACTATGGCTTCAAACTTGATGAAAACAGTCTCTCCCATAATAACTCACGGGCTGCTTGTGTTTTTTAGGCCTTTGCAAGCTATCGGAAGTGTGTGCGCGGCAGGAGAGACAAATCCATGTTTTCGCGCCTTTTTTGCGATTTCAAGGTCGAAAAACACACAGAACCCAAAAATAAAGAAACGGCTGTCCAGCCAAAACTGAGGCTTCAAACTTGATGAAAACAGTCTCTCCCACAATAACTCAAGGGCCGCTTGTGTTTTTTAGGCCTTCGCAAGCTATCGGAAGTGTGTGCGCGGCAGGAGAGACAAATCCATGTTTTCGCGCATTTTTTGCGATTTCAAGGTCGAAAAACACATAGGCCCCAAAATGAAAGAAACGGCTGCCGCGCCAAAACTATGGCTTCAATCTTGATGAAAACAGTCTCTCCCATAATAACTCACGGGCTGCTTGTGGTTATTAGGCATTTGCAAGCTCTCCGAAGTGTGTGCGCAGCAGGAGAGACAAATCCATGTTTTTATGCCTTCTTTGGCATTTTCAGGTGGAGAAAAACACAATCCCGAAAGAGAAAGAAAAGGCTGCCGCGCCAACACTGAGGCTTCAAACTTGATGAAAACAGTGTCTCCCATAATGGTGTAGGGGCTGCTTGTGGTTATTAGGCATTTGCAAGCTCTCCGAAGTGTGTGCGCAGCAGGAGAGACAAATCCATGTTTTTATGCCTTCTTTGGCATTTTCAGGTGGAGAAAAACACAATCCCGAAAGAGAAAGAAAAGGCTGCCGCGCCAACACTGAGGCTTCAAACTTCATGAAAACAGTGTCTCCCATAATGGTGTAGGGGCTGCTTGTGGTTATTAGGCATTTGCAAGCTCTCCGAAGTGTGTGCGCAGCAGGAGAGACAAATCCATGTTTTTATGCCTTCTTTGGCATTTTCAGGTGGAGAAAAACACAATCCCGAAAGAGAAAGAAAAGGCTGCCGCGCCAACACTGAGGCTTCAAACTTGATGAAAACAGTGTCTCCCATAATGGTGTAGGGTCTGCTTGTGGTTATTAGGCATTTGCAAGCTCTCCGAAGTGTGTGCGCAGCAGGAGAGACAAATCCATGTTTTTATGCCTTCTTTGGCATTTTCAGGTGGAGAAAAACACAATCCCGAAAGAGAAAGAAAAGGCTGCCGCGCCAACACTGAGGCTTCAAACTTGATGAAAACAGTGTCTCCCATAATGGTGTAGGGGCTGCTTGTGGTTATTAGGCATTTGCAAGCTCTCCGAAGTGTGTGGGCGGCAGGAGAGACAAATAAATGTTTTCGCGACTTTTTTGCGATTTCAATGTCGAAAAACACATAGGCCCCAAAATGAAAGAAACGGCTGGCGCGCCAAAACTATGGCTTCAAACTTGATGAAAACAGTCTCTCCCATAATAACTCACGGGCTGCTTGTGTTTTTTAGGCCTTTGCACGCTATCGGAAGTGTGTGCGCGGCAGGAGAGACAAATCCATGTTTTCGCGCCTTTTTTGCCATTTCCAGGTCGAAAAACACAAAGGCCCCAAAAATAAAGAAACGGCTGTCCAGCCAAAACTGAGGCTTCAAACTTGATGAAAACAGTCTCTCCCACAATAACTCAAGGGCTGCTTGTGTTTTTTAGGTCTTCGCAAGATATCGGAAGTGTGTGCGCGGCAGGAGAGACAAATCCATGTTTTCGCGCCTTTTTTGCGATTTCAAGGTCGAAAAACACATAGGCCCCAAAATGAAAGAAACGGCTGCCGCGCCAAAACTATGGCTTCAAACTTGATGAAAACAGTCTCTCCCATAATAACTCACGGGCTGCTTGTGTTCTTTAGGCCTTTGCAAGCTATCGGAAGTGTGTGCGCGGCAGGAGAGACAAATCCATGTTTTCGCGCCTTTTTTGCGATTTCAAGGTCGAAAAACACATAGGCCCCAAAATGAAAGAAACGGCTGCCGCGCCAAAACTATGGCTTCAAACTTGATGAAAACAGTCTCTCCCATAATAACTCACGGGCTGCTTGTGTTTTTTAGGCCTTTGCACGCTATCGGAAGTGTGTGCGCGGCAGGAGAGACAAATCCATGTTTTCGCGCCTTTTTTGCGATTTCAAGGTCGAAAAACACATAGGCCCCAAAATGAAAGAAACGGCTGCCGCGCCAAAACTATGGCTTCAAACTTGATGAAAACAGTCTCTCCCATATTAACTCACGGGCTGATTGTGTTTTTTAGGCCTTCGCAAGCTATCGGAAGTGTGTGCGCAGCAGGAGAGACAAATCTATGTTTTCGCGCCTTTTTTGCCATTTCCAGGTCGAAAAACACACAGAACCCAAAAATAAAGAAACGGCTGTCCAGCCAAAACTGAGGCTTCAAACTTGATGAAAACAGTCTCTCCCACAATAACTCAAGGGCCGCTTGTGTTTTTTAGGCCTTCGCAAGCTATCGGAAGTGTGTGCGCGGCAGGAGAGACAAATCCATGTTTTCGCGCATTTTTTGCGATTTCAAGGTCGAAAAACACATAGGCCCCAAAATGAAAGAAACGGCTGGGGCGCCAAAACTATGGCTTGAAACTTGATGAAAACAGTCTCTCCCATAATAACTCAAGGGCTGCTTGTGTTTTTTAGGCCTTTGCAAGCTATCGGAAGTTGTGCGCGGCAGGAGAGACAAATCCATGTTTTCACGCCTTTTTTGCGATTTCAAGGTCGAAAAACACATAGGCCCCAAAATGAAAGAAACGGCTGCCGCGCCAAAACTATGGCTTCAAACTTGATGAAAACAGTCTCTCCCATAATAACTCACGGGCTGCTTGTGTTTTTTAGGCCTTTGCAAGCTATCGGAAGTGTGTGCGCGGCAGGAGAGACAAATCCATGTTTTCGCGCCTTTTTTGCGATTTCAAGGTCGAAAAACACATAGGCCCCAAAATGAAAGAAACGGCTGGCGCGCCAAAACTATGGCTTCAAACTTGATGAAAACAGTCTCTCCCATAATAACTCACGGGCTGCTTGTGTTTTTTAGGCCTTCTCAAGCTATCGGAAGTGTGTGCGCGGCAGGAGAGACAAATCCATGTTTTCACGCATTTTTTGCGATTTCAAGGTCGAAAAACACATAGGCCCCAAAATGAAAGAAACGGCTGCCGCGCCAAAACTATGGCTTCAAACTTGATGAAAACAGTCTCTCCCATAATAACTCACGGGCTGCTTGTGTTTTTTAGGCCTTTGCAAGCTATCGGAAGTGTGTGCGCGGCAGGAGAGACAAATCCATGTTTTCGCGCCTTTTTTGCGATTTCAAGGTCGAAAAACACACAGAACCCAAAAATAAAGAAACGGCTGTCCAGCCAAAACTGAGGCTTCAAACTTGATGAAAACAGTCTCTCCCACAATAACTCAAGGGCCGCTTGTGTTTTTTAGGCCTTCGCAAGCTATCGGAAGTGTGTGCGCGGCAGGAGAGACAAATCCATGTTTTCGCGCATTTTTTGCGATTTCAAGGTCGAAAAACACATAGGCCCCAAAATGAAAGAAACGGCTGCCGCGCCAAAACTATGGCTTCAATCTTGATGAAAACAGTCTCTCCCATAATAACTCACGGGCTGCTTGTGGTTATTAGGCATTTGCAAGCGCTCCGAAGTGTGTGCGCAGCAGGAGAGACAAATCCATGTTTTTATGCCTTCTTTGGCATTTTCAGGTGGAGAAAAACACAATCCCGAAAGAGAAAGAAAAGGCTGCCGCGCCAACACTGAGGCTTCAAACTTGATGAAAACAGTGTCTCCCATAATGGTGTAGGGGCTGCTTGTGGTTATTAGGCATTTGCAAGCTCTCCGAAGTGTGTGCGCAGCAGGAAAAACAAATCCATGTTTTTATGCCTTCTTTGGCATTTTCAGGTGGAGAAAAACACAATCCCGAAAGAGAAAGAAAATGCTGCCGCGCCAACACTGAGGCTTCAAACTTGATGAAAACAGTGTCTCCCATAATGGTGTAAGGGCTGCTTGTGGTTATTAGGCATTTGCAAGCTCTCCGAAGTGTGTGCGCAGCAGGAAAGACAAATCCATGTTTTTATGCCTTCTTTGGAATTTTCAGGTGGAGAAAAACACAATCCCGAAAGAGAAAGAAAAGGCTGCCGCGCCAACACTGAGGCTTCAAACTTGATGAAAACAGTGTCTCCCATAATGGTGTAGGGGCTGCTTGTGGTTATTAGGCATTTGCAAGCTCTCCGAAGTGTGTGCGCAGCAGGAGAGACAAATCCATGTTTTTATGCCTTCTTTGGCATTTTCAGGTGGAGAAAAACACAATCCCGAAAGAGAAAGAAAAGGCTGCCGCGCCAACACTGAGGCTTCAAACTTCATGAAAACAGTGTCTCCCATAATGGTGTAGGGGCTGCTTGTGGTTATTAGGCATTTGCAAGCTCTCCGAAGTGTGTGCGCAGCAGGAGAGACAAATCCATGTTTTTATGCCTTCTTTGGCATTTTCAGGTGGAGAAAAACACAATCCCGAAAGAGAAAGAAAAGGCTGCCGCGCCAACACTGAGGCTTCAAACTTGATGAAAACAGTGTCTCCCATAATGGTGTAGGGGCTGCTTGTGGTTATTAGGCATTTGCAAGCTCTCCGAAGTGTGTGGGCGGCAGGAGAGACAAATAAATGTTTTCGCGACTTTTTTGCGATTTCAATGTCGAAAAACACATAGGCCCCAAAATGAAAGAAACGGCTGGCGCGCCAAAACTATGGCTTCAAACTTGATGAAAACAGTCTCTCCCATAATAACTCACGGGCTGCTTGTGTTTTTTAGGCCTTTGCACGCTATCGGAAGTGTGTGCGCGGCAGGAGAGACAAATCCATGTTTTCGCGCCTTTTTTGCCATTTCCAGGTCGAAAAACACAAAGGCCCCAAAAATAAAGAAACGGCTGTCCAGCCAAAACTGAGGCTTCAAACTTGATGAAAACAGTCTCTCCCACAATAACTCAAGGGCTGCTTGTGTTTTTTAGGTCTTCGCAAGATATCGGAAGTGTGTGCGCGGCAGGAGAGACAAATCCATGTTTTCGCGCCTTTTTTGCGATTTCAAGGTCGAAAAACACATAGGCCCCAAAATGAAAGAAACGGCTGCCGCGCCAAAACTATGGCTTGAAACTTGATGAAAACAGTCTCTCCCATAATAACTCAAGGGCTGCTTGTGTTTTTTAGGCCTTTGCAAGCTATCGGAAGTTGTGCGCGGCAGGAGAGACAAATCCATGTTTTCACGCCTTTTTTGCGATTTCAAGGTCGAAAAACACATAGGCCCCAAAATGAAAGAAACGGCTGCCGCGCCAAAACTATGGCTTCAAACTTGATGAAAACAGTCTCTCCCATAATAACTCACGGGCTGCTTGTGTTTTTTAGGCCTTCTCAAGCTATCGGAAGTGTGTGCGCGGCAGGAGAGACAAATCCATGTTTTCACGCATTTTTTGCGATTTCAAGGTCGAAAAACACATAGGCCCCAAAATGAAAGAAACGGCTGCCGCGCCAAAACTATGGCTTCAAACTTGATGAAAACAGTCTCTCCCATAATAACTCACGGGCTGCTTGTGTTTTTTAGGCCTTTGCAAGCTATCGGAAGTGTGTGCGCGGCAGGAGAGACAAATCCATGTTTTCGCGCCTTTTTTGCGATTTCAAGGTCGAAAAACACACAGAACCCAAAAATAAAGAAACGGCTGTCCAGCCAAAACTGAGGCTTCAAACTTGATGAAAACAGTCTCTCCCACAATAACTCAAGGGCCGCTTGTGTTTTTTAGGCCTTCGCAAGCTATCGGAAGTGTGTGCGCGGCAGGAGAGACAAATCCATGTTTTCGCGCATTTTTTGCGATTTCAAGGTCGAAAAACACATAGGCCCCAAAATGAAAGAAACGGCTGCCGCGCCAAAACTATGGCTTCAATCTTGATGAAAACAGTCTCTCCCATAATAACTCACGGGCTGCTTGTGGTTATTAGGCATTTGCAAGCGCTCCGAAGTGTGTGCGCAGCAGGAGAGACAAATCCATGTTTTTATGCCTTCTTTGGCATTTTCAGGTGGAGAAAAACACAATCCCGAAAGAGAAAGAAAAGGCTGCCGCGCCAACACTGAGGCTTCAAACTTGATGAAAACAGTGTCTCCCATAATGGTGTAGGGGCTGCTTGTGGTTATTAGGCATTTGCAAGCTCTCCGAAGTGTGTGCGCAGCAGGAAAAACAAATCCATGTTTTTATGCCTTCTTTGGCATTTTCAGGTGGAGAAAAACACAATCCCGAAAGAGAAAGAAAATGCTGCCGCGCCAACACTGAGGCTTCAAACTTGATGAAAACAGTGTCTCCCATAATGGTGTAAGGGCTGCTTGTGGTTATTAGGCATTTGCAAGCTCTCCGAAGTGTGTGCGCAGCAGGAAAGACAAATCCATGTTTTTATGCCTTCTTTGGAATTTTCAGGTGGAGAAAAACACAATCCCGAAAGAGAAAGAAAAGGCTGCCGCGCCAACACTGAGGCTTCAAACTTGATGAAAACAGTGTCTCCCATAATGGTGTAGGGGCTGCTTGTGGTTATTAGGCATTTGCAAGCTCTCCGAAGTGTGTGCGCAGCAGGAGAGACAAATCCATGTTTTTATGCCTTCTTTGGCATTTTCAGGTGGAGAAAAACACAATCCCGAAAGAGAAAGAAAAGGCTGCCGCGCCAACACTGAGGCTTCAAACTTCATGAAAACAGTGTCTCCCATAATGGTGTAGGGGCTGCTTGTGGTTATTAGGCATTTGCAAGCTCTCCGAAGTGTGTGCGCAGCAGGAGAGACAAATCCATGTTTTTATGCCTTCTTTGGCATTTTCAGGTGGAGAAAAACACAATCCCGAAAGAGAAAGAAAAGGCTGCCGCGCCAACACTGAGGCTTCAAACTTGATGAAAACAGTGTCTCCCATAATGGTGTAGGGGCTGCTTGTGGTTATTAGGCATTTGCAAGCTCTCCGAAGTGTGTGGGCGGCAGGAGAGACAAATAAATGTTTTCGCGACTTTTTTGCGATTTCAATGTCGAAAAACACATAGGCCCCAAAATGAAAGAAACGGCTGGCGCGCCAAAACTATGGCTTCAAACTTGATGAAAACAGTCTCTCCCATAATAACTCACGGGCTGCTTGTGTTTTTTAGGCCTTTGCACGCTATCGGAAGTGTGTGCGCGGCAGGAGAGACAAATCCATGTTTTCGCGCCTTTTTTGCCATTTCCAGGTCGAAAAACACAAAGGCCCCAAAAATAAAGAAACGGCTGTCCAGCCAAAACTGAGGCTTCAAACTTGATGAAAACAGTCTCTCCCACAATAACTCAAGGGCTGCTTGTGTTTTTTAGGTCTTCGCAAGATATCGGAAGTGTGTGCGCGGCAGGAGAGACAAATCCATGTTTTCGCGCCTTTTTTGCGATTTCAAGGTCGAAAAACACATAGGCCCCAAAATGAAAGAAACGGCTGCCGCGCCAAAACTATGGCTTGAAACTTGATGAAAACAGTCTCTCCCATAATAACTCAAGGGCTGCTTGTGTTTTTTAGGCCTTTGCAAGCTATCGGAAGTTGTGCGCGGCAGGAGAGACAAATCCATGTTTTCACGCCTTTTTTGCGATTTCAAGGTCGAAAAACACATAGGCCCCAAAATGAAAGAAACGGCTGCCGCGCCAAAACTATGGCTTCAAACTTGATGAAAACAGTCTCTCCCATAATAACTCACGGGCTGCTTGTGTTTTTTAGGCCTTTGCAAGCTATCGGAAGTGTGTGCGCGGCAGGAGAGACAAATCCATGTTTTCGCGCCTTTTTTGCGATTTCAAGGTCGAAAAACACATAGGCCCCAAAATGAAAGAAACGGCTGGCGCGCCAAAACTATGGCTTCAAACTTGATGAAAACAGTCTCTCCCATAATAACTCACGGGCTGCTTGTGTTTTTTAGGCCTTCTCAAGCTATCGGAAGTGTGTGCGCGGCAGGAGAGACAAATCCATGTTTTCACGCATTTTTTGCGATTTCAAGGTCGAAAAACACATAGGCCCCAAAATGAAAGAAACGGCTGCCGCGCCAAAACTATGGCTTCAAACTTGATGAAAACAGTCTCTCCCATAATAACTCACGGGCTGCTTGTGTTTTTTAGGCCTTTGCAAGCTATCGGAAGTGTGTGCGCGGCAGGAGAGACAAATCCATGTTTTCGCGCCTTTTTTGCGATTTCAAGGTCGAAAAACACACAGAACCCAAAAATAAAGAAACGGCTGTCCAGCCAAAACTGAGGCTTCAAACTTGATGAAAACAGTCTCTCCCACAATAACTCAAGGGCCGCTTGTGTTTTTTAGGCCTTCGCAAGCTATCGGAAGTGTGTGCGCGGCAGGAGAGACAAATCCATGTTTTCGCGCATTTTTTGCGATTTCAAGGTCGAAAAACACATAGGCCCCAAAATGAAAGAAACGGCTGCCGCGCCAAAACTATGGCTTCAATCTTGATGAAAACAGTCTCTCCCATAATAACTCACGGGCTGCTTGTGGTTATTAGGCATTTGCAAGCGCTCCGAAGTGTGTGCGCAGCAGGAGAGACAAATCCATGTTTTTATGCCTTCTTTGGCATTTTCAGGTGGAGAAAAACACAATCCCGAAAGAGAAAGAAAAGGCTGCCGCGCCAACACTGAGGCTTCAAACTTGATGAAAACAGTGTCTCCCATAATGGTGTAGGGGCTGCTTGTGGTTATTAGGCATTTGCAAGCTCTCCGAAGTGTGTGCGCAGCAGGAAAAACAAATCCATGTTTTTATGCCTTCTTTGGCATTTTCAGGTGGAGAAAAACACAATCCCGAAAGAGAAAGAAAATGCTGCCGCGCCAACACTGAGGCTTCAAACTTGATGAAAACAGTGTCTCCCATAATGGTGTAAGGGCTGCTTGTGGTTATTAGGCATTTGCAAGCTCTCCGAAGTGTGTGCGCAGCAGGAAAGACAAATCCATGTTTTTATGCCTTCTTTGGAATTTTCAGGTGGAGAAAAACACAATCCCGAAAGAGAAAGAAAAGGCTGCCGCGCCAACACTGAGGCTTCAAACTTGATGAAAACAGTGTCTCCCATAATGGTGTAGGGGCTGCTTGTGGTTATTAGGCATTTGCAAGCTCTCCGAAGTGTGTGCGCAGCAGGAGAGACAAATCCATGTTTTTATGCCTTCTTTGGCATTTTCAGGTGGAGAAAAACACAATCCCGAAAGAGAAAGAAAAGGCTGCCGCGCCAACACTGAGGCTTCAAACTTCATGAAAACAGTGTCTCCCATAATGGTGTAGGGGCTGCTTGTGGTTATTAGGCATTTGCAAGCTCTCCGAAGTGTGTGCGCAGCAGGAGAGACAAATCCATGTTTTTATGCCTTCTTTGGCATTTTCAGGTGGAGAAAAACACAATCCCGAAAGAGAAAGAAAAGGCTGCCGCGCCAACACTGAGGCTTCAAACTTGATGAAAACAGTGTCTCCCATAATGGTGTAGGGGCTGCTTGTGGTTATTAGGCATTTGCAAGCTCTCCGAAGTGTGTGGGCGGCAGGAGAGACAAATAAATGTTTTCGCGACTTTTTTGCGATTTCAATGTCGAAAAACACATAGGCCCCAAAATGAAAGAAACGGCTGGCGCGCCAAAACTATGGCTTCAAACTTGATGAAAACAGTCTCTCCCATAATAACTCACGGGCTGCTTGTGTTTTTTAGGCCTTTGCACGCTATCGGAAGTGTGTGCGCGGCAGGAGAGACAAATCCATGTTTTCGCGCCTTTTTTGCCATTTCCAGGTCGAAAAACACAAAGGCCCCAAAAATAAAGAAACGGCTGTCCAGCCAAAACTGAGGCTTCAAACTTGATGAAAACAGTCTCTCCCACAATAACTCAAGGGCTGCTTGTGTTTTTTAGGTCTTCGCAAGATATCGGAAGTGTGTGCGCGGCAGGAGAGACAAATCCATGTTTTCGCGCCTTTTTTGCGATTTCAAGGTCGAAAAACACATAGGCCCCAAAATGAAAGAAACGGCTGCCGCGCCAAAACTATGGCTTCAAACTTGATGAAAACAGTCTCTCCCATAATAACTCACGGGCTGCTTGTGTTCTTTAGGCCTTTGCAAGCTATCGGAAGTGTGTGCGCGGCAGGAGAGACAAATCCATGTTTTCGCGCCTTTTTTGCGATTTCAAGGTCGAAAAACACATAGGCCCCAAAATGAAAGAAACGGCTGCCGCGCCAAAACTATGGCTTCAAACTTGATGAAAACAGTCTCTCCCATAATAACTCACGGGCTGCTTGTGTTTTTTAGGCCTTTGCACGCTATCGGAAGTGTGTGCGCGGCAGGAGAGACAAATCCATGTTTTCGCGCCTTTTTTTTGCCATTTCCAGGTCGAAAAACACAAAGGCCCCAAAAATAAAGAAACGGCTGTCCAGCCAAAACTGAGGCTTCAAACTTGATGAAAACAGTCTCTCAGACAATAACTCAAGGGCTGCTTGTGTTTTTTAGGCCTTCGCAAGCTATCGGAAGTGTGTGCGCGGCAGGAGAGACAAATCCATGTTTTCGCGCCTTTTTTGCGATTTCAAGGTCGAAAAACACATAGGCCCCAAAATGAAAGAAACGGCTGGCGCGCCAAAACTATGGCTTCAAACTTGATGAAAACAGTCTCTCCCATATTAACTCACGGGCTGATTGTGTTTTTTAGGCCTTCGCAAGCTATCGGAAGTGTGTGCGCAGCAGGAGAGACAAATCTATGTTTTCGCGCCTGTTTTGCCATTTCCAGGTCGAAAAACACACAGAACCCAAAAATAAAGAAACGGCTGTCCAGCCAAAACTGAGGCTTCAAACTTGATGAAAACAGTCTCTCCCACAATAACTCAAGGGCCGCTTGTGTTTTTTAGGCCTTCCCAAGCTATCGGAAGTGTGTGCGCGGCAGGAGAGACAAATCCATGTTTTCGCGCCTTTTTTGCGATTTCAAGGTCGAAAAACACATAGGCCCCAAAATGAAAGAAACGGCTGCCGCGCCAAAACGATGGCTTCAAACTGGATGAAAACAGTCTCTCCCATAATAACTCACGGGCTGCTTGTGTTTTTTAGGCCTTTGCAAGCTATCGGAAGTGTGTGCGCGGCAGGAGAGACAAATCCATGTTTTCGCGCCTTTTTTGCGATTTCAAGGTCGAAAAACACATAGGCCCCAAAATGAAAGAAACGGCTGCCGCGCCAAAACTATGGCTTCAATCTTGATGAAAACAGTCTCTCCCATAATAACTCACGGGCTGCTTGTGTTTTTTAGGCCTTTGCAAGCTATCGGAAGTGTGTGCGCGGCAGGACAGACAAATCCATGTTTTCGCGCCTTTTTTGCGATTTCAAGGTCGAAAAACACATAGGCCCCAAAATGAAAGAAACGGCTGGCGCGCCAAAACTATGGCTTCAAACTTGATGAAAACAGTCTCTCCCATATTAACTCACGGGCTGAATGTGTTTTTTAGGCCTTCGCAAGCTATCGGAAGTGTGTGCTCAGCAGGAGAGACAAATCCATGTTTTCGCGCCTGTTTTGCCATTTCCAGGTCGAAAAACACATAGAACCCAAAAATAAAGAAACGGCTGTCCAGCCAAAACTGAGGCTTCAAACTTGATGAAAACAGTCTCTCCCACAATAACTCAAGGGCCGCTTGTGTTTTTTAGGCCTTCGCAAGCTATCGGAAGTGTGTGCGCGGCAGGAGAGACAAATCCATGTTTTCGCGCATTTTTTGCGATTTCAAGGTCGAAAAACACATAGGCCCCAAAATGAAAGAAACGGCTGGGGCGCCAAAACTATGGCTTGAAACTTGATGAAAACAGTCTCTCCCATAATAACTCAAGGGCTGCTTGTGTTTTTTAGGCCTTTGCAAGCTATCGGAAGTTGTGCGCGGCAGGAGAGACAAATCCATGTTTTCGCGCCTTTTTTGCGATTTCAAGGTCGAAAAACACATAGGCCCCAAAATGAAAGAAACGGCTGGCGCGCCAAAACTATGGCTTCAAACTTGATGAAAACAGTCTTTCCCATAATAACTCACGGGCTGCTTGTGTTTTTTAGGCCTTTGCAAGCTATCGGAAGTGTGTGCGCGGCAGGAGAGACAAATCCATGTTTTCGCGCCTTTTTTGCGATTTCAAGGTCGAAAAACACATAGGCCCCAAAATGAAAGAAACGGCTGCCGCGCCAAAACTATGGCTTCAAACTTGATGAAAACAGTCTCTCCCATAATAACTCACGGGCTGCTTGTGTTTTTTAGGCCTTTGCAAGCTATCGGAAGTGTGTGCGCGGCAGGAGAGACAAATCCATGTTTTCGCGCCTTTTTTGCGATTTCAAGGTCGAAAAACACATAGGCCCCAAAATGAAAGAAACGGCTGGCGCGCCAAAACTATGGCTTCAAACTTGATGAAAACAGTCTCTCCCATAATAACTCACGGGCTGCTTGTGTTTTTTAGGCCTTCGCAAGCTATCGGAAGTGTGTGCGCGGCAGGAGAGACAAATCCATGTTTTCACGCATTTTTTGCGATTTCAAGGTCGAAAAACACATAGGCCCCAAAATGAAAGAAACGGCTGCCGCGCCAAAACTATGGCTTCAAACTTGATGAAAACAGTCTCTCCCATAATAACTCACGGGCTGCTTGTGTTTTTTAGGCCTTTGCAAGCTATCGGAAGTGTGTGCGCGGCAGGAGAGACAAATCCATGTTTTCGCGCCTTTTTTGCGATTTCAAGGTCGAAAAACACACAGAACCCAAAAATAAAGAAACGGCTGTCCAGCCAAAACTGAGGCTTCAAACTTGATGAAAACAGTCTCTCAGACAATAACTCAAGGGCTGCTTGTGTTTTTTAGGCCTTCGCAAGCTATCGGAAGTGTGTGCGCGGCAGGAGAGACAAATCCATGTTTTCGCGCATTTTTTGCGATTTCAAGGTCGAAAAACACATAGGCCCCAAAATGTAAGAAACGGCTGCCGCGCCAAAACTATGGCTTCAAACTTGATGAAAACAGTCTCTCCCATATTAACTCACGGGCTGATTGTGTTTTTTAGGCCTTCGCAAGCTATCGGAAGTGTGTGCGCAGCAGGAGAGACAAATCTATGTTTTCGCGCCTTTTTTGCCATTTCCAGGTCGAAAAACACACAGAACCCAAAAATAAAGAAACGGCTGTCCAGCCAAAACTGAGGCTTCAAACTTGATGAAAACAGTCTCTCCCACAATAACTCAAGGGCCGCTTGTGTTTTTTAGGCCTTCGCAAGCTATCAGAAGTGTGTGCGCGGCAGGAGAGACAAATCCATGTTTTCGCGCCTTTTTTGCGATTTCAAGGTCGAAAAACACATAGGCCCCAAAATGAAAGAAACGGCTGGCGTGCCAAAACTATGGCTTCAAACTTGATGAAAACAGTCTCTCCCATATTAACTCACGGGCTGATTGTGTTTTTTAGGCCTTCGCAAGCTATCGGAAGTGTGTGCTCAGCAGGAGAGACAAATCTATGTTTTCGCGCCTGTTTTGCCATTTCCAGGTCGAAAAACACACAGAACCCAAAAATAAAGAAACGGCTGTCCAGCCAAAACTGAGGCTTCAAACTTGATGAAAACAGTCTCTCCCACAATAACTCAAGGGCCGCTTGTGTTTTTTAGGCCTTCCCAAGCTATCGGAAGTGTGTGCGCGGCAGGAGAGACAAATCCATGTTTTCGCGCCTTTTTTGCGATTTCAAGGTCGAAAAACACATAGGCCCCAAAATGAAAGAAACGGCTGCCGCGCCAAAACGATGGCTTCAAACTGGATGAAAACAGTCTCTCCCATAATAACTCACGGGCTGCTTGTGTTTTTTAGGCCTTTGCAAGCTATCGGAAGTGTGTGCGCGGCAGGAGAGACAAATCCATGTTTTCGCGCCTTTTTTGCGATTTCAAGGTCGAAAAACACATAGGCCCCAAAATGAAAGAAACGGCTGCCGCGCCAAAACTATGGCTTCAATCTTGATGAAAACAGTCTCTCCCATAATAACTCACGGGCTGCTTGTGTTTTTTAGGCCTTTGCAAGCTATCGGAAGTGTGTGCGCGGCAGGACAGACAAATCCATGTTTTCGCGCCTTTTTTGCGATTTCAAGGTCGAAAAACACATAGGCCCCAAAATGAAAGAAACGGCTGGCGCGCCAAAACTATGGCTTCAAACTTGATGAAAACAGTCTCTCCCATATTAACTCACGGGCTGATTGTGTTTTTTAGGCCTTCGCAAGCTATCGGAAGTGTGTGCTCAGCAGGAGAGACAAATCCATGTTTTCGCGCCTGTTTTGCCATTTCCAGGTCGAAAAACACATAGAACCCAAAAATAAAGAAACGGCTGTCCAGCCAAAACTGAGGCTTCAAACTTGATGAAAACAGTCTCTCCCACAATAACTCAAGGGCCGCTTGTGTTTTTTAGGCCTTCGCAAGCTATCGGAAGTGTGTGCGCGGCAGGAGAGACAAATCCATGTTTTCGCGCATTTTTTGCGATTTCAAGGTCGAAAAACACATAGGCCCCAAAATGAAAGAAACGGCTGGGGCGCCAAAACTATGGCTTGAAACTTGATGAAAACAGTCTCTCCCATAATAACTCAAGGGCTGCTTGTGTTTTTTAGGCCTTTGCAAGCTATCGGAAGTTGTGCGCGGCAGGAGAGACAAATCCATGTTTTCGCGCCTTTTTTGCGATTTCAAGGTCGAAAAACACATAGGCCCCAAAATGAAAGAAACGGCTGGCGCGCCAAAACTATGGCTTCAAACTTGATGAAAACAGTCTTTCCCATAATAACTCACGGGCTGCTTGTGTTTTTTAGGCCTTTGCAAGCTATCGGAAGTGTGTGCGCGGCAGGAGAGACAAATCCATGTTTTCGCGCCTTTTTTGCGATTTCAAGGTCGAAAAACACATAGGCCCCAAAATGAAAGAAACGGCTGCCGCGCCAAAACTATGGCTTCAAACTTGATGAAAACAGTCTCTCCCATAATAACTCACGGGCTGCTTGTGTTTTTTAGGCCTTTGCAAGCTATCGGAAGTGTGTGCGCGGCAGGAGAGACAAATCCATGTTTTCGCGCCTTTTTTGCGATTTCAAGGTCGAAAAACACATAGGCCCCAAAATGAAAGAAACGGCTGGCGCGCCAAAACTATGGCTTCAAACTTGATGAAAACAGTCTCTCCCATAATAACTCACGGGCTGCTTGTGTTTTTTAGGCCTTCGCAAGCTATCGGAAGTGTGTGCGCGGCAGGAGAGACAAATCCATGTTTTCACGCATTTTTTGCGATTTCAAGGTCGAAAAACACATAGGCCCCAAAATGAAAGAAACGGCTGCCGCGCCAAAACTATGGCTTCAAACTTGATGAAAACAGTCTCTCCCATAATAACTCACGGGCTGCTTGTGTTTTTTAGGCCTTTGCAAGCTATCGGAAGTGTGTGCGCGGCAGGAGAGACAAATCCATGTTTTCGCGCCTTTTTTGCGATTTCAAGGTCGAAAAACACACAGAACCCAAAAATAAAGAAACGGCTGTCCAGCCAAAACTGAGGCTTCAAACTTGATGAAAACAGTCTCTCCCACAATAACTCAAGGGCCGCTTGTGTTTTTTAGGCCTTCGCAAGCTATCGGAAGTGTGTGCGCGGCAGGAGAGACAAATCCATGTTTTCGCGCATTTTTTGCGATTTCAAGGTCGAAAAACACATAGGCCCCAAAATGAAAGAAACGGCTGCCGCGCCAAAACTATGGCTTCAATCTTGATGAAAACAGTCTCTCCCATAATAACTCACGGGCTGCTTGTGGTTATTAGGCATTTGCAAGCTCTCCGAAGTGTGTGCGCAGCAGGAGAGACAAATCCATGTTTTTATGCCTTCTTTGGCATTTTCAGGTGGAGAAAAACACAATCCCGAAAGAGAAAGAAAAGGCTGCCGCGCCAACACTGAGGCTTCAAACTTGATGAAAACAGTGTCTCCCATAATGGTGTAGGGGCTGCTTGTGGTTATTAGGCATTTGCAAGCTCTCCGAAGTGTGTGCGCAGCAGGAAAAACAAATCCATGTTTTTATGCCTTCTTTGGCATTTTCAGGTGGAGAAAAACACAATCCCGAAAGAGAAAGAAAATGCTGCCGCGCCAACACTGAGGCTTCAAACTTGATGAAAACAGTGTCTCCCATAATGGTGTAAGGGCTGCTTGTGGTTATTAGGCATTTGCAAGCTCTCCGAAGTGTGTGCGCAGCAGGAGAGACAAATCCATGTTTTTATGCCTTCTTTGGCATTTTCAGGTGGAGAAAAACACAATCCCGAAAGAGAAAGAAAAGGCTGCCGCGCCAACACTGAGGCTTCAAACTTGATGAAAACAGTGTCTCCCATAATGGTGTAGGGTCTGCTTGTGGTTATTAGGCATTTGCAAGCTCTCCGAAGTGTGTGCGCAGCAGGAGAGACAAATCCATGTTTTTATGCCTTCTTTGGCATTTTCAGGTGGAGAAAAACACAATCCCGAAAGAGAAAGAAAAGGCTGCCGCGCCAACACTGAGGCTTCAAACTTGATGAAAACAGTGTCTCCCATAATGGTGTAGGGGCTGCTTGTGGTTATTAGGCATTTGCAAGCTCTCCGAAGTGTGTGGGCGGCAGGAGAGACAAATAAATGTTTTCGCGACTTTTTTGGGATTTCAATGTCGAAAAACACATAGGCCCCAAAATGAAAGAAACGGCTGGCGCGCCAAAACTATGGCTTCAAACTTGATGAAAACAGTCTCTCCCATAATAACTCACGGGCTGCTTGTGTTTTTTAGGCCTTTGCACGCTATCGGAAGTGTGTGCGCGGCAGGAGAGACAAATCCATGTTTTCGCGCCTTTTTTGCCATTTCCAGGTCGAAAAACACAAAGGCCCCAAAAATAAAGAAACGGCTGTCCAACCAAAACTGAGGCTTCAAACTTGATGAAAACAGTCTCTCCCACAATAACTCAAGGGCTGCTTGTGTTTTTTAGGTCTTCGCAAGATATCGGAAGTGTGTGCGCGGCAGGAGAGACAAATCCATGTTTTCGCGCCTTTTTTGCGATTTCAAGGTCGAAAAACACATAGGCCCCAAAATGAAAGAAACGGCTGCCGCGCCAAAACTATGGCTTCAAACTTGATGAAAACAGTCTCTCCCATAATAACTCACGGGCTGCTTGTGTTCTTTAGGCCTTTGCAAGCTATCGGAAGTGTGTGCGCGGCAGGAGAGACAAATCCATGTTTTCGCGCCTTTTTTGCGATTTCAAGGTCGAAAAACACATAGGCCCCAAAATGAAAGAAACGGCTGCCGCGCCAAAACTATGGCTTCAAACTTGATGAAAACAGTCTCTCCCATAATAACTCACGGGCTGCTTGTGTTTTTTAGGCCTTTGCACGCTATCGGAAGTGTGTGCGCGGCAGGAGAGACAAATCCATGTTTTCGCGCCTTTTTTTTGCCATTTCCAGGTCGAAAAACACAAAGGCCCCAAAAATAAAGAAACGGCTGTCCAGCCAAAACTGAGGCTTCAAACTTGATGAAAACAGTCTTTCAGACAATAACTCAAGGGCTGCTTGTGTTTTTTAGGCCTTCGCAAGCTATCGGAAGTGTGTGCGCGGCAGGAGAGACAAATCCATGTTTTCGCGCATTTTTTGCGATTTCAAGGTCGAAAAACACATAGGCCCCAAAATGAAAGAAACGGCTGCCGCGCCAAAACTATGGCTTCAAACTTGATGAAAACAGTCTCTCCCATATTAACTCACGGGCTGATTGTGTTTTTTAGGCCTTCGCAAGCTATCGGAAGTGTGTGCGCAGCAGGAGAGACAAATCTATGTTTTCGCGCCTTTTTTGCCATTTCCAGGTCGAAAAACACACAGAACCCAAAAATAAAGAAACGGCTGTCCAGCCAAAACTGAGGCTTCAAACTTGATGAAAACAGTCTCTCCCACAATAACTCAAGGGCCGCTTGTGTTTTTTAGGCCTTCGCAAGCTATCAGAAGTGTGTGCGCGGCAGGAGAGACAAATCCATGTTTTTGCGCATTTTTTGCGATTTCAAGGTCGAAAAACACATAGGCCCCAAAATGAAAGAAACGGCTGCCGCGCCAAAACTATGGCTTCAAACTTGATGAAAACAGTCTCTCCCATATTAACTCACGGGCTGATTGTGTTTTTTAGGCCTTCGCAAGCTATCGGAAGTGTGTGCGCAGCAGGAGAGACAAATCTATGTTTTCGCGCCTTTTTTGCCATTTCCAGGTCTAAAAACACACAGAACCCAAAAATAAAGCAACGGCTGTCCAGCCAAAACTGAGGCTTCAAACTTGATGAAAACAGTCTCTCCCACAATAACTCAAGGGCCGCTTGTGTTTTTTAGGCCTTTGCAAGCTATCGGAAGTGTGTGCGCGGCAGGAGAGACAAATCCATGTTTTCGCGCCTTTTTTGCGATTTCAAGGTCGAAAAACACATAGGCCCCAAAATGAAAGAAACGGCTGGCGCGCCAAAACTATGGCTTCAAACTTGATGAAAACAGTCTTTCCCATAATAACTCACGGGCTGCTTGTGTTTTTTAGGCCTTTGCAAGCTATCGGAAGTGTGTGCGCGGCAGGAGAGACAAATCCATGTTTTCGCGCCTTTTTTGCGATTTCAAGGTCGAAAAACACATAGGCCCCAAAATGAAAGAAACGGCTGCCGCGCCAAAACTATGGCTTCAAACTTGATGAAAACAGTCTCTCACATAATAACTCACGGGCTGCTTGTGTTTTTTAGGCCTTTGCAAGCTATCGGAAGTGTGTGCGCGGCAGGAGAGACAAATCCATGTTTTCGCGCCTTTTTTGCGATTTCAAGGTCGAAAAACACATAGGCCCCAAAATGAAAGAAACGGCTGGCGCGCCAAAACTATGGCTTCAAACTTGATGAAAACAGTCTCTCCCACAATAACTCACGGGCTGATTGTGTTTTTTAGGCCTTCGCAAGCTATCGGAAGTGTGTGCGCAGCAGGAGAGACAAATCAATGTTTTCGCGCCTTTTTTGCCATTTCCAGGTCGAAAAACACAAAGGCCCCAAAATGAAAGAAACGGCTGCCGCGCCAAAACTATGGCTTCAAACTTGATGAAAACAGTCTCTCCCATAATAAGTCACGGACTGCTTGCGTTTTTTAGGCCTTTGCACGCTATCGGAAGTGTGTGCGCGGCAGGAGAGACAAATCCATGTTTTCGCGCCTTTTTTGCCATTTCCAGGTCGAAAAAAACAAAGGCCCCAAAATGAAAGAAACGGCTGCCGCGCCAAAACTATGGCTTCAAACTTGATGAAAACAGTCTCTCCCATAATAACTCACGGGCTGCTTGTGTTTTTTAGGCCTTTGCAAGCTATCGGAAGTGTGTGCGCGGCAGGAGAGACAAATCCATGTTTTCGCACATTTTTTGCGATTTCAAGGTCGAAAAACACATAGGCCCCAAAATGAAAGAAACGGCTGCCGCGCCAAAACTATGGCTTCAAACTTGATGAAAACAGTCTCTCCCATAATAACTCACGGGCTGCTTGTGTTTTTTAGGCCTTTGCAAGCTATCGGAAGTGTGTGCGCGGCAGGAGAGACAAATCCATGTTTTCGCGCCTTTTTTGCGATTTCAAGGTCGAAAAACACATAGGCCCCAAAATGAAAGAAACGGCTGGCGCGCCAAAACTATGGCTTCAAACTTGATGAAAACAGTCTCTCCCATATTAACTCACGGGCTGATTGTGTTTTTTAGGCCTTCGCAAGCTATCGGAAGTGTGTGCGCAGCAGGAGAGACAAATCTATGTTTTCGCGCCTTTTTTGCCATTTCCAGGTCTAAAAACACACAGAACCCAAAAATAAAGCAACGGCTGTCCAGCCAAAACTGAGGCTTCAAACTTGATGAAAACAGTCTCTCCCACAATAACTCAAGGGCCGCTTGTGTTTTTTAGGCCTTTGCAAGCTATCGGAAGTGTGTGCGCGGCAGGAGAGACAAATCCATGTTTTCGCGCCTTTTTTGCGATTTCAAGGTCGAAAAACACATAGGCCCCAAAATGAAAGAAACGGCTGGCGCGCCAAAACTATGGCTTCAAACTTGATGAAAACAGTCTTTCCCATAATAACTCACGGGCTGCTTGTGTTTTTTAGGCCTTTGCAAGCTATCGGAAGTGTGTGCGCGGCAGGAGAGACAAATCCATGTTTTCGCGCCTTTTTTGCGATTTCAAGGTCGAAAAACACATAGGCCCCAAAATGAAAGAAACGGCTGCCGCGCCAAAACTATGGCTTCAAACTTGATGAAAACAGTCTCTCACATAATAACTCACGGGCTGCTTGTGTTTTTTAGGCCTTTGCAAGCTATCGGAAGTGTGTGCGCGGCAGGAGAGACAAATCCATGTTTTCGCGCCTTTTTTGCGATTTCAAGGTCGAAAAACACATAGGCCCCAAAATGAAAGAAACGGCTGGCGCGCCAAAACTATGGCTTCAAACTTGATGAAAACAGTCTCTCCCACAATAACTCACGGGCTGATTGTGTTTTTTAGGCCTTCGCAAGCTATCGGAAGTGTGTGCGCAGCAGGAGAGACAAATCAATGTTTTCGCGCCTTTTTTGCCATTTCCAGGTCGAAAAACACAAAGGCCCCAAAATGAAAGAAACGGCTGCCGCGCCAAAACTATGGCTTCAAACTTGATGAAAACAGTCTCTCCCATAATAAGTCACGGACTGCTTGCGTTTTTTAGGCCTTTGCACGCTATCGGAAGTGTGTGCGCGGCAGGAGAGACAAATCCATGTTTTCGCGCCTTTTTTGCCATTTCCAGGTCGAAAAACACAAAGGCCCCAAAATGAAAGAAACGGCTGCCGCGCCAAAACTATGGCTTCAAACTTGATGAAAACAGTCTCTCCCATAATAACTCACGGGCTGCTTGTGTTTTTTAGGCCTTTGCAAGCTATCGGAAGTGTGTGCGCGGCAGGAGAGACAAATCCATGTTTTCGCGCATTTTTTGCGATTTCAAGGTCGAAAAACACATAGGCCCCAAAATGAAAGAAACGGCTGCCGCGCCAAAACTATGGCTTCAAACTTGATGAAAACAGTCTCTCCCATAATAACTCACGGGCTGCTTGTGTTTTTTAGGCCTTTGCAAGCTATCGGAAGTGTGTGCGCGGCAGGAGAGACAAATCCATGTTTTCGCGCCTTTTTTGCGATTTCAAGGTCGAAAAACACATAGGCCCCAAAATGAAAGAAACGGCTGGCGCGCCAAAACTATGGCTTCAAACTTGATGAAAACAGTCTCTCCCATATTAACTCACGGGCTGATTGTGTTTTTTAGGCCTTCGCAAGCTATCGGAAGTGTGTGCGCAGCAGGAGAGACAAATCTATGTTTTCGCGCCTGTTTTGCCATTTCCAGGTCGAAAAACACACAGACCCCAAAAATAAAGAAACGGCTGTCCAGCCAAAACTGAGGCTTCAAACTTGATGAAAACAGTCTCTCCCATAATAACTCACGGGCTGCTTGTGTTTTTTAGGCCTTTGCAAGCTATCGGAAGTGTGTGCGCGGCAGGAGAGACAAATCCATGTTTTCGCGCCTTTTTTGCGATTTCAAGGTCGAAAAACACATAGGCCCCAAAATTAAAGAAACGGCTGGGGCGCCAAAACTATGGCTTGAAACTTAATGAAAACAGTCTCTCCCATAATAACTCAAGGGCTGCTTGTGTTTTTTAGGCCTTTGCAAGCTATCGGAAGTTGTGCGCGGCAGGAGAGACAAATCCATGTTTTCGCGCCTTTTTTGCGATTTCAAGGTCGAAAAACACATAGGCCCCAAAATGAAAGAAACGGCTGGCGCGCCAAAACTATGGCTTCAAACTTGATGAAAACAGTCTTTCCCATAATAACTCACGGGCTGCTTGTGTTTTTTAGGCCTTTGCAAGCTATCGGAAGTGTGTGCGCGGCAGGAGAGACAAATCCATGTTTTCGCGCATTTTTTGCGATTTCAAGGTCGAAAAACACATAGGCCCCAAAATGAAAGAAACGGCTGCCGCGCCAAAACTATGGCTTCAAACTTGATGAAAACAGTCTTTCCCATAATAACTCACGGGCTGCTTGTGTTTTTTAGGCCTTTGCAAGCTATCGGAAGTGTGTGCGCGGCAGGAGAGACAAATCTATGTTTTCGCGCCTTTTTTGCCATTTCCAGGTCGAAAAACACACAGAACCCAAAAATAAAGAAACGGCTGTCCAGCCAAAACTGAGGCTTCAAACTTGATGAAAACAGTCTCTCCCACAATAACTCAAGGGCCGCTTGTGTTTTTTAGGCCTTCGCAAGCTATCGGAAGTGTGTGCGCGGCAGGAGAGACAAATCCATGTTTTTGCACCTTTTTTGCGATTTCAAGGTCGAAAAACACATAGGCCCCAAAATGAAAGAAACGGCTGCCGCGCCAAAACTATGGCTTCAAACTTGATGAAAACAGTCTCTCCCATAATAACTCACGGGCTGCTTGTGTTTTTTAGGCCTTTGCAAGCTATCGGAAGTGTGTGCGCGGCAGGAGAGACAAATCCATGTTTTCGCGCATTTTTTGCGATTTCAAGGTCGAAAAACACATAGGCCCCAAAATGAAAGAAACGGCTGGCGCGCCAAAACTATGGCTTCAAACTTGATGAAAACAGTCTCTCCCATAATAACTCACGGGCTGCTTGTGTTTTTTAGGCCTTTGCAAGCTATCGGAAGTGTGTGCGCGGCAGGAGAGACAAATCCATGTTTTCGCGCCTTTTTTGCGATTTCAAGGTCGAAAAACACATAGGCCCCAAAATGAAAGAAACGGCTGGGGCGCCAAAACTATGGCTTGAAACTTGATGAAAACAGTCTCTCCCATAATAACTCAAGGGCTGCTTGTGTTTTTTAGGCCTTTGCAAGCTATCGGAAGTTGTGCGCGGCAGGAGAGACAAATCCATGTTTTCGCGCCTTTTTTGCGATTTCAAGGTCGAAAAACACATAGGCCCCAAAATGAAAGAAACGGCTGGCGCGCCAAAACTATGGCTTCAAACTTGATGAAAACAGTCTCTCCCACAATAACTCACGGGCTGATTGTGTTTTTTAGGCCTTCGCAAGCTATCGGAAGTGTGTGCGCAGCAGGAGAGACAAATCAATGTTTTCGCGACTTTTTTGCGATTTCAAGGTCGAAAAACACATAGGCCCCAAAATGAAAGAAACGGCTGGCGCGCCAAAACTATGGCTTCAAACTTGATGAAAACAGTCTCTCCCATAATAAGTCACGGGCTGCTTGCGTTTTTTAGGCCTTTGCACGCTATCGGAAGTGTGTGCGCGGCAGGAGAGACAAATCCATGTTTTCGCGCCTTTTTTGCCATTTCCAGGTCGAAAAACACAAAGGCCCCAAAATGAAAGAAACGGCTGCCGCGCCAAAACTATGGCTTCAAACTTGATGAAAACAGTCTCTCCCATAATAACTCACGGGCTGCTTGTGTTTTTTAGGCCTTTGCAAGCTATCGGAAGTGTGTGCGCGGCAGGAGAGACAAATCCATGTTTTCGCGCATTTTTTGCGATTTCAAGGTCGAAAAACACATAGGCCCCAAAATGAAAGAAACGGCTGCCGCGCCAAAACTATGGCTTCAAACTTGATGAAAACAGTCTCTCCCATAATAACTCACGGGCTGCTTGTGTTTTTTAGGCCTTTGCAAGCTATCGGAAGTGTGTGCGCGGCAGGAGAGACAAATCCATGTTTTCGCGCCTTTTTTGCGATTTCAAGGTCGAAAAACACATAGGCCCCAAAATGAAAGAAACGGCTGGGGCGCCAAAACTATGGCTTGAAACTTAATGAAAACAGTCTCTCCCATAATAACTCAAGGGCTGCTTGTGTTTTTTAGGCCTTTGCAAGCTATCGGAAGTGTGTGCGCGGCAGGAGAGACAAATCCATGTTTTCGCGCCTTTTTTGCGATTTCAAGGTCGAAAAACACATAGGCCCCAAAATGAAAGAAACGGCTGGCGCGCCAAAACTATGGCTTCAAACTTGATGAAAACAGTCTCTCCCACAATAACTCACGGGCTGCTTGTGTTTTTTAGGCCTTTGCAAGCTATCGGAAGTGTGTGCGCGGCAGGAGAGACAAATCTATGTTTTCGCGCCTTTTTTGCCATTTCCAGGTCGAAAAACACACAGAACCCAAAAATAAAGAAACGGCTGTCCAGCCAAAACTGAGGCTTCAAACTTGATGAAAACAGTCTCTCCCACAATAACTCAAGGGCCGCTTGTGTTTTTTAGGCCTTCGCAAGCTATCGGAAGTGTGTGCGCGGCAGGAGAGACAAATCCATGTTTTTGCACCTTTTTTGCGATTTCAAGGTCGAAAAACACATAGGCCCCAAAATGAAAGAAACGGCTGCCGCGCCAAAACTATGGCTTCAAACTTGATGAAAACAGTCTCTCCCATAATAACTCACGGGCTGCTTGTGTTTTTTAGGCCTTTGCAAGCTATCGGAAGTGTGTGCGCGGCAGGAGAGACAAATCCATGTTTTCGCGCATTTTTTGCGATTTCAAGGTCGAAAAACACATAGGCCCCAAAATGAAAGAAACGGCTGGCGCGCCAAAACTATGGCTTCAAACTTGATGAAAACAGTCTCTCCCATAATAACTCACGGGCTGCTTGTGTTTTTTAGGCCTTTGCAAGCTATCGGAAGTGTGTGCGCGGCAGGAGAGACAAATCCATGTTTTCGCGCATTTTTTGCGATTTCAAGGTCGAAAAACACATAGGCCCCAAAATGAAAGAAACGGCTGCCGCGCCAAAACTATGGCTTCAAACTTGATGAAAACAGTCTCTCCCATAATAACTCACGGGCTGCTTGTGTTTTTTAGGCCTTTGCAAGCTATCGGAAGTGTGTGCGCGGCAGGAGAGACAAATCCATGTTTTCGCGCCTTTTTTGCGATTTCAAGGTCGAAAAACACATAGGCCCCAAAATGAAAGAAACGGCTGGGGCGCCAAAACTATGGCTTGAAACTTAATGAAAACAGTCTCTCCCATAATAACTCAAGGGCTGCTTGTGTTTTTTAGGCCTTTGCAAGCTATCGGAAGTGTGTGCGCGGCAGGAGAGACAAATCCATGTTTTCGCGCCTTTTTTGCGATTTCAAGGTCGAAAAACACATAGGCCCCAAAATGAAAGAAACGGCTGGCGCGCCAAAACTATGGCTTCAAACTTGATGAAAACAGTCTCTCCCACAATAACTCACGGGCTGATTGTGTTTTTTAGGCCTTCGCAAGCTATCGGAAGTGTGTGCGCAGCAGGAGAGACAAATCAATGTTTTCGCGACTTTTTTGCGATTTCAAGGTCGAAAAACACATAGGCCCCAAAATGAAAGAAACGGCTGGCGCGCCAAAACTATGGCTTCAAACTTGATGAAAACAGTCTCTCCCATAATAAGTCACGGGCTGCTTGCGTTTTTTAGGCCTTTGCACGCTATCGGAAGTGTGTGCGCGGCAGGAGAGACAAATCCATGTTTTCGCGCCTTTTTTGCCATTTCCAGGTCGAAAAACACAAAGGCCCCAAAATGAAAGAAACGGCTGCCGCGCCAAAACTATGGCTTCAAACTTGATGAAAACAGTCTCTCCCATAATAACTCACGGGCTGCTTGTGTTTTTTAGGCCTTTGCAAGCTATCGGAAGTGTGTGCGCGGCAGGAGAGACAAATCCATGTTTTCGCGCATTTTTTGCGATTTCAAGGTCGAAAAACACATAGGCCCCAAAATGAAAGAAACGGCTGCCGCGCCAAAACTATGGCTTCAAACTTGATGAAAACAGTCTCTCCCATAATAACTCACGGGCTGCTTGTGTTTTTTAGGCCTTTGCAAGCTATCGGAAGTGTGTGCGCGGCAGGAGAGACAAATCCATGTTTTCGCGCCTTTTTTGCGATTTCAAGGTCGAAAAACACATAGGCCCCAAAATGAAAGAAACGGCTGGGGCGCCAAAACTATGGCTTGAAACTTAATGAAAACAGTCTCTCCCATAATAACTCAAGGGCTGCTTGTGTTTTTTAGGCCTTTGCAAGCTATCGGAAGTTGTGCGCGGCAGGAGAGACAAATCCATGTTTTCGCGCCTTTTTTGCGATTTCAAGGTCGAAAAACACATAGGCCCCAAAATGAAAGAAACGGCTGGCGCGCCAAAACTATGGCTTCAAACTTGATGAAAACAGTCTTTCCCATAATAACTCACGGGCTGCTTGTGTTTTTTAGGCCTTTGCAAGCTATCGGAAGTGTGTGCGCGGCAGGAGAGACAAATCCATGTTTTCGCGCCTTTTTTGCGATTTCAAGGTCGAAAAACACATAGGCCCCAAAATGAAAGAAACGGCTGCCGCGCCAAAACTATGGCTTCAAACTTGATGAAAACAGTCTCTCCCATAATAACTCACGGGCTGCTTGTGTTTTTTAGGCCTTTGCAAGCTATCGGAAGTGTGTGCGCGGCAGGAGAGACAAATCTATGTTTTCGCGCCTTTTTTGCCATTTCCAGGTCGAAAAACACACAGAACCCAAAAATAAAGAAACGGCTGTCCAGCCAAAACTGAGGCTTCAAACTTGATGAAAACAGTCTCTCCCACAATAACTCAAGGGCCGCTTGTGTTTTTTAGGCCTTCGCAAGCTATCGGAAGTGTGTGCGCGGCAGGAGAGACAAATCCATGTTTTTGCACCTTTTTTGCGATTTCAAGGTCGAAAAACACATAGGCCCCAAAATGAAAGAAACGGCTGCCGCGCCAAAACTATGGCTTCAAACTTGATGAAAACAGTCTCTCCCATAATAACTCACGGGCTGCTTGTGTTTTTTAGGCCTTTGCAAGCTATCGGAAGTGTGTGCGCGGCAGGAGAGACAAATCCATGTTTTCGCGCATTTTTTGCGATTTCAAGGTCGAAAAACACATAGGCCCCAAAATGAAAGAAACGGCTGGCGCGCCAAAACTATGGCTTCAAACTTGATGAAAACAGTCTCTCCCATAATAACTCACGGGCTGCTTGTGTTTTTTAGGCCTTTGCAAGCTATCGGAAGTGTGTGCGCGGCAGGAGAGACAAATCCATGTTTTCGCGCCTTTTTTGCGATTTCAAGGTCGAAAAACACATAGGCCCCAAAATGAACGAAACGGGTGGCGCACCAAAACTATGGCTTCAAACTTGATGAAAACAGTCTCTCCCATAATAACTCACGGCCTGCTTGTGTTTTTTAGGCCTTTGCAAGCTATCGGAAGTGTGTACGCGGCAGGAGAGACAAATCAATGTTTTTGCGCCTTTTTTGCGATTTCAAGGTCGAAAAACACATAGGCCCCAAAATGAAAGAAACGGCTGGGGCGCCAAAACTATGGCTTGAAACTTGATGAAAACAGTCTCTCCCATAATAACTCAAGGGCTGCTTGTGTTTTTTAGGCCTTTGCAAGCTATCGGAAGTTGTGCGCGGCAGGAGAGACAAATCCATGTTTTCGCGCCTTTTTTGCGATTTCAAGGTCGAAAAACACATAGGCCCCAAAATGAAAGAAACGGCTGGCGCGCCAAAACTATGGCTTCAAACTTGATGAAAACAGTCTCTCCCACAATAACTCACGGGCTGATTGTGTTTTTTAGGCCTTCGCAAGCTATCGGAAGTGTGTGCGCAGCAGGAGAGACAAATCAATGTTTTCGCGACTTTTTTGCGATTTCAAGGTCGAAAAACACATAGGCCCCAAAATGAAAGAAACGGCTGGCGCGCCAAAACTATGGCTTCAAACTTGATGAAAACAGTCTCTCCCATAATAAGTCACGGGCTGCTTGCGTTTTTTAGGCCTTTGCACGCTATCGGAAGTGTGTGCGCGGCAGGAGAGACAAATCCATGTTTTCGCGCCTTTTTTGCCATTTCCAGGTCGAAAAACACAAAGGCCCCAAAATGAAAGAAACGGCTGCCGCGCCAAAACTATGGCTTCAAACTTGATGAAAACAGTCTCTCCCATAATAACTCACGGGCTGCTTGTGTTTTTTAGGCCTTTGCAAGCTATCGGAAGTGTGTGCGCGGCAGGAGAGACAAATCCATGTTTTCGCGCATTTTTTGCGATTTCAAGGTCGAAAAACACATAGGCCCCAAAATGAAAGAAACGGCTGCCGCGCCAAAACTATGGCTTCAAACTTGATGAAAACAGTCTCTCCCATAATAACTCACGGGCTGCTTGTGTTTTTTAGGCCTTTGCAAGCTATCGGAAGTGTGTGCGCGGCAGGAGAGACAAATCCATGTTTTCGCGCCTTTTTTGCGATTTCAAGGTCGAAAAACACATAGGCCCCAAAATGAAAGAAACGGCTGGGGCGCCAAAACTATGGCTTGAAACTTAATGAAAACAGTCTCTCCCATAATAACTCAAGGGCTGCTTGTGTTTTTTAGGCCTTTGCAAGCTATCGGAAGTTGTGCGCGGCAGGAGAGACAAATCCATGTTTTCGCGCCTTTTTTGCCATTTCCAGGTCGAAAAACACAAAGGCCTCAAAATGAAAGAAACGGCTGCCGCGCCAAAACTATGGCTTCAAACTTGATGAAAACAGTCTCTCCCATAATAACTCACGGGCTGCTTGTGTTTTTTAGGCCTTTGCAAGCTATCGGAAGTGTGTGCGCGGCAGGAGAGACAAATCCATGTTTTCGCGCCTTTTTTGCCATTTCCAGGTCGAAAAACACAAAGGCCCCAAAATGAAAGAAACGGCTGCCGCGCCAAAACTATGGCTTCAAACTTGATGAAAACAGTCTCTCCCATAATAACTCACGGGCTGCTTGTGTTTTTTAGGCCTTTGCAAGCTATCGGAAGTGTGTGCGCGGCAGGAGAGACAAATCCATGTTTTCGCGCATTTTTTGCGATTTCAAGGTCGAAAAACACATAGGCCCCAAAATGAAAGAAACGGCTGCCGCGCCAAAACTGAGGCTTCAAACTTGATGAAAACAGTCTCTCCCATAATAACTCACGGGCTGCTTGTGTTTTTTAGGCCTTTGCAAGCTATCGGAAGTGTGTGCGCGGCAGGAGAGACAAATCCATGTTTTCGCGCCTTTTTTGCGATTTCAAGGTCGAAAAACACATAGGCCCCAAAATGAAAGAAACGGCTGGGGCGCCAAAACTATGGCTTGAAACTTAATGAAAACAGTCTCTCCCATAATAACTCAAGGGCTGCTTGTGTTTTTTAGGCCTTTGCAAGCTATCGGAAGTTGTGCGCGGCAGGAGAGACAAATCCATGTTTTCGCGCCTTTTTTGCGATTTCAAGGTCGAAAAACACATAGGCCCCAAAATGAAAGAAACGGCTGGCGCGCCAAAACTATGGCTTCAAACTTGATGAAAACAGTCTTTCCCATAATAACTCACGGGCTGCTTGTGTTTTTTAGGCCTTTGCAAGCTATCGGAAGTGTGTGCGCGGCAGGAGAGACAAATCCATGTTTTCGCGCCTTTTTTGCGATTTCAAGGTCGAAAAACACATAGGCCCCAAAATGAAAGAAACGGCTGCCGCGCCAAAACTATGGCTTCAAACTTGATGAAAACAGTCTCTCCCATAATAACTCACGGGCTGCTTGTGTTTTTTAGGCCTTTGCAAGCTATCGGAAGTGTGTGCGCGGCAGGAGAGACAAATCTATGTTTTCGCGCCTTTTTTGCCATTTCCAGGTCGAAAAACACACAGAACCCAAAAATAAAGAAACGGCTGTCCAGCCAAAACTGAGGCTTCAAACTTGATGAAAACAGTCTCTCCCACAATAACTCAAGGGCCGCTTGTGTTTTTTAGGCCTTCGCAAGCTATCGGAAGTGTGTGCGCGGCAGGAGAGACAAATCCATGTTTTTGCACCTTTTTTGCGATTTCAAGGTCGAAAAACACATAGGCCCCAAAATGAAAGAAACGGCTGCCGTGCCAAAACTATGGCTTCAAACTTGATGAAAACAGTCTCTCCCATAATAACTCACGGGCTGCTTGTGTTTTTTAGGCCTTTGCAAGCTATCGGAAGTGTGTGCGCGGCAGGAGAGACAAATCCATGTTTTCGCGCATTTTTTGCGATTTCAAGGTCGAAAAACACATAGGCCCCAAAATGAAAGAAACGGCTGGCGCGCCAAAACTATGGCTTCAAACTTGATGAAAACAGTCTCTCCCATAATAACTCACGGGCTGCTTGTGTTTTTTAGGCCTTTGCAAGCTATCGGAAGTGTGTGCGCGGCAGGAGAGACAAATCCATGTTTTCGCGCCTTTTTTGCGATTTCAAGGTCGAAAAACACATAGGCCCCAAAATGAAAGAAACGGGTGGCGCACCAAAACTATGGCTTCAAACTTGATGAAAACAGTCTCTCCCATAATAACTCACGGCCTGCTTGTGTTTTTTAGGCCTTTGCAAGCTATCGGAAGTGTGTACGCGGCAGGAGAGACAAATCAATGTTTTTGCGCCTTTTTTGCGATTTCAAGGTCGAAAAACACATAGGCCCCAAAATGAAAGAAACGGCTGGGGCGCCAAAACTATGGCTTGAAACTTGATGAAAACAGTCTCTCCCATAATAACTCAAGGGCTGCTTGTGTTTTTTAGGCCTTTGCAAGCTATCGGAAGTTGTGCGCGGCAGGAGAGACAAATCCATGTTTTCGCGCCTTTTTTGCGATTTCAAGGTCGAAAAACACATAGGCCCCAAAATGAAAGAAACGGCTGGCGCGCCAAAACTATGGCTTCAAACTTGATGAAAACAGTCTCTCCCACAATAACTCACGGGCTGATTGTGTTTTTTAGGCCTTCGCAAGCTATCGGAAGTGTGTGCGCAGCAGGAGAGACAAATCAATGTTTTCGCGACTTTTTTGCGATTTCAAGGTCGAAAAACACATAGGCCCCAAAATGAAAGAAACGGCTGGCGCGCCAAAACTATGGCTTCAAACTTGATGAAAACAGTCTCTCCCATAATAAGTCACGGGCTGCTTGCGTTTTTTAGGCCTTTGCACGCTATCGGAAGTGTGTGCGCGGCAGGAGAGACAAATCCATGTTTTCGCGCCTTTTTTGCCATTTCCAGGTCGAAAAACACAAAGGCCCCAAAATGAAAGAAACGGCTGCCGCGCCAAAACTATGGCTTCAAACTTGATGAAAACAGTCTCTCCCATAATAACTCACGGGCTGCTTGTGTTTTTTAGGCCTTTGCAAGCTATCGGAAGTGTGTGCGCGGCAGGAGAGACAAATCCATGTTTTCGCGCATTTTTTGCGATTTCAAGGTCGAAAAACACATAGGCCCCAAAATGAAAGAAACGGCTGCCGCGCCAAAACTATGGCTTCAAACTTGATGAAAACAGTCTCTCCCATAATAACTCACGGGCTGCTTGTGTTTTTTAGGCCTTTGCAAGCTATCGGAAGTGTGTGCGCGGCAGGAGAGACAAATCCATGTTTTCGCGCCTTTTTTGCGATTTCAAGGTCGAAAAACACATAGGCCCCAAAATGAAAGAAACGGCTGGCGCGCCAAAACTATGGCTTCAAACTTGTTAAAAACAGTCTTTCCCATAATAACTCACGGGCTGCTTGTGTTTTTTAGGCCTTTGCAAGCTATCGGAAGTGTGTGCGCGGCAGGAGAGACAAATCCATGTTTTCGCGCCTTTTTTGCGATTTCAAGGTCGAAAAACACATAGGCCCCAAAATGAAAGAAACGGCTGCCGCGCCAAAACTATGGCTTCAAACTTGATGAAAACAGTCTCTCCCATAATAACTCACGGGCTGCTTGTGTTTTTTAGGCCTTTGCAAGCTATCGGAAGTGTGTGCGCGGCAGGAGAGACAAATCCATGTTTTCGCGCATTTTTTGCGATTTCAAGGTCGAAAAACACATAGGCCCCAAAATGAAAGAAACGGCTGCCGCGCCAAAACTATGGCTTCAAACTTGATGAAAACAGTCTTTCCCATAATAACTCACGGGCTGCTTGTGTTTTTTAGGCCTTTGCAAGCTATCGGAAGTGTGTGCGCGGCAGGAGAGACAAATCTATGTTTTCGCGCCTTTTTTGCCATTTCCAGGTCGAAAAACACACAGAACCCAAAAATAAAGAAACGGCTGTCCAGCCAAAACTGAGGCTTCAAACTTGATGAAAACAGTCTCTCCCACAATAACTCAAGGGCCGCTTGTGTTTTTTAGGCCTTCGCAAGCTATCGGAAGTGTGTGCGCGGCAGGAGAGACAAATCCATGTTTTTGCACCTTTTTTGCGATTTCAAGGTCGAAAAACACATAGGCCCCAAAATGAAAGAAACGGCTGGCGCGCCAAAACTATGGCTTCAAACTTGATGAAAACAGTCTCTCCCATAATAACTCACGGGCTGCTTGTGTTTTTTAGGCCTTTGCAAGCTATCGGAAGTGTGTGCGCGGCAGGAGAGACAAATCCATGTTTTCGCGCATTTTTTGCGATTTCAAGGTCGAAAAACACATAGGCCCCAAAATGAAAGAAACGGCTGGCGCGCCAAAACTATGGCTTCAAACTTGATGAAAACAGTCTCTCCCATAATAACTCACGGGCTGCTTGTGTTTTTTAGGCCTTTGCAAGCTATCGGAAGTGTGTGCGCGGCAGGAGAGACAAATCCATGTTTTCGCGCCTTTTTTGCGATTTCAAGGTCGAAAAACACATAGGCCCCAAAATGAAAGAAACGGGTGGCGCACCAAAACTATGGCTTCAAACTTGATGAAAACAGTCTCTCCCATAATAACTCACGGCCTGCTTGTGTTTTTTAGGCCTTTGCAAGCTATCGGAAGTGTGTACGCGGCAGGAGAGACAAATCAATGTTTTTGCGCCTTTTTTGCGATTTCAAGGTCGAAAAACACATAGGCCCCAAAATGAAAGAAACGGCTGCCGCGCCAAAACTATGGCTTCAAACTTGATGAAAACAGTCTCTCCCATATTAACTCACGGGCTGATTGTGTTTTTTAGGCCTTCGCAAGCTATCGGAAGTGTGTGCGCAGCAGGAGAGACAAATCTATGTTTTCGCGCCTTTTTTGCCATTTCCAGGTCGAAAAACACATAGAACCCAAAAATAAAGAAACGGCTGTCCAGCCAAAACTGAGGCTTCAAACTTGATGAAAACAGTCTCTCCCACAATAACTCAAGGGCCGCTTGTGTTTTTTAGGCCTTCGCAAGCTATCGGAAGTGTGTGCGCGGCAGGAGAGACAAATCCATGTTTTCGTGCATTTTTTGCGATTTCAAGGTCGAAAAACACATAGGCCCCAAAATGAAAGAAACGGCTGCCGCGCCAAAACTATGGCTTCAATCTTGATGAAAACAGTCTCTCCCATAATAACTCACGGGCTGCTTGTGTTTTTTAGGCCTTTGCAAGCTATCGGAAGTGTGTGCGCGGCAGGAGAGACAAATCCATGTTTTCTCGCCTTTTTTGCGATTTCAAGGTCGAAAAACACATAGGCCCCAAAATGAAAGAAACGGCTGGGGCGCCAAAACTATGGCTTGAAACTTGATGAAAACAGTCTCTCCCATAATAACTCAAGGGCTGCTTGTGTTTTTTAGGCCTTTGCAAGCTATCGGAAGTTGTGCGCGGCAGGAGAGACAAATCCATGTTTTCGCGCCTTTTTTGCGATTTCAAGGTCGAAAAACACATAGGCCCCAAAATGAAAGAAACGGCTGGGGCGCCAAAACTATGGCTTGAAACTTGATGAAAACAGTCTCTCCCATAATAACTCAAGGGCTGCTTGTGTTTTTTAGGCCTTTGCAAGCTATCGGAAGTTGTGCGCGGCAGGAGAGACAAATCCATGTTTTCGCGCCTTTTTTGCGATTTCAAGGTCGAAAAACACATAGGCCCCAAAATGAAAGAAACGGCTGCCGCGCCAAAACTATGGCTTCAAACTTGATGAAAACAGTCTCTCCCATAATAACTCACGGGCTGCTTGTGTTTTTTAGGCCTTTGCAAGCTATCGGAAGTGTGTGCGCGGCAGGAGAGACAAATCCATGTTTTCGCGCATTTTTTGCGATTTCAAGGTCGAAAAACACATAGGCCCCAAAATGAAAGAAACGGCTGCCGCGCCAAAACTATGGCTTCAAACTTGATGAAAACAGTCTCTCCCATAATAACTCACGGGCTGCTTGTGTTTTTTAGGCCTTTGCAAGCTATCGGAAGTGTGTGCGCGGCAGGAGAGACAAATCCATGTTTTCGCGCCTTTTTTGCGATTTCAAGGTCGAAAAACACATAGGCCCCAAAATGAAAGAAACGGCTGGGGCGCCAAAACTATGGCTTGAAACTTGATGAAAACAGTCTCTCCCATATTAACTCACGGGCTGATTGTGTTTTTTAGGCCTTCGCAAGCTATCGGAAGTGTGTGCGCGGCAGGAGAGACAAATCCATGTTTTCGTGCATTTTTTGCGATTTCAAGGTCGAAAAACACATAGGCCCCAAAATGAAAGAAACGGCTGCCGCGCCAAAACTATGGCTTCAAACTTGATGAAAACAGTCTCTCCCATAATAACTCACGGGCTGCTTGTGTTTTTTAGGCCTTCGCAAGCTATCGGAAGTGTGTGCGCGGCAGGAGAGACAAATCCATGTTTTCGCGCCTTTTTTGCGATTTCAAGGTCGAAAAACACATAGGCCCCAAAATGAAAGAAACTGCTGGCGCGCCAAAACTATGGCTTCAAACTTGATGAAAACAGTCTCTCCCATAATAACTCACGGGCTGCTTGTGTTTTTTAGGCCTTCGCAAGCTATCGGAAGTGTGTGCGCGGCAGGAGAGACAAATCCATGTTTTCGCGCATTTTTTGCGATTTCAAGGTCGAAAAACACATAGGCCCCAAAATGAAAGAAACGGCTGCCGCGCCAAAACTATGGCTTCAAAATTGATGAAAACAGTCTCTCCCATAATAACTCACGGGCTGCTTGTGTTTTTTAGGCCTTTGCAAGCTATCGGAAGTGTGTGCGCGGCAGGAGAGACAAATCCATGTTTTCGCGCCTTTTTTGCGATTTCAAGGTCGAAAAACACATAGGCCGCAAAATGAAAGAAACGGCTGGCGCGCCAAAACTATGGCTTCAAACTTGATGAAAACAGTCTCTCCCATATTAACTCACGGGCTGATTGTGTTTTTTAGGCCTTCGCAAGCTATCGGAAGTGTGTGCTCAGCAGGAGAGACAAATCTATGTTTTCGCGCCTGTTTTGCCATTTCCAGGTCGAAAAACACACAGAACCCAAAAATAAAGAAACGGCTGTCCAGCCAAAACTGAGGCTTCAAACTTGATGAAAACAGTCTCTCCCACAATAACTCAAGGGCCGCTTGTGTTTTTTAGGCCTTCGCAAGCTATCGGAAGTGTGTGCGCGGCAGGAGAGACAAATCCATGTTTTCGCGCATTTTTTGCGATTTCAAGGTCGAAAAACACATAGGCCCCAAAATGAAAGAAACGGCTGGCGCGCCAAAACTATGGCTTCAAACTTGATGAAAACAGTCTTTCCCATAATAACTCACGGGCTGCTTGTGTTTTTTAGGCCTTTGCAAGCTATCGGAAGTGTGTGCGCGGGAGGAGAGACAAATCCATGTTTTCGCGCCTTTTTTGCGATTTCAAGGTCGAAAAACACATAGGCCCCAAAATGAAAGAAACGGCTGCCGCGCCAAAACTATGGCTTCAAACTTGATGAAAACAGTCTCTCCCATAATAACTCACGGGCTGCTTGTGTTTTTTAGGCCTTTGCAAGCTATCGGAAGTGTGTGCGCGGCAGGAGAGACAAATCCATGTTTTCGCGCCTTTTTTGCGATTTCAAGGTCGAAAAACACATAGGCCCCAAAATGAAAGAAACGGCTGGCGCGCCAAAACTATGGCTTCAAACTTGATGAAAACAGTCTCTCCCATATTAACTCACGGGCTGATTGTGTTTTTTAGGCCTTCGCAAGCTATCGGAAGTGTGTGCTCAGCAGGAGAGACAAATCTATGTTTTCGCGCCTGTTTTGCCATTTCCAGGTCGAAAAACACACAGAACCCAAAAATAAAGAAACGGCTGTCCAGCCAAAACTGAGGCTTCAAACTTGATGAAAACAGTCTCTCCCACAATAACTCAAGGGCCGCTTGTGTTTTTTAGGCCTTCGCAAGCTATCGGAAGTGTGTGCGCGGCAGGAGAGACAAATCCATGTTTTCGCGCATTTTTTGCGATTTCAAGGTCGAAAAACACATAGGCCCCAAAATGAAAGAAACGGCTGGCGCGCCAAAACTATGGCTTCAAACTTGATGAAAACAGTCTTTCCCATAATAACTCACGGGCTGCTTGTGTTTTTTAGGCCTTTGCAAGCTATCGGAAGTGTGTGCGCGGCAGGAGAGACAAATCCATGTTTTCGCGCCTTTTTTGCGATTTCAAGGTCGAAAAACACATAGGCCCCAAAATGAAAGAAACGGCTGCCGCGCCAAAACTATGGCTTCAAACTTGATGAAAACAGTCTCTCCCATAATAACTCACGGGCTGCTTGTGTTTTTTAGGCCTTTGCAAGCTATCGGAAGTGTGTGCGCGGCAGGAGAGACAAATCCATGTTTTCGCGCCTTTTTTGCGATTTCAAGGTCGAAAAACACATAGGCCCCAAAATGAAAGAAACGGCTGCCGCGCCAAAACTATGGCTTCAATCTTGATGAAAACAGTCTCTCCCATAATAACTCACGGGCTGCTTGTGTTTTTTAGGCCTTTGCAAGCTATCGGAAGTGTGTGCGCGGCAGGACAGACAAATCCATGTTTTCGCGCCTTTTTTGCGATTTCAAGGTCGAAAAACACATAGGCCCCAAAATGAAAGAAACGGCTGGCGCGCCAAAACTATGGCTTCAAACTTGATGAAAACAGTCTTTCCCATAATAACTCACGGGCTGCTTGTGTTTTTTAGGCCTTTGCAAGCTATCGGAAGTGTGTGCGCGGCAGGAGAGACAAATCCATGTTTTCGCGACTTTTTTGCGATTTCAAGGTCGAAAAACACATAGGCCCCAAAATGAAAGAAACGGCTGCCGCGCCAAAACTATGGCTTCAAACTTGATGAAAACAGTCTCTCCCATAATAACTCACGGGCTGCTTGTGTTTTTTAGGCCTTTGCAAGCTATCGGAAGTGTGTGCGCGGCAGGAGAGACAAATCCATGTTTTCGCGCCTTTTTTGCGATTTCAAGGTCGAAAAACACATAGGCCCCAAAATGAAAGAAACGGCTGGCGCGCCAAAACTATGGCTTCAAACTTGATGAAAACAGTCTCTCCCATATTAACTCACGGGCTGATTGTGTTTTTTAGGCCTTCGCAAGCTATCGGAAGTGTGTGCTCAGCAGGAGAGACAAATCTATGTTTTCGCGCCTGTTTTGCCATTTCCAGGTCGAAAAACACACAGAACCCAAAAATAAAGAAACGGCTGTCCAGCCAAAACTATGGCTTCAAACTTGATGAAAACAGTCTTTCCCATAATAACTCACGGGCTGCTTGTGTTTTTTAGGCCTTTGCAAGCTATCGGAAGTGTGTGCGCGGCAGGAGAGACAAATCCATGTTTTCGCGCCTTTTTTGCGATTTCAAGGTCGAAAAACACATAGGCCCCAAAATGAAAGAAACGGCTGCCGCGCCAAAACTATGGCTTCAATCTTGATGAAAACAGTCTCTCCCATAATAACTCACGGGCTGCTTGTGTTTTTTAGGCCTTTGCAAGCTATCGGAAGTGTGTGCGCGGCAGGACAGACAAATCCATGTTTTCGCGCCTTTTTTGCGATTTCAAGGTCGAAAAACACATAGGCCCCAAAATGAAAGAAACGGCTGGCGCGCCAAAACTATGGCTTCAAACTTGATGAAAACAGTCTTTCCCATAATAACTCACGGGCTGCTTGTGTTTTTTAGGCCTTTGCAAGCTATCGGAAGTGTGTGCGCGGCAGGAGAGACAAATCCATGTTTTCGCGACTTTTTTGCGATTTCAAGGTCGAAAAACACATAGGCCCCAAAATGAAAGAAACGGCTGCCGCGCCAAAACTATGGCTTCAAACTTGATGAAAACAGTCTCTCCCATAATAACTCACGGGCTGCTTGTGTTTTTTAGGCCTTTGCAAGCTATCGGAAGTGTGTGCGCGGCAGGAGAGACAAATCCATGTTTTCGCGCCTTTTTTGCGATTTCAAGGTCGAAAAACACATAGGCCCCAAAATGAAAGAAACTGCTGGCGCGCCAAAACTATGGCTTCAAACTTGATGAAAACAGTCTCTCCCATAATAACTCACGGGCTGCTTGTGTTTTTTAGGCCTTCGCAAGCTATCGGAAGTGTGTGCGCGGCAGGAGAGACAAATCCATGTTTTCGCGCATTTTTTGCGATTTCAAGGTCGAAAAACACATAGGCCCCAAAATGAAAGAAACGGCTGCCGCGCCAAAACTATGGCTTCAAACTTGATGAAAACAGTCTCTCCCATAATAACTCACGGGCTGCTTGTGTTTTTTAGGCCTTTGCAAGCTATCGGAAGTGTGTGCGCGGCAGGAGAGACAAATCCATGTTTTCGCGCCTTTTTTGCGATTTCAAGGTCGAAAAACACATAGGCCGCAAAATGAAAGAAACGGCTGGCGCGCCAAAACTATGGCTTCAAACTTGATGAAAACAGTCTCTCCCATATTAACTCACGGGCTGATTGTGTTTTTTAGGCCTTCGCAAGCTATCGGAAGTGTGTGCTCAGCAGGAGAGACAAATCTATGTTTTCGCGCCTGTTTTGCCATTTCCAGGTCGAAAAACACACAGAACCCAAAAATAAAGAAACGGCTGTCCAGCCAAAACTGAGGCTTCAAACTTGATGAAAACAGTCTCTCCCACAATAACTCAAGGGCCGCTTGTGTTTTTTAGGCCTTCGCAAGCTATCGGAAGTGTGTGCGCGGCAGGAGAGACAAATCCATGTTTTCGCGCATTTTTTGCGATTTCAAGGTCGAAAAACACATAGGCCCCAAAAATAAAGAAACGGCTGGCGCGCCAAAACTATGGCTTCAAACTTGATGAAAACAGTCTTTCCCATAATAACTCACGGGCTGCTTGTGTTTTTTAGGCCTTTGCAAGCTATCGGAAGTGTGTGCGCGGCAGGAGAGACAAATCCATGTTTTCGCGCCTTTTTTGCGATTTCAAGGTCGAAAAACACATAGGCCCCAAAATGAAAGAAACGGCTGCCGCGCCAAAACTATGGCTTCAAACTTGATGAAAACAGTCTCTCCCATAATAACTCACGGGCTGCTTGTGTTTTTTAGGCCTTTGCAAGCTATCGGAAGTGTGTGCGCGGCAGGAGAGACAAATCCATGTTTTCGCGCCTTTTTTGCGATTTCAAGGTCGAAAAACACATAGGCCCCAAAATGAAAGAAACGGCTGCCGCGCCAAAACTATGGCTTCAATCTTGATGAAAACAGTCTCTCCCATAATAACTCACGGGCTGCTTGTGTTTTTTAGGCCTTTGCAAGCTATCGGAAGTGTGTGCGCGGCAGGAGAGACAAATCCATGTTTTCGCGACTTTTTTGCGATTTCAAGGTCGAAAAACACATAGGCCCCAAAATGAAAGAAACGGCTGCCGCGCCAAAACTATGGCTTCAAACTTGATGAAAACAGTCTCTCCCATAATAACTCACGGGCTGCTTGTGTTTTTTAGGCCTTTGCAAGCTATCGGAAGTGTGTGCGCGGCAGGAGAGACAAATCCATGTTTTCGCGCCTTTTTTGCGATTTCAAGGTCGAAAAACACATAGGCCCCAAAATGAAAGAAACGGCTGGCGCGCCAAAACTATGGCTTCAAACTTGATGAAAACAGTCTCTCCCACAATAACTCAAGGGCCGCTTGTGTTTTTTAGGCCTTTGCAAGCTATCGGAAGTGTGTGCGCGGCAGGAGAGACAAATCCATGTTTTCGCGCCTTTTTTGCGATTTCAAGGTCGAAAAACACATAGGCCCCAAAATGAAAGAAACGGCTGGCGCGCCAAAACTATGGCTTCAAACTTGATGAAAACAGTCTTTCCCATAATAACTCACGGGCTGCTTGTGTTTTTTAGGCCTTTGCAAGCTATCGGAAGTGTGTGCGCGGCAGGAGAGACAAATCCATGTTTTCGCGCCTTTTTTGCGATTTCAAGGTCGAAAAACACATAGGCCCCAAAATGAAAGAAACGGCTGCCGCGCCAAAACTATGGCTTCAAACTTGATGAAAACAGTCTCTCACATAATAACTCACGGGCTGCTTGTGTTTTTTAGGCCTTTGCAAGCTATCGGAAGTGTGTGCGCGGCAGGAGAGACAAATCCATGTTTTCGCGCCTTTTTTGCGATTTCAAGGTCGAAAAACACATAGGCCCCAAAATGAAAGAAACGGCTGGCGCGCCAAAACTATGGCTTCAAACTTGATGAAAACAGTCTCTCCCACAATAACTCACGGGCTGATTGTGTTTTTTAGGCCTTCGCAAGCTATCGGAAGTGTGTGCGCAGCAGGAGAGACAAATCAATGTTTTCGCGACTTTTTTGCGATTTCAAGGTCGAAAAACACATAGGCCCCAAAATGAAAGAAACGGCTGGCGCGCCAAAACTATGGCTTCAAACTTGATGAAAACAGTCTCTCCCATAATAAGTCACGGACTGCTTGCGTTTTTTAGGCCTTTGCACGCTATCGGAAGTGTGTGCGCGGCAGGAGAGACAAATCCATGTTTTCGCGCCTTTTTTGCCATTTCCAGGTCGAAAAACACAAAGGCCCCAAAATGAAAGAAACGGCTGCCGCGCCAAAACTATGGCTTCAAACTTGATGAAAACAGTCTCTCCCATAATAACTCACGGGCTGCTTGTGTTTTTTAGGCCTTTGCAAGCTATCGGGAAGTGTGTGCGCGGCAGGAGAGACAAATCCATGTTTTCGCGCATTTTTTGCGATTTCAAGGTCGAAAAACACATAGGCCCCAAAATGAAAGAAACGGCTGCCGCGCCAAAACTATGGCTTCAAACTTGATGAAAACAGTCTCTCCCATAATAACTCACGGGCTGCTTGTGTTTTTTAGGCCTTTGCAAGCTATCGGAAGTGTGTGCGCGGCAGGAGAGACAAATCCATGTTTTCGCGCCTTTTTTGCGATTTCAAGGTCGAAAAACACATAGGCCCCAAAATGAAAGAAACGGCTGGCGCGCCAAAACTATGGCTTCAAACTTGATGAAAACAGTCTCTCCCATATTAACTCACGGGCTGATTGTGTTTTTTAGGCCTTCGCAAGCTATCGGAAGTGTGTGCGCAGCAGGAGAGACAAATCTATGTTTTCGCGCCTGTTTTGCCATTTCCAGGTCGAAAAACACACAGACCCCAAAAATAAAGAAACGGCTGTCCAGCCAAAACTGAGGCTTCAAACTTGATGAAAACAGTCTCTCCCATAATAACTCACGGGCTGCTTGTGTTTTTTAGGCCTTTGCAAGCTATCGGAAGTGTGTGCGCGGCAGGAGAGACAAATCCATGTTTTCGCGCCTTTTTTGCGATTTCAAGGTCGAAAAACACATAGGCCCCAAAATGAAAGAAACGGCTGGGGCGCCAAAACTATGGCTTGAAACTTAATGAAAACAGTCTCTCCCATAATAACTCAAGGGCTGCTTGTGTTTTTTAGGCCTTTGCAAGCTATCGGAAGTTGTGCGCGGCAGGAGAGACAAATCCATGTTTTCGCGCCTTTTTTGCGATTTCAAGGTCGAAAAACACATAGGCCCCAAAATGAAAGAAACGGCTGGCGCGCCAAAACTATGGCTTCAAACTTGATGAAAACAGTCTTTCCCATAATAACTCACGGGCTGCTTGTGTTTTTTAGGCCTTTGCAAGCTATCGGAAGTGTGTGCGCGGCAGGAGAGACAAATCCATGTTTTCGCGCATTTTTTGCGATTTCAAGGTCGAAAAACACATAGGCCCCAAAATGAAAGAAACGGCTGCCGCGCCAAAACTATGGCTTCAAACTTGATGAAAACAGTCTTTCCCATAATAACTCACGGGCTGCTTGTGTTTTTTAGGCCTTTGCAAGCTATCGGAAGTGTGTGCGCGGCAGGAGAGACAAATCTATGTTTTCGCGCCTTTTTTGCCATTTCCAGGTCGAAAAACACACAGAACCCAAAAATAAAGAAACGGCTGTCCAGCCAAAACTGAGGCTTCAAACTTGATGAAAACAGTCTCTCCCACAATAACTCAAGGGCCGCTTGTGTTTTTTAGGCCTTCGCAAGCTATCGGAAGTGTGTGCGCGGCAGGAGAGACAAATCCATGTTTTTGCACCTTTTTTGCGATTTCAAGGTCGAAAAACACATAGGCCCCAAAATGAAAGAAACGGCTGCCGCGCCAAAACTATGGCTTCAAACTTGATGAAAACAGTCTCTCCCATAATAACTCACGGGCTGCTTGTGTTTTTTAGGCCTTTGCAAGCTATCGGAAGTGTGTGCGCGGCAGGAGAGACAAATCCATGTTTTCGCGCATTTTTTGCGATTTCAAGGTCGAAAAACACATAGGCCCCAAAATGAAAGAAACGGCTGGCGCGCCAAAACTATGGCTTCAAACTTGATGAAAACAGTCTCTCCCATAATAACTCACGGGCTGCTTGTGTTTTTTAGGCCTTTGCAAGCTATCGGAAGTGTGTGCGCGGCAGGAGAGACAAATCCATGTTTTCGCGCCTTTTTTGCGATTTCAAGGTCGAAAAACACATAGGCCCCAAAATGAAAGAAACGGCTGGGGCGCCAAAACTATGGCTTGAAACTTGATGAAAACAGTCTCTCCCATAATAACTCAAGGGCTGCTTGTGTTTTTTAGGCCTTTGCAAGCTATCGGAAGTTGTGCGCGGCAGGAGAGACAAATCCATGTTTTCGCGCCTTTTTTGCGATTTCAAGGTCGAAAAACACATAGGCCCCAAAATGAAAGAAACGGCTGGCGCGCCAAAACTATGGCTTCAAACTTGATGAAAACAGTCTCTCCCACAATAACTCACGGGCTGATTGTGTTTTTTAGGCCTTCGCAAGCTATCGGAAGTGTGTGCGCAGCAGGAGAGACAAATCAATGTTTTCGCGACTTTTTTGCGATTTCAAGGTCGAAAAACACATAGGCCCCAAAATGAAAGAAACGGCTGGCGCGCTAAAAAACTATGGCTTCAAACTTGATGAAAACAGTCTCTCCCATAATAAGTCACGGGCTGCTTGCGTTTTTTAGGCCTTTGCACGCTATCGGAAGTGTGTGCGCGGCAGGAGAGACAAATCCATGTTTTCGCGCCTTTTTTGCCATTTCCAGGTCGAAAAACACAAAGGCCCCAAAATGAAAGAAACGGCTGCCGCGCCAAAACTATGGCTTCAAACTTGATGAAAACAGTCTCTCCCATAATAACTCACGGGCTGCTTGTGTTTTTTAGGCCTTTGCAAGCTATCGGAAGTGTGTGCGCGGCAGGAGAGACAAATCCATGTTTTCGCGCATTTTTTGCGATTTCAAGGTCGAAAAACACATAGGCCCCAAAATGAAAGAAACGGCTGCCGCGCCAAAACTATGGCTTCAAACTTGATGAAAACAGTCTCTCCCATAATAACTCACGGGCTGCTTGTGTTTTTTAGGCCTTTGCAAGCTATCGGAAGTGTGTGCGCGGCAGGAGAGACAAATCCATGTTTTCGCGCCTTTTTTGCGATTTCAAGGTCGAAAAACACATAGGCCCCAAAATGAAAGAAACGGCTGGGGCGCCAAAACTATGGCTTGAAACTTAATGAAAACAGTCTCTCCCATAATAACTCAAGGGCTGCTTGTGTTTTTTAGGCCTTTGCAAGCTATCGGAAGTTGTGCGCGGCAGGAGAGACAAATCCATGTTTTCGCGCCTTTTTTGCGATTTCAAGGTCGAAAAACACATAGGCCCCAAAATGAAAGAAACGGCTGGCGCGCCAAAACTATGGCTTCAAACTTGATGAAAACAGTCTTTCCCATAATAACTCACGGGCTGCTTGTGTTTTTTAGGCCTTTGCAAGCTATCGGAAGTGTGTGCGCGGCAGGAGAGACAAATCCATGTTTTCGCGCCTTTTTTGCGATTTCAAGGTCGAAAAACACATAGGCCCCAAAATGAAAGAAACGGCTGCCGCGCCAAAACTATGGCTTCAAACTTGATGAAAACAGTCTCTCCCATAATAACTCACGGGCTGCTTGTGTTTTTTAGGCCTTTGCAAGCTATCGGAAGTGTGTGCGCGGCAGGAGAGACAAATCCATGTTTTCGCGCATTTTTTGCGATTTCAAGGTCGAAAAACACATAGGCCCCAAAATGAAAGAAACGGCTGCCGCGCCAAAACTATGGCTTCAAACTTGATGAAAACAGTCTTTCCCATAATAACTCACGGGCTGCTTGTGTTTTTTAGGCCTTTGCAAGCTATCGGAAGTGTGTGCGCGGCAGGAGAGACAAATCTATGTTTTCGCGCCTTTTTTGCCATTTCCAGGTCGAAAAACACACAGAACCCAAAAATAAAGAAACGGCTGTCCAGCCAAAACTGAGGCTTCAAACTTGATGAAAACAGTCTCTCCCACAATAACTCAAGGGCCGCTTGTGTTTTTTAGGCCTTCGCAAGCTATCGGAAGTGTGTGCGCGGCAGGAGAGACAAATCCATGTTTTTGCACCTTTTTTGCGATTTCAAGGTCGAAAAACACATAGGCCCCAAAATGAAAGAAACGGCTGCCGCGCCAAAACTATGGCTTCAAACTTGATGAAAACAGTCTCTCCCATAATAACTCACGGGCTGCTTGTGTTTTTTAGGCCTTTGCAAGCTATCGGAAGTGTGTGCGCGGCAGGAGAGACAAATCCATGTTTTCGCGCATTTTTTGCGATTTCAAGGTCGAAAAACACATAGGCCCCAAAATGAAAGAAACGGCTGGCGCGCCAAAACTATGGCTTCAAACTTGATGAAAACAGTCTCTCCCATAATAACTCACGGGCTGCTTGTGTTTTTTAGGCCTTTGCAAGCTATCGGAAGTGTGTGCGCGGCAGGAGAGACAAATCCATGTTTTCGCGCCTTTTTTGCGATTTCAAGGTCGAAAAACACATAGGCCCCAAAATGAAAGAAACGGGTGGCGCACCAAAACTATGGCTTCAAACTTGATGAAAACAGTCTCTCCCATAATAACTCACGGCCTGCTTGTGTTTTTTAGGCCTTTGCAAGCTATCGGAAGTGTGTACGCGGCAGGAGAGACAAATCAATGTTTTTGCGCCTTTTTTGCGATTTCAAGGTCGAAAAACACATAGGCCCCAAAATGAAAGAAACGGCTGCCGCGCCAAAACTATGGCTTCAAACTTGATGAAAACAGTCTCTCCCATATTAACTCACGGGCTGATTGTGTTTTTTAGGCCTTCGCAAGCTATCGGAAGTGTGTGCGCAGCAGGAGAGACAAATCTATGTTTTCGCGCCTTTTTTGCCATTTCCAGGTCGAAAAACACATAGAACCCAAAAATAAAGAAACGGCTGTCCAGCCAAAACTGAGGCTTCAAACTTGATGAAAACAGTCTCTCCCACAATAACTCAAGGGCCGCTTGTGTTTTTTAGGCCTTCGCAAGCTATCGGAAGTGTGTGCGCGGCAGGAGAGACAAATCCATGTTTTCGTGCATTTTTTGCGATTTCAAGGTCGAAAAACACATAGGCCCCAAAATGAAAGAAACGGCTGCCGCGCCAAAACTATGGCTTCAATCTTGATGAAAACAGTCTCTCCCATAATAACTCACGGGCTGCTTGTGTTTTTTAGGCCTTTGCAAGCTATCGGAAGTGTGTGCGCGGCAGGAGAGACAAATCCATGTTTTCTCGCCTTTTTTGCGATTTCAAGGTCGAAAAACACATAGGCCCCAAAATGAAAGAAACGGCTGGGGCGCCAAAACTATGGCTTGAAACTTGATGAAAACAGTCTCTCCCATAATAACTCAAGGGCTGCTTGTGTTTTTTAGGCCTTTGCAAGCTATCGGAAGTTGTGCGCGGCAGGAGAGACAAATCCATGTTTTCGCGCCTTTTTTGCGATTTCAAGGTCGAAAAACACATAGGCCCCAAAATGAAAGAAACGGCTGGGGCGCCAAAACTATGGCTTGAAACTTGATGAAAACAGTCTCTCCCATAATAACTCAAGGGCTGCTTGTGTTTTTTAGGCCTTTGCAAGCTATCGGAAGTTGTGCGCGGCAGGAGAGACAAATCCATGTTTTCGCGCCTTTTTTGCGATTTCAAGGTCGAAAAACACATAGGCCCCAAAATGAAAGAAACGGCTGCCGCGCCAAAACTATGGCTTCAAACTTGATGAAAACAGTCTCTCCCATAATAACTCACGGGCTGCTTGTGTTTTTTAGGCCTTTGCAAGCTATCGGAAGTGTGTGCGCGGCAGGAGAGACAAATCCATGTTTTCGCGCATTTTTTGCGATTTCAAGGTCGAAAAACACATAGGCCCCAAAATGAAAGAAACGGCTGGCGCGCTAAAAAACTATGGCTTCAAACTTGATGAAAACAGTCTCTCCCATAATAAGTCACGGGCTGCTTGCGTTTTTTAGGCCTTTGCACGCTATCGGAAGTGTGTGCGCGGCAGGAGAGACAAATCCATGTTTTCGCGCCTTTTTTGCCATTTCCAGGTCGAAAAACACAAAGGCCCCAAAATGAAAGAAACGGCTGCCGCGCCAAAACTATGGCTTCAAACTTGATGAAAACAGTCTCTCCCATAATAACTCACGGGCTGCTTGTGTTTTTTAGGCCTTTGCAAGCTATCGGAAGTGTGTGCGCGGCAGGAGAGACAAATCCATGTTTTCGCGCATTTTTTGCGATTTCAAGGTCGAAAAACACATAGGCCCCAAAATGAAAGAAACGGCTGCCGCGCCAAAACTATGGCTTCAAACTTGATGAAAACAGTCTCTCCCATAATAACTCACGGGCTGCTTGTGTTTTTTAGGCCTTTGCAAGCTATCGGAAGTGTGTGCGCGGCAGGAGAGACAAATCCATGTTTTCGCGCCTTTTTTGCGATTTCAAGGTCGAAAAACACATAGGCCCCAAAATGAAAGAAACGGCTGGGGCGCCAAAACTATGGCTTGAAACTTAATGAAAACAGTCTCTCCCATAATAACTCAAGGGCTGCTTGTGTTTTTTAGGCCTTTGCAAGCTATCGGAAGTTGTGCGCGGCAGGAGAGACAAATCCATGTTTTCGCGCCTTTTTTGCGATTTCAAGGTCGAAAAACACATAGGCCCCAAAATGAAAGAAACGGCTGGCGCGCCAAAACTATGGCTTCAAACTTGATGAAAACAGTCTTTCCCATAATAACTCACGGGCTGCTTGTGTTTTTTAGGCCTTTGCAAGCTATCGGAAGTGTGTGCGCGGCAGGAGAGACAAATCCATGTTTTCGCGCCTTTTTTGCGATTTCAAGGTCGAAAAACACATAGGCCCCAAAATGAAAGAAACGGCTGCCGCGCCAAAACTATGGCTTCAAACTTGATGAAAACAGTCTCTCCCATAATAACTCACGGGCTGCTTGTGTTTTTTAGGCCTTTGCAAGCTATCGGAAGTGTGTGCGCGGCAGGAGAGACAAATCCATGTTTTCGCGCATTTTTTGCGATTTCAAGGTCGAAAAACACATAGGCCCCAAAATGAAAGAAACGGCTGCCGCGCCAAAACTATGGCTTCAAACTTGATGAAAACAGTCTTTCCCATAATAACTCACGGGCTGCTTGTGTTTTTTAGGCCTTTGCAAGCTATCGGAAGTGTGTGCGCGGCAGGAGAGACAAATCTATGTTTTCGCGCCTTTTTTGCCATTTCCAGGTCGAAAAACACACAGAACCCAAAAATAAAGAAACGGCTGTCCAGCCAAAACTGAGGCTTCAAACTTGATGAAAACAGTCTCTCCCACAATAACTCAAGGGCCGCTTGTGTTTTTTAGGCCTTCGCAAGCTATCGGAAGTGTGTGCGCGGCAGGAGAGACAAATCCATGTTTTTGCACCTTTTTTGCGATTTCAAGGTCGAAAAACACATAGGCCCCAAAATGAAAGAAACGGCTGCCGCGCCAAAACTATGGCTTCAAACTTGATGAAAACAGTCTCTCCCATAATAACTCACGGGCTGCTTGTGTTTTTTAGGCCTTTGCAAGCTATCGGAAGTGTGTGCGCGGCAGGAGAGACAAATCCATGTTTTCGCGCATTTTTTGCGATTTCAAGGTCGAAAAACACATAGGCCCCAAAATGAAAGAAACGGCTGGCGCGCCAAAACTATGGCTTCAAACTTGATGAAAACAGTCTCTCCCATAATAACTCACGGGCTGCTTGTGTTTTTTAGGCCTTTGCAAGCTATCGGAAGTGTGTGCGCGGCAGGAGAGACAAATCCATGTTTTCGCGCCTTTTTTGCGATTTCAAGGTCGAAAAACACATAGGCCCCAAAATGAAAGAAACGGGTGGCGCACCAAAACTATGGCTTCAAACTTGATGAAAACAGTCTCTCCCATAATAACTCACGGCCTGCTTGTGTTTTTTAGGCCTTTGCAAGCTATCGGAAGTGTGTACGCGGCAGGAGAGACAAATCAATGTTTTTGCGCCTTTTTTGCGATTTCAAGGTCGAAAAACACATAGGCCCCAAAATGAAAGAAACGGCTGCCGCGCCAAAACTATGGCTTCAAACTTGATGAAAACAGTCTCTCCCATATTAACTCACGGGCTGATTGTGTTTTTTAGGCCTTCGCAAGCTATCGGAAGTGTGTGCGCAGCAGGAGAGACAAATCTATGTTTTCGCGCCTTTTTTGCCATTTCCAGGTCGAAAAACACATAGAACCCAAAAATAAAGAAACGGCTGTCCAGCCAAAACTGAGGCTTCAAACTTGATGAAAACAGTCTCTCCCACAATAACTCAAGGGCCGCTTGTGTTTTTTAGGCCTTCGCAAGCTATCGGAAGTGTGTGCGCGGCAGGAGAGACAAATCCATGTTTTCGTGCATTTTTTGCGATTTCAAGGTCGAAAAACACATAGGCCCCAAAATGAAAGAAACGGCTGCCGCGCCAAAACTATGGCTTCAATCTTGATGAAAACAGTCTCTCCCATAATAACTCACGGGCTGCTTGTGTTTTTTAGGCCTTTGCAAGCTATCGGAAGTGTGTGCGCGGCAGGAGAGACAAATCCATGTTTTCTCGCCTTTTTTGCGATTTCAAGGTCGAAAAACACATAGGCCCCAAAATGAAAGAAACGGCTGGGGCGCCAAAACTATGGCTTGAAACTTGATGAAAACAGTCTCTCCCATAATAACTCAAGGGCTGCTTGTGTTTTTTAGGCCTTTGCAAGCTATCGGAAGTTGTGCGCGGCAGGAGAGACAAATCCATGTTTTCGCGCCTTTTTTGCGATTTCAAGGTCGAAAAACACATAGGCCCCAAAATGAAAGAAACGGCTGGGGCGCCAAAACTATGGCTTGAAACTTGATGAAAACAGTCTCTCCCATAATAACTCAAGGGCTGCTTGTGTTTTTTAGGCCTTTGCAAGCTATCGGAAGTTGTGCGCGGCAGGAGAGACAAATCCATGTTTTCGCGCCTTTTTTGCGATTTCAAGGTCGAAAAACACATAGGCCCCAAAATGAAAGAAACGGCTGCCGCGCCAAAACTATGGCTTCAAACTTGATGAAAACAGTCTCTCCCATAATAACTCACGGGCTGCTTGTGTTTTTTAGGCCTTTGCAAGCTATCGGAAGTGTGTGCGCGGCAGGAGAGACAAATCCATGTTTTCGCGCATTTTTTGCGATTTCAAGGTCGAAAAACACATAGGCCCCAAAATGAAAGAAACGGCTGCCGCGCCAAAACTATGGCTTCAAACTTGATGAAAACAGTCTCTCCCATAATAACTCACGGGCTGCTTGTGTTTTTTAGGCCTTTGCAAGCTATCGGAAGTGTGTGCGCGGCAGGAGAGACAAATCCATGTTTTCGCGCCTTTTTTGCGATTTCAAGGTCGAAAAACACATAGGCCCCAAAATGAAAGAAACGGCTGGGGCGCCAAAACTATGGCTTGAAACTTGATGAAAACAGTCTCTCCCATATTAACTCACGGGCTGATTGTGTTTTTTAGGCCTTCGCAAGCTATCGGAAGTGTGTGCGCAGCAGGAGAGACAAATCTATGTTTTCGCGCCTTTTTTGCCATTTCCAGGTCGAAAAACACATAGAACCCAAAAATAAAGAAACGGCTGTCCAGCCAAAACTGAGGCTTCAAACTTGATGAAAACAGTCTCTCCCACAATAACTCAAGGGCCGCTTGTGTTTTTTAGGCCTTCGCAAGCTATCGGAAGTGTGTGCGCGGCAGGAGAGACAAATCCATGTTTTCGTGCATTTTTTGCGATTTCAAGGTCGAAAAACACATAGGCCCCAAAATGAAAGAAACGGCTGCCGCGCCAAAACTATGGCTTCAAACTTGATGAAAACAGTCTCTCCCATAATAACTCACGGGCTGCTTGTGTTTTTTAGGCCTTCGCAAGCTATCGGAAGTGTGTGCGCGGCAGGAGAGACAAATCCATGTTTTCGCGCCTTTTTTGCGATTTCAAGGTCGAAAAACACATAAGCCCCAAAATGAAAGAAACGGCTGGCGCGCCAAAACTATGGCTTCAAACTTGATGAAAACAGTCTCTCCCATAATAACTCACGGGCTGCTTGTGTTTTTTAGGCCTTCGCAAGCTATCGGAAGTGTGTGCGCGGCAGGAGAGACAAATCCATGTTTTCGCGCATTTTTTGCGATTTCAAGGTCGAAAAACACATAGGCCCCAAAATGAAAGAAACGGCTGCCGCGCCAAAACTATGGCTTCAAACTTGATGAAAACAGTCTCTCCCATATTAACTCACGGGCTGATTGTGTTTTTTAGGCCTTCGCAAGCTATCGGAAGTGTGTGCTCAGCAGGAGAGACAAATCTATGTTTTCGCGCCTGTTTTGCCATTTCCAGGTCGAAAAACACACAGAACCCAAAAATAAAGAAACGGCTGTCTCCTGCCGCGCACACACTTCCGATAGCTTGCAAAGGAAAACAGTCTCTCCCATAATAACTCAAGGGCTGCTTGTGTTTTTTAGGCCTTTGCAAGCTATCGGAAGTTGTGCGCGGCAGGAGAGACAAATCCATGTTTTCGCGCCTTTTTTGCGATTTCAAGGTCGAAAAACACATAGGCCCCAAAATGAAAGAAACGGCTGGCGCGCCAAAACTATAGCTTCAAACTTGATGAAATCAGTCTTTCCCATAATAACTCACGGTCTGCTTGTGTTTTTTAGGCCTTTGCAAGCTATCGGAAGTGTGTGCGCGGCAGGAGAGACAAATCCATGTTTTCGCGCCGTTTTTGCGATTTCAAGGTCGAAAAACACATAGGCCCCAAAATGAAAGAAACGGCTGTCCAGCCAAAACTGAGGCTTCAAACTTGATGAAAACAGTCTCTCCCACAATAACTCAAGGGCCGCTTGTGTTTTTTAGGCCTTCGCAAGCTATCGGAAGTGTGTGCGCGGCAGGAGAGACAAATCCATGTTTTCGTGCATTTTTTGCGATTTCAAGGTCGAAAAACACATAGGCCCCAAAATGAAAGAAACGGCTGCCGCGCCAAAATTATGGCTTCAATCTTGATGAAAACAGTCTCTCCCATAATAACTCACGGGCTGCTTGTGTTTTTTAGGCCTTTGCAAGCTATCGGAAGTGTGTGCGCGGCAGGAGAGACAAATCCATGTTTTCGCGCCTTTTTTGCGATTTCAAGGTCGAAAAACACATAGGCCCCAAATTGAAAGAAACGGCTGGGGCGCCAAAACTATGGCTTCAAACTTGATGAAAACAGTCTCTCCCATAATAACTCAAGGGCTGCTTGTGTTTTTTAGGCCTTTGCAAGCTATCGGAAGTTGTGCGCGGCAGGAGAGACAAATCCATGTTTTCGCGCCTTTTTTGCGATTTCAAGGTCGAAAAACACATAGGCCCCAAAATGAAAGAAACGGCTGCCGCGCCAAAACTATGGCTTCAAACTTGATGAAAACAGTCTCTCCCATAATAACTCACGGGCTGCTTGTGTTTTTTAGGCCTTTGCAAGCTATCGGAAGTGTGTGCGCGGCAGGAGAGACAAATCCATGTTTTCGCGCCTTTTTTGCGATTTCAAGGTCGAAAAACACATAGGCCCCAAAATGAAAGAAACGGCTGGGGCGCCAAAACTATGGCTTGAAACTTGATGAAAACAGTCTCTCCCATAATAACTCAAGGGCTGCTTGTGTTTTTTAGGCCTTTGCAAGCTATCGGAAGTTGTGCGCGGCAGGAGAGACAAATCCATGTTTTCGCGCCTTTTTTGCGATTTCAAGGTCGAAAAACACATAGGCCCCAAAATGAAAGAAACGGCTGGGGCGCCAAAACTATGGCTTGAAACTTGATGAAAACAGTCTCTCCCATATTAACTCACGGGCTGATTGTGTTTTTTAGGCCTTCGCAAGCTATCGGAAGTGTGTGCGCAGCAGGAGAGACAAATCTATGTTTTCGCGCCTTTTTTGCCATTTCCAGGTCGAAAAACACATAGAACCCAAAAATAAAGAAACGGCTGTACAGCCAAAACTGAGGCTTCAAACTTGATGAGAAAAGTCTCTCCCACAATAACTCAAGGGCCGCTTGTGTTTTTTAGGCCTTCGCAAGCTATCGGAAGTGTGTGCGCGGCAGGAGAGACAAATCCATTTTTTCGTGCATTTTTTGCGATTTCAAGGTCGAAAAACACATAGGCCCCAAAATGAAAGAAACGGCTGCCGCGCCAAAACTATGGCTTCAATCTTGATGAAAACAGTCTCTCCCATAATAACTCACGGGCTGCTTGTGTTTTTTAGGCCTTTGCAAGCTATCGGAAGTGTGTGCGCGGCAGGAGAGACAAATCCATGTTTTCGCGCCTTTTTTGCGATTTCAAGGTCGAAAAACACATAGGCCCCAAAATGAAAGAAACGGCTGGGGCGCCAAAACTATGGCTTGAAACTTGATGAAAACAGTCTCTCCCATAATAACTCAAGGGCTGCTTGTGTTTTTTAGGCCTTTGCAAGCTATCGGAAGTTGTGCGCGGCAGGAGAGACAAATCCATGTTTTCGCGCCTTTTTTGCGATTTCAAGGTCGAAAAACACATAGGCCCCAAAATGAAAGAAACGGCTGGCGCGCCAAAACTATGGCTTCAAACTTGATGAAAACAGTCTTTCCCATAATAACTCACGGGCTGCTTGTGTTTTTTAGGCCTTTGCAAGCTATCGGAAGTGTGTGCGCGGCAGGAGAGACAAATCCATGTTTTCGCGACTTTTTTGCGATTTCAAGGTCGAAAAACACATAGGCCCCAAAATGAAAGAAACGGCTGCCGCGCCAAAACTATGGCTTCAAACTTGATGAAAACAGTCTCTCCCATAATAACTCACGGGCTGCTTGTGTTTTTTAGGCCTTTGCAAGCTATCGGAAGTGTGTGCGCGGCAGGAGAGACAAATCCATGTTTTCGCGCCTTTTTTGCGATTTCAAGGTCGAAAAACACATAGGCCCCAAAATGAAAGAAACTGCTGGCGCGCCAAAACTATGGCTTCAAACTTGATGAAAACAGTCTCTCCCATAATAACTCACGGGCTGCTTATGTTTTTTAGGCCTTTGCAAGCTATCGGAAGTGTGTGCGCGGCAGGAGAGACAAATCCATGTTTTCGCGCCTTTTTTGCGATTTCAAGGTCGAAAAACACATAGGCCCCAAAATGAAAGAAACGGCTGCCGCGCCAAAACTATGGCTTCAATCTTGATGAAAACAGTCTCTCCCATAATAACTCATGGGCTGCTTGTGTTTTTTAGGCCTTCGCAAGCTATCGGAAGTGTGTGCGCAGCAGGAGAGACAAATCTATGTTTTCGCGCCTTTTTTGCCATTTCCAGGTCGAAAAACACATAGAACCCAAAAATAAAGAAACGGCTGTACAGCCAAAACTGAGGCTTCAAACTTGATGAGAAAAGTCTCTCCCACAATAACTCAAGGGCCGCTTGTGTTTTTTAGGCCTTCGCAAGCTATCGGAAGTGTGTGCGCGGCAGGAGAGACAAATCCATTTTTTCGTGCATTTTTTGCGATTTCAAGGTCGAAAAACACATAGGCCCCAAAATGAAAGAAACGGCTGCCGCGCCAAAACTATGGCTTCAATCTTGATGAAAACAGTCTCTCCCATAATAACTCACGGGCTGCTTGTGTTTTTTAGGCCTTTGCAAGCTATCGGAAGTGTGTGCGCGGCAGGAGAGACAAATCCATGTTTTCGCGCCTTTTTTGCGATTTCAAGGTCGAAAAACACATAGGCCCCAAAATGAAAGAAACGGCTGGGGCGCCAAAACTATGGCTTGAAACTTGATGAAAACAGTCTCTCCCATAATAACTCAAGGGCTGCTTGTGTTTTTTAGGCCTTTGCAAGCTATCGGAAGTTGTGCGCGGCAGGAGAGACAAATCCATGTTTTCGCGCCTTTTTTGCGATTTCAAGGTCGAAAAACACATAGGCCCCAAAATGAAAGAAACGGCTGGCGCGCCAAAACTATGGCTTCAAACTTGATGAAAACAGTCTTTCCCATAATAACTCACGGGCTGCTTGTGTTTTTTAGGCCTTTGCAAGCTATCGGAAGTGTGTGCGCGGCAGGAGAGACAAATCCATGTTTTCGCGACTTTTTTGCGATTTCAAGGTCGAAAAACACATAGGCCCCAAAATGAAAGAAACGGCTGCCGCGCCAAAACTATGGCTTCAAACTTGATGAAAACAGTCTCTCCCATAATAACTCACGGGCTGCTTGTGTTTTTTAGGCCTTTGCAAGCTATCGGAAGTGTGTGCGCGGCAGGAGAGACAAATCCATGTTTTCGCGCCTTTTTTGCGATTTCAAGGTCGAAAAACACATAGGCCCCAAAATGAAAGAAACTGCTGGCGCGCCAAAACTATGGCTTCAAACTTGATGAAAACAGTCTCTCCCATAATAACTCACGGGCTGCTTATGTTTTTTAGGCCTTTGCAAGCTATCGGAAGTGTGTGCGCGGCAGGAGAGACAAATCCATGTTTTCGCGCCTTTTTTGCGATTTCAAGGTCGAAAAACACATAGGCCCCAAAATGAAAGAAACGGCTGCCGCGCCAAAACTATGGCTTCAAACTTGATGAAAACAGTCTCTCCCATAATAACTCACGGGCTGCTTGTGTTTTTTAGGCCTTTGCAAGCTATTGGAAGTGTGTGCGCGGCAGGAGAGACAAATCCATGTTTTCGCGCCTTTTTTGCGATTTCAAGGTCGAAAAACACATAGGCCCCAAAATGAAAGAAACGGCTGCCGCGCCAAAACTATGGCTTCAATCTTGATGAAAACAGTCTCTCCCATAATAACTCATGGGCTGCTTGTGTTTTTTAGGCCTTTGCAAGCTATCGGAAGTGTGTGCGCGGCAGGAGAGACAAATCCATGTTTTCGCGCCTTTTTTGCGATTTCAAGGTCGAAAAACACATAGGCCCCAAAATGAAAGAAACGGCTGGGGCGCCAAAACTATGGCTTGAAACTTGATGAAAACAGTCTCTCCCATAATAACTCAAGGGCTGCTTGTGTTTTTTAGGCCTTTGCAAGCTATCGGAAGTTGTGCGCGGCAGGAGAGACAAATCCATGTTTTCGCGCCTTTTTTGCGATTTCAAGGTCGAAAAACACATAGGCCCCAAAATGAAAGAAACGGCTGGCGCGCCAAAACTATGGCTTCAAACTTGATGAAAACAGTCTTTCCCATAATAACTCACGGGCTGCTTGTGTTTTTTAGGCCTTTGCAAGCTATCGGAAGTGTGTGCGCGGCAGGAGAGACAAATCCATGTTTTCGCGACTTTTTTGCGATTTCAAGGTCGAAAAACACATAGGCCCCAAAATGAAAGAAACGGCTGGCGCGCCAAAACTATGGCTTCAAACTTGATGAAAACAGTCTTTCCCATAATAACTCACGGGCTGCTTGTGTTTTTTAGGCCTTCGCAAGCTATCGGAAGTGTGTGCGCGGCAGGAGAGACAAATCCATGTTTTCGCGACTTTTTTGCGATTTCAAGGTCGAAAAACACATAGGCCCCAAAATGAAAGAAACGGCTGCCGCGCCAAAACTATGGCTTCAAACTTGATGAAAACAGTCTCTCCCATAATAACTCACGGGCTGCTTGTGTTTTTTAGGCCTTTGCAAGCTATCGGAAGTGTGTGCGCGGCAGGAGAGACAAATCCATGCTTTCGCGCCTTTTTTGCGATTTCAAGGTCGAAAAACACATAGGCCCCAAAATGAAAGAAACTGCTGGCGCGCCAAAACTATGGCTTCAAACTTGATGAAAACAGTCTCTCCCATAATAACTCACGGGCTGCTTATGTTTTTTAGGCCTTTGCAAGCTATCGGAAGTGTGTGCGCGGCAGGAGAGACAAATCCATGTTTTCGCGCCTTTTTTGCGATTTCAAGGTCGAAAAACACATAGGCCCCAAAATGAAAGAAACGGCTGCCGCGCCAAAACTATGGCTTCAAACTTGATGAAAACAGTCTCTCCCATAATAACTCACGGGCTGCTTGTGTTTTTTAGGCCTTTGCAAGCTATTGGAAGTGTGTGCGCGGCAGGAGAGACAAATCCATGTTTTCGCGCCTTTTTTGCGATTTCAAGGTCGAAAAACACATAGGCCCCAAAATGAAAGAAACGGCTGCCGCGCCAAAACTATGGCTTCAATCTTGATGAAAACAGTCTCTCCCATAATAACTCATGGGCTGCTTGTGTTTTTTAGGCCTTTGCAAGCTATCGGAAGTGTGTGCGCGGCAGGAGAGACAAATCCATGTTTTCGCGCCTTTTTTGCGATTTCAAGGTCGAAAAACACATAGGCCCCAAAATGAAAGAAACGGCTGGGGCGCCAAAACTATGGCTTGAAACTTGATGAAAACAGTCTCTCCCATAATAACTCAAGGGCTGCTTGTGTTTTTTAGGCCTTTGCAAGCTATCGGAAGTGTGTGCGCGGCAGGAGAGACAAATCCATGTTTTCGCGACTTTTTTGCGATTTCAAGGTCGAAAAACACATAGGCCCCAAAATGAAAGAAACGGCTGCCGCGCCAAAACTATGGCTTCAAACTTGATGAAAACAGTCTCTCCCATAATAACTCACGGGCTGCTTGTGTTTTTTAGGCCTTTGCAAGCTATCGGAAGTGTGTGCGCGGCAGGAGAGACAAATCCATGTTTTCGCGCCTTTTTTGCGATTTCAAGGTCGAAAAACACATAGGCCCCAAAATGAAAGAAACTGCTGGCGCGCCAAAACTATGGCTTCAAACTTGATGAAAACAGTCTCTCCCATAATAACTCACGGGCTGCTTGTGTTTTTTAGGCCTTCGCAAGCTATCGGAAGTGTGTGCGCGGCAGGAGAGACAAATCCATGTTTTCGCGCATTTTTTGCGATTTCAAGGTCGAAAAACACATAGGCCCCAAAATGAAAGAAACGGCTGCCGCGCCAAAACTATGGCTTCAAACTTGATGAAAACAGTCTCTCCCATAATAACTCACGGGCTGCTTGTGTTTTTTAGGCCTTTGCAAGCTATCGGAAGTGTGTGCGCGGCAGGAGAGACAAATCCATGTTTTCGCGCCTTTTTTGCGATTTCAAGGTCGAAAAACACATAGGCCGCAAAATGAAAGAAACGGCTGGCGCGCCAAAACTATGGCTTCAAACTTGATGAAAACAGTCTTTCCCATAATAACTCACGGGCTGCTTGTGTTTTTTAGGCCTTCGCAAGCTATCGGAAGTGTGTGCGCGGCAGGAGAGACAAATCCATGTTTTCGCGACTTTTTTGCGATTTCAAGGTCGAAAAACACATAGGCCCCAAAATGAAAGAAACGGCTGCCGCGCCAAAACTATGGCTTCAAACTTGATGAAAACAGTCTCTCCCATAATAACTCACGGGCTGCTTGTGTTTTTTAGGCCTTTGCAAGCTATCGGAAGTGTGTGCGCGGCAGGAGAGACAAATCCATGCTTTCGCGCCTTTTTTGCGATTTCAAGGTCGAAAAACACATAGGCCCCAAAATGAAAGAAACTGCTGGCGCGCCAAAACTATGGCTTCAAACTTGATGAAAACAGTCTCTCCCATAATAACTCACGGGCTGCTTATGTTTTTTAGGCCTTTGCAAGCTATCGGAAGTGTGTGCGCGGCAGGAGAGACAAATCCATGTTTTCGCGCCTTTTTTGCGATTTCAAGGTCGAAAAACACATAGGCCCCAAAATGAAAGAAACGGCTGCCGCGCCAAAACTATGGCTTCAAACTTGATGAAAACAGTCTCTCCCATAATAACTCACGGGCTGCTTGTGTTTTTTAGGCCTTTGCAAGCTATTGGAAGTGTGTGCGCGGCAGGAGAGACAAATCCATGTTTTCGCGCCTTTTTTGCGATTTCAAGGTCGAAAAACACATAGGCCCCAAAATGAAAGAAACGGCTGCCGCGCCAAAACTATGGCTTCAATCTTGATGAAAACAGTCTCTCCCATAATAACTCATGGGCTGCTTGTGTTTTTTAGGCCTTTGCAAGCTATCGGAAGTGTGTGCGCGGCAGGAGAGACAAATCCATGTTTTCGCGCCTTTTTTGCGATTTCAAGGTCGAAAAACACATAGGCCCCAAAATGAAAGAAACGGCTGGGGCGCCAAAACTATGGCTTGAAACTTGATGAAAACAGTCTCTCCCATAATAACTCAAGGGCTGCTTGTGTTTTTTAGGCCTTTGCAAGCTATCGGAAGTGTGTGCGCGGCAGGAGAGACAAATCCATGTTTTCGCGACTTTTTTGCGATTTCAAGGTCGAAAAACACATAGGCCCCAAAATGAAAGAAACGGCTGCCGCGCCAAAACTATGGCTTCAAACTTGATGAAAACAGTCTCTCCCATAATAACTCACGGGCTGCTTGTGTTTTTTAGGCCTTTGCAAGCTATCGGAAGTGTGTGCGCGGCAGGAGAGACAAATCCATGTTTTCGCGCCTTTTTTGCGATTTCAAGGTCGAAAAACACATAGGCCCCAAAATGAAAGAAACTGCTGGCGCGCCAAAACTATGGCTTCAAACTTGATGAAAACAGTCTCTCCCATAATAACTCACGGGCTGCTTGTGTTTTTTAGGCCTTCGCAAGCTATCGGAAGTGTGTGCGCGGCAGGAGAGACAAATCCATGTTTTCGCGCATTTTTTGCGATTTCAAGGTCGAAAAACACATAGGCCCCAAAATGAAAGAAACGGCTGCCGCGCCAAAACTATGGCTTCAAACTTGATGAAAACAGTCTCTCCCATAATAACTCACGGGCTGCTTGTGTTTTTTAGGCCTTTGCAAGCTATCGGAAGTGTGTGCGCGGCAGGAGAGACAAATCCATGTTTTCGCGCCTTTTTTGCGATTTCAAGGTCGAAAAACACATAGGCCGCAAAATGAAAGAAACGGCTGGCGCGCCAAAACTATGGCTTCAAACTTGATGAAAACAGTCTCTCCCATATTAACTCACGGGCTGATTGTGTTTTTTAGGCCTTTGCAAGCTATCGGAAGTGTGTGCGCGGCAGGAGAGACAAATCCATGTTTTCGCGCCTTTTTTGCGATTTCAAGGTCGAAAAACACATAGGCCCCAAAATGAAAGAAACTGCTGGCGCGCCAAAACTATGGCTTCAAACTTGATGAAAACAGTCTCTCCCATAATAACTCACGGGCTGCTTATGTTTTTTAGGCCTTTGCAAGCTATCGGAAGTGTGTGCGCGGCAGGAGAGACAAATCCATGTTTTCGCGCCTTTTTTGCGATTTCAAGGTCGAAAAACACATAGGCCCCAAAATGAAAGAAACGGCTGCCGCGCCAAAACTATGGCTTCAAACTTGATGAAAACAGTCTCTCCCATAATAACTCACGGGCTGCTTGTGTTTTTTAGGCCTTTGCAAGCTATTGGAAGTGTGTGCGCGGCAGGAGAGACAAATCCATGTTTTCGCGCCTTTTTTGCGATTTCAAGGTCGAAAAACACATAGGCCCCAAAATGAAAGAAACGGCTGCCGCGCCAAAACTATGGCTTCAATCTTGATGAAAACAGTCTCTCCCATAATAACTCATGGGCTGCTTGTGTTTTTTAGGCCTTTACAAGCTATCGGAAGTGTGTGCGCGGCAGGAGAGACAAATCCATGTTTTCGCGCCTTTTTTGCGATTTCAAGGTCGAAAAACACATAGGCCCCAAAATGAAAGAAACGGCTGGGGCGCCAAAACTATGGCTTGAAACTTGATGAAAACAGTCTCTCCCATAATAACTCAAGGGCTGCTTGTGTTTTTTAGGCCTTTGCAAGCTATCGGAAGTTGTGCGCGGCAGGAGAGACAAATCCATGTTTTCGCGCCTTTTTTGCGATTTCAAGGTCGAAAAACACATAGGCCCCAAAATGAAAGAAACGTCTGGCGCGCCAAAACTATGGCTTCAAACTTGATGAAAACAGTCTTTCCCATAATTACTCACGGGCTGCTTGTGTTTTTTAGGCCTTTGCAAGCTATCGGAAGTGTGTGCGCGGCAGGAGAGACAAATCCATGTTTTCGCGACTTTTTTGCGATTTCAAGGTCGAAAAACACATAGGCCCCAAAATGAAAGAAACGGCTGCCGCGCCAAAACTATGGCTTCAAACTTGATGAAAACAGTCTCTCCCATAATAACTCACGGGCTGCTTGTGTTTTTTAGGCCTTTGCAAGCTATCGGAAGTGTGTGCGCGGCAGGAGAGACAAATCCATGTTTTCGCGCCTTTTTTGCGATTTCAAGTTCGAAAAACACATAGGCCCCAAAATGAAAGAAACTGCTGGCGCGCCAAAACTATGGCTTCAAACTTGATGAAAACAGTCTCTCCCATAATAACTCACGGGCTGCTTGTGTTTTTTAGGCCTTCGCAAGCTATCGGAAGTGTGTGCGCGGCAGGAGAGACAAATCCATGTTTTCGCGCATTTTTTGCGATTTCAAGGTCGAAAAACACATAGGCCCCAAAATGAAAGAAACGGCTGCCGCGCCAAAACTATGGCTTCAAACTTGATGAAAACAGTCTCTCCCATAATAACTCACGGGCTGCTTGTGTTTTTTAGGCCTTTGCAAGCTATCGGAAGTGTGTGCGCGGCAGGAGAGACAAATCCATGTTTTCGCGCCTTTTTTGCGATTTCAAGGTCGAAAAACACATAGGCCGCAAAATGAAAGAAACGGCTGGCGCGCCAAAACTATGGCTTCAAACTTGATGAAAACAGTCTCTCCCATATTAACTCACGGGCTGATTGTGTTTTTTAGGCCTTCGCAAGCTATCGGAAGTGTGTGCTCAGCAGGAGAGACAAATCTATGTTTTCGCGCCTGTTTTGCCATTTCCAGGTCGAAAAACACACAGAACCCAAAAATAAAGAAACGGCTGTCCAGCCAAAACTGAGGCTTCAAACTTGATGAAAACAGTCTCTCCCACAATAACTCAAGGCCGCTTGTGTTTTTTAGGCCTTCGCAAGCTATCGGAAGTGTGTGCGCGGCAGGAGAGACAAATCCATGTTTTCGCGCATTTTTTGCGATTTCAAGGTCGAAAAACACATAGGCCCCAAAATGAAAGAAACGGCTGGCGCGCCAAAACTATGGCTTCAAACTTGATGAAAACAGTCTTTCCCATAATAACTCACGGGCTGCTTGTGTTTTTTAGGCCTTTGCAAGCTATCGGAAGTGTGTGCGCGGGAGGAGAGACAAATCCATGTTTTCGCGCCTTTTTTGCGATTTCAAGGTCGAAAAACACATAGGCCCCAAAATGAAAGAAACGGCTGCCGCGCCAAAACTATGGCTTCAAACTTGATGAAAACAGTCTCTCCCATAATAACTCACGGGCTGCTTGTGTTTTTTAGGCCTTTGCAAGCTATCGGAAGTGTGTGCGCGGCAGGAGAGACAAATCCATGTTTTCGCGCCTTTTTTGCGATTTCAAGGTCGAAAAACACATAGGCCCCAAAATGAAAGAAACGGCTGGCGCGCCAAAACTATGGCTTCAAACTTGATGAAAACAGTCTCTCCCATATTAACTCACGGGCTGATTGTGTTTTTTAGGCCTTCGCAAGCTATCGGAAGTGTGTGCTCAGCAGGAGAGACAAATCTATGTTTTCGCGCCTGTTTTGCCATTTCCAGGTCGAAAAACACACAGAACCCAAAAATAAAGAAACGGCTGTCCAGCCAAAACTGAGGCTTCAAACTTGATGAAAACAGTCTCTCCCACAATAACTCAAGGGCCGCTTGTGTTTTTTAGGCCTTCGCAAGCTATCGGAAGTGTGTGCGCGGCAGGAGAGACAAATCCATGTTTTCGCGCATTTTTTGCGATTTCAAGGTCGAAAAACACATAGGCCCCAAAATGAAAGAAACGGCTGGCGCGCCAAAACTATGGCTTCAAACTTGATGAAAACAGTCTCTCCCATAATAACTCACGGGCTGCTTGTGTTTTTTAGGCCTTTGCAAGCTATCGGAAGTGTGTGCGCGGCAGGAGAGACAAATCCATGTTTTCGCGCCTTTTTTGCGATTTCAAGGTCGAAAAACACATAGGCCGCAAAATGAAAGAAACGGCTGGCGCGCCAAAACTATGGCTTCAAACTTGATGAAAACAGTCTCTCCCATATTAACTCACGGGCTGATTGTGTTTTTTAGGCCTTTGCAAGCTATCGGAAGTGTGTGCGCGGCAGGAGAGACAAATCCATGTTTTCGCGCCTTTTTTGCGATTTCAAGGTCGAAAAACACATAGGCCCCAAAATGAAAGAAACTGCTGGCGCGCCAAAACTATGGCTTCAAACTTGATGAAAACAGTCTCTCCCATAATAACTCACGGGCTGCTTATGTTTTTTAGGCCTTTGCAAGCTATCGGAAGTGTGTGCGCGGCAGGAGAGACAAATCCATGTTTTCGCGCCTTTTTTGCGATTTCAAGGTCGAAAAACACATAGGCCCCAAAATGAAAGAAACGGCTGCCGCGCCAAAACTATGGCTTCAAACTTGATGAAAACAGTCTCTCCCATAATAACTCACGGGCTGCTTGTGTTTTTTAGGCCTTTGCAAGCTATTGGAAGTGTGTGCGCGGCAGGAGAGACAAATCCATGTTTTCGCGCCTTTTTTGCGATTTCAAGGTCGAAAAACACATAGGCCCCAAAATGAAAGAAACGGCTGCCGCGCCAAAACTATGGCTTCAATCTTGATGAAAACAGTCTCTCCCATAATAACTCATGGGCTGCTTGTGTTTTTTAGGCCTTTACAAGCTATCGGAAGTGTGTGCGCGGCAGGAGAGACAAATCCATGTTTTCGCGCCTTTTTTGCGATTTCAAGGTCGAAAAACACATAGGCCCCAAAATGAAAGAAACGGCTGGGGCGCCAAAACTATGGCTTGAAACTTGATGAAAACAGTCTCTCCCATAATAACTCAAGGGCTGCTTGTGTTTTTTAGGCCTTTGCAAGCTATCGGAAGTTGTGCGCGGCAGGAGAGACAAATCCATGTTTTCGCGCCTTTTTTGCGATTTCAAGGTCGAAAAACACATAGGCCCCAAAATGAAAGAAACGTCTGGCGCGCCAAAACTATGGCTTCAAACTTGATGAAAACAGTCTTTCCCATAATTACTCACGGGCTGCTTGTGTTTTTTAGGCCTTTGCAAGCTATCGGAAGTGTGTGCGCGGCAGGAGAGACAAATCCATGTTTTCGCGACTTTTTTGCGATTTCAAGGTCGAAAAACACATAGGCCCCAAAATGAAAGAAACGGCTGCCGCGCCAAAACTATGGCTTCAAACTTGATGAAAACAGTCTCTCCCATAATAACTCACGGGCTGCTTGTGTTTTTTAGGCCTTTGCAAGCTATCGGAAGTGTGTGCGCGGCAGGAGAGACAAATCCATGTTTTCGCGCCTTTTTTGCGATTTCAAGTTCGAAAAACACATAGGCCCCAAAATGAAAGAAACTGCTGGCGCGCCAAAACTATGGCTTCAAACTTGATGAAAACAGTCTCTCCCATAATAACTCACGGGCTGCTTGTGTTTTTTAGGCCTTCGCAAGCTATCGGAAGTGTGTGCGCGGCAGGAGAGACAAATCCATGTTTTCGCGCATTTTTTGCGATTTCAAGGTCGAAAAACACATAGGCCCCAAAATGAAAGAAACGGCTGCCGCGCCAAAACTATGGCTTCAAACTTGATGAAAACAGTCTCTCCCATAATAACTCACGGGCTGCTTGTGTTTTTTAGGCCTTTGCAAGCTATCGGAAGTGTGTGCGCGGCAGGAGAGACAAATCCATGTTTTCGCGCCTTTTTTGCGATTTCAAGGTCGAAAAACACATAGGCCGCAAAATGAAAGAAACGGCTGGCGCGCCAAAACTATGGCTTCAAACTTGATGAAAACAGTCTCTCCCATATTAACTCACGGGCTGATTGTGTTTTTTAGGCCTTCGCAAGCTATCGGAAGTGTGTGCTCAGCAGGAGAGACAAATCTATGTTTTCGCGCCTGTTTTGCCATTTCCAGGTCGAAAAACACACAGAACCCAAAAATAAAGAAACGGCTGTCCAGCCAAAACTGAGGCTTCAAACTTGATGAAAACAGTCTCTCCCACAATAACTCAAGGCCGCTTGTGTTTTTTAGGCCTTCGCAAGCTATCGGAAGTGTGTGCGCGGCAGGAGAGACAAATCCATGTTTTCGCGCATTTTTTGCGATTTCAAGGTCGAAAAACACATAGGCCCCAAAATGAAAGAAACGGCTGGCGCGCCAAAACTATGGCTTCAAACTTGATGAAAACAGTCTTTCCCATAATAACTCACGGGCTGCTTGTGTTTTTTAGGCCTTTGCAAGCTATCGGAAGTGTGTGCGCGGGAGGAGAGACAAATCCATGTTTTCGCGCCTTTTTTGCGATTTCAAGGTCGAAAAACACATAGGCCCCAAAATGAAAGAAACGGCTGCCGCGCCAAAACTATGGCTTCAAACTTGATGAAAACAGTCTCTCCCATAATAACTCACGGGCTGCTTGTGTTTTTTAGGCCTTTGCAAGCTATCGGAAGTGTGTGCGCGGCAGGAGAGACAAATCCATGTTTTCGCGCCTTTTTTGCGATTTCAAGGTCGAAAAACACATAGGCCCCAAAATGAAAGAAACGGCTGGCGCGCCAAAACTATGGCTTCAAACTTGATGAAAACAGTCTCTCCCATATTAACTCACGGGCTGATTGTGTTTTTTAGGCCTTCGCAAGCTATCGGAAGTGTGTGCTCAGCAGGAGAGACAAATCTATGTTTTCGCGCCTGTTTTGCCATTTCCAGGTCGAAAAACACACAGAACCCAAAAATAAAGAAACGGCTGTCCAGCCAAAACTGAGGCTTCAAACTTGATGAAAACAGTCTCTCCCACAATAACTCAAGGGCCGCTTGTGTTTTTTAGGCCTTCGCAAGCTATCGGAAGTGTGTGCGCGGCAGGAGAGACAAATCCATGTTTTCGCGCATTTTTTGCGATTTCAAGGTCGAAAAACACATAGGCCCCAAAATGAAAGAAACGGCTGGCGCGCCAAAACTATGGCTTCAAACTTGATGAAAACAGTCTTTCCCATAATAACTCACGGGCTGCTTGTGTTTTTTAGGCCTTTGCAAGCTATCGGAAGTGTGTGCGCGGCAGGAGAGACAAATCCATGTTTTCGCGCCTTTTTTGCGATTTCAAGGTCGAAAAACACATAGGCCCCAAAATGAAAGAAACGGCTGCCGCGCCAAAACTATGGCTTCAAACTTGATGAAAACAGTCTCTCCCATAATAACTCACGGGCTGCTTGTGTTTTTTAGGCCTTTGCAAGCTATCGGAAGTGTGTGCGCGGCAGGAGAGACAAATCCATGTTTTCGCGCCTTTTTTGCGATTTCAAGGTCGAAAAACACATAGGCCCCAAAATGAAAGAAACGGCTGCCGCGCCAAAACTATGGCTTCAATCTTGATGAAAACAGTCTCTCCCATAATAACTCACGGGCTGCTTGTGTTTTTTAGGCCTTTGCAAGCTATCGGAAGTGTGTGCGCGGCAGGACAGACAAATCCATGTTTTCGCGCCTTTTTTGCGATTTCAAGGTCGAAAAACACATAGGCCCCAAAATGAAAGAAACGGCTGGCGCGCCAAAACTATGGCTTCAAACTTGATGAAAACAGTCTTTCCCATAATAACTCACGGGCTGCTTGTGTTTTTTAGGCCTTTGCAAGCTATCGGAAGTGTGTGCGCGGCAGGAGAGACAAATCCATGTTTTCGCGACTTTTTTGCGATTTCAAGGTCGAAAAACACATAGGCCCCAAAATGAAAGAAACGGCTGCCGCGCCAAAACTATGGCTTCAAACTTGATGAAAACAGTCTCTCCCATAATAACTCACGGGCTGCTTGTGTTTTTTAGGCCTTTGCAAGCTATCGGAAGTGTGTGCGCGGCAGGAGAGACAAATCCATGTTTTCGCGCCTTTTTTGCGATTTCAAGGTCGAAAAACACATAGGCCCCAAAATGAAAGAAACGGCTGGCGCGCCAAAACTATGGCTTCAAACTTGATGAAAACAGTCTCTCCCATATTAACTCACGGGCTGATTGTGTTTTTTAGGCCTTCGCAAGCTATCGGAAGTGTGTGCTCAGCAGGAGAGACAAATCTATGTTTTCGCGCCTGTTTTGCCATTTCCAGGTCGAAAAACACACAGAACCCAAAAATAAAGAAACGGCTGTCCAGCCAAAACTATGGCTTCAAACTTGATGAAAACAGTCTTTCCCATAATAACTCACGGGCTGCTTGTGTTTTTTAGGCCTTTGCAAGCTATCGGAAGTGTGTGCGCGGCAGGAGAGACAAATCCATGTTTTCGCGCCTTTTTTGCGATTTCAAGGTCGAAAAACACATAGGCCCCAAAATGAAAGAAACGGCTGCCGCGCCAAAACTATGGCTTCAAACTTGATGAAAACAGTCTCTCCCATAATAACTCACGGGCTGCTTGTGTTTTTTAGGCCTTTGCAAGCTATCGGAAGTGTGTGCGCGGCAGGAGAGACAAATCCATGTTTTCGCGCCTTTTTTGCGATTTCAAGGTCGAAAAACACATAGGCCCCAAAATGAAAGAAACGGCTGCCGCGCCAAAACTATGGCTTCAATCTTGATGAAAACAGTCTCTCCCATAATAACTCACGGGCTGCTTGTGTTTTTTAGGCCTTTGCAAGCTATCGGAAGTGTGTGCGCGGCAGGACAGACAAATCCATGTTTTCGCGCCTTTTTTGCGATTTCAAGGTCGAAAAACACATAGGCCCCAAAATGAAAGAAACGGCTGGCGCGCCAAAACTATGGCTTCAAACTTGATGAAAACAGTCTTTCCCATAATAACTCACGGGCTGCTTGTGTTTTTTAGGCCTTTGCAAGCTATCGGAAGTGTGTGCGCGGCAGGAGAGACAAATCCATGTTTTCGCGACTTTTTTGCGATTTCAAGGTCGAAAAACACATAGGCCCCAAAATGAAAGAAACGGCTGCCGCGCCAAAACTATGGCTTCAAACTTGATGAAAACAGTCTCTCCCATAATAACTCACGGGCTGCTTGTGTTTTTTAGGCCTTTGCAAGCTATCGGAAGTGTGTGCGCGGCAGGAGAGACAAATCCATGTTTTCGCGCCTTTTTTGCGATTTCAAGGTCGAAAAACACATAGGCCCCAAAATGAAAGAAACGGCTGGCGCGCCAAAACTATGGCTTCAAACTTGATGAAAACAGTCTCTCCCATATTAACTCACGGGCTGATTGTGTTTTTTAGGCCTTCGCAAGCTATCGGAAGTGTGTGCTCAGCAGGAGAGACAAATCTATGTTTTCGCGCCTGTTTTGCCATTTCCAGGTCGAAAAACACACAGAACCCAAAAATAAAGAAACGGCTGTCCAGCCAAAACTATGGCTTCAAACTTGATGAAAACAGTCTTTCCCATAATAACTCACGGGCTGCTTGTGTTTTTTAGGCCTTTGCAAGCTATCGGAAGTGTGTGCGCGGCAGGAGAGACAAATCCATGTTTTCGCGCCTTTTTGCGATTTCAAGGTCGAAAAACACATAGGCCCCAAAATGAAAGAAACGGCTGCCGCGCCAAAACTATGGCTTCAAACTTGATGAAAACAGTCTCTCCCATAATAACTCACGGGCTGCTTGTGTTTTTTAGGCCTTTGCAAGCTATCGGAAGTGTGTGCGCGGCAGGAGAGACAAATCCATGTTTTCGCGCCTTTTTTGCGATTTCAAGGTCGAAAAACACATAGGCCCCAAAATGAAAGAAACGGCTGCCGCGCCAAAACTATGGCTTCAATCTTGATGAAAACAGTCTCTCCCATAATAACTCACGGGCTGCTTGTGTTTTTTAGGCCTTTGCAAGCTATCGGAAGTGTGTGCGCGGCAGGACAGACAAATCCATGTTTTCGCGCCTTTTTTGCGATTTCAAGGTCGAAAAACACATAGGCCCCAAAATGAAAGAAACGGCTGGCGCGCCAAAACTATGGCTTCAAACTTGATGAAAACAGTCTTTCCCATAATAACTCACGGGCTGCTTGTGTTTTTTAGGCCTTTGCAAGCTATCGGAAGTGTGTGCGCGGCAGGAGAGACAAATCCATGTTTTCGCGACTTTTTTGCGATTTCAAGGTCGAAAAACACATAGGCCCCAAAATGAAAGAAACGGCTGCCGCGCCAAAACTATGGCTTCAAACTTGATGAAAACAGTCTCTCCCATAATAACTCACGGGCTGCTTGTGTTTTTTAGGCCTTTGCAAGCTATCGGAAGTGTGTGCGCGGCAGGAGAGACAAATCCATGTTTTCGCGCCTTTTTTGCGATTTCAAGGTCGAAAAACACATAGGCCCCAAAATGAAAGAAACGGCTGGCGCGCCAAAACTATGGCTTCAAACTTGATGAAAACAGTCTCTCCCATATTAACTCACGGGCTGATTGTGTTTTTTAGGCCTTCGCAAGCTATCGGAAGTGTGTGCTCAGCAGGAGAGACAAATCTATGTTTTCGCGCCTGTTTTGCCATTTCCAGGTCGAAAAACACACAGAACCCAAAAATAAAGAAACGGCTGTCCAGCCAAAACTGAGGCTTCAAACTTGATGAAAACAGTCTCTCCCACAATAACTCAAGGGCCGCTTGTGTTTTTTAGGCCTTCGCAAGCTATCGGAAGTGTGTGCGCGGCAGGAGAGACAAATCCATGTTTTCGCGCCTTTTTTGCGATTTCAAGGTCGAAAAACACATAGGCCCCAAAATGAAAGAAACGGCTGCCGCGCCAAAACTATGGCTTCAAACTTGATGAAAACAGTCTCTCCCATAATAACTCACGGGCTGCTTGTGTTTTTTAGGCCTTCGCAAGCTATCGGAAGTGTGTGCGCGGCAGGAGAGACAAATCCATGTTTTCGCGCATTTTTTGCGATTTCAAGGTCGAAAAACACATAGGCCCCAAAATGAAAGAAACGGCTGGCGCGCCAAAACTATGGCTTCAAACTTGATGAAAACAGTCTTTCCCATAATAACTCACGGGCTGCTTGTGTTTTTTAGGCCTTTGCAAGCTATCGGAAGTGTGTGCGCGGCAGGAGAGACAAATCCATGTTTTCGCGCCTTTTTTGCGATTTCAAGGTCGAAAAACACATAGGCCCCAAAATGAAAGAAACGGCTGCCGCGCCAAAACTATGGCTTCAAACTTGATGAAAACAGTCTCTCCCATAATAACTCACGGGCTGCTTGTGTTTTTTAGGCCTTTGCAAGCTATCGGAAGTGTGTGCGCGGCAGGAGAGACAAATCCATGTTTTCGCGCCTTTTTTGCGATTTCAAGGTCGAAAAACACATAGGCCCCAAAATGAAAGAAACGGCTGCCGCGCCAAAACTATGGCTTCAATCTTGATGAAAACAGTCTCTCCCATAATAACTCACGGGCTGCTTGTGTTTTTTAGGCCTTTGCAAGCTATCGGAAGTGTGTGCGCGGCAGGACAGACAAATCCATGTTTTCGCGACTTTTTTGCGATTTCAAGGTCGAAAAACACATAGGCCCCAAAATGAAAGAAACGGCTGGCGCACCAAAACTATGGCTTCAAACTTGATGAAAACAGTCTTTCCCATAATAACTCACGGGCTGCTTGTGTTTTTTAGGCCTTTGCAAGCTATCGGAAGTGTGTGCGCGGCAGGAGAGACAAATCCATGTTTTCGCGCCTTTTTTGCGATTTCAAGGTCGAAAAACACATAGGCCCCAAAATGAAAGAAACGGCTGGCGCGCCAAAACTATGGCTTCAAACTTGATGAAAACAGTCTCTCCCATATTAACTCACGGGCTGATTGTGTTTTTTAGGCCTTCGCAAGCTATCGGAAGTGTGTGCTCAGCAGGAGAGACAAATCTATGTTTTCGCGCCTGTTTTGCCATTTCCAGGTCGAAAAACACACAGAACCCAAAAATAAAGAAACGGCTGTCCAGCCAAAACTATGGCTTCAAACTTGATGAAAACAGTCTTTCCCATAATAACTCACGGGCTGCTTGTGTTTTTTAGGCCTTTGCAAGCTATCGGAAGTGTGTGCGCGGCAGGAGAGACAAATCCATGTTTTCGCGCCTTTTTTGCGATTTCAAGGTCGAAAAACACATAGGCCCCAAAATGAAAGAAACGGCTGCCGCGCCAAAACTATGGCTTCAAACTTGATGAAAACAGTCTCTCCCATAATAACTCACGGGCTGCTTGTGTTTTTTAGGCCTTTGCAAGCTATCGGAAGTGTGTGCGCGGCAGGAGAGACAAATCCATGTTTTCGCGCCTTTTTTGCGATTTCAAGGTCGAAAAACACATAGGCCCCAAAATGAAAGAAACGGCTGCCGCGCCAAAACTATGGCTTCAATCTTGATGAAAACAGTCTCTCCCATAATAACTCACGGGCTGCTTGTGTTTTTTAGGCCTTTGCAAGCTATCGGAAGTGTGTGCGCGGCAGGACAGACAAATCCATGTTTTCGCGCCTTTTTTGCGATTTCAAGGTCGAAAAACACATAGGCCCCAAAATGAAAGAAACGGCTGGCGCGCCAAAACTATGGCTTCAAACTTGATGAAAACAGTCTTTCCCATAATAACTCACGGGCTGCTTGTGTTTTTTAGGCCTTTGCAAGCTATCGGAAGTGTGTGCGCGGCAGGAGAGACAAATCCATGTTTTCGCGACTTTTTTGCGATTTCAAGGTCGAAAAACACATAGGCCCCAAAATGAAAGAAACGGCTGCCGCGCCAAAACTATGGCTTCAAACTTGATGAAAACAGTCTCTCCCATAATAACTCACGGGCTGCTTGTGTTTTTTAGGCCTTTGCAAGCTATCGGAAGTGTGTGCGCGGCAGGAGAGACAAATCCATGTTTTCGCGCCTTTTTTGCGATTTCAAGGTCGAAAAACACATAGGCCCCAAAATGAAAGAAACGGCTGGCGCGCCAAAACTATGGCTTCAAACTTGATGAAAACAGTCTCTCCCATATTAACTCACGGGCTGATTGTGTTTTTTAGGCCTTCGCAAGCTATCGGAAGTGTGTGCTCAGCAGGAGAGACAAATCTATGTTTTCGCGCCTGTTTTGCCATTTCCAGGTCGAAAAACACACAGAACCCAAAAATAAAGAAACGGCTGTCCAGCCAAAACTGAGGCTTCAAACTTGATGAAAACAGTCTCTCCCACAATAACTCAAGGGCCGCTTGTGTTTTTTAGGCCTTCGCAAGCTATCGGAAGTGTGTGCGCGGCAGGAGAGACAAATCCATGTTTTCGCGCATTTTTTGCGATTTCAAGGTCGAAAAACACATAGGCCCCAAAATGAAAGAAACGGCTGGCGCGCCAAAACTATGGCTTCAAACTTGATGAAAACAGTCTTTCCCATAATAACTCACGGGCTGCTTGTGTTTTTTAGGCCTTTGCAAGCTATCGGAAGTGTGTGCGCGGCAGGAGAGACAAATCCATGTTTTCGCGCCTTTTTTGCGATTTCAAGGTCGAAAAACACATAGGCCCCAAAATGAAAGAAACGGCTGCCGCGCCAAAACTATGGCTTCAATCTTGATGAAAACAGTCTCTCCCATAATAACTCACGGGCTGCTTGTGTTTTTTAGGCCTTTGCAAGCTATCGGAAGTGTGTGCGCGGCAGGACAGACAAATCCATGTTTTCGCGACTTTTTTGCGATTTCAAGGTCGAAAAACACATAGGCCCCAAAATGAAAGAAACGGCTGGCGCACCAAAACTATGGCTTCAAACTTGATGAAAACAGTCTTTCCCATAATAACTCACGGGCTGCTTGTGTTTTTTAGGCCTTTGCAAGCTATCGGAAGTGTGTGCGCGGCAGGAGAGACAAATCCATGTTTTCGCGACTTTTTTGCGATTTCAAGGTCGAAAAACACATAGGCCCCAAAATGAAAGAAACGGCTGCCGCGCCAAAACTATGGCTTCAAACTTGATGAAAACAGTCTCTCCCATAATAACTCACGGGCTGCTTGTGTTTTTTAGGCCTTTGCAAGCTATCGGAAGTGTGTGCGCGGCAGGAGAGACAAATCCATGTTTTCGCGCCTTTTTTGCGATTTCAAGGTCGAAAAACACATAGGCCCCAAAATGAAAGAAACGGCTGCCGCGCCAAAACTATGGCTTGAAACTTGATGAAAACAGTCTCTCCCATAATAACTCAAGGGCTGCTTGTGTTTTTTAGGCCTTTGCAAGCTATCGGAAGTTGTGCGCGGCAGGAGAGACAAATCCATGTTTTCGCGCCTTTTTTGCGATTTCAAGGTCGAAAAACACATAGGCCCCAAAATGAAAGAAACGGCTGGGGCGCCAAAACTATGGCTTGAAACTTGATGAAAACAGTCTCTCCCATATTAACTCACGGGCTGATTGTGTTTTTTAGGCCTTCGCAAGCTATCGGAAGTGTGTGCTCAGCAGGAGAGACAAATCTATGTTTTCGCGCCTGTTTTGCCATTTCCAGGTCGAAAAACACACAGAACCCAAAAATAAAGAAACGGCTGTCCAGCCAAAACTGAGGCTTCAAACTTGATGAAAACAGTCTCTCCCACAATAACTCAAGGGCCGCTTGTGTTTTTTAGGCCTTTGCAAGCTATCGGAAGTGTGTGCGCGGCAGGAGAGACAAATCCATGTTTTTGCGCATTTTTTGCGATTTCAAGGTCGAAAAACACATAGGCCCCAAAATGAAAGAAACGGCTGCCGCGCCAAAACTATGGCTTCAAACTTGATGAAAACAGTCTCTCCCATAATAACTCACGGGCTGCTTGTGTTTTTTAGGCCTTTGCAAGCTATCGGAAGTGTGTGCGCGGCAGGAGAGACAAATCCATGTTTTCGCGCCTTTTTTGCGATTTCAAGGTCGAAAAACACATAGGCCCCAAAATGAAAGAAACGGCTGCCGCGCCAAAACTATGGCTTCAATCTTGATGAAAACAGTCTCTCCCATAATAACTCACGGGCTGCTTGTGTTTTTTAGGCCTTTGCAAGCTATCGGAAGTGTGTGCGCGGCAGGACAGACAAATCCATGTTTTCGCGCCTTTTTTGCGATTTCAAGGTCGAAAAACACATAGGCCCCAAAATGAAAGAAACGGCTGACGCGCCAAAACTATGGCTTCAAACTTGATGAAAACAGTCTTTCCCATAATAACTCACGGGCTGCTTGTGTTTTTTAGGCCTTTGCAAGCTATCGGAAGTGTGTGCGCGGCAGGAGAGACAAATCCATGTTTTCGCGACTTTTTTGCGATTTCAAGGTCGAAAAACACATAGGCCCCAAAATGAAAGAAACGGCTGCCGCGCCAAAACTATGGCTTCAAACTTGATGAAAACAGTCTCTCCCATAATAACTCACGGGCTGCTTGTGTTTTTTAGGCCTTTGCAAGCTATCGGAAGTGTGTGCGCGGCAGGAGAGACAAATCCATGTTTTCGCGCCTTTTTTGCGATTTCAAGGTCGAAAAACACATAGGCCCCAAAATGAAAGAAACGGCTGCCGCGCCAAAACTATGGCTTCAAACTTGATGAAAACAGTCTCTCCCATAATAACTCACGGGCTGCTTGTGTTTTTTAGGCCTTTGCAAGCTATCGGAAGTGTGTGCGCGGCAGGAGAGACAAATCCATGTTTTCGCACCTTTTTTGCGATTTCAAGGTCGAAAAACACATAGGCCCCAAAATGAAAGAAACGGCTGGCGCGCCAAAACTATGGCTTCAAACTTGATGAAAACAGTCTCTCCCATATTAACTCACGGGCTGATTGTGTTTTTTAGGCCTTCGCAAGCTATCGGAAGTGTGTGCTCAGCAGGAGAGACAAATCTATGTTTTCGCGCCTGTTTTGCCATTTCCAGGTCGAAAAACACACAGAACCCAAAAATAAAGAAACGGCTGTCCAGCCAAAACTGAGGCTTCAAACTTGATGAAAACAGTCTCTCCCACAATAACTCAAGGGCCGCTTGTGTTTTTTAGGCCTTCGCAAGCTATCGGAAGTGTGTGCGCGGCAGGAGAGACAAATCCATGTTTTCGCGCATTTTTTGCGATTTCAAGGTCGAAAAACACATAGGCCCCAAAATGAAAGAAACGGCTGGCGCGCCAAAACTATGGCTTCAAACTTGATGAAAACAGTCTTTCCCATAATAACTCACGGGCTGCTTGTGTTTTTTAGGCCTTTGCAAGCTATCGGAAGTGTGTGCGCGGCAGGAGAGACAAATCCATGTTTTCGCGCCTTTTTTGCGATTTCAAGGTCGAAAAACACATAGGCCCCAAAATGAAAGAAACGGCTGCCGCGCCAAAACTATGGCTTCAAACTTGATGAAAACAGTCTCTCCCATAATAACTCACGGGCTGCTTGTGTTTTTTAGGCCTTTGCAAGCTATCGGAAGTGTGTGCGCGGCAGGAGAGACAAATCCATGTTTTCGCGCCTTTTTTGCGATTTCAAGGTCGAAAAACACATAGGCCCCAAAATGAAAGAAACGGCTGCCGCGCCAAAACTATGGCTTCAATCTTGATGAAAACAGTCTCTCCCATAATAACTCACGGGCTGCTTGTGTTTTTTAGGCCTTTGCAAGCTATCGGAAGTGTGTGCGCGGCAGGACAGACAAATCCATGTTTTCGCGACTTTTTTGCGATTTCAAGGTCGAAAAACACATAGGCCCCAAAATGAAAGAAACGGCTGCCGCGCCAAAACTATGGCTTGAAACTTGATGAAAACAGTCTCTCCCATAATAACTCAAGGGCTGCTTGTGTTTTTTAGGCCTTTGCAAGCTATCGGAAGTTGTGCGCGGCAGGAGAGACAAATCCATGTTTTCGCGCCTTTTTTGCGATTTCAAGGTCGAAAAACACATAGGCCCCAAAATGAAAGAAACGGCTGGGGCGCCAAAACTATGGCTTGAAACTTGATGAAAACAGTCTCTCCCATATTAACTCACGGGCTGATTGTGTTTTTTAGGCCTTCGCAAGCTATCGGAAGTGTGTGCGCAGCAGGAGAGACAAATCTATGTTTTCGCGCCTTTTTTGCCATTTCCAGGTCGAAAAAACACATAGAACCCAAAAATAAAGAAACGGCTGTCCAGCCAAAACTGAGGCTTCAAACTTGATGAAAACAGTCTCTCCCACAATAACTCAAGGGCCGCTTGTGTTTTTTAGGCCTTCGCAAGCTATCGGAAGTGTGTGCGCGGCAGGAGAGACAAATCCATGTTTTCGCGACTTTTTTGCGATTTCAAGGTCGAAAAACACATAGGCCCCAAAATGAAAGAAACGGCTGGCGCGCCAAAACTATGGCTTCAAACTTGATGAAAACAGTCTCTCCCATAATAACTCACGGGCTGCTTGTGTTTTTTAGGCCTTTGCAAGCTATCGGAAGTGTGTGCGCGGCAGGAGAGACAAATCCATGTTTTCGCGCCTTTTTTGCGATTTCAAGGTCGAAAAACACATAGGCCCCAAAATGAAAGAAACGGCTGCCGCGCCAAAACTATGGCTTCAATCTTGATGAAAACAGTCTCTCCCATAATAACTCACGGGCTGCTTGTGTTTTTTAGGCCTTTGCAAGCTATCGGAAGTGTGTGCGCGGCAGGACAGACAAATCCATGTTTTCGCGCCTTTTTTGCAATTTCAAGGTCGAAAAACACATAGGCCCCAAAATGAAAGAAACGGCTGGCGCGCCAAAACTATGGCTTCAAACTTGATGAAAACAGTCTTTCCCATAATAACTCACGGGCTGCTTGTGTTTTTTAGGCCTTTGCAAGCTATCGGAAGTGTGTGCGCGGCAGGAGAGACAAATCCATGTTTTCGCGACTTTTTTGCGATTTCAAGGTCGAAAAACACATAGGCCCCAAAATGAAAGAAACGGCTGCCGCGCCAAAACTATGGCTTCAAACTTGATGAAAACAGTCTCTCCCATAATAACTCACGGGCTGCTTGTGTTTTTTAGGCCTTTGCAAGCTATCGGAAGTGTGTGCGCGGCAGGAGAGACAAATCCATGTTTTCGCACCTTTTTTGCGATTTCAAGGTCGAAAAACACATAGGCCCCAAAATGAAAGAAACGGCTGCCGCGCCAAAACTATGGCTTCAAACTTGATGAAAACAGTCTCTCCCATAATAACTCACGGGCTGCTTGTGTTTTTTAGGCCTTTGCAAGCTATCGGAAGTGTGTGCGCGGCAGGAGAGACAAATCCATGTTTTCGCGCCTTTTTTGCGATTTCAAGGTCGAAAAACACATAGGCCCCAAAATGAAAGAAACGGCTGGCGCGCCAAAACTATGGCTTCAAACTTGATGAAAACAGTCTCTCCCATATTAACTCACGGGCTGATTGTGTTTTTTAGGCCTTCGCAAGCTATCGGAAGTGTGTGCTCAGCAGGAGAGACAAATCTATGTTTTCGCGCCTGTTTTGCCATTTCCAGGTCGAAAAACACACAGAACCCAAAAATAAAGAAACGGCTGTCCAGCCAAAACTGAGGCTTCAAACTTGATGAAAACAGTCTCTCCCACAATAACTCAAGGGCCGCTTGTGTTTTTTAGGCCTTCGCAAGCTATCGGAAGTGTGTGCGCGGCAGGAGAGACAAATCCATGTTTTCGCGCCTTTTTTGCGATTTCAAGGTCGAAAAACACATAGGCCCCAAAATGAAAGAAACGGCTGCCGCGCCAAAACTATGGCTTCAATCTTGATGAAAACAGTCTCTCCCATAATAACTCACGGGCTGCTTGTGTTTTTTAGGCCTTTGCAAGCTATCGGAAGTGTGTGCGCGGCAGGACAGACAAATCCATGTTTTCGCGACTTTTTTGCGATTTCAAGGTCGAAAAACACATAGGCCGCAAAATGAAAGAAACGGCTGGCGCGCCAAAACTATGGCTTCAAACTTGATGAAAACAGTCTTTCCCATAATAACTCACGGGCTGCTTGTGTTTTTTAGGCCTTTGCAAGCTATCGGAAGTGTGTGCGCGGCAGGAGAGACAAATCCATGTTTTCGCGACTTTTTTGCGATTTCAAGGTCGAAAAACACATAGGCCCCAAAATGAAAGAAACGGCTGCCGCGCCAAAACTATGGCTTCAAACTTGATGAAAACAGTCTCTCCCATAATAACTCACGGGCTGCTTGTGTTTTTTAGGCCTTTGCAAGCTATCGGAAGTGTGTGCGCGGCAGGAGAGACAAATCCATGTTTTCGCGACTTTTTTGCGATTTCAAGGTCGAAAAACACATAGGCCCCAAAATGAAAGAAACGGCTGCCGCGCCAAAACTATGGCTTCAAACTTGATGAAAACAGTCTCTCCCATAATAACTCACGGGCTGCTTGTGTTTTTTAGGCCTTTGCAAGCTATCGGAAGTGTGTGCGCGGCAGGAGAGACAAATCCATGTTTTCGCGCCTTTTTTGCGATTTCAAGGTCGAAAAACACATAGGCCCCAAAATGAAAGAAACGGCTGCCGCGCCAAAACTATGGCTTCAAACTTGATGAAAACAGTCTCTCCCATAATAACTCACGGGCTGCTTGTGTTTTTTAGGCCTTTGCAAGCTATCGGAAGTGTGTGCGCGGCAGGAGAGACAAATCCATGTTTTCGCGCCTTTTTTGCGATTTCAAGGTCGAAAAACACATAGGCCCCAAAATGAAAGAAACGGCTGGCGCGCCAAAACTATGGCTTCAAACTTGATGAAAACAGTCTCTCCCATATTAACTCACGGGCTGATTGTGTTTTTTAGGCCTTCGCAAGCTATCGGAAGTGTGTGCTCAGCAGGAGAGACAAATCTATGTTTTCGCGCCTGTTTTGCCATTTCCAGGTCGAAAAACACACAGAACCCAAAAATAAAGAAACGGCTGTCCAGCCAAAACTGAGGCTTCAAACTTGATGAAAACAGTCTCTCCCACAATAACTCAAGGGCCGCTTGTGTTTTTTAGGCCTTCGCAAGCTATCGGAAGTGTGTGCGCGGCAGGAGAGACAAATCCATGTTTTCGCGCATTTTTTGCGATTTCAAGGTCGAAAAACACATAGGCCCCAAAATGAAAGAAACGGCTGGCGCGCCAAAACTATGGCTTCAAACTTGATGAAAACAGTCTCTCCCATATTAACTCACGGGCTGATTGTGTTTTTTAGGCCTTCGCAAGCTATCGGAAGTGTGTGCTCAGCAGGAGAGACAAATCTATGTTTTCGCGCCTGTTTTGCCATTTCCAGGTCGAAAAACACACAGAACCCAAAAATAAAGAAACGGCTGTCCAGCCAAAACTGAGGCTTCAAACTTGATGAAAACAGTCTCTCCCACAATAACTCAAGGGCCGCTTGTGTTTTTTAGGCCTTCGCAAGCTATCGGAAGTGTGTGCGCGGCAGGAGAGACAAATCCATGTTTTCGCGCCTTTTTTGCGATTTCAAGGTCGAAAAACACATAGGCCCCAAAATGAAAGAAACGGCTGCCGCGCCAAAACTATGGCTTCAATCTTGATGAAAACAGTCTCTCCCATAATAACTCACGGGCTGCTTGTGTTTTTTAGGCCTTTGCAAGCTATCGGAAGTGTGTGCGCGGCAGGACAGACAAATCCATGTTTTCGCGACTTTTTTGCGATTTCAAGGTCGAAAAACACATAGGCCGCAAAATGAAAGAAACGGCTGGCGCGCCAAAACTATGGCTTCAAACTTGATGAAAACAGTCTTTCCCATAATAACTCACGGGCTGCTTGTGTTTTTTAGGCCTTTGCAAGCTATCGGAAGTGTGTGCGCGGCAGGAGAGACAAATCCATGTTTTCGCGACTTTTTTGCGATTTCAAGGTCGAAAAACACATAGGCCCCAAAATGAAAGAAACGGCTGCCGCGCCAAAACTATGGCTTCAAACTTGATGAAAACAGTCTCTCCCATAATAACTCACGGGCTGCTTGTGTTTTTTAGGCCTTTGCAAGCTATCGGAAGTGTGTGCGCGGCAGGACAGACAAATCCATGTTTTCGCGACTTTTTTGCGATTTCAAGGTCGAAAAACACATAGGCCCCAAAATGAAAGAAACGGCTGGCGCGCCAAAACTATGGCTTCAAACTTGATGAAAACAGTCTCTCCCATAATAACTCACGGGCTGCTTGTGTTTTTTAGGCCTTTGCAAGCTATCGGAAGTGTGTGCGCGGCAGGAGAGACAAATCCATGTTTTCGCGACTTTTTTGCGATTTCAAGGTCGAAAAACACATAGGCCCCAAAATGAAAGAAACGGCTGCCGCGCCAAAACTATGGCTTCAAACTTGATGAAAACAGTCTCTCCCATAATAACTCACGGGCTGCTTGTGTTTTTTAGGCCTTTGCAAGCTATCGGAAGTGTGTGCGCGGCAGGAGAGACAAATCCATGTTTTCGCGCCTTTTTTGCGATTTCAAGGTCGAAAAACACATAGGCCCCAAAATGAAAGAAACGGCTGCCGCGCCAAAACTATGGCTTCAAACTTGATGAAAACAGTCTCTCCCATAATAACTCACGGGCTGCTTGTGTTTTTTAGGCCTTTGCAAGCTATCGGAAGTGTGTGCGCGGCAGGAGAGACAAATCCATGTTTTCGCGCCTTTTTTGCGATTTCAAGGTCGAAAAACACATAGGCCCCAAAATGAAAGAAACGGCTGCCGCGCCAAAACTATGGCTTCAAACTTGATGAAAACAGTCTCTCCCATAATAACTCACGGGCTGCTTGTGTTTTTTAGGCCTTTGCAAGCTATCGGAAGTGTGTGCGCGGCAGGAGAGACAAATCCATGTTTTCGCGCCTTTTTTGCGATTTCAAGGTCGAAAAACACATAGGCCCCAAAATGAAAGAAACGGCTGGCGCGCCAAAACTATGGCTTCAAACTTGATGAAAACAGTCTCTCCCATATTAACTCACGGGCTGATTGTGTTTTTTAGGCCTTCGCAAGCTATCGGAAGTGTGTGCTCAGCAGGAGAGACAAATCTATGTTTTCGCGCCTGTTTTGCCATTTCCAGGTCGAAAAACACACAGAACCCAAAAATAAAGAAACGGCTGTCCAGCCAAAACTGAGGCTTCAAACTTGATGAAAACAGTCTCTCCCACAATAACTCAAGGGCCGCTTGTGTTTTTTAGGCCTTCGCAAGCTATCGGAAGTGTGTGCGCGGCAGGAGAGACAAATCCATGTTTTCGCGCATTTTTTGCGATTTCAAGGTCGAAAAACACATAGGCCCCAAAATGAAAGAAACAGCTGGCGCGCCAAAACTATGGCTTCAAACTTGATGAAAACAGTCTTTCCCATAATAACTCACGGGCTGCTTGTGTTTTTTAGGCCTTTGCAAGCTATCGGAAGTGTGTGCGCGGCAGGAGAGACAAATCCATGTTTTCGCGCCTTTTTTGCGATTTCAAGGTCGAAAAACACATAGGCCCCAAAATGAAAGAAACGGCTGCCGCGCCAAAACTATGGCTTCAAACTTGATGAAAACAGTCTCTCCCATAATAACTCACGGGCTGCTTGTGTTTTTTAGGCCTTTGCAAGCTATCGGAAGTGTGTGCGCGGCAGGAGAGACAAATCCATGTTTTCGCGCCTTTTTTGCGATTTCAAGGTCGAAAAACACATAGGCCCCAAAATGAAAGAAACGGCTGCCGCGCCAAAACTATGGCTTCAATCTTGATGAAAACAGTCTCTCCCATAATAACTCACGGGCTGCTTGTGTTTTTTAGGCCTTTGCAAGCTATCGGAAGTGTGTGCGCGGCAGGAGAGACAAATCCATGTTTTCGCGACTTTTTTGCGATTTCAAGGTCGAAAAACACATAGGCCCCAAAATGAAAGAAACGGCTGGCGCGCCAAAACTATGGCTTCAAACTTGATGAAAACAGTCTCTCCCATAATAACTCACGGGCTGCTTGTGTTTTTTAGGCCTTTGCAAGCTATCGGAAGTGTGTGCGCGGCAGGAGAGACAAATCCATGTTTTCGCGCCTTTTTTGCGATTTCAAGGTCGAAAAACACATAGGCCCCAAAATGAAAGAAACGGCTGCCGCGCCAAAACTATGGCTTCAATCTTGATGAAAACAGTCTCTCCCATAATAACTCACGGGCTGCTTGTGTTTTTTAGGCCTTTGCAAGCTATCGGAAGTGTGTGCGCGGCAGGACAGACAAATCCATGTTTTCGCGACTTTTTTGCGATTTCAAGGTCGAAAAACACATAGGCCCCAAAATGAAAGAAACGGCTGGCGCGCCAAAACTATGGCTTCAAACTTGATGAAAACAGTCTTTCCCATAATAACTCACGGGCTGCTTGTGTTTTTTAGGCCTTTGCAAGCTATCGGAAGTGTGTGCGCGGCAGGAGAGACAAATCCATGTTTTCGCGACTTTTTTGCGATTTCAAGGTCGAAAAACACATAGGCCCCAAAATGAAAGAAACGGCTGCCGCGCCAAAACTATGGCTTCAAACTTGATGAAAACAGTCTCTCCCATAATAACTCACGGGCTGCTTGTGTTTTTTAGGCCTTTGCAAGCTATCGGAAGTGTGTGCGCGGCAGGAGAGACAAATCCATGTTTTCGCGCCTTTTTTGCGATTTCAAGGTCGAAAAACACATAGGCCCCAAAATGAAAGAAACGGCTGCCGCGCCAAAACTATGGCTTGAAACTTGATGAAAACAGTCTCTCCCATAATAACTCAAGGGCTGCTTGTGTTTTTTAGGCCTTTGCAAGCTATCGGAAGTTGTGCGCGGCAGGAGAGACAAATCCATGTTTTCGCGCCTTTTTTGCGATTTCAAGGTCGAAAAACACATAGGCCCCAAAATGAAAGAAACGGCTGGGGCGCCAAAACTATGGCTTGAAACTTGATGAAAACAGTCTCTCCCATATTAACTCACGGGCTGATTGTGTTTTTTAGGCCTTCGCAAGCTATCGGAAGTGTGTGCGCAGCAGGAGAGACAAATCTATGTTTTCGCGCCTTTTTTGCCATTTCCAGGTCGAAAAAACACATAGAACCCAAAAATAAAGAAACGGCTGTCCAGCCAAAACTGAGGCTTCAAACTTGATGAAAACAGTCTCTCCCACAATAACTCAAGGGCCGCTTGTGTTTTTTAGGCCTTCGCAAGCTATCGGAAGTGTGTGCGCGGCAGGAGAGACAAATCCATGTTTTCGCGACTTTTTTGCGATTTCAAGGTCGAAAAACACATAGGCCCCAAAATGAAAGAAACGGCTGGCGCGCCAAAACTATGGCTTCAAACTTGATGAAAACAGTCTCTCCCATAATAACTCACGGGCTGCTTGTGTTTTTTAGGCCTTTGCAAGCTATCGGAAGTGTGTGCGCGGCAGGAGAGACAAATCCATGTTTTCGCGCCTTTTTTGCGATTTCAAGGTCGAAAAACACATAGGCCCCAAAATGAAAGAAACGGCTGCCGCGCCAAAACTATGGCTTCAATCTTGATGAAAACAGTCTCTCCCATAATAACTCACGGGCTGCTTGTGTTTTTTAGGCCTTTGCAAGCTATCGGAAGTGTGTGCGCGGCAGGACAGACAAATCCATGTTTTCGCGCCTTTTTTGCGATTTCAAGGTCGAAAAACACATAGGCCCCAAAATGAAAGAAACGGCTGGCGCGCCAAAACTATGGCTTCAAACTTGATGAAAACAGTCTTTCCCATAATAACTCACGGGCTGCTTGTGTTTTTTAGGCCTTTGCAAGCTATCGGAAGTGTGTGCGCGGCAGGAGAGACAAATCCATGTTTTCGCGACTTTTTTGCGATTTCAAGGTCGAAAAACACATAGGCCCCAAAATGAAAGAAACGGCTGCCGCGCCAAAACTATGGCTTCAAACTTGATGAAAACAGTCTCTCCCATAATAACTCACGGGCTGCTTGTGTTTTTTAGGCCTTTGCAAGCTATCGGAAGTGTGTGCGCGGCAGGAGAGACAAATCCATGTTTTCGCGCCTTTTTTGCGATTTCAAGGTCGAAAAACACATAGGCCCCAAAATGAAAGAAACGGCTGCCGCGCCAAAACTATGGCTTCAAACTTGATGAAAACAGTCTCTCCCATAATAACTCACGGGCTGCTTGTGTTTTTTAGGCCTTTGCAAGCTATCGGAAGTGTGTGCGCGGCAGGAGAGACAAATCCATGTTTTCGCGCCTTTTTTGCGATTTCAAGGTCGAAAAACACATAGGCCCCAAAATGAAAGAAACGGCTGGCGCGCCAAAACTATGGCTTCAAACTTGATGAAAACAGTCTCTCCCATATTAACTCACGGGCTGATTGTGTTTTTTAGGCCTTCGCAAGCTATCGGAAGTGTGTGCTCAGCAGGAGAGACAAATCTATGTTTTCGCGCCTGTTTTGCCATTTCCAGGTCGAAAAACACACAGAACCCAAAAATAAAGAAACGGCTGTCCAGCCAAAACTGAGGCTTCAAACTTGATGAAAACAGTCTCTCCCACAATAACTCAAGGGCCGCTTGTGTTTTTTAGGCCTTCGCAAGCTATCGGAAGTGTGTGCGCGGCAGGAGAGACAAATCCATGTTTTCGCGCCTTTTTTGCGATTTCAAGGTCGAAAAACACATAGGCCCCAAAATGAAAGAAACGGCTGCCGCGCCAAAACTATGGCTTCAATCTTGATGAAAACAGTCTCTCCCATAATAACTCACGGGCTGCTTGTGTTTTTTAGGCCTTTGCAAGCTATCGGAAGTGTGTGCGCGGCAGGACAGACAAATCCATGTTTTCGCGACTTTTTTGCGATTTCAAGGTCGAAAAACACATAGGCCGCAAAATGAAAGAAACGGCTGGCGCGCCAAAACTATGGCTTCAAACTTGATGAAAACAGTCTTTCCCATAATAACTCACGGGCTGCTTGTGTTTTTTAGGCCTTTACAAGCTATCGGAAGTGTGTGCGCGGCAGGAGAGACAAATCCATGTTTTCGCGACTTTTTTGCGATTTCAAGGTCGAAAAACACATAGGCCCCAAAATGAAAGAAACGGCTGCCGCGCCAAAACTATGGCTTCAAACTTGATGAAAACAGTCTCTCCCATAATAACTCACGGGCTGCTTGTGTTTTTTAGGCCTTTGCAAGCTATCGGAAGTGTGTGCGCGGCAGGAGAGACAAATCCATGTTTTCGCGCCTTTTTTGCGATTTCAAGGTCGAAAAACACATAGGCCCCAAAATGAAAGAAACGGCTGCCGCGCCAAAACTATGGCTTGAAACTTGATGAAAACAGTCTCTCCCATAATAACTCAAGGGCTGCTTGTGTTTTTTAGGCCTTTGCAAGCTATCGGAAGTTGTGCGCGGCAGGAGAGACAAATCCATGTTTTCGCGCCTTTTTTGCGATTTCAAGGTCGAAAAACACATAGGCCCCAAAATGAAAGAAACGGCTGGGGCGCCAAAACTATGGCTTGAAACTTGATGAAAACAGTCTCTCCCATATTAACTCACGGGCTGATTGTGTTTTTTAGGCCTTCGCAAGCTATCGGAAGTGTGTGCGCAGCAGGAGAGACAAATCTATGTTTTCGCGCCTTTTTTGCCATTTCCAGGTCGAAAAAACACATAGAACCCAAAAATAAAGAAACGGCTGTCCAGCCAAAACTGAGGCTTCAAACTTGATGAAAACAGTCTCTCCCACAATAACTCAAGGGCCGCTTGTGTTTTTTAGGCCTTCGCAAGCTATCGGAAGTGTGTGCGCGGCAGGAGAGACAAATCCATGTTTTCGCGACTTTTTTGCGATTTCAAGGTCGAAAAACACATAGGCCCCAAAATGAAAGAAACGGCTGGCGCGCCAAAACTATGGCTTCAAACTTGATGAAAACAGTCTTTCCCATAATAACTCACGGGCTGCTTGTGTTTTTTAGGCCTTTGCAAGTTATCGGAAGTGTGTGCGAGGCAGGAGAGACAAATCCATGTTTTCGCGACTGTTTTTGCGATTTCAAGGTCGAAAAACAAATAGGCCCCAAAATGAAAGAAACGGCTGCCGCGCCAAAACTATGGCTTCAAACTTGATGAAAACAGTCTCTCCCATAATAACTCACGGGCTGCTTGTGTTTTTTAGGCCTTTGCAAGCTATCGGAAGTGTGTGCGCGGCAGGAGAGACAAATCCATGTTTTCGCGCCTTTTTTGCGATTTCAAGGTCGAAAAACACATAGGCCCCAAAATGAAAGAAACGGCTGGGGCGCCAAAACTATGGCTTGAAACTTGATGAAAACAGTCTCTCCCATAATAACTCAAGGGCTGCTTGTGTTTTTTAGGCCTTTGCAAGCTATCGGAAGTTGTGCGCGGCAGGAGAGACAAATCCATGTTTTCGCGCCTTTTTTGCGATTTCAAGGTCGAAAAACACATAGGCCCCAAAATGAAAGAAACGGCTGGGGCGCCAAAACTATGGCTTGAAACTTGATGAAAACAGTCTCTCCCATATTAACTCACGGGCTGATTGTGTTTTTTAGGCCTTCGCAAGCTATCGGAAGTGTGTGCGCAGCAGGAGAGACAAATCTATGTTTTCGCGCCTTTTTTGCCATTTCCAGGTCGAAAAAACACATAGAACCCAAAAATAAAGAAACGGCTGTCCAGCCAAAACTGAGGCTTCAAACTTGATGAAAACAGTCTCTCCCACAATAACTCAAGGGCCGCTTGTGTTTTTTAGGCCTTCGCAAGCTATCGGAAGTGTGTGCGCGTCAGGAGAGACAAATCCATGTTTTCGTGCATTTTTTGCGATTTCAAGGTCGAAAAACACATAGGCCCCAAAATGAAAGAAACGGCTGCCGCGCCAAAACTATGGCTTCAATCTTGATGAAAACAGTCTCTCCCATAATAACTCAAGGGCTGCTTGTGTTTTTTAGGCCTTTGCAAGCTATCGGAAGTTGTGCGCGGCAGGAGAGACAAATCCATGTTTTCGCGCCTTTTTTGCGATTTCAAGGTCGAAAAACACATAGGCCCCAAAATGAAAGAAACGGCTGGCGCGCCAAAACTATAGCTTCAAACTTGATGAAAACAGTCTTTCCCATAATAACTCACGGTCTGCTTGTGTTTTTTAGGCCTTTGCAAGCTATCGGAAGTGTGTGCGCGGCAGGAGAGACAAATCCATGTTTTCGCGCCTTTTTTGCGATTTCAAGGTCGAAAAACACATAGGCCCCAAAATGAAAGAAACGGCTGCCGCGCCAAAACTATGGCTTCAAACTTGATGAAAACAGTCTCTCCCATAATAACTCACGGGCTGCTTGTGTTTTTTAGGCCTTTGCAAGCTATTGGAAGTGTGTGCGCGGCAGGAGAGACAAATCCATGTTTTCGCGCCTTTTTTGCGATTTCAAGGTCGAAAAACACATAGGCCCCAAAATGAAAGAAACGGCTGCCGCGCCAAAACTATGGCTTCAATCTTGATGAAAACAGTCTCTCCCATAATAACTCATGGGCTGCTTGTGTTTTTTAGGCCTTTGCAAGCTATCGGAAGTGTGTGCGCGGCAGGAGAGACAAATCCATGTTTTCGCGCCTTTTTTGCGATTTCAAGGTCGAAAAACACATAGGCCCCAAAATGAAAGAAACGGCTGGGGCGCCAAAACTATGGCTTGAAACTTGATGAAAACAGTCTCTCCCATAATAACTCAAGGGCTGCTTGTGTTTTTTAGGCCTTTGCAAGCTATCGGAAGTTGTGCGCGGCAGGAGAGACAAATCCATGTTTTCGCGCCTTTTTTGCGATTTCAAGGTCGAAAAACACATAGGCCCCAAAATGAAAGAAACGGCTGGCGCGCCAAAACTATGGCTTCAAACTTGATGAAAACAGTCTTTCCCATAATAACTCACGGGCTGCTTGTGTTTTTTAGGCCTTTGCAAGCTATCGGAAGTGTGTGCGCGGCAGGAGAGACAAATCCATGTTTTCGCGCCTTTTTTGCGATTTCAAGGTCGAAAAACACATAGGCCCCAAAATGAAAGAAACGGCTGCCGCGCCAAAACTATGGCTTCAAACTTGATGAAAACAGTCTCTCCCATAATAACTCACGGGCTGCTTGTGTTTTTTAGGCCTTTGCAAGCTATCGGAAGTGTGTGCGCGGCAGGAGAGACAAATCCATGTTTTCGCGCCTTTTTTGCGATTTCAAGGTCGAAAAACACATAGGCCCCAAAATGAAAGAAACGGCTGCCGCGCCAAAACTATGGCTTCAATCTTGATGAAAACAGTCTCTCCCATAATAACTCATGGGCTGCTTGTGTTTTTTAGGCCTTTGCAAGCTATCGGAAGTGTGTGCGCGGCAGGACAGACAAATCCATGTTTTCGCGCCTTTTTTGCGATTTCAAGATCGAAAAACACATAGGCCCCAAAATGAAAGAAACGGCTGGCGCGCCAAAACTATGGCTTCAAACTTGATGAAAACAGTCTCTCCCATATTAACTCACGGGCTGATTGTGTTTTTTAGGCCTTCGCAAGCTATCGGAAGTGTGTGCTCAGCAGGAGAGACAAATCCATGTTTTCGCGCCTTTTTTGCGATTTCAAGGTCGAAAAACACATAGGCCCCAAAATGAAAGAAACGGCTGCCGCGCCAAAACTATGGCTTCAAACTTGATGAAAACAGTCTCTCCCATAATAACTCACGGGCTGCTTGTGTTTTTTAGGCCTTTGCAAGCTATCGGAAGTGTGTGCGCGGCAGGACAGACAAATCCATGTTTTCGCGCCTTTTTTGCGATTTCAAGATCGAAAAACACATAGGCCCCAAAATGAAAGAAACGGCTGGCGCGCCAAAACTATGGCTTCAAACTTGATGAAAACAGTCTCTCCCATATTAACTCACGGGCTGATTGTGTTTTTTAGGCCTTCGCAAGCTATCGGAAGTGTGTGCTCAGCAGGAGAGACAAATCCATGTTTTCGCGCCTTTTTTGCGATTTCAAGGTCGAAAAACACATAGGCCCCAAAATGAAAGAAACGGCTGGCGCGCCAAAACTATGGCTTCAAACTTGATGAAAACAGTCTCTCCCATAATAACTCACGGGCTGCTTGTGTTTTTTAGGCCTTTGCAAGCTATCGGAAGTGTGTGCGCGGCAGGAGAGACAAATCCATGTTTTCGCGCATTTTTTGCGATTTCAAGGTCGAAAAACACATAGGCCCCAAAATGAAAGAAACGGCTGCCGCGCCAAAACTATGGCTTGAAACTTGATGAAAACAGTCTCTCCCATAATAACTCAAGGGCTGCTTGTGTTTTTTAGGCCTTTGCAAGCTATCGGAAGTTGTGCGCGGCAGGAGAGACAAATCCATGTTTTCGCGCCTTTTTTGCGATTTCAAGGTCGAAAAACACATAGGCCCCAAAATGAAAGAAACGGCTGGGGCGCCAAAACTATGGCTTGAAACTTGATGAAAACAGTCTCTCCCATATTAACTCACGGGCTGATTGTGTTTTTTAGGCCTTCGCAAGCTATCGGAAGTGTGTGCGCAGCAGGAGAGACAAATCTATGTTTTCGCGCCTTTTTTGCCATTTCCAGGTCGAAAAAACACATAGAACCCAAAAATAAAGAAACGGCTGTCCAGCCAAAACTGAGGCTTCAAACTTGATGAAAACAGTCTCTCCCACAATAACTCAAGGGCCGCTTGTGTTTTTTAGGCCTTCGCAAGCTATCGGAAGTGTGTGCGCGGCAGGAGAGACAAATCCATGTTTTCGCGACTTTTTTGCGATTTCAAGGTCGAAAAACACATAGGCCCCAAAATGAAAGAAACGGCTGGCGCGCCAAAACTATGGCTTCAAACTTGATGAAAACAGTCTTTCCCATAATAACTCACGGGCTGCTTGTGTTTTTTAGGCCTTTGCAAGTTATCGGAAGTGTGTGCGAGGCAGGAGAGACAAATCCATGTTTTCGCGACTTTTTTGCGATTTCAAGGTCGAAAAACAAATAGGCCCCAAAATGAAAGAAACGGCTGCCGCGCCAAAACTATGGCTTGAAACTTGATGAAAACAGTCTCTCCCATAATAACTCAAGGGCTGCTTGTGTTTTTTAGGCCTTTGCAAGCTATCGGAAGTTGTGCGCGGTAGGAGAGACAAATCCATGTTTTCGCGCCTTTTTTGCGATTTCAAGGTCGAAAAACACATAGGCCCCAAAATGAAAGAAACGGCTGGGGCGCCAAAACTATGGCTTGAAACTTGATGAAAACAGTCTCTCCCATATTAACTCACGGGCTGATTGTGTTTTTTAGGCCTTCGCAAGCTATCGGAAGTGTGTGCGCAGCAGGAGAGACAAATCTATGTTTTCGCGCCTTTTTTGCCATTTCCAGGTCGAAAAAACACATAGAACCCAAAAATAAAGAAACGGCTGTCCAGCCAAAACTGAGGCTTCAAACTTGATGAAAACAGTCTCTCCCACAATAACTCAAGGGCCGCTTGTGTTTTTTAGGCCTTCGCAAGCTATCGGAAGTGTGTGCGCGTCAGGAGAGACAAATCCATGTTTTCGTGCATTTTTTGCGATTTCAAGGTCGAAAAACACATAGGCCCCAAAATGAAAGAAACGGCTGCCGCGCCAAAACTATGGCTTCAATCTTGATGAAAACAGTCTTTCCCATAATAACTCACGGTCTGCTTGTGTTTTTTAGGCCTTTGCAAGCTATCGGAAGTGTGTGCGCGGCAGGAGAGACAAATCCATGTTTTCGCGCCTTTTTTGCGATTTCAAGGTCGAAAAACACATAGGCCCCAAAATGAAAGAAACGGCTGCCGCGCCAAAACTATGGCTTCAAACTTGATGAAAACAGTCTTTCCCATAATAACTCACGGGCTGCTTGTGTTTTTTAGGCCTTTGCAAGTTATCGGAAGTGTGTGCGAGGCAGGAGAGACAAATCCATGTTTTCGCGACTTTTTTGCGATTTCAAGGTCGAAAAACAAATAGGCCCCAAAATGAAAGAAACGGCTGCCGCGCCAAAACTATGGCTTGAAACTTGATGAAAACAGTCTCTCCCATAATAACTCAAGGGCTGCTTGTGTTTTTTAGGCCTTTGCAAGCTATCGGAAGTTGTGCGCGGCAGGAGAGACAAATCCATGTTTTCGCGCCTTTTTTGCGATTTCAAGGTCGAAAAACACATAGGCCCCAAAATGAAAGAAACGGCTGGGGCGCCAAAACTATGGCTTGAAACTTGATGAAAACAGTCTCTCCCATATTAACTCACGGGCTGATTGTGTTTTTTAGGCCTTCGCAAGCTATCGGAAGTGTGTGCGCAGCAGGAGAGACAAATCTATGTTTTCGCGCCTTTTTTGCCATTTCCAGGTCGAAAAAACACATAGAACCCAAAAATAAAGAAACGGCTGTCCAGCCAAAACTGAGGCTTCAAACTTGATGAAAACAGTCTCTCCCACAATAACTCAAGGGCCGCTTGTGTTTTTTAGGCCTTCGCAAGCTATCGGAAGTGTGTGCGCGTCAGGAGAGACAAATCCATGTTTTCGTGCATTTTTTGCGATTTCAAGGTCGAAAAACACATAGGCCCCAAAATGAAAGAAACGGCTGCCGCGCCAAAACTATGGCTTCAATCTTGATGAAAACAGTCTCTCCCATAATAACTCAAGGGCTGCTTGTGTTTTTTAGGCCTTTGCAAGCTATCGGAAGTTGTGCGCGGCAGGAGAGACAAATCCATGTTTTCGCGCCTTTTTTGCGATTTCAAGGTCGAAAAACACATAGGCCCCAAAATGAAAGAAACGGCTGGCGCGCCAAAACTATAGCTTCAAACTTGATGAAAACAGTCTTTCCCATAATAACTCACGGTCTGCTTGTGTTTTTTAGGCCTTTGCAAGCTATCGGAAGTGTGTGCGCGGCAGGAGAGACAAATCCATGTTTTCGCGCCTTTTTTGCGATTTCAAGGTCGAAAAACACATAGGCCCCAAAATGAAAGAAACGGCTGCCGCGCCAAAACTATGGCTTCAAACTTGATGAAAACAGTCTCTCCCATAATAACTCACGGGCTGCTTGTGTTTTTTAGGCCTTTGCAAGCTATTGGAAGTGTGTGCGCGGCAGGAGAGACAAATCCATGTTTTCGCGCCTTTTTTGCGATTTCAAGGTCGAAAAACACATAGGCCCCAAAATGAAAGAAACGGCTGCCGCGCCAAAACTATGGCTTCAATCTTGATGAAAACAGTCTCTCCCATAATAACTCATGGGCTGCTTGTGTTTTTTAGGCCTTTGCAAGCTATCGGAAGTGTGTGCGCGGCAGGAGAGACAAATCCATGTTTTCGCGCCTTTTTTGCGATTTCAAGGTCGAAAAACACATAGGCCCCAAAATGAAAGAAACGGCTGGGGCGCCAAAACTATGGCTTGAAACTTGATGAAAACAGTCTCTCCCATAATAACTCAAGGGCTGCTTGTGTTTTTTAGGCCTTTGCAAGCTATCGGAAGTTGTGCGCGGCAGGAGAGACAAATCCATGTTTTCGCGCCTTTTTTGCGATTTCAAGGTCGAAAAACACATAGGCCCCAAAATGAAAGAAACGGCTGGCGCGCCAAAACTATGGCTTCAAACTTGATGAAAACAGTCTTTCCCATAATAACTCACGGGCTGCTTGTGTTTTTTAGGCCTTTGCAAGCTATCGGAAGTGTGTGCGCGGCAGGAGAGACAAATCCATGTTTTCGCGCCTTTTTTGCGATTTCAAGGTCGAAAAACACATAGGCCCCAAAATGAAAGAAACGGCTGCCGCGCCAAAACTATGGCTTCAAACTTGATGAAAACAGTCTCTCCCATAATAACTCACGGGCTGCTTGTGTTTTTTAGGCCTTTGCAAGCTATCGGAAGTGTGTGCGCGGCAGGAGAGACAAATCCATGTTTTCGCGCCTTTTTTGCGATTTCAAGGTCGAAAAACACATAGGCCCCAAAATGAAAGAAACGGCTGCCGCGCCAAAACTATGGCTTCAATCTTGATGAAAACAGTCTCTCCCATAATAACTCATGGGCTGCTTGTGTTTTTTAGGCCTTTGCAAGCTATCGGAAGTGTGTGCGCGGCAGGACAGACAAATCCATGTTTTCGCGCCTTTTTTGCGATTTCAAGATCGAAAAACACATAGGCCCCAAAATGAAAGAAACGGCTGGCGCGCCAAAACTATGGCTTCAAACTTGATGAAAACAGTCTCTCCCATATTAACTCACGGGCTGATTGTGTTTTTTAGGCCTTCGCAAGCTATCGGAAGTGTGTGCTCAGCAGGAGAGACAAATCCATGTTTTCGCGCCTTTTTTGCGATTTCAAGGTCGAAAAACACATAGGCCCCAAAATGAAAGAAACGGCTGCCGCGCCAAAACTATGGCTTCAAACTTGATGAAAACAGTCTCTCCCATAATAACTCACGGGCTGCTTGTGTTTTTTAGGCCTTTGCAAGCTATCGGAAGTGTGTGCGCGGCAGGACAGACAAATCCATGTTTTCGCGCCTTTTTTGCGATTTCAAGATCGAAAAACACATAGGCCCCAAAATGAAAGAAACGGCTGGCGCGCCAAAACTATGGCTTCAAACTTGATGAAAACAGTCTCTCCCATATTAACTCACGGGCTGATTGTGTTTTTTAGGCCTTCGCAAGCTATCGGAAGTGTGTGCTCAGCAGGAGAGACAAATCCATGTTTTCGCGCCTTTTTTGCGATTTCAAGGTCGAAAAACACATAGGCCCCAAAATGAAAGAAACGGCTGGCGCGCCAAAACTATGGCTTCAAACTTGATGAAAACAGTCTCTCCCATAATAACTCACGGGCTGCTTGTGTTTTTTAGGCCTTTGCAAGCTATCGGAAGTGTGTGCGCGGCAGGAGAGACAAATCCATGTTTTCGCGCATTTTTTGCGATTTCAAGGTCGAAAAACACATAGGCCCCAAAATGAAAGAAACGGCTGCCGCGCCAAAACTATGGCTTGAAACTTGATGAAAACAGTCTCTCCCATAATAACTCAAGGGCTGCTTGTGTTTTTTAGGCCTTTGCAAGCTATCGGAAGTTGTGCGCGGCAGGAGAGACAAATCCATGTTTTCGCGCCTTTTTTGCGATTTCAAGGTCGAAAAACACATAGGCCCCAAAATGAAAGAAACGGCTGGGGCGCCAAAACTATGGCTTGAAACTTGATGAAAACAGTCTCTCCCATATTAACTCACGGGCTGATTGTGTTTTTTAGGCCTTCGCAAGCTATCGGAAGTGTGTGCGCAGCAGGAGAGACAAATCTATGTTTTCGCGCCTTTTTTGCCATTTCCAGGTCGAAAAAACACATAGAACCCAAAAATAAAGAAACGGCTGTCCAGCCAAAACTGAGGCTTCAAACTTGATGAAAACAGTCTCTCCCACAATAACTCAAGGGCCGCTTGTGTTTTTTAGGCCTTCGCAAGCTATCGGAAGTGTGTGCGCGGCAGGAGAGACAAATCCATGTTTTCGCGACTTTTTTGCGATTTCAAGGTCGAAAAACACATAGGCCCCAAAATGAAAGAAACGGCTGGCGCGCCAAAACTATGGCTTCAAACTTGATGAAAACAGTCTTTCCCATAATAACTCACGGGCTGCTTGTGTTTTTTAGGCCTTTGCAAGTTATCGGAAGTGTGTGCGAGGCAGGAGAGACAAATCCATGTTTTCGCGACTTTTTTGCGATTTCAAGGTCGAAAAACAAATAGGCCCCAAAATGAAAGAAACGGCTGCCGCGCCAAAACTATGGCTTGAAACTTGATGAAAACAGTCTCTCCCATAATAACTCAAGGGCTGCTTGTGTTTTTTAGGCCTTTGCAAGCTATCGGAAGTTGTGCGCGGTAGGAGAGACAAATCCATGTTTTCGCGCCTTTTTTGCGATTTCAAGGTCGAAAAACACATAGGCCCCAAAATGAAAGAAACGGCTGGGGCGCCAAAACTATGGCTTGAAACTTGATGAAAACAGTCTCTCCCATATTAACTCACGGGCTGATTGTGTTTTTTAGGCCTTCGCAAGCTATCGGAAGTGTGTGCGCAGCAGGAGAGACAAATCTATGTTTTCGCGCCTTTTTTGCCATTTCCAGGTCGAAAAAACACATAGAACCCAAAAATAAAGAAACGGCTGTCCAGCCAAAACTGAGGCTTCAAACTTGATGAAAACAGTCTCTCCCACAATAACTCAAGGGCCGCTTGTGTTTTTTAGGCCTTCGCAAGCTATCGGAAGTGTGTGCGCGTCAGGAGAGACAAATCCATGTTTTCGTGCATTTTTTGCGATTTCAAGGTCGAAAAACACATAGGCCCCAAAATGAAAGAAACGGCTGCCGCGCCAAAACTATGGCTTCAATCTTGATGAAAACAGTCTTTCCCATAATAACTCACGGTCTGCTTGTGTTTTTTAGGCCTTTGCAAGCTATCGGAAGTGTGTGCGCGGCAGGAGAGACAAATCCATGTTTTCGCGCCTTTTTTGCGATTTCAAGGTCGAAAAACACATAGGCCCCAAAATGAAAGAAACGGCTGCCGCGCCAAAACTATGGCTTCAAACTTGATGAAAACAGTCTTTCCCATAATAACTCACGGGCTGCTTGTGTTTTTTAGGCCTTTGCAAGTTATCGGAAGTGTGTGCGAGGCAGGAGAGACAAATCCATGTTTTCGCGACTTTTTTGCGATTTCAAGGTCGAAAAACAAATAGGCCCCAAAATGAAAGAAACGGCTGCCGCGCCAAAACTATGGCTTGAAACTTGATGAAAACAGTCTCTCCCATAATAACTCAAGGGCTGCTTGTGTTTTTTAGGCCTTTGCAAGCTATCGGAAGTTGTGCGCGGCAGGAGAGACAAATCCATGTTTTCGCGCCTTTTTTGCGATTTCAAGGTCGAAAAACACATAGGCCCCAAAATGAAAGAAACGGCTGGGGCGCCAAAACTATGGCTTGAAACTTGATGAAAACAGTCTCTCCCATATTAACTCACGGGCTGATTGTGTTTTTTAGGCCTTCGCAAGCTATCGGAAGTGTGTGCGCAGCAGGAGAGACAAATCTATGTTTTCGCGCCTTTTTTGCCATTTCCAGGTCGAAAAAACACATAGAACCCAAAAATAAAGAAACGGCTGTCCAGCCAAAACTGAGGCTTCAAACTTGATGAAAACAGTCTCTCCCACAATAACTCAAGGGCCGCTTGTGTTTTTTAGGCCTTCGCAAGCTATCGGAAGTGTGTGCGCGTCAGGAGAGACAAATCCATGTTTTCGTGCATTTTTTGCGATTTCAAGGTCGAAAAACACATAGGCCCCAAAATGAAAGAAACGGCTGCCGCGCCAAAACTATGGCTTCAATCTTGATGAAAACAGTCTCTCCCATAATAACTCAAGGGCTGCTTGTGTTTTTTAGGCCTTTGCAAGCTATCGGAAGTTGTGCGCGGCAGGAGAGACAAATCCATGTTTTCGCGCCTTTTTTGCGATTTCAAGGTCGAAAAACACATAGGCCCCAAAATGAAAGAAACGGCTGGCGCGCCAAAACTATAGCTTCAAACTTGATGAAAACAGTCTTTCCCATAATAACTCACGGTCTGCTTGTGTTTTTTAGGCCTTTGCAAGCTATCGGAAGTGTGTGCGCGGCAGGAGAGACAAATCCATGTTTTCGCGCCTTTTTTGCGATTTCAAGGTCGAAAAACACATAGGCCCCAAAATGAAAGAAACGGCTGCCGCGCCAAAACTATGGCTTCAAACTTGATGAAAACAGTCTCTCCCATAATAACTCACGGGCTGCTTGTGTTTTTTAGGCCTTTGCAAGCTATTGGAAGTGTGTGCGCGGCAGGAGAGACAAATCCATGTTTTCGCGCCTTTTTTGCGATTTCAAGGTCGAAAAACACATAGGCCCCAAAATGAAAGAAACGGCTGCCGCGCCAAAACTATGGCTTCAATCTTGATGAAAACAGTCTCTCCCATAATAACTCATGGGCTGCTTGTGTTTTTTAGGCCTTTGCAAGCTATCGGAAGTGTGTGCGCGGCAGGAGAGACAAATCCATGTTTTCGCGCCTTTTTTGCGATTTCAAGGTCGAAAAACACATAGGCCCCAAAATGAAAGAAACGGCTGGGGCGCCAAAACTATGGCTTGAAACTTGATGAAAACAGTCTCTCCCATAATAACTCAAGGGCTGCTTGTGTTTTTTAGGCCTTTGCAAGCTATCGGAAGTTGTGCGCGGCAGGAGAGACAAATCCATGTTTTCGCGCCTTTTTTGCGATTTCAAGGTCGAAAAACACATAGGCCCCAAAATGAAAGAAACGGCTGGCGCGCCAAAACTATGGCTTCAAACTTGATGAAAACAGTCTTTCCCATAATAACTCACGGGCTGCTTGTGTTTTTTAGGCCTTTGCAAGCTATCGGAAGTGTGTGCGCGGCAGGAGAGACAAATCCATGTTTTCGCGCCTTTTTTGCGATTTCAAGGTCGAAAAACACATAGGCCCCAAAATGAAAGAAACGGCTGCCGCGCCAAAACTATGGCTTCAAACTTGATGAAAACAGTCTCTCCCATAATAACTCACGGGCTGCTTGTGTTTTTTAGGCCTTTGCAAGCTATCGGAAGTGTGTGCACGGCAGGAGAGACAAATCCATGTTTTCGCGCCTTTTTTGCGATTTCAAGGTCGAAAAACACATAGGCCCCAAAATGAAAGAAACGGCTGCCGCGCCAAAACTATGGCTTCAATCTTGATGAAAACAGTCTCTCCCATAATAACTCATGGGCTGCTTGTGTTTTTTAGGCCTTTGCAAGCTATCGGAAGTGTGTGCGCGGCAGGACAGACAAATCCATGTTTTCGCGCCTTTTTTGCGATTTCAAGATCGAAAAACACATAGGCCCCAAAATGAAAGAAACGGCTGGCGCGCCAAAACTATGGCTTCAAACTTGATGAAAACAGTCTCTCCCATATTAACTCACGGGCTGATTGTGTTTTTTAGGCCTTCGCAAGCTATCGGAAGTGTGTGCTCAGCAGGAGAGACAAATCCATGTTTTCGCGCCTTTTTTGCGATTTCAAGGTCGAAAAACACATAGGCCCCAAAATGAAAGAAACGGCTGCCGCGCCAAAACTATGGCTTCAATCTTGATGAAAACAGTCTTTCCCATAATAACTCACGGTCTGCTTGTGTTTTTTAGGCCTTTGCAAGCTATCGGAAGTGTGTGCGCGGCAGGAGAGACAAATCCATGTTTTCGCGCCTTTTTTGCGATTTCAAGGTCGAAAAACACATAGGCCCCAAAATGAAAGAAACGGCTGCCGCGCCAAAACTATGGCTTCAAACTTGATGAAAACAGTCTTTCCCATAATAACTCACGGGCTGCTTGTGTTTTTTAGGCCTTTGCAAGTTATCGGAAGTGTGTGCGAGGCAGGAGAGACAAATCCATGTTTTCGCGACTTTTTTGCGATTTCAAGGTCGAAAAACAAATAGGCCCCAAAATGAAAGAAACGGCTGCCGCGCCAAAACTATGGCTTGAAACTTGATGAAAACAGTCTCTCCCATAATAACTCAAGGGCTGCTTGTGTTTTTTAGGCCTTTGCAAGCTATCGGAAGTTGTGCGCGGCAGGAGAGACAAATCCATGTTTTCGCGCCTTTTTTGCGATTTCAAGGTCGAAAAACACATAGGCCCCAAAATGAAAGAAACGGCTGGGGCGCCAAAACTATGGCTTGAAACTTGATGAAAACAGTCTCTCCCATATTAACTCACGGGCTGATTGTGTTTTTTAGGCCTTCGCAAGCTATCGGAAGTGTGTGCGCAGCAGGAGAGACAAATCTATGTTTTCGCGCCTTTTTTGCCATTTCCAGGTCGAAAAAACACATAGAACCCAAAAATAAAGAAACGGCTGTCCAGCCAAAACTGAGGCTTCAAACTTGATGAAAACAGTCTCTCCCACAATAACTCAAGGGCCGCTTGTGTTTTTTAGGCCTTCGCAAGCTATCGGAAGTGTGTGCGCGTCAGGAGAGACAAATCCATGTTTTCGTGCATTTTTTGCGATTTCAAGGTCGAAAAACACATAGGCCCCAAAATGAAAGAAACGGCTGCCGCGCCAAAACTATGGCTTCAATCTTGATGAAAACAGTCTCTCCCATAATAACTCAAGGGCTGCTTGTGTTTTTTAGGCCTTTGCAAGCTATCGGAAGTTGTGCGCGGCAGGAGAGACAAATCCATGTTTTCGCGCCTTTTTTGCGATTTCAAGGTCGAAAAACACATAGGCCCCAAAATGAAAGAAACGGCTGGCGCGCCAAAACTATAGCTTCAAACTTGATGAAAACAGTCTTTCCCATAATAACTCACGGTCTGCTTGTGTTTTTTAGGCCTTTGCAAGCTATCGGAAGTGTGTGCGCGGCAGGAGAGACAAATCCATGTTTTCGCGCCTTTTTTGCGATTTCAAGGTCGAAAAACACATAGGCCCCAAAATGAAAGAAACGGCTGCCGCGCCAAAACTATGGCTTCAAACTTGATGAAAACAGTCTCTCCCATAATAACTCACGGGCTGCTTGTGTTTTTTAGGCCTTTGCAAGCTATTGGAAGTGTGTGCGCGGCAGGAGAGACAAATCCATGTTTTCGCGCCTTTTTTGCGATTTCAAGGTCGAAAAACACATAGGCCCCAAAATGAAAGAAACGGCTGCCGCGCCAAAACTATGGCTTCAATCTTGATGAAAACAGTCTCTCCCATAATAACTCATGGGCTGCTTGTGTTTTTTAGGCCTTTGCAAGCTATCGGAAGTGTGTGCGCGGCAGGAGAGACAAATCCATGTTTTCGCGCCTTTTTTGCGATTTCAAGGTCGAAAAACACATAGGCCCCAAAATGAAAGAAACGGCTGGGGCGCCAAAACTATGGCTTGAAACTTGATGAAAACAGTCTCTCCCATAATAACTCAAGGGCTGCTTGTGTTTTTTAGGCCTTTGCAAGCTATCGGAAGTTGTGCGCGGCAGGAGAGACAAATCCATGTTTTCGCGCCTTTTTTGCGATTTCAAGGTCGAAAAACACATAGGCCCCAAAATGAAAGAAACGGCTGGCGCGCCAAAACTATGGCTTCAAACTTGATGAAAACAGTCTTTCCCATAATAACTCACGGGCTGCTTGTGTTTTTTAGGCCTTTGCAAGCTATCGGAAGTGTGTGCGCGGCAGGAGAGACAAATCCATGTTTTCGCGCCTTTTTTGCGATTTCAAGGTCGAAAAACACATAGGCCCCAAAATGAAAGAAACGGCTGCCGCGCCAAAACTATGGCTTCAAACTTGATGAAAACAGTCTCTCCCATAATAACTCACGGGCTGCTTGTGTTTTTTAGGCCTTTGCAAGCTATCGGAAGTGTGTGCACGGCAGGAGAGACAAATCCATGTTTTCGCGCCTTTTTTGCGATTTCAAGGTCGAAAAACACATAGGCCCCAAAATGAAAGAAACGGCTGCCGCGCCAAAACTATGGCTTCAATCTTGATGAAAACAGTCTCTCCCATAATAACTCATGGGCTGCTTGTGTTTTTTAGGCCTTTGCAAGCTATCGGAAGTGTGTGCGCGGCAGGACAGACAAATCCATGTTTTCGCGCCTTTTTTGCGATTTCAAGATCGAAAAACACATAGGCCCCAAAATGAAAGAAACGGCTGGCGCGCCAAAACTATGGCTTCAAACTTGATGAAAACAGTCTCTCCCATATTAATTCACGGGCTGATTGTGTTTTTTAGGCCTTCGCAAGCTATCGGAAGTGTGTGCTCAGCAGGAGAGACAAATCCATGTTTTCGCGCCTTTTTTGCGATTTCAAGGTCGAAAAACACATAGGCCCCAAAATGAAAGAAACGGCTGCAGCGCCAAAACTATGGCTTCAAACTTGATGAAAACAGTCTCTCCCATAATAACTCACGGGCTGCTTGTGTTTTTTAGGCCTTTGCAAGCTATCGGAAGTGTGTGCGCGGCAGGACAGACAAATCCATGTTTTCGCGCCTTTTTTGCGATTTCAAGATCGAAAAACACATAGGCCCCAAAATGAAAGAAACGGCTGGCGCGCCAAAACTATGGCTTCAAACTTGATGAAAACAGTCTCTCCCATATTAACTCACGGGCTGATTGTGTTTTTTAGGCCTTCGCAAGCTATCGGAAGTGTGTGCTCAGCAGGAGAGACAAATCCATGTTTTCGCGCCTTTTTTGCGATTTCCAGGTCGAAAAACACAAAGGCCCCAAAAATAAAGAAACGGCTGTCCAGCCAAAACTGAGGCTTCAAACTTGATGAAAACAGTCTCTCCCATAATAACTCACGGTCTGCTTGTGTTTTTTAGGCCTTCGCAAGCTATCGGAAGTGTGTGAGCGGCAGGAGAGACAAATCCATGTTTTCGCGCCTTTTTTGCGATTTCAAGGTCGAAAAACACATAGGCCCCAAAATGAAAGAAACGGCTGCCGCGCCAAAACTATGGCTTCAAACTTGATGAAAACAGTCTCTCCCATATTAACTCACGGGCTGATTGTGTTTTTTAGGCCTTCGCAAGCTATCGGAAGTGTGTGCGCAGCAGGAGAGACAAATCTATGTTTTTGCGCCTGTTTTGCCATTTCCAGGTCGAAAAACACACAGACCCCAAAAATAAAGAAACGGCTGTCCAGCCAAAACTGAGGCTTCAAACTTGATGAAAACAGTCTCTCCCACAATAACTCAAGGGCCGCTTGTGTTTTTTAGGCCTTTGCAAGCTATCGGAAGTGTGTGCGCGGCAGGAGAGACAAATCCATGTTTTCGCGCCTTTTTTGCGATTTCAAGGTCGAAAAACACATAGGCCCCAAAATGAAAGAAACGGCTGGCGCGCCAAAACTGTGGCTTCAAACTTGATGAAAACAGTCTCTCCCATAATAACTCACGGGCTGCTTGTGTTTTTTAGGCCTTTGCAAGCTATCGGAAGTGTGTGCGCGGCAGGAGAGACAAATCCATGTTTTCGCGCCTTTTTTGCGATTTCAAGGTCGAAAAACACATAGGCCCCAAAATGAAAGAAACGGCTGGCGCGCCAAAACTATGGCTTCAAACTTGATGAAAACAGTCACTCCCATAATAACTCACGGGCCGCTTGTGTTTTTTAGGCCTTTGCAAGCTATCGGAAGTGTGTGCTCGGCAGGAGAGACAAATCAATGTTTTTGCGCCTTTTTTGCGATTTCAAGGTCGAAAAACACATAGGCCCCAAAATGAAAGAAACGGCTGGCGCGCCAAAACTATGGCTTCAAACTTGATGAAAACAGTCTCTCCCACAAAAACTCAAGGGCCGCTTGTGTTTTTTAGGCCTTTGCAAGCTATCGGAAGTGTGTGCGCGGCAGTAGAGACAAATCCATGTTTTCGCGCATTTTTTGCGATTTCAAGGTCGAAAAACACACAGACCCCAAAAATAAAGAAACGGCTGTCCAGCCAAAACTGAGGCTTCAAACTTGATGAAAACAGTCTCTCCCACAATAACTCAAGGGCCGCTTGTGTTTTTTAGGCCTTCGCAAGCTATCGGAAGTGTGTGCGCGGCAGGAGAGACAAATCCATGTTTTCGCGCCTTTTTTGCGATTTCAAGGTCGAAAAACACATAGGCCCCAAAATGAAAGAAACGGCTGCCGCGCCAAAACTATGGCTTCAAACTTGATGAAAACAGTCTCTCCCATAATAACTCACGGGCTGCTTGTGTTTTTTAGGCCTTTGCAAGCTATCGGAAGTGTGTGCACGGCAGGAGAGACAAATCCATGTTTTCGCGCCTTTTTTGCGATTTCAAGGTCGAAAAACACATAGGCCCCAAAATGAAAGAAACGGCTGCCGCGCCAAAACTATGGCTTCAATCTTGATGAAAACAGTCTCTCCCATAATAACTCATGGGCTGCTTGTGTTTTTTAGGCCTTTGCAAGCTATCGGAAGTGTGTGCGCGGCAGGACAGACAAATCCATGTTTTCGCGCCTTTTTTGCGATTTCAAGATCGAAAAACACATAGGCCCCAAAATGAAAGAAACGGCTGGCGCGCCAAAACTATGGCTTCAAACTTGATGAAAACAGTCTCTCCCATATTAATTCACGGGCTGATTGTGTTTTTTAGGCCTTCGCAAGCTATCGGAAGTGTGTGCTCAGCAGGAGAGACAAATCCATGTTTTCGCGCCTTTTTTGCGATTTCAAGGTCGAAAAACACATAGGCCCCAAAATGAAAGAAACGGCTGCAGCGCCAAAACTATGGCTTCAAACTTGATGAAAACAGTCTCTCCCATAATAACTCACGGGCTGCTTGTGTTTTTTAGGCCTTTGCAAGCTATCGGAAGTGTGTGCGCGGCAGGACAGACAAATCCATGTTTTCGCGCCTTTTTTGCGATTTCAAGATCGAAAAACACATAGGCCCCAAAATGAAAGAAACGGCTGGCGCGCCAAAACTATGGCTTCAAACTTGATGAAAACAGTCTCTCCCATATTAACTCACGGGCTGATTGTGTTTTTTAGGCCTTCGCAAGCTATCGGAAGTGTGTGCTCAGCAGGAGAGACAAATCCATGTTTTCGCGCCTTTTTTGCGATTTCAAGGTCGAAAAACACATAGGCCCCAAAATGAAAGAAACGGCTGCCGCGCCAAAACTATGGCTTCAAACTTGATGAAAACAGTCTCTCCCATAATAACTCACGGGCTGCTTGTGTTTTTTAGGCCTTTGCAAGCTATCGGAAGTGTGTGCGCGGCAGGAGAGACAAATCCATGTTTTCGCGCCTTTTTTGCGATTTCAAGGTCGAAAAACACATAGGCCCCAAAATGAAAGAAACTGCTGGCGCGCCAAAACTATGGCTTCAAACTTGATGAAAACAGTCTCTCCCATAATAACTCACGGGCTGCTTGTGTTTTTTAGGCCTTCGCAAGCTATCGGAAGTGTGTGCGCGGCAGGAGAGACAAATCCATGTTTTCGCGCATTTTTTGCGATTTCAAGGTCGAAAAACACATAGGCCCCAAAATGAAAGAAACGGCTGGCGCGCCAAAACTATGGCTTCAAACTTGATGAAAACAGTCTCTCCCATATTAACTCACGGGCTGATTGTGTTTTTTAGGCCTTCGCAAGCTATCGGAAGTGTGTGCGCAGCAGGAGAGACAAATCTATGTTTTCGCGCCTTTTTTTCCATTTCCAGGTCGAAAAACACAAAGGCCCCAAAAATAAAGAAACGGCTGTCCAGCCAAAACTGAGGCTTCAAACTTGATGAAAACAGTCTCTCCCATAATAACTCACGGTCTGCTTGTGTTTTTTAGGCCTTCGCAAGCTATCGGAAGTGTGTGAGCGGCAGGAGAGACAAATCCATGTTTTCGCGCCTTTTTTGCGATTTCAAGGTCGAAAAACACATAGGCCCCAAAATGAAAGAAACGGCTGCCGCGCCAAAACTATGGCTTCAAACTTGATGAAAACAGTCTCTCCCATATTAACTCACGGGCTGATTGTGTTTTTTAGGCCTTCGCAAGCTATCGGAAGTGTGTGCGCAGCAGGAGAGACAAATCTATGTTTTTGCGCCTGTTTTGCCATTTCCAGGTCGAAAAACACACAGACCCCAAAAATAAAGAAACGGCTGTCCAGCCAAAACTGAGGCTTCAAACTTGATGAAAACAGTCTCTCCCACAATAACTCAAGGGCCGCTTGTGTTTTTTAGGCCTTTGCAAGCTATCGGAAGTGTGTGCGCGGCAGGAGAGACAAATCCATGTTTTCGCGCCTTTTTTGCGATTTCAAGGTCGAAAAACACATAGGCCCCAAAATGAAAGAAACGGCTGGCGCGCCAAAACTGTGGCTTCAAACTTGATGAAAACAGTCTCTCCCATAATAACTCACGGGCTGCTTGTGTTTTTTAGGCCTTTGCAAGCTATCGGAAGTGTGTGCGCGGCAGGAGAGACAAATCCATGTTTTCGCGCCTTTTTTGCGATTTCAAGGTCGAAAAACACATAGGCCCCAAAATGAAAGAAACGGCTGGCGCGCCAAAACTATGGCTTCAAACTTGATGAAAACAGTCACTCCCATAATAACTCACGGGCCGCTTGTGTTTTTTAGGCCTTTGCAAGCTATCGGAAGTGTGTGCTCGGCAGGAGAGACAAATCAATGTTTTTGCGCCTTTTTTGCGATTTCAAGGTCGAAAAACACATAGGCCCCAAAATGAAAGAAACGGCTGGCGCGCCAAAACTATGGCTTCAAACTTGATGAAAACAGTCTCTCCCACAAAAACTCAAGGGCCGCTTGTGTTTTTTAGGCCTTTGCAAGCTATCGGAAGTGTGTGCGCGGCAGTAGAGACAAATCCATGTTTTCGCGCATTTTTTGCGATTTCAAGGTCGAAAAACACACAGACCCCAAAAATAAAGAAACGGCTGTCCAGCCAAAACTGAGGCTTCAAACTTGATGAAAACAGTCTCTCCCACAATAACTCAAGGGCCGCTTGTGTTTTTTAGGCCTTCGCAAGCTATCGGAAGTGTGTGCGCGGCAGGAGAGACAAATCCATGTTTTCGCGCCTTTTTTGCGATTTCAAGGTCGAAAAACACATAGGCCCCAAAATGAAAGAAACGGCTGCCGCGCCAAAACTATGGCTTCAAACTTGATGAAAACAGTCTCTCCCATATTAACTCACGGGCTGATTGTGTTTTTTAGGCCTTCGCAAGCTATCGGAAGTGTGTGCGCAGCAGGAGAGACAAATCTATGTTTTTGCGCCTGTTTTGCCATTTCCAGGTCGAAAAACACACAGACCCCAAAAATAAAGAAACGGCTGTCCAGCCAAAACTGAGGCTTCAAACTTGATGAAAACAGTCTCTCCCACAATAACTCAAGGGCCGCTTGTGTTTTTTAGGCCTTTGCAAGCTATCGGAAGTGTGTGCGCGGCAGGAGAGACAAATCCATGTTTTCGCGCCTGTTTTGCCATTTCCAGGTCGAAAAACACACAGACCCCAAAAATAAAGAATCGGCTGGCGCGCCAAAACTATGGCTTCAAACTTGATGAAAACAGTCTCTCCCATAATAACTCACGGGCTGCTTGTGTTTTTTAGGCCTTTGCAAGCTATCGGAAGTGTGTGCGCGGCAGGAGAGACAAATCCATGTTTTCGCGCCTTTTTTGCGATTTCCAGGTCGAAAAACACACAGACCCCAAAAATAAAGAAACGGCTGTCCAGCCAAAACTGAGGCTTCAAACTTGATGAAAACAGTCTCTCCCACAATAACTCAATGGCCGCTTGTGTTTTTTAGGCCTTCGCAAGCTATCGGAAGTGTGTGCGCGGCAGGAGAGACAAATCCATGTTTTCGCGAATTTTTTGCGATTTCAAGGTCGAAAAACACATAGGCCCCAAAATGAAAGAAACGGCTGCCGCGCCAAAACTATGGCTTCAAACTTGATGAAAACAGTCTCTCCCATATTAACTCACGGGCTGATTGTGTTTTTTAGGCCTTCGCAAGCTATCGGAAGTGTGTGCGCAGCAGGAGAGACAAATCTATGTTTTTGCGCCTGTTTTGCCATTTCCAGGTCGAAAAACACACAGACCCCAAAAATAAAGAAACGGCTGTCCAGCCAAAACTGAGGCTTCAAACTTGATGAAAACAGTCTCTCCCACAATAACTCAAGGGCCGCTTGTGTTTTTTAGGCCTTTGCAAGCTATCGGAAGTGTGTGCGCGGCAGGAGAGACAAATCCATGTTTTCGCGCCTGTTTTGCCATTTCCAGGTCGAAAAACACACAGACCCCAAAAATAAAGAATCGGCTGGCGCGCCAAAACTATGGCTTCAAACTTGATGAAAACAGTCTCTCCCATAATAACTCACGGGCTGCTTGTGTTTTTTAGGCCTTTGCAAGCTATCGGAAGTGTGTGCGCGGCAGGAGAGACAAATCCATGTTTTCGCGCCTTTTTTGCGATTTCAAGGTCGAAAAACACATAGGCCCCAAAATGAAAGAAACGGCTGGCGCGCCAAAACTGTGGCTTCAAACTTGATGAAAACAGTCTCTCCCATAATAACTCACGGGCTGCTTGTGTTTTTTAGGCCTTTGCAAGCTATCGGAAGTGTGTGCGCGGCAGGAGAGACAAATCCATGTTTTCGCGCCTTTTTTGCGATTTCAAGGTCGAAAAACACATAGGCCCCAAAATGAAAGAAACGGCTGCCGCGCCAAAACTATGGCTTCAAACTTGATGAAAACAGTCTCTCCCATATTAACTCACGGGCTGATTGTGTTTTTTAGGCCTTCGCAAGCTATCGGAAGTGTGTGCGCAGCAGGAGAGACAAATCTATGTTTTCGCGCCTGTTTTGCCATTTCCAGGTCGAAAAACACACAGACCCCAAAAATAAAGAAACGGCTGTCCAGCCAAAACTGAGGCTTCAAACTTGATGAAAACAGTCTCTCCCACAATAACTCAAGGGCCGCTTGTGTTTTTTAGGCCTTCGCAAGCTATCGGAAGTGTGTGCGCGGCAGGAGAGACAAATCCATGTTTTCGCGCCTTTTTTGCGATTTCAAGGTCGAAAAACACATAGGCCCCAAAATGAAAGAAACGGCTGCCGCGCCAAAACTATGGCTTCAAACTTGATGAAAACAGTCTCTCCCATATTAACTCACGGGCTGATTGTGTTTTTTAGGCCTTCGCAAGCTATCGGAAGTGTGTGCGCGGCAGGAGAGACAAATCAATGTTTTTGCGCCTTTTTTGCGATTTCAAGGTCGAAAAACACATAGGCCCCAAAATGAAAGAAACGGCTGCCGCGCCAAAACTATGGCTTCAAACTTGATGAAAACAGTCTCTCCCATATTAACTCACGGGCTGATTGTGTTTTTTAGGCCTTCGCAAGCTATCGGAAGTGTGTGCGCAGCAGGAGAGACAAATCTATGTTTTCGGGCCTTTTTTGCCATTTCCAGGTCGAAAAACACACAGAACCCAAAAATAAAGAAACGGCTGTCCAGCCAAAACTGAGGCTTCAAACTTGATGAAAACAGTCTCTCCCACAATAACTCAAGGGCCGCTTGTGTTTTTTAGGCCTTCGCAAGCTATCGGAAGTGTGTGCGCGGCAGGAGAGACAAATCCATGTTTTCGTGCATTTTTTGCGATTTCAAGGTCGAAAAACACATAGGCCCCAAAATGAAAGAAACGGCTGCCGCGCCAAAACTATGGCTTCAATCTTGATGAAAACAGTCTCTCCCATAATAACTCACGGGCTGCTTGTGTTTTTTAGGCCTTTGCAAGCTATCGGAAGTTGTGCGCGGCAGGAGAGACAAATCCATGTTTTCGCGCCTTTTTTGCGATTTCAAGGTCGAAAAACACATAGGCCCCAAAATGAAAGAAACGGCTGGCGCGCCAAAACTATGGCTTCAAACTTGATGAAAACAGTCTTTCCCATAATAACTCACGGGCTGCTTGTGTTTTTTAGGCCTTTGCAAGCTATCGGAAGTGTGTGCGCGGCAGGAGAGACAAATCCATGTTTTCGCGCCTTTTTTGCGATTTCAAGGTCGAAAAACACATAGGCCCCAAAATGAAAGAAACGGCTGCCGCGCCAAAACTATGGCTTCAAACTTGATGAAAACAGTCTCTCCCATAATAACTCACGGGCTGCTTGTGTTTTTTAGGCCTTTGCAAGCTATCGGAAGTGTGTGCGCGGCAGGAGAGACAAATCTATGTTTTCGCGCCTTTTTTGCCATTTCCAGGTCGAAAAACACACAGAACCCAAAAATAAAGAAACGGCTGTCCAGCCAAAACTGAGGCTTCAAACTTGATGAAAACAGTCTCTCCCACAATAACTCAAGGGCCGCTTGTGTTTTTTAGGCCTTCGCAAGCTATCGGAAGTGTGTGCGCGGCAGGAGAGACAAATCCATGTTTTTGCACCTTTTTTGCGATTTCAAGGTCGAAAAACACATAGGTCCCAAAATGAAAGAAACGGCTGCCGCGCCAAAACTATGGCTTCAAACTTGATGAAAACAGTCTCTCCCATAATAACTCACGGGCTGCTTGTGTTTTTTAGGCCTTTGCAAGCTATCGGAAGTGTGTGCGCGGCAGGAGAGACAAATCCATGTTTTCGCGCCTTTTTTGCGATTTCAAGGTCGAAAAACACATAGGCCCCAAAATGAAAGAAACGGCTGCCGCGCCAAAACTATGGCTTCAAACTTGATGAAAACAGTCTCTCCCATATTAACTCACGGGCTGATTGTGTTTTTTAGGCCTTCGCAAGCTATCGGAAGTGTGTGCACAGCAGGAGAGACAAATCTATGTTTTCGCGCCTGTTTTGCCATTTCCAGGTCGAAAAACACACAGACCCCAAAAATAAAGAAACGGCTGTCCAGCCAAAACTGAGGCTTCAAACTTGATGAAAACAGTCTCTCCCACAATAACTCAAGGGCCGCTTGTGTTTTTTAGGCATTTGCAAGCTATCGGAAGTGTGTGCGCGGCAGGAGAGACAAATCAATGTTTTCGCGCCTTTTTTGCGATTTCAAGGTCGAAAAACACATAGGCCCCAAAATGAAAGAAACTGCTGGCGCGCCAAAACTATGGCTTCAAACTTGATGAAAACAGTCTCTCCCATAATAACTCACGGGCTGCTTGTGTTTTTTAGGCCTTTGCAAGCTATCGGAAGTGTGTGCGCGGCAGGAGAGACAAATCCATGTTTTCGCGCCTTTTTTGCGATTTCAAGGTCGAAAAACACATAGGCCCCAAAATGAAAGAAACGGCTGCCGCGCCAAAACTATGGCTTCAAACTTGATGAAAAAAGTCTCTCCCATAATAACTCACGGGCTGCTTGTGTTTTTTAGGCCTTTGCAAGCTATCGGAAATGTGTGCGCGGCAGGAGAGACAAATCCATGTTTTCGCCCCTTTTTTGCGATTTCAAGGTCGAAAAACACATAGGCCCCAAAATGAAAGAAACGGCTGCCGCGCCAAAACTATGGCTTCAAACTTGATGAAAACAGTCTCTCCCATATTAACTCACGGGCTGATTGTGTTTTTTAGGCCTTTGCAAGCTATCGGAAGTGTGTGCGCGGCAGGAGAGACAAATCAATGTTTTTGCGCCTTTTTTGCGATTTCAAGGTCGAAAAACACATAGGCCCCAAAATGAAAGAAACGGCTGCCGCGCCAAAACTATGGCTTCAAACTTGATGAAAACAGTCTCTCCCATATTAACTCACGGGCTGATTGTGTTTTTTAGGCCTTCGCAAGCTATCGGAAGTGTGTGCGCAGCAGGAGAGACAAATCTATGTTTTCGCGCCTTTTTTGCCATTTCCAGGTCGAAAAACACACAGAACCCAAAAATAAAGAAACGGCTGTCCAGCCAAAACTGAGGCTTCAAACTTGATGAAAACAGTCTCTCCCACAATAACTCAAGGGCCGCTTGTGTTTTTTAGGCCTTCGCAAGCTATCGGAAGTGTGTGCGCGGCAGGAGAGACAAATCCATGTTTTCGTGCATTTTTTGCGATTTCAAGGTCGAAAAACACATAGGCCCCAAAATGAAAGAAACGGCTGCCGCGCCAAAACTATGGCTTCAATCTTGATGAAAACAGTCTCTCCCATAATAACTCACGGGCTGCTTGTGTTTTTTAGGCCTTTGCAAGCTATCGGAAGTGTGTGCGCGGCAGGAGAGACAAATCCATGTTTTCGCGCCTTTTTTGCGATTTCAAGGTCGAAAAACACATAGGCCCCAAAATGAAAGAAACGGCTGGGGCGCCAAAACTATGGCTTGAAACTTGATGAAAACAGTCTCTCCCATAATAACTCAAGGGCTGCTTGTGTTTTTTAGGCCTTTGCAAGCTATCGGAAGTTGTGCGCGGCAGGAGAGACAAATCCATGTTTTCGCGCCTTTTTTGCGATTTCAAGGTCGAAAAACACATAGGCCCCAAAATGAAAGAAACGGCTGGCGCGCCAAAACTATGGCTTCAAACTTGATGAAAACAGTCTTTCCCATAATAACTCACGGGCTGCTTGTGTTTTTTAGGCCTTTGCAAGCTATCGGAAGTGTGTGCGCGGCAGGAGAGACAAATCCATGTTTTCGCGCCTTTTTTGCGATTTCAAGGTCGAAAAACACATAGGCCCCAAAATGAAAGAAACGGCTGCCGCGCCAAAACTATGGCTTCAAACTTGATGAAAACAGTCTCTCCCATAATAACTCACGGGCTGCTTGTGTTTTTTAGGCCTTTGCAAGCTATCGGAAGTGTGTGCGCGGCAGGAGAGACAAATCCATGTTTTCGCGCATTTTTTGCGATTTCAAGGTCGAAAAACACATAGGCCCCAAAATGAAAGAAACGGCTGCCGCGCCAAAACTATGGCTTCAAACTTGATGAAAACAGTCTTTCCCATAATAACTCACGGGCTGCTTGTGTTTTTTAGGCCTTTGCAAGCTATCGGATGTGTGTGCGCGGCAGGAGAGACAAATCTATGTTTTCGCGCCTTTTTTGCCATTTCCAGGTCGAAAAACACACAGAACCCAAAAATAAAGAAACGGCTGTCCAGCCAAAACTGAGGCTTCAAACTTGATGAAAACAGTCTCTCCCACAATAACTCAAGGGCCGCTTGTGTTTTTTAGGCCTTCGCAAGCTATCGGAAGTGTGTGCGCGGCAGGAGAGACAAATCCATGTTTTTGCACCTTTTTTGCGATTTCAAGGTCGAAAAACACATAGGTCCCAAAATGAAAGAAACGGCTGCCGCGCCAAAACTATGGCTTCAAACTTGATGAAAACAGTCTCTCCCATAATAACTCACGGGCTGCTTGTGTTTTTTAGGCCTTTGCAAGCTATCGGAAGTGTGTGCGCGGCAGGAGAGACAAATCCATGTTTTCGCGCTTTTTTTGCGATTTCAAGGTCGAAAAACACATAGGCCCCAAAATGAAAGAAACGGCTGCCGCGCCAAAACTATGGCTTCAAACTTGATGAAAACAGTCTCTCCCATATTAACTCACGGGCTGATTGTGTTTTTTAGGCCTTCGCAAGCTATCGGAAGTGTGTGCACAGCAGGAGAGACAAATCTATGTTTTCGCGCCTGTTTTGCCATTTCCAGGTCGAAAAACACACAGACCCCAAAAATAAAGAAACGGCTGTCCAGCCAAAACTGAGGCTTCAAACTTGATGAAAACAGTCTCTCCCACAATAACTCAAGGGCCGCTTGTGTTTTTTAGGCCTTTGCAAGCTATCGGAAGTGTGTGCGCGGCAGGAGAGACAAATCAATGTTTTCGCGCCTTTTTTGCGATTTCAAGGTCGAAAAACACATAGGCCCCAAAATGAAAGAAACTGCTGGCGCGCCAAAACTATGGCTTCAAACTTGAAGAAAACAGTCTCTCCCATAATAACTCACGGGCTGCTTGTGTTTTTTAGGCCTTTGCAAGCTATTGGAAGTGTGTGCGCGTCAGGAGAGACAAATCCATGTTTTCGCGCCTTTTTTGCGATTTCAAGGTCGAAAAACACATAGGCCCCAAAATGAAAGAAACGGCTGGCGCGCCAAAACTATGGCTTCAAACTTGATGAAAACAGTCTCTCCCATAATAACTCACGGGCTGCTTGTGTTTTTTAGGCCTTTGCAAGTTATCGGAAGTGTGTGCGCGGCAGGAGAGACAAATCAATGTTTTTGCGCCTTTTTTGCGATTTCAAGGTTGAAAAACACATAGGCCCCAAAATGAAAGAAACGGCTGCCGCGCCAAAACTATGGCTTCAAACTTGATGAAAACAGTCTCTCCCATAATAACTCACGGGCTGCTTGTGTTTTTTAGGCCTTTGCAAGCTATCGGAAGTGTGTGCGCGGCAGGAGAGACAAATCCATGTTTTCGCGCATTTTTTGCGATTTCAAGGTCGAAAAACACATAGGCCCCAAAATGAAAGAAACGGCTGCCGCGCCAAAACTATGGCTTCAATCTTGATGAAAACAGTCTCTCCCATAATAACTCAAGGGCTGCTTGTGTTCTTTAGGCCTTTGCAAGCTATCGGAAGTGTGTGCGCGGCAGGAGAGACAAATCTATGTTTTCGCGCCTGTTTTGCCATTTCCAGGTCGAAAAACACACAGAACCCAAAAATAAAGAAACGGCTGTCCAGCCAAAACTGAGGCTTCAAACTTGATGAAAACAGTCTCTCCCACAATAACTCAAGGGCCGCTTGTGTTTTTTAGGCATTCGCAAGCTATCGGAAGTGTGTGTGCGGCAGGAGAGACAAATCAATGTTTTCGCGCCTTTTTTGCGATTTCAAGGTCGAAAAACACATAGGCCCCAAAATGAAAGAAACTGCTGGCGCGCCAAAACTATGGCTTCAAACTTGAAGAAAACAGTCTCTCCCATAATAACTCACGGGCTGCTTGTGTTTTTTAGGCCTTTGCAAGCTATTGGAAGTGTGTGCGCGGCAGGAGAGACAAATCCATGTTTTCGCGCCTTTTTTGCGATTTCAAGGTCGAAAAACACATAGGCCCCAAAATGAAAGAAACGGCTGGCGCGCCAAAACTATGGCTTCAAACTTGATGAAAACAGTCTCTCCCATAATAACTCACGGGCTGCTTGTGTTTTTTAGGCCTTTGCAAGTTATCGGAAGTGTGTGCGCGGCAGGAGAGACAAATCAATGTTTTTGCGCCTTTTTTGCGATTTCAAGGTCGAAAAACACATAGGCCCCAAAATGAAAGAAACGGCTGCCGCGCCAAAACTATGGCTTCAAACTTGATGAAAACAGTCTCTCCCATAATAACTCACGGGCTGCTTGTGTTTTTTAGGCCTTTGCAAGCTATCGGAAGTGTGTGCGCGGCAGGAGAGACAAATCCATGTTTTCGCGCATTTTTTGCGATTTCAAGGTCGAAAAACACATAGGCCCCAAAATGAAAGAAACGGCTGCCGCGCCAAAACTATGGCTTCAATCTTGATGAAAACAGTCTCTCCCATAATAACTCAAGGGCTGCTTGTGTTTTTTAGGCCTTTGCAAGCTATCGGAAGTGTGTGCGCGGCAGGAGAGACAAATCTATGTTTTCGCGCCTTTTTTGCGATTTCAAGGTCGAAAAACACATAGGCCCCAAAATGAAAGAAACGGCTGCCGCGCCAAAACTATGGCTTCAATCTTGATGAAAACAGTCTCTCCCATAATAACTCAAGGGCTGCTTGTGTTTTTTAGGCCTTTGCAAGCTATCGGAAGTGTGTGCGCGGCAGGAGAGACAAATCTATGTTTTCGCGCCTGTTTTGCCATTTCCAGGTCGAAAAACACACAGAACCCAAAAATAAAGAAACGGCTGTCCAGCCAAAACTGAGGCTTCAAACTTGATGAAAACAGTCTCTCCCACAATAACTCAAGGGCCGCTTGTGTTTTTTAGGCCTTCGCAAGCTATCGGAAGTGTGTGCGCGGCAGGAGAGACAAATCAATGTTTTCGCGCCTTTTTTGCGATTTCAAGGTCGAAAAACACATAGGCCCCAAAATGAAAGAAACTGCTGGCGCGCCAAAACTATGGCTTCAAACTTGAAGAAAACAGTCTCTCCCATAATAACTCACGGGCTGCTTGTGTTTTTTAGGCCTTTGCAAGCTATTGGAAGTGTGTGCGCGGCAGGAGAGACAAATCCATGTTTTCGCGCCTTTTTTGCGATTTCAAGGTCGAAAAACACATAGGCCCCAAAATGAAAGAAACGGCTGGCGCGCCAAAACTATGGCTTCAAACTTGATGAAAACAGTCTCTCCCATAATAACTCACGGGCTGCTTGTGTTTTTTAGGCCTTTGCAAGCTATCGGAAGTATGTGCGCGGCAGGAGAGACAAATCCATGTTTTCGCGCCTTTTTTGCGATTTCAAGGTCGAAAAACACATAGGCCCCAAAATGAAAGAAACGGCTGGCGCGCCAAAACTATGGCTTGAAACTTGATGAAAACAGTCTCTCCCATAATAACTCACGGGCTGCTTGTGTTTTTTAGGCCTTTGCAAGCTATCGGAAGTGTGTGCGCGGCAGGAGAGACAAATCCATGTTTTCGCGCCTTTTTTGCGATTTCAAGGTCGAAAAACACATAGGCCCCAAAATGAAAGAAACGGCTGCCGCGCCAAAACTATGGCTTCAAACTTGATGAAAACAGTCTTTCCCATAATAACTCACGGGCTGCTTGTGTTTTTTAGGCCTTTGCAAGCTATCGGAAGTGTGTGCGCGGCAGGAGAGACAAATCTATGTTTTCGCGCCTTTTTTGCCATTTCCAGGTCGAAAAACACACAGAACCCAAAAATAAAGAAACGGCTGTCCAGCCAAAACTGAGGCTTCAAACTTGATGAAAACAGTCTCTCCCACAATAACTCAAGGGCCGCTTGTGTTTTTTAGGCCTTCGCAAGCTATCGGAAGTGTGTGCGCGGCAGGAGAGACAAATCCATGTTTTCGATCCTTTTTTGCCATTTCCAGGTCGAAAAACACAAAGGCCCCGAAATGAAAGAAACGGCTGCTGCGCCAAAACTATGACTTCAAACTTGATGAAAACAGTCTCTCCCACAATAACTCAAGGGCTGCTTGTGTTTTTTAGGCCTTCGCAAGATATCGGAAGTGTGTGCGCGGCAGGAGAAACAAATCAATGTTTTCGCGACTTTTTTGCGATTTCAAGGTCGAAAAACACATTGGCCCCAAAATGAAAGAAACGGCTGCCGCGCCAAAACTATGGCTTCAAACTTGATGAAAACAGTCTCTCCCATATTAACTCACGGGCTGATTATGTTTTTTAGGCCTTCGCAAGCTATCGGAAGTGTGTGCGCAGCAGGAGAGACAAATCTATGTTTTCGCGCCTTTTTTGCCATTTCCAGGTCGAAAAACACACAGACCCCAAAAATAAAGAAACGGCTGTCCAGCCAAAACTGAGGCTTCAAACTTGATGAAAACAGTCTCTCCCAAAATAACTCAAGGGCCGCTTGTGTTTTTTAGGCTTCGCAAGCTATCGGAAGTGTGTGCGCGGCAGTAGAGACAAATCCATGTTTTCGCGCATTTTTTGCGATTTCAAGGTCGAAAAAAACACATAGGCCCCAAAATGAAAGAAACGGCTGCCGCGCCAAAACTATGGCTTCAAACTTGATGAAAACAGTCTCTCCCACAATAACTCAAGGGCCGCTTGTGTTTTTTAGGCCTTCGCAAGCTATCGGAAGTGTGTGCGCGGCAGGAGAGACAAATCCATGTTTTCGTGCATTTTTTGCGATTTCAAGGTCGAAAACCACATAGGCCCCAAAATGAAAGAAACGGCTGCCGCGCCAAAACTATGGCTTCAATCTTGATGAAAACAGTCTCTCCCATAATAACTCACGGGCTGCTTGTGTTTTTTAGGCCTTTGCAAGCTATCGGAAGTTGTGCGCGGCAGGAGAGACAAATCCATGTTTTCGCGCCTTTTTTGCGATTTCAAGGTCGAAAAACACATAGGCCCCAAAATGAAAGAAACGGCTGGCGCGCCAAAACTATGGCTTCAAACTTGATGAAAACAGTCTTTCCCATAATAACTCACGGGCTGCTTGTGTTTTTTAGGCCTTTGCAAGCTATCGGAAGTGTGTGCGCGGCAGGAGAGACAAATCCATGTTTTCGCGCCTTTTTTGCGATTTCAAGGTCGAAAAACACATAGGCCCCAAAATGAAAGAAACGGCTGCCGCGCCAAAACTATGGCTTCAAACTTGATGAAAACAGTCTCTCCCATAATAACTCACGGGCTGCTTGTGTTTTTTAGGCCTTTGCAAGCTATCGGAAGTGTGTGCGCGGCAGGAGAGACAAATCCATGTTTTCGCGCATTTTTTGCGATTTCAAGGTCGAAAAACACATAGGCCCCAAAATGAAAGAAACGGCTGCCGCGCCAAAACTATGGCTTCAAACTTGATGAAAACAGTCTTTCCCATAATAACTCACGGGCTGCTTGTGTTTTTTAAGCCTTTGCAAGCTATCGGAAGTGTGTGCGCGGCAGGAGAGACAAATCTATGTTTTCGCGCCTTTTTTGCCATTTCCAGGTCGAAAAACACACAGAACCCAAAAATAAAGAAACGGCTGTCCAGCCAAAACTGAGGCTTCAAACTTGATGAAAACAGTCTCTCCCACAATAACTCAAGGGCCGCTTGTGTTTTTTAGGCCTTCGCAAGCTATCGGAAGTGTGTGCGCGGCAGGAGAGACAAATCCATGTTTTTGCACCTTTTTTGCGATTTCAAGGTCGAAAAACACATAGGTCCCAAAATGAAAGAAACGGCTGCCGCGCCAAAACTATGGCTTCAAACTTGATGAAAACAGTCTCTCCCATAATAACTCACGGGCTGCTTGTGTTTTTTAGGCCTTTGCAAGCTATCGGAAGTGTGTGCGCGGCAGGAGAGACAAATCCATGTTTTCGCGCATTTTTTGCGATTTCAAGGTCGAAAAACACATAGGCCCCAAAATGAAAGAAACGGCTGCCGCGCCAAAACTATGGCTTCAAACTTGATGAAAACAGTCTCTCCCATATTAACTCACGGGCTGATTGTGTTTTTTAGGCCTTCGCAAGCTATCGGAAGTGTGTGCACAGCAGGAGAGACAAATCTATGTTTTCGCGCCTGTTTTGCCATTTCCAGGTCGAAAAACACACAGACCCCAAAAATAAAGAAACGGCTGTCCAGCCAAAACTGAGGCTTCAAACTTGATGAAAACAGTCTCTCCCACAATAACTCAAGGGCCGCTTGTGTTTTTTAGGCCTTTGCAAGCTATCGGAAGTGTGTGCGCGGCAGGAGAGACAAATCAATGTTTTCGCGCCTTTTTTGCGATTTCAAGGTCGAAAAACACATAGGCCCCAAAATGAAAGAAACGGCTGCCGCGCCAAAACTATGGCTTCAAACTTGATGAAAACAGTCTCTCCCACAATAACTCAAGGGCCGCTTGTGTTTTTTAGGCCTTCGCAAGCTATCGGAAGTGTGTGCGCGGCAGGAGAGACAAATCCATGTTTTTGCACCTTTTTTGCGATTTCAAGGTCGAAAAACACATAGGTCCCAAAATGAAAGAAACGGCTGCCGCGCCAAAACTATGGCTTCAAACTTGATGAAAACAGTCTCTCCCATAATAACTCACGGGCTGCTTGTGTTTTTTAGGCCTTTGCAAGCTATCGGAAGTGTGTGCGCGGCAGGAGAGACAAATCCATGTTTTCGCGCTTTTTTTGCGATTTCAAGGTCGAAAAACACATAGGCCCCAAAATGAAAGAAACGGCTGCCGCGCCAAAACTATGGCTTCAAACTTGATGAAAACAGTCTCTCCCATATTAACTCACGGGCTGATTGTGTTTTTTAGGCCTTCGCAAGCTATCGGAAGTGTGTGCACAGCAGGAGAGACAAATCTATGTTTTCGCGCCTGTTTTGCCATTTCCAGGTCGAAAAACACACAGACCCCAAAAATAAAGAAACGGCTGTCCAGCCAAAACTGAGGCTTCAAACTTGATGAAAACAGTCTCTCCCACAATAACTCAAGGGCCGCTTGTGTTTTTTAGGCCTTTGCAAGCTATCGGAAGTGTGTGCGCGGCAGGAGAGACAAATCAATGTTTTCGCGCCTTTTTTGCGATTTCAAGGTCGAAAAACACATAGGCCCCAAAATGAAAGAAACTGCTGGCGCGCCAAAACTATGGCTTCAAACTTGAAGAAAACAGTCTCTCCCATAATAACTCACGGGCTGCTTGTGTTTTTTAGGCCTTTGCAAGCTATTGGAAGTGTGTGCGCGGCAGGAGAGACAAATCCATGTTTTCGCGCCTTTTTTGCGATTTCAAGGTCGAAAAACACATAGGCCCCAAAATGAAAGAAACGGCTGGCGCGCCAAAACTATGGCTTCAAACTTGATGAAAACAGTCTCTCCCATAATAACTCACGGGCTGCTTGTGTTTTTTAGGCCTTTGCAAGTTATCGGAAGTGTGTGCGCGGCAGGAGAGACAAATCAATGTTTTTGCGCCTTTTTTGCGATTTCAAGGTCGAAAAACACATAGGCCCCAAAATGAAAGAAACGGCTGCCGCGCCAAAACTATGGCTTCAAACTTGATGAAAACAGTCTCTCCCATAATAACTCACGGGCTGCTTGTGTTTTTTAGGCCTTTGCAAGCTATCGGAAGTGTGTGCGCGGCAGGAGAGACAAATCCATGTTTTCGCGCATTTTTTGCGATTTCAAGGTCGAAAAACACATAGGCCCCAAAATGAAAGAAACGGCTGCCGCGCCAAAACTATGGCTTCAATCTTGATGAAAACAGTCTCTCCCATAATAACTCAAGGGCTGCTTGTGTTTTTTAGGCCTTTGCAAGCTATCGGAAGTGTGTGCGCGGCAGGAGAGACAAATCTATGTTTTCGCGCCTGTTTTGCCATTTCCAGGTCGAAAAACACACAGAACCCAAAAATAAAGAAACGGCTGTCCAGCCAAAACTGAGGCTTCAAACTTGATGAAAACAGTCTCTCCCACAATAACTCAAGGGCCGCTTGTGTTTTTTAGGCCTTCGCAAGCTATCGGAAGTGTGTGCGCGGCAGGAGAGACAAATCAATGTTTTCGCGCCTTTTTTGCGATTTCAAGGTCGAAAAACACATAGGCCCCAAAATGAAAGAAACTGCTGGCGCGCCAAAACTATGGCTTCAAACTTGAAGAAAACAGTCTCTCCCATAATAACTCACGGGCTGCTTGTGTTTTTTAGGCCTTTGCAAGCTATTGGAAGTGTGTGCGCGGCAGGAGAGACAAATCCATGTTTTCGCGCCTTTTTTGCGATTTCAAGGTCGAAAAACACATAGGCCCCAAAATGAAAGAAACGGCTGGCGCGCCAAAACTATGGCTTCAAACTTGATGAAAACAGTCTCTCCCATAATAACTCACGGGCTGCTTGTGTTTTTTAGGCCTTTGCAAGCTATCGGAAGTGTGTGCGCGGCAGGAGAGACAAATCCATGTTTTCGCGCATTTTTTGCGATTTCAAGGTCGAAAAACACATAGGCCCCAAAATGAAAGAAACGGCTGCCGCGCCAAAACTATGGCTTCAATCTTGATGAAAACAGTCTCTCCCATAATAACTCAAGGGCTGCTTGTGTTTTTTAGGCCTTTGCAAGCTATCGGAAGTGTGTGCGCGGCAGGAGAGACAAATCTATGTTTTCGCGCCTGTTTTGCCATTTCCAGGTCGAAAAACACACAGAACCCAAAAATAAAGAAACGGCTGTCCAGCCAAAACTGAGGCTTCAAACTTGATGAAAACAGTCTCTCCCACAATAACTCAAGGGCCGCTTGTGTTTTTTAGGCCTTCGCAAGCTATCGGAAGTGTGTGCGCGGCAGGAGAGACAAATCCATGTTTTCGCGCATTTTTTGCGATTTCAAGGTCGAAAAACACATAGGCCCCAAAATGAAAGAAACGGCTGCCGCGCCAAAACTATGGCTTCAAACTTGATGAAAACAGTCTCTCCCATAATAACTCACGGGCTGCTTGTGTTTTTTAGGCCTTTGCAAGCTATCGGAAGTATGTGCGCGGCAGGAGAGACAAATCCATGTTTTCGCGCCTTTTTTGCGATTTCAAGGTCGAAAAACACATAGGCCCCAAAATGAAAGAAACGGCTGGCGCGCCAAAACTATGGCTTGAAACTTGATGAAAACAGTCTCTCCCATAATAACTCACGGGCTGCTTGTGTTTTTTAGGCCTTTGCAAGCTATCGGAAGTGTGTGCGCGGCAGGAGAGACAAATCCATGTTTTCGCGCCTTTTTTGCGATTTCAAGGTCGAAAAACACATAGGCCCCAAAATGAAAGAAACGGCTGCCGCGCCAAAACTATGGCTTCAAACTTGATGAAAACAGTCTCTCCCATATTAACTCACGGGCTGATTGTGTTTTTTAGGCCTTCGCAAGCTATCGGAAGTGTGTGCACAGCAGGAGAGACAAATCTATGTTTTCGCGCCTGTTTTGCCATTTCCAGGTCGAAAAACACACAGACCCCAAAAATAAAGAAACGGCTGTCCAGCCAAAACTGAGGCTTCAAACTTGATGAAAACAGTCTCTCCCACAATAACTCAAGGGCCGCTTGTGTTTTTTAGGCCTTTGCAAGCTATCGGAAGTGTGTGCGCGGCAGGAGAGACAAATCAATGTTTTCGCGCCTTTTTTGCGATTTCAAGGTCGAAAAACACATAGGCCCCAAAATGAAAGAAACTGCTGGCGCGCCAAAACTATGGCTTCAAACTTGAAGAAAACAGTCTCTCCCATAATAACTCACGGGCTGCTTGTGTTTTTTAGGCCTTTGCAAGCTATTGGAAGTGTGTGCGCGGCAGGAGAGACAAATCCATGTTTTCGCGCCTTTTTTGCGATTTCAAGGTCGAAAAACACATAGGCCCCAAAATGAAAGAAACGGCTGGCGCGCCAAAACTATGGCTTCAAACTTGATGAAAACAGTCTCTCCCATAATAACTCACGGGCTGCTTGTGTTTTTTAGGCCTTTGCAAGTTATCGGAAGTGTGTGCGCGGCAGGAGAGACAAATCAATGTTTTTGCGCCTTTTTTGCGATTTCAAGGTCGAAAAACACATAGGCCCCAAAATGAAAGAAACGGCTGCCGCGCCAAAACTATGGCTTCAAACTTGATGAAAACAGTCTCTCCCATAATAACTCACGGGCTGCTTGTGTTTTTTAGGCCTTTGCAAGCTATCGGAAGTGTGTGCGCGGCAGGAGAGACAAATCCATGTTTTCGCGCATTTTTTGCGATTTCAAGGTCGAAAAACACATAGGCCCCAAAATGAAAGAAACGGCTGCCGCGCCAAAACTATGGCTTCAATCTTGATGAAAACAGTCTCTCCCATAATAACTCAAGGGCTGCTTGTGTTTTTTAGGCCTTTGCAAGCTATCGGAAGTGTGTGCGCGGCAGGAGAGACAAATCTATGTTTTCGCGCCTGTTTTGCCATTTCCAGGTCGAAAAACACACAGAACCCAAAAATAAAGAAACGGCTGTCCAGCCAAAACTGAGGCTTCAAACTTGATGAAAACAGTCTCTCCCACAATAACTCAAGGGACGCTTGTGTTTTTTAGGCCTTCGCAAGCTATCGGAAGTGTGTGCGCGGCAGGAGAGACAAATCCATGTTTTCGCGCCTTTTTTGCGATTTCAAGGTCGAAAAACACATAGGCCCCAAAATGAAAGAAACGGCTGGCGCGCCAAAACTATGGCTTGAAACTTGATGAAAACAGTCTCTCCCATAATAACTCACGGGCTGCTTGTGTTTTTTAGGCCTTTGCAAGCTATCGGAAGTGTGTGCGCGGCAGGAGAGACAAATCCATGTTTTCGCGCCTTTTTTGCGATTTCAAGGTCGAAAAACACATAGGCCCCAAAATGAAAGAAACGGCTGGCGCGCCAAAACTATGACTTCAAACTTGATGAAAACAGTCTCTCCCATATTAACTCACGGGCTGATTGTGTTTTTTAGGCCTTCGCAAGCTATCGGAAGTGTGTGCGCAGCAGGAGAGACAAATCTATGTTTTCGCGCCTTTTTTGCCATTTCCAGGTCGAAAAACACACAGACCCCAAAAATAAAGAAACGGCTGTCCAGCCAAAACTGAGGCTTCAAACTTGATGAAAACAGTCTCTCCCAAAATAACTCAAGGGCCGCTTGTGTTTTTTAGGCCTTCGCAAGCTATCGGAAGTGTGTGCGCAGCAGGTGAGACAAATCTATGTTTTCGCGCCTGTTTTGCCATTTCCAGGTCGAAAAACACACAGACCCCAAAAATAAAGAAACGGCTGTCCAGCCAAAACTGAGGCTTCAAACTTGATGAAAACAGTCTCTCCCACAATAACTCAATGGCCGCTTGTGTATTTTAGGCCTTCGCAAGCTATCGGAAGTGTGTGCGCGGCAGGAGAGACAAATCCATGTTTTCGATCCTTTTTTGCCATTTCCAGGTCGAAAAACACAAAGGCCCCGAAATGAAAGAAACGGCTGCTGCGCCAAAACTATGACTTCAAACTTGATGAAAACAGTCTCTCCCACAATAACTCAAGGGCTGCTTGTGTTTTTTAGGCCTTCGCAAGATATCGGAAGTGTGTGCGCGGCAGGAGAGACAAATCAATGTTTTCGCGACTTTTTTGCGATTTCAAGGTCGAAAAACACATTGGCCCCAAAATGAAAGAAACGGCTGCCGCGCCAAAACTATGGCTTCAAACTTGATGAAAACAGTCTCTCCCATATTAACTCACGGGCTGATTGTGTTTTTTAGGCCTTCGCAAGCTATCGGAAGTGTGTGCGCAGCAGGAGAGACAAATCTATGTTTTCGCGCCTTTTTTGCCATTTCCAGGTCGAAAAACACACAGACCCCAAAAATAAAGAAACGGCTGTCCAGCCAAAACTGAGGCTTCAAACTTGATGAAAACAGTCTCTCCCAAAATAACTCAAGGGCCGCTTGTGTTTTTTAGGCTTCGCAAGCTATCGGAAGTGTGTGCGCGGCAGTAGAGACAAATCCATGTTTTCGCGCATTTTTTGCGATTTCAAGGTCGAAAAAAACACATAGGCCCCAAAATGAAAGAAACGGCTGCCGCGCCAAAACTATGGCTTCAAACTTGATGAAAACAGTCTCTCCCATAATAACTCACGGGCTGCTTGTGTTTTTTAGGCCTTTGCAAGCTATCGGAAGTGTGTGCGCGGCAGGAGAGACAAATCCATGTTTTCGCGCCTTTTTTGCGATTTCAAGGTCGAAAAACACATAGGCCCCAAAATGAAAGAAACGGCTGGCGCGCCAAAACTATGGCTTCAAACTTGATGAAAACAGTCTCTCAGACAATAACTCAAGGGCCGCTTGTGTTTTTTAGGCCTTCGCAAGCTATCGGAAGTGTGTGCGCGGCAGGAGAGACAAATCCATGTTTTCTTGCCTTTTTTGCCATTTCCAGGTCGAAAAACACAAAGGCCCCAAAATGAAAGAAACGGCTGCTGCGCCAAAACTATGACTTCAAACTTGATGAAAACAGTCTCTCCCACAATAACTCAAGGGCTGCTTGTGTTTTTTAGGCCTTCGCAAGATATCGGAAGTGTGGTTGTGGTCAGGGTCGGGGTCGGGGTTGGGGTTAGGGAAAGGGATAGGGTCGGGGTCGGGTTGATGGTTATGGTTAGGGTTGTGGTCAGGGTCGGGGTCGGGGTTGGGGTTAGGGAAAGGGATAGGGTCGGGGTCGGGTTGATGGTTATGGTTAGGGTTGTGGTCAGGGTCGGGGTCGGGGTTGGGGTTAGGGAAAGGGATAGGGTCGGGGTCGGGTTGATGGTTATGGTTAGGGTTGTGGTCAGGGTCGGGGTCGGGGTTGGGGTTAGGGAAAGGGATAGGGTCGGGGTCGGGTTGATGGTTATGGTTAGGGTTGTGGTCAGGGTCGGGGTCGGGGTTGGGGTTAGGGAAAGGGATAGGGTCGGGGTCGGGTTGATGGTTATGGTTAGAGTTGTGGTCAGGGTCGGGGTCGGGGTTGGGGTTAGGGAAAGGGATAGGGTCGGGGTCGGGTTGATGGTTATGGTTAGGGTTGTGGTCAGGGTCGGGGTCGGGGTTGGGGTTAGGGAAAGGGATAGGGTAGGGGTCGGGTTGATGGTTATGGTTAGGGTTGTGGTCAGGGTCGGGGTCGGGGTTGGGGTTAGGGAAAGGGATAGGGTCGGGGTCGGGTTGATGGTTATGGTTAGGGTTGTGGTCAGGGTCGGGTTCGGGGTTGGGGTTAGGGAAAGGGATAGGGTCGGGGTCGGGTTGATGGTTATGGTTAGGGTTGTGGTCAGGGTCGGGGTCGGGGTTGGGGTTAGGGAAAGGGATAGGGTCGGGGTCGGGTTGATGGTTATGGTTAGGGTTGTGGTCAGGGTCGGGGTCGGGGTTGGGGTTAGGGAAAGGGATAGGGTCGGGGTCGGGTTGATGGTTATGGTTAGGGTTGTGGTCAGGGTCGGGGTCGGGGTTAGGGAAAGGGATAGGGTCGGGGTCGGGTTGATGGTTATGGTTAGGGTTGTGGTCAGGGTCGGGGTCGGGGTTGGGGTTAGGGAAAGGGATAGGGTCGGGGTCGGGTTGATGGTTATGGTTAGGGTTGTGGTCAGGGTCGGGGTCGGGGTTGGGGTTGGGGTTAGGGAAAGGGATAGGGTCGGGGTCGGGTTGATGGTTATGGTTAGGGTTGTGGTCAGGGTCGGGGTCGGGGTTGGGGTTAGGGAAAGGGATAGGGTCGGGGTCGGGTTGATGGTTATGGTTAGGGTTGTGGTCAGGGTCGGGGTCGGGGTTGGGGTTAGGGAAAGGGATAGGGTCGGGGTCGGGTTGATGGTTATGGTTAGGGTTGTGGTCAGGGTCGGGGGCGGGGTTGGGGTTAGGGAAAGGGATAGGGTCGGGGTCGGGTTGATGGTTATGGTTAGGGTTGTGGTCAGGGTCGGGGGCGGGGTTGGGGTTAGGGAAAGGGATAGGGTCGGGGTCGGGTTGATGGTTATGGTTAGGGTTGTGGTCAGGGTCGGGGGCGGGGTTGGGGTTAGGGAAAGGGATAGGGTCGGGGTCGGGTTGATGGTTATGGTTAGGGTTGTGGTCAGGGTCGGGGGCGGGGTTGGGGTTAGGGAAAGGGATAGGGTCGGGGTCGGGTTGATGGTTATGGTTAGGGTTGTGGTCAGGGTCGGGGTCGGGGTTGGGGTTAGGGAAAGGGATAGGGTCGGGGTCGGGTTGATGGTTATGGTTAGGGTTGTGGTCAGGGTCGGGGTCGGGGTTGGGGTTAGGGAAAGGGATAGGGTCGGGGTCGGGTTGATGGTTATGGTTAGGGTTGTGGTCAGGGTCGGGGTCGGGGTTGGGGTTAGGGAAAGGGATAGGGTCGGGGTCGGGTTGATGGTTATGGTTAGGGTTGTGGTCAGGGTCGGGGGCGGAGTTGGGGTTAGGGAAAGGGATAGGGTCGGGGTCGGGTTGATGGTTATGGTTAGGGTTGTGGTCAGGGTCGGGGTCGGGGTTGGGGTTAGGGAAAGGGATAGGGTCGGGGTCGGGTTGATGGTTATGGTTAGGGTTGTGGTCAGGGTCGGGGTTGGGGTTAGGGAAAGGGATAGGGTCGGGGTCGGGTTGATGGTTATGGTTAGGGTTGTGGTCAGGGTCGGGGTCGGGGTTGGGGTTAGGGAAAGGGATAGGGTCGGGGTCGGGTTGATGGTTATGGTTAGGGTTGTGGTCAGGGTCGGGGTTGGGGTTAGGGAAAGGGATAGGGTCGGGGTCGGGTTGATGGTTATGATTAGGGTTGTGGTCAGGGTCGGGGTCGGGGTTGGGGTTAGGGAAAGGGATAGGGTCGGGGTCGGGTTGATGGTTATGGTTAGGGTTGTGGTCAGGGTCGGGGTCGGGGTTGGGGTTAGGGAAAGGGATAGGGTCGGGGTCGGGTTGATTTTTATGGTTAGGGTTGTGGTCAGGGTCGGGGTCGGGGTTGGGGTTAGGGAAAGGGATAGGGTCGGGGTCGGGTTGATGGTTATGGTTAGGGTTGTGGTCAGGGTCGGGGTCGGGGTTGGGGTTAGGGAAAGGGATAGGGTCGGGGTCGGGTTGATGGTTATGGTTAGGGTTGTGGTCAGGGTCGGGGGCGGGGTTGGGGTTAGGGAAAGGGATAGGGTCGGGGTCGGGTTGATGGTTATGGTTAGGGTTGTGGTCAGGGTCGGGGGCGGGGTTGGGGTTAGGGAAAGGGATAGGGTCGGGGTCGGGTTGATGGTTATGGTTAGGGTTGTGGTCAGGGTCGGGGGCGGGGTTGGGGTTAGGGAAAGGGATAGGGTCGGGGTCGGGTTGATGGTTATGGTTAGGGTTGTGGTCAGGGTCGGGGGCGGGGTTGGGGTTAGGGAAAGGGATAGGGTCGGGGTCGGGTTGATGGTTATGGTTAGGGTTGTGGTCAGGGTCGGGGTCGGGGTTGGGGTTAGGGAAAGGGATAGGGTCGGGGTCGGGTTGATGGTTATGGTTAGGGTTGTGGTCAGGGTCGGGGTCGGGGTTGGGGTTAGGGAAAGGGATAGGGTCGGGGTCGGGTTGATGGTTATGGTTAGGGTTGTGGTCAGGGTCGGGGTCGGGGTTGGGGTTAGGGAAAGGGATAGGGTCGGGGTCGGGTTGATGGTTATGGTTAGGGTTGTGGTCAGGGTCGGGGGCGGGGTTGGGGTTAGGGAAAGGGATAGGGTCGGGGTCGGGTTGATGGTTATGGTTAGGGTTGTGGTCAGGGTCGGGGTCGGGGTTGGGGTTAGGGAAAGGGATAGGGTCGGGGTCGGGTTGATGGTTATGGTTAGGGTTGTGGTCAGGGTCGGGGTTGGGGTTAGGGAAAGGGATAGGGTCGGGGTCGGGTTGATGGTTATGGTTAGGGTTGTGGTCAGGGTCGGGGTCGGGGTTGGGGTTAGGGAAAGGGATAGGGTCGGGGTCGGGTTGATGGTTATGGTTAGGGTTGTGGTCAGGGTCGGGGTCGGGGTTGGGGTTAGGGAAAGGGATAGGGTCGGGGTCGGGTTGATGGTTATGGTTAGGGTTGTGGTCAGGGTCGGGGTCGGGGTTGGGGTTAGGGAAAGGGATAGGGTCGGGGTCGGGTTGATGGTTATGGTTAGGGTTGTGGTCAGGGTCGGGGTCGGGGTTGGGGTTAGGGAAAGGGATAGGGTCGGGGTCGGGTTGATGGTTATGGTTAGGGTTGTGGTCAGGGTCGGGGTCGGGGTTGGGGTTAGGGAAAGGGATAGGGTCGGGGTCGGGTTGATGGTTATGGTTAGGGTTGTGGTCAGGGTCGGGGTCGGGGTTGGGGTTAGGGAAAGGGATAGGGTCGGGGTCGGGTTGATGGTTATGGTTAGGGTTGTGGTCAGGGTCGGGGTTGGGGTTAGGGAAAGGGATAGGGTCGGGGTCGGGTTGATGGTTATGGTTAGGGTTGTGGTCAGGGTCGGGGTCGGGGTTGGGGTTAGGGAAAGGGGATAGGGTCGGGGTCGGGTTGATGGTTATGGTTAGGGTTGTGGTCAGGGTCGGGGTTGGGGTTAGGGAAAGGGATAGGGTCGGGGTCGGGTTGATGGTTATGGTTAGTGTTGTGGTCAGGGTCGGGGTTGGGGTTAGGGAAAGGGATAGGGTCGGGGTCGGGTTGATGGTTATGGTTAGGGTTGTGGTCAGGGTCGGGGTTGGGGTTAGGGAAAGGGATAGGGTCGGGGTCGGGTTGATGGTTATGGTTAGGGTTGTGGTCAGGGTCGGGGTTGGGGTTAGGGAAAGGGATAGGGTCGGGGTCGGGTTGATGGTTATGGTTAGGGTTGTGGTCAGGGTCGGGGTCGGGGTTGGGGTTAGGGAAAGGGATAGGGTCGGGGTCGGGTTGATGGTTATGGTTAGGGTTGTGGTCAGGGTCGGGGTCGGGGTTGGGGTTAGGGAAAGGGATAGGGTCGGGGTCGGGTTGATGGTTATGGTTAGGGTTGTGGTCAGGGTCGGGGTCGGGGTTGGGGTTAGGGAAAGGGATAGGGTCGGGGTCGGGTTGATGGTTATGGTTAGGGTTGTGGTCAGGGTCGGGGTCGGGGTTGGGGTTAGGGAAAGGGATAGGGTCGGGGTCGGGTTGATGGTTATGGTTAGGGTTGTGGTCAGGGTCGGGGTCGGGGTTGGGGTTAGGGAAAGGGATAGGGTCGGGGTCGGGTTGATGGTTATGGTTAGGGTTGTGGTCAGGGTCGGGTTCGGGGTTGGGGTTAGGGAAAGGGATAGGGTCGGGGTCGGGTTGATGGTTATGGTTAGGGTTGTGGTCAGGGTCGGGGTTGGGGTTAGGGAAAGGGATAGGGTCGGGGTCGGGTTGATGGTTATGGTTAGGGTTGTGGTCAGGGTCGGGGTCGGGGTTGGGGTTAGGGAAAGGGATAGGGTCGGGGTCGGGTTGATGGTTATGGTTAGGGTTGTGGTCAGGGTCGGGGTCGGGGTTGGGGTTAGGGAAAGGGATAGGGTCGGGGTCGGGTTGATGGTTATGGTTAGGGTTGTGGTCAGGGTCGGGGTCGGGGTTGGGGTTAGGGAAAGGGATAGGGTCGGGGTCGGGTTGATGGTTATGGTTAGGGTTGTGGTCAGGGTCGGGGTCGGGGTTGGGGTTAGGGAAAGGGATAGGGTCGGGGTCGGGTTGATGGTTATGGTTAGGGTTGTGGTCAGGGTCGGGGTCGGGGTTGGGGTTAGGGAAAGGGATAGGGTCGGGGTCGGGTTGATGGTTATGGTTAGGGTTGTGGTCAGGGTCGGGGTCGGGGTTGGGGTTAGGGAAAGGGATAGGGTCGGGGTCGGGTTGATGGTTATGGTTAGGGTTGTGGTCAGGGTCGGGGTCGGGGTTGGGGTTAGGGAAAGGGATAGGGTCGGGGTCGGGTCGGGTTGATGGTTATGGTTAGGGTTGTGGTCAAGGTCGGGGGGCGGGGTTGGGGTTAGGGAAAGGGATAGGGTCGGGGTCGGGTTGATGGTTATGGTTAGGGTTGTGGTCAGGGTCGGGGGTCGGGGTTGGGGTTGGGGTTAGGGAAAGGGATAGGGTCGGGGTCGGGTTGATGGTTATGGTTAGGGTTGTGGTCAGGGTCGGGGTCGGGGTTGGGGTTAGGGAAAGGGATAGGGTCGGGGTCGGGTTGATGGTTATGGTTAGGGTTGTGGTCAGGGTCGGGGTCGGGGTTGGGGTTAGGGAAAGGGATAGGGTCGGGGTCGGGTTGATGGTTATGGTTAGGGTTGTGGTCAGGGTCGGGTCGGGGTTGGGGTTAGGGAAAGGGATAGGGTCGGGGTCGGGTTGATGGTTATGGTTAGGTTTGTGGTCAGGGTCGGGGTTGGGGGTTGGGGTTAGGGAAAGGGATAGGGTCGGGGTCGGGTTGATGGTTATGGTTAGGGTTGTGGTCAGGGTCGGGGTCGGGGTTGGGGTTAGGGAAATGGATAGGGTCGGGGTCGGGTTGATGGTTATGGTTAGGGTTGTGGTCAGGGTCGGGGTCGGGGTTGGGGTTAGGGAAAGGGATAGGGTCGGGGTCGGGTTGATGGTTATGGTTAGGGTTGTGGTCAGGGTCGGGGTCGGGGTTGGGGTTAGGGAAAGGGATAGGGTCGGGTCGGGTTGATGGTTATGGTTAGGGTTTGTGGTCAGGGTCCGGGGTCGGGGTTGGGGTTAGGGAAAGGGATAGGGTCGGGGTCGGGTTGATGGTTATGGTTAGGGTTGTGGGTCAGGGTCGGGGTCGGGGTTGGGGTTAGGGAAAGGGATAGGGTCGGGGTCGGGTTGATGGTTATGGTTAGGTGTGGTCAGGGTCGGGGTCGGGGTTGGGGTTAGGGAAAGGGATAGGTCGGGGTCGGGTTGATGGTTATGGTTAGGGTTGTGGTCAGGGTCGGGGTCGGGGTTGGGGTTAGGGAAAGGGATAGGGTCGGGGTCGGGTTGATGGTTATGGTTAGGGTTGTGGTCAGGGTCGGGGTCGGGGTTGGGGTTAGGGAAAGGGATAGGGTCGGGTCGGGTTGATGGTTATGGTTAGGGGTTGTGGTCAGGGTCGGGGTCGGGGTTGGGGTTAGGGAAAGGGATAGGGTCGGGGTCGGGTTGATGGTTATGGTTAGGGTTGTGGTCAGGGTCGGGGTCGGGGTTGGGGTTAGGGAAAGGGATAGGGTCGGGGTCGGGTTGATGGTTATGGTTAGGGTTGTGGTCAGGGTCGGGGTCGGGGTTGGGGTTAGGGAAAGGGATAGGGTCGGGGTCGGGTTGATGGTTTTGGTTAGGTTGTGGTCAGGGTCGGGGTCGGGGTTGGGGTTAGGGAAAGGGATAGGGTCGGGGTCGGGTTGATGGTTATGGTCAGGGTCGGGGTCGGGGTTGGGGTTGGGGTTAGGGAAAGGGATAGGGTCGGGGTCGGGTCGGGTTGATGGTTATGGTTAGGGTTGTGGTCAGGGTCGGTGTCGGGGTTGGGGTTAGGGAAAGGGATAGGGTCGGGGTCGGGTTGATGGTTATGGTTAGGGTTGTGGTCAGGGTCGGGGTCGGGTTGGGGTTAGGGAAAGGGATAGGGTCGGGTCGGGTTGATGGTTATGGTTAGGGTTGTGGTCAGGGTCGGGGTCGGGTTGGGGTTAGGGAAAGGGATAGGGTCGGGGTCGGGTTGATGGTTTTGGTTAGGGTTGTGGTCAGGGTCGGGGTCGGGGTTGGGGTTAGGGAAAGGGATAGGGTCGGGGTCGGGTTGATGGTTATGGTTAGGGTTGTGGTCAGGGTCGGGGTCGGGGTTGGGGTTAGGGAAAGGGATAGGGTCGGGGTCGGGTTGATGGTTATGGTTAGGGTTGTGGTCAGGGTCGGTGTCGGGTTGGGGTTAGGGAAAGGGATAGGGTCGGGGTCGGGTTGATGGTTATGGTTAGGGTTGTGGTCAGGGTCGGGGTCGGGGTTGGGGTTAGGGAAAGGGATAGGGTCGGGGTCGGGTTGATGGTTATGGTTAGGGTTGTGGTCAGGGTCGGGGTCGGGGTTGGGGTTAGGGAAAGGGATAGGGTCGGTGGTCGGGTTGATGGTTATGGTTAGGGTTGTGGTCAGGGTCGGGGTCGGGGTTGGGGTTAGGGAAAGGGATAGGGTCGGGGGTCGGGTTGATGGTTATGGTTAGGGTTGTGGTCAAGGTCGGGGGCGGGGTTGGGGTTAGGGAAAGGGATAGGGTCGGGGTCGGGTTGATGGTTATGGTTAGGGTTGTGGTCAGGGTCGGGGTCGGGGTTGGGTTGGGGTTAGGGAAAGGGATAGGGTCGGGGTCGGGTTGATGGTTATGGTTAGGGTTGTGGTCAGGGTCGGGGTCGGGGTTGGGGTTAGGGAAAGGGATAGGGTCGGGGTCGGGTTGATGGTTATGGTTAGGGTTGTGGTCAGGGTCGGGGTCGGGGTTGGGGTTAGGGAAAGGGGATAGGGTCCGGGGGTCGGGTTGATGGTTATGGTTAGGGTTGTGGTCAGGGTCGGGGTCGGGGTTGGGGTTAGGGAAAGGGATAGGGTCGGGGTCGGGTTGATGGTTATGGTTAGGTTTGTGGTCAGGGTCGGGGTCGGGGTTGGGGTTAGGGAAAGGGATAGGGTCGGGGTCGGGTGATGGTTATGGTTAGGGTTGTGGTCAGGGTCGGGGTCGGGGTTGGGGTTAGGGAAATGGATAGGGTCGGGGTCGGGTTGATGGTTATGGTTAGGGTTGTGGTCAGGGTCGGGTCGGGGTTGGGGTTAGGGAAAGAGATAGGGTCGGGGGTCGGGTTGATGGTTATGGTTAGGGTTGTGGTCAGGGTCGGGGTCGGGGTTGGGGTTAGGGAAAGGGATAGGGTCGGGGTCGGGTTGATGGTTATGGTTAGGGTTGTGGTCAGGGTCGGGGTCGGGGTTGGGGTTAGGGAAAGGGATAGGGTCGGGGTCGGGTTGATGGTTATGGTTAGGGTTGTGGTCAGGGTCGGGGTCGGGGTTGGGGTTAGGGAAAGGGATAGGGTCGGGGTCGGGTTGATGGTTATGGTTAGGGTTGTGGTCAGGGTCGGGGTCGGGGTTGGGGTTAGGGAAAGGGATAGGGTCGGGGTCGGGTTGATGGTTATGGTTAGGGTTGTGGTCAGGGTCGGGGTCGGGGTTGGGGTTAGGGAAAGGGATAGGGTCGGGGTCGGGTTGATGGTTATGGTTAGGGTTGTGGTCAGGGTCGGGGTCGGGGTTGGGGTTAGGGAAAGGGATAGGGTCGGGGTCGGGTTGATGGTTATGGTTAGGGTTGTGGTCAGTGTCGGGGTCGGGGTTGGGGTTAGGGAAAGGGATAGGGTCGGGGTCGGGTTGATGGTTATGGTTAGGGTTGTGGTCAGGGTCGGGGTCGGGGTTGGGGTTAGGGAAAGGGATAGGGTCGGGGTCGGGTTGATGGTTATGGTTAGGGTTGTGGTCAGGGTCGGGGTCGGGGTTGGGGTTAGGGAAAGGGATAGGGTCGGGGTCGGGTTGATGGTTATGGTTAGGGTTGTGGTCAGGGTCGGGGTCGGGGTTGGGGTTAGGGAAAGGGATAGGGTCGGGGTCGGGTTGATGGTTATGGTTAGGGTTGTGGTCAAGGTCGGGGGCGGGGTTGGGGTTAGGGAAAGGGATAGGGTCGGGGTCGGGTTGATGGTTATGGTTAGGGTTGTGGTCAGGGTCGGGGTCGGGGTTGGGGTTGGGGTTAGGGAAAGGGATAGGGTCGGGGTCGGGTTGATGGTTATAGTTAGGGTTGTGGTCAGGGTCGGGGTCGGGGTTGGGGTTGGGGTTAGGGAAAGGGATAGGGTCGGGGTCGGGTTGATGGTTATGGTTAGGGTTGTGGTCAGGGTCGGGGTCGGGGTTGGGGTTAGGGAAAGGGATAGGGTCGGGGTCGGGTTGATGGTTATGGTTAGGGTTGTGGTCAGGGTCGGGGTCGGGGTTGGGGTTAGGGAAAGGGATAGGGTCGGGGTCGGGTTGATGGTTTTGGTTAGGGTTGTGGTCAGGGTCGGGGTCGGGGTTGGGGTTAGGGAAAGGGATAGGGTCGGGGTCGGGTTGATGGTTATGGTTAGGGTTGTGGTCAGGGTCGGGGTCGGGGTTGGGGTTAGGGAAAGGGATAGGGTCGGGGTCGGGTTGATGGTTATGGTTAGGGTTGTGGTCAGGGTCGGTGTCGGGGTTGGGGTTAGGGAAAGGGATAGGGTCGGGGTCGGGTTGATGGTTATGGTAAGGGTTGTGGTCAGGGTCGGGGTCGGGGTTGGGGTTAGGGAAAGGGATAGGGTCGGGGTCGGGTTGATGGTTATGGTTAGGGTTGTGGTCAGGGTCGGGGTCGGGGTTGGGGTTAGGGAAAGGGATAGGGTCGGGGTCGGGTTGATGGTTATGGTTAGGGTTGTGGTCAGGGTCGGGGTCGGGGTTGGGGTTAGGGAAAGGGATAGGGTCGGGGTCGGGTTTATGGTTATGGTTAGGGTTGTGGTCAAGGTCGGGGGCGGGGTTGGGGTTAGGGAAAGGGATAGGGTCGGGGTCGGGTTGATGGTTATGGTTAGGGTTGTGGTCAGGGTCGGGGTCGGGGTTGGGGTTGGGGTTAGGGAAAGGGATAGGGTCGGGGTCGGGTTGATGGTTATGGTTAGGGTTGTGGTCAGGGTCGGGGTCGGGGTTGGGGTTAGGGAAAGGGATAGGGTCGGGGTCGGGTTGATGGTTATGGTTAGGGTTGTGGTCAGGGTCGGGGTCGGGGTTGGGGTTAGGGAAAGGGATAGGGTCGGGGTCGGGTTGATGGTTATGGTTAGGGTTGTGGTCAGGGTCGGGGTCGGGGTTGGGGTTAGGGAAAGGGATAGGGTCGGGGTCGGGTTGATGGTTATGGTTAGGGTTGTGGTCAGGGTCGGGGTCGGGGTTGGGGTTGGGGTTAGGGAAAGGGATAGGGTCGGGGTCGGGTTGATGGTTATGGTTAGGGTTGTGGTCAGGGTCGGGGTCGGGGTTGGGGTTAGGGAAAGGGATAGGGTCGGGGTCGGGTTGATGGTTATGGTTAGGGTTGTGGTCAGGGTCGGGGTCGGGGTTGGGGTTAGGGAAAGGGATAGGGTCGGGGTCGGGTTGATGGTTATGGTTAGGGTTGTGGTCAGGGTCGGGGTCGGGGTTGGGGTTAGGGAAAGGGATAGGGTCGGGGTCGGGTTGATGGTTATGGTTAGGTTTGTGGTCAGGGTCGGGGTCGGGGTTGGGGTTAGGGAAAGGGATAGGGTCGGGGTCGGGTTGATGGTTATGGTTAGGGTTGTGGTCAGGGTCGGGGTCGGGGTTGGGGTTAGGGAAATGGATAGGGTCGGGGTCGGGTTGATGGTTATGGTTAGGGTTGTGGTCAGGGTCGGGGTCGGGGTTGGGGTTAGGGAAAGAGATAGGGTCGGGGTCGGGTTGATGGTTATGGTTAGGGTTGTGGTCAGGGTCGGGGTCGGGGTTGGGGTTAGGGAAAGGGATAGGGTCGGGGTCGGGTTGATGGTTATGGTTAGGGTTGTGGTCAGGGTCGGGGTCGGGGTTGGGGTTAGGGAAAGGGATAGGGTCGGGGTCGGGTTGATGGTTATGGTTAGGGTTGTGGTCAGGGTCGGGGTCGGGGTTGGGGTTAGGGAAAGGGATAGGGTCGGGGTCGGGTTGATGGTTATGGTTAGGGTTGTGGTCAGGGTCGGGGTCGGGGTTGGGGTTAGGGAAAGGGATAGGGTCGGGGTCGGGTTGATGGTTATGGTTAGGGTTGTGGTCAGGGTCGGGGTCGGGGTTGGGGTTAGGGAAAGGGATAGGGTCGGGGTCGGGTTGATGGTTATGGTTAGGGTTGTGTTCAGGGTCGGGGTCGGGGTTGGGGTTAGGGAAAGGGATAGGGTCGGGGTCGGGTTGATGGTTATGGTTAGGGTTGTGGTCAGTGTCGGGGTCGGGGTTGGGGTTAGGGAAAGGGATAGGGTCGGGGTCGGGTTGATGGTTATGGTTAGGGTTGTGGTCAGGGTCGGGGTCGGGGTTGGGGTTAGGGAAAGGGATAGGGTCGGGGTCAGGTTGATGGTTATGGTTAGGGTTGTGGTCAGGGTCGGGGTCGGGGTTGGGGTTAGGGAAAGGGATAGGGTCGGGGTCGGGTTGATGGTTATGGTTAGGGTTGTGGTCAGGGTCGGGGTCGGGGTTGGGGTTAGGGAAAGGGATAGGGTCGGGGTCGGGTTGATGGTTATGGTTAGGGTTGTGGTCAGGGTCGGGGTCGGGGTCGGGGTTGGGGTTAGGGAAAGGGATAGGGTCGGGGTCGGGTTGATGGTTATGGTTAGGGTTGTGGTCAGGGTCGGGGTCGGGGTTGGGGTTAGGGAAAGGGATAGGGTCGGGGTCGGGTTGATGGTTATGGTTAGGGTTGTGGTCAGGGTCGGGGTCGGGGTTGGGGTTAGGGAAAGGGATAGGGTCGGGGTCGGGTTGATGGTTATGGTTAGGGTTGTGGTCAGGGTCGGGGTCGGGGTCGGGGTTGGGGTTAGGGAAAGGAATAGGGTCGGGGTCGGGTTGATGGTTATGGTTAGGGTTGTGGTCAGGGTCGGGGTCGGGGTTGGGGTTAGGGAAAGGGATAGGGTCGGGGTCGGGTTGATGGTTATGGTTAGGGTTGTGGTCAGGGTCGGGGTCGGGGTTGGGGTTAGGGAAAGGGATAGGGTCGGGGTCGGGTTGATGGTTATGGTTAGGGTTGTGGTCAGGGTCGGGGTCGGGGTTGGGGTTAGGGAAAGGGATAGGGTCGGGGTCGGGTTGATGGTTATGGTTAGGGTTGTGGTCAGGGTCGGGGTCGGGGTTGGGGTTAGGGAAAGGGATAGGGTCGGGGTCGGGTTGATGGTTATGGTTAGGGTTGTGGTCAGGGTCGGGGGCGGGGTTGGGGTTAGGGAAAGAGATAGGGTCGGGGTCGGGTTGATGGTTATGGTTAGGGTTGTGGTCAGGGTCGGGGTCGGGGTTGGGGTTAGGGAAAGGGATAGGGTCGGGGTCGGGTTGATGGTTATGGTTAGGTTTGTGGTCAGGGTCGGGGTCGGGGTTGGGGTTAGGGAAAGGGATAGGGTCGGGGTCGGGTTGATGGTTATGGTTAGGGTTGTGGTCAGGGTCGGGGTCGGGGTTGGGGTTAGGGAAAGGGATAGGGTCGGGGTCGGGTTGATGGTTATGGTTAGGGTTGTGGTCAGGGTCGGGGTCGGGGTTGGGGTTAGGGAAAGGGATAGGGTCGGGGTCGGGTTGATGGTTATGGTTAGGGTTGTGGTCAGGGTCGGGGTCGGGGTTGGGGTTAGGGAAAGGGATAGGGTCGGGGTCGGGTTGATGGTTATGGTTAGGGTTGTGGTCAGGGTCGGGGTCGGGGTCGGGGTTGGGGTTAGGGAAAGGGATAGGGTCGGGGTCGGGTTGATGGTTATGGTTAGGGTTGTGGTCAGGGTCGGGGTCGGGGTTGGGGTTAGGGAAAGGGATAGGGTCGGGGTCGGGTTGATGGTTATGGTTAGGGTTGTGGTCAGGGTCGGGGTCGGGGTTGGGGTTAGGGAAAGGGATAGGGTCGGGGTCGGGTTGATGGTTATGGTTAGGGTTGTGGTCAGGGTCGGGGTCGGGGTTGGGGTTAGGGAAAGGGATAGGGTCGGGGTCGGGTTGATGGTTATGGTTAGGGTTGTGGTCAGGGTCGGGGTCGGGGTTGGGGTTGGGGTTAGGGAAAGGGATAGGGTCGGGGTCGGGTTGATGGTTATGGTTAGGGTTGTGGTCAGGGTCGGGGTCGGGGTTGGGGTTAGGGAAAGGGATAGGGTCGGGGTCGGGTTGATGGTTATGGTTAGGGTTGTGGTCAGGGTCGGGGTCGGGGTTGGGGTTAGGGAAAGGGATAGGGTCGGGGTCGGGTTGATGGTTATGGTTAGGGTTGTGGTCAGGGTCGGGGTCGGGGTTGGGGTTAGGGAAAGGGATAGGGTCTGGGTCGGGTTGATGGTTATGGTTAGGGTTGTGGTCAGGGTCGGGGTCGGGGTTGGGGTTAGGGAAAGGGATAGGGTCGGGGTCGGGTTGATGGTTATGGTTAGGGTTGTGGTCAGGGTCGGGGTCGGGGTTGGGGTTAGGGAAAGGGATAGGGTCGGGGTCGGGTTGATGGTTATGGTTAGGGTTGTGGTCAGGGTCGGGGGCGGGGTTGGGGTTAGGGAAAGGGATAGGGTCGGGGTCGGGTTGATGGTTATGGTTAGGGTTGTGGTCAGGGTCGGGGTTGGGGTTGGGGTTAGGGAAAGGGATAGGGTCGGGGTCGGGTTGATGGTTATGGTTAGGGTTGTGGTCAGGGTCGGGGTCGGGGTTGGGGTTAGGGAAAGGGATAGGGTCGGGGTCGGGTTGATGGTTATGGTTAGGGTTGTGGTCAGGGTCGGGGTCGGGGTTGGGGTTAGGGAAAGGGATAGGGTCGGGGTCGGGTTGATGGTTATGGTTAGGGTTGTGGTCAGGGTCGGGGTCGGGGTTGGGGTTAGGGAAAGGGATAGGGTCGGGGTCGGGTTGATGGTTATGGTTAGGGTTGTGGTCAGGGTCGGGGTCGGGGTTGGGGTTAGGGAAAGGGATAGGGTCGGGGTCGGGTTGATGGTTATGGTTAGGGTTGTGGTCAGGGTCGGGGTCGGGGTTGGGGTTAGGGAAAGGGATAGGGTCGGGGTCGGGTTGATGGTTATGGTTAGGGTTGTGGTCAGGGTCGGGGTCGGGGTTGGGGTTAGGGAAAGGGATAGGGTCGGGGTCGGGTTGATGGTTATGGTTAGGGTTGTGGTCAGGGTCGGGGTCGGGGTTGGGGTTAGGGAAAGGGATAGGGTCGGGGTCGGGTTGATGGTTATGGTTAGGGTTTTGGTCAGGGTCGGGGTCGGGGTTGGGGTTAGGGAAAGGGATAGGGTCGGGGTCGGGTTGATGGTTTTGGTTAGGGTTGTGGTCAGGGTCGGGGTCGGGGTTGGGGTTAGGGAAAGGGATAGGGTCGGGGTCGGGTTGATGGTTATGGTTAGGGTTGTGGTCAGGGTCGGGGTCGGGGTTGGGGTTAGGGAAAGGGATAGGGTCGGGGTCGGGTTGATGGTTATGGTTAGGGTTGTGGTCAGGGTCGGGGTCGGGGTTGGGGTTAGGGAAAGGGATAGGGTCGGGGTCGGGTTGATGGTTATGGTTAGGGTTGTGGTCAGGGTCGGGGTCGGGGTTGGGGTTAGGGAAAGGGATAGGGTCGGGGTCGGGTTGATGGTTATGGTTAGGGTTGTGGTCAGGGTCGGGGTCGGGGTTGGGGTTAGGGAAAGGGATAGGGTCGGGGTCGGGTTGATGGTTATGGTTAGGGTTGTGGTCAGGGTCGGGGTCGGGGTTGGGGTTAGGGAAAGGGATAGGGTCGGGGTCGGGTTGATGGTTATGGTTAGGGTTGAAACTTGATGAAAACAGTCTCTCCCACAACAACTCAAGGGCTGCTTGTGTTTTTTAGGCCTTCGCAAGATATCGGAAGTGTGTGCGCGGCAGGAGAGACAAATCAATGTTTTCGCGCCTTTTTTGCGATTTCAAGGTCGAAAAACACATAGGCCCCAAAATGAAAGAAACGGCTGCCGCGCCAAAACTATGGCTTCAAACTTGATGAAAACAGTCTCTCCCATAATAACTCACGGGCTGCTTGTGTTTTTTAGGCCTTTGCACGCTATCGGAAGTGTGTGCGCGGCAGGAGAGACAAATCCATGTTTTCGCGCCTTTTTTCCATTTCCAGGTCGAAGAAAACAAAGGCCCCAAAAATAAAGAAACGGCTGTCCAGCCAAAACTGAGGCTTCAAACTTGATGAAAACAGTCTCTCAGACAATAACTCAAGGGCCGCTTGTGTTTTTTAGGCCTTCGCAAGCTATCGGAAGTGTGTGCGCGGCAGGAGAGACAAATCCATGTTTTCGCGCCTTTTTTGCCATTTCCAGGTCGAAAAACACAAAGGCCCCAAAATGAAAGAAACGGCTGCCGCGCCAAAACTATGACTTCAAACTTGATGAAAACAGTCTCTCCCACAATAACTCAAGGGCTGCTTGTGTTTTTTAGGCCTTCGCAAGATATCGGAAGTGTGTGCGCGGCAAGAGAGACAAATCAATGTTTTCGCGACTTTTTTGCGATTTCAAGGTCGAAAAACACATAGGCCCCAAAATGAAAGAAACGGCTGGCGCGCCAAAACTATGGCTTCAAACTTGATGAAAACAGTCTCTCCCATAATAACTCACGGGCTGCTTGTGTTTTTTAGGCCTTTGCACGCTATCGGAAGTGTGTGCGCGGCAGGAGAGACAAATCCATGTTTTCGCGCCTTTTTTCCATTTCCAGGTCGAAGAAAACAAAGGCCCCAAAATGAAAGAAACGGCTGGCGCGCCAAAACTATGGCTTCAAACTTGATGAAAACAGTCTCTCCCATAATAACTCACGGGCTGCTTGTGTTTTTTAGGCCTTTGCAAGCTATCGGAAGTGTGTGCGCGGCAGGAGAGACAAATCCATGTTTTCGCGCCTTTTTTGCGATTTCCAGGTCGAAAAACACACAGACCCCAAAAATAAAGAAACGGCTGTCCAGCCAAAACTGAGGCTTCAAACTTGATGAAAACAGTCTCTCAGACAATAACTCAAGGGCCGCTTGTGTTTTTTAGGCCTTCGCAAGCTATCGGAAGTGTGTGCGCGGCAGGAGAGACAAATCCATGTTTTCGCGCCTTTTTTGCCATTTCCAGGTCGAAAAACACAAAGGCCCCAAAATGAAAGAAACGGCTGCCGCGCCAAAACTATGACTTCAAACTTGATGAAAACAGTCTCTCCCACAATAACTCAAGGGCTGCTTGTGTTTTTTAGGCCTTCGCAAGATATCGGAAGTGTGTGCGCGGCAGGAGAGACAAATCAATGTTTTCGCGACTTTTTTGCGATTTCAAGGTCGAAAAACACATAGGCCCCAAAATGAAAGAAACGGCTGGCGCGCCAAAACTATGGCTTCAAACTTGATGAAAACAGTCTCTCCCATATTAACTCACGGGCTGCTTGTGTTTTTTAGGCCTTTGCAAGCTATCGGAAGTGTGTGCGCGGCAGGAGAGACAAATCCATGTTTTCGCGCCTTTTTTGCGATTTCAAGGTCGAAAAACACACAGACCCCAAAAATAAAGAAACGGCTGTCCAGCCAAAACTGAGGCTTCAAACTTGATGAAAACAGTCTCTCCCACAATAACTCAAGGGCCGCTTGTGTTTTTTAGGCCTTTGCAAGCTATCGGAAGTGTGTGCGCGGCAGGAGAGACAAATCCATGTTTTCGCGCCTTTTTTGCGATTTCAAGGTCGAAAAACACATAGGCCCCAAAATGAAAGAAACGGCTGGCGCGCCAAAACTATGGCTTCAAACTTGATGAAAACAGTCTCTCCCATAATAACTCACGGGCTGCTTGTGTTTTTTAGGCCTTTGCAAGCTATCGGAAGTGTGTGCGCGGCAGGAGAGACAAATCCATGTTTTCGCGCCTTTTTTGCGATTTCAAGGTCGAAAAACACATAGGCCCCAAAATGAAAGAAACGGCTGGCGCGCCAAAACTATGGCTTCAAACTTGATGAAAACAGTCTCTCCCATAATAACTCACGGGCTGCTTGTGTTTTTTAGGCCTTTGCAAGCTATCGGAAGTGTGTGCGCGGCAGGAGAGACAAATCCATGTTTTCGCGCCTTTTTTGCGATTTCAAGGTCGAAAAACACATAGGCCCCAAAATGAAAGAAACGGCTGGCGCGCCAAAACTATGGCTTCAAACTTGATGAAAACAGTCTCTCCCATAATAACTCACGGGCTGCTTGTGTTTTTTAGGCCTTTGCAAGCTATCGGAAGTGTGTGCGCGGCAGGAGAGACAAATCCATGTTTTCGCGCCTTTTTTGCGATTTCAAGGTCGAAAAACACATAGGCCCCAAAATGAAAGAAACGGCTGGCACGCCAAAACTATGGCTTCAAACTTGATGAAAACAGTCTCTCCCATAATAACTCACGGACTGCTTGTGTTTTTTAGGCCTTTGCAAGCTATCGGAAGTGTGTGCGCGGCAGGAGAGACAAATCCATGTTTTCGCGCCTTTTTTGCGATTTCCAGGTCGAAAAACACACAGACCCCAAAAATAAAGAAACGGCTGTCCAGCCAAAACTGAGGCTTCAAACTTGATGAAAACAGTCACTCCCACAATAACTCAAGGGCCGCTTGTGTTTTTTAGGCCTTCGCAAGCTATCGGAAGTGTGTGCGCGGCAGGAGAGACAAATCCATGTTTTCGCGCATTTTTTGCGATTTCAAGGTCGAAAAACACATAGGCCCCAAAATGAAAGAAACGGCTGCCGCGCCAAAACTATGGCTTCAAACTTGATGAAAACAGTCTCTCCCATAATAACTCACAGGCTGCTTGTGTTTTTTAGGCCTTTGCAAGCTATCGGAAGTGTGTGCGCGGCAGGAGAGACAAATCCATGTTTTCGCGCCTTTTTTGCGATTTCAAGGTCGAAAAACACATAGGCCCCAAAATGAAAGAAACGGCTGGCGCGCCAAAACTATGGCTTCAAACTTGATGAAAACAGTCTCTCCCACAATAACTCAATGGCCGCTTGTGTTTTTTAGGCCTTCGCAAGCTATCGGAAGTGTGTGCGCGGCAGGAGAGACAAATCCATGTTTTCGCGCCTTTTTTGCGATTTCAAGGTCGAAAAACACATAGGCCCCAAAATGAAAGAAACGGCTGGCACGCCAAAACTATGGCTTCAAACTTGATGAAAACAGTCTCTCCCATAATAACTCACGGACTGCTTGTGTTTTTTAGGCCTTTGCAAGCTATCGGAAGTGTGTGCGCGGCAGGAGAGACAAATCCATGTTTTCGCGCCTTTTTTGCGATTTCCAGGTCGAAAAACACACAGACCCCAAAAATAAAGAAACGGCTGTCCAGCCAAAACTGAGGCTTCAAACTTGATGAAAACAGTCACTCCCACAATAACTCAAGGGCCGCTTGTGTTTTTTAGGCCTTCGCAAGCTATCGGAAGTGTGTGCGCGGCAGGAGAGATAAATCCATGTTTTCGCGCATTTTTTGCGATTTCAAGGTCGAAAAACACATAGGCCCCAAAATGAAAGAAACGGCTGCCGCGCCAAAACTATGGCTTCAAACTTGATGAAAACAGTCTCTCCCATAATAACTCACAGGCTGCTTGTGTTTTTTAGGCCTTTGCAAGCTATCGGAAGTGTGTGCGCGGCAGGAGAGACAAATCCATGTTTTCGCGCCTTTTTTGCGATTTCAAGGTCGAAAAACACATAGGCCCCAAAATGAAAGAAACGGCTGGCGCGCCAAAACTATGGCTTCAAACTTGATGAAAACAGTCTCTCCCATAATAACTCACGGGCTGCTTGTGTTTTTTAGGCCTTTGCAAGCTATCGGAAGTGTGTGCGCGGCAGGAGAGACAAATCCATGTTTTCGCGCCTTTTTTGCGATTTCCAGGTCGAAAAACACACAGACCCCAAAAATAAAGAAACGGCTGTCCAGCCAAAACTGAGGCTTCAAACTTGATGAAAACAGTCTCTCCCACAATAACTCAAGGGCCGCTTGTGTTTTTTAGGCCTTCGCAAGCTATCGGAAGTGTGTGCGCGGCAGGAGAGACAAATCCATTTTTTCGCGCATTTTTTGCGATTTCAAGGTCGAAAAACACATAGGCCCCAAAATAAAAAAACGGCTGCCGCGCCAAAACTATGGCTTCAAACTTGATGAAAACAGTCTCTCCCATAATAACTCACAGGCTGCTTGTGTTTTTTAGGCCTTTGCAAGCTATCGGAAGTGTGTGCGCGGCAGGAGAGACAAATCCATGTTTTCGCGCCTTTTTTGCGATTTCAAGGTCGAAAAACACATAGGCCCCAAAATGAAAGAAACGGCTGGCGCGCCAAAACTATGGCTTCAAACTTGATGAAAACAGTCTCTCCCATATTAACTCACGGGCTGCTTGTGTTTTTTAGGCCTTTGCAAGCTATCGGAAGTGTGTGCGCGGCAGGAGAGACAAATCCATGTTTTCGCGCCTTTTTTGCGATTTCAAGGTCGAAAAACACACAGACCCCAAAAATAAAGAAACGGCTGTCCAGCCAAAACTGAGGCTTCAAACTTGATGAAAACAGTCTCTCCCACAATAACTCAATGGCCGCTTGTGTTTTTTAGGCCTTCGCAAGCTATCGGAAGTGTGTGCGCGGCAGGAGAGACAAATCCATGTTTTCGCGCCTTTTTTGCGATTTCAAGGTCGAAAAACACATAGGCCCCAAAATGAAAGAAACGGCTGGCACGCCAAAACTATGGCTTCAAACTTGATGAAAACAGTCTCTCCCATAATAACTCACGGACTGCTTGTGTTTTTTAGGCCTTTGCAAGCTATCGGAAGTGTGTGCGCGGCAGGAGAGACAAATCCATGTTTTCGCGCCTTTTTTGCGATTTCCAGGTCGAAAAACACACAGACCCCAAAAATAAAGAAACGGCTGTCCAGCCAAAACTGAGGCTTCAAACTTGATGAAAACAGTCACTCCCACAATAACTCAAGGGCCGCTTGTGTTTTTTAGGCCTTCGCAAGCTATCGGAAGTGTGTGCGCGGCAGGAGAGATAAATCCATGTTTTCGCGCATTTTTTGCGATTTCAAGGTCGAAAAACACATAGGCCCCAAAATGAAAGAAACGGCTGCCGCGCCAAAACTATGGCTTCAAACTTGATGAAAACAGTCTCTCCCATAATAACTCACAGGCTGCTTGTGTTTTTTAGGCCTTTGCAAGCTATCGGAAGTGTGTGCGCGGCAGGAGAGACAAATCCATGTTTTCGCGCCTTTTTTGCGATTTCAAGGTCGAAAAACACATAGGCCCCAAAATGAAAGAAACGGCTGGCGCGCCAAAACTATGGCTTCAAACTTGATGAAAACAGTCTCTCCCATAATAACTCACGGGCTGCTTGTGTTTTTTAGGCCTTTGCAAGCTATCGGAAGTGTGTGCGCGGCAGGAGAGACAAATCCATGTTTTCGCGCCTTTTTTGCGATTTCCAGGTCGAAAAACACACAGACCCCAAAAATAAAGAAACGGCTGTCCAGCCAAAACTGAGGCTTCAAACTTGATGAAAACAGTCTCTCCCACAATAACTCAAGGGCCGCTTGTGTTTTTTAGGCCTTCGCAAGCTATCGGAAGTGTGTGCGCGGCAGGAGAGACAAATCCATTTTTTCGCGCATTTTTTGCGATTTCAAGGTCGAAAAACACATAGGCCCCAAAATAAAAAAACGGCTGCCGCGCCAAAACTATGGCTTCAAACTTGATGAAAACAGTCTCTCCCATAATAACTCACAGGCTGCTTGTGTTTTTTAGGCCTTTGCAAGCTATCGGAAGTGTGTGCGCGGCAGGAGAGACAAATCCATGTTTTCGCGCCTTTTTTGCGATTTCAAGGTCGAAAAACACATAGGCCCCAAAATGAAAGAAACGGCTGGCGCGCCAAAACTATGGCTTCAAACTTGATGAAAACAGTCTCTCCCATATTAACTCACGGGCTGCTTGTGTTTTTTAGGCCTTTGCAAGCTATCGGAAGTGTGTGCGCGGCAGGAGAGACAAATCCATGTTTTCGCGCCTTTTTTGCGATTTCAAGGTCGAAAAACACACAGACCCCAAAAATAAAGAAACGGCTGTCCAGCCAAAACTGAGGCTTCAAACTTGATGAAAACAGTCTCTCCCACAATAACTCAATGGCCGCTTGTGTTTTTTAGGCCTTCGCAAGCTATCGGAAGTGTGTGCGCGGCAGGAGAGCCAAATCCATGTTTTCGCGCCTTTTTTGCGATTTCCAGGTCGAAAAACACATAGGCCCCAAAATGAAAGCAACGGCTGTCCAGCCAAAACTGAGGCTTCAAACTTGATGAAAACAGTCTCACCCACAATAACTCAAGGGCCGCTTGTGTTTTTTAGGCCTTTGCAAGCTATCGGAAGTGTGTGCGCGGCAGGAGAGACAAATCCATGTTTTCGCGCCTTTTTTGCGATTTCAAGGTCGAAAAACACATAGGCCCCAAAATGAAAGAAACGGCTGGCGCGCCAAAACTATGGCTTCAAACTTGATGAAAACAGTCTCTCCCATAATAACTCACGGACTGCTTGTGTTTTTTAGGCCTTTGCAAGCTATCGGAAGTGTGTGCGCGGCAGGAGAGACAAATCCATGTTTTCGCGCCTTTTTTGCGATTTCCAGGTCGAAAAACACACAGACCCCAAAAATAAAGAAACGGCTGTCCAGCCAAAACTGAGGCTTCAAACTTGATGAAAACAGTCACTCCCACAATAACTCAAGGGCCGCTTGTGTTTTTTAGGCCTTCGCAAGCTATCGGAAGTGTGTGCGCGGCAGGAGAGATAAATCCATGTTTTCGCGCATTTTTTGCGATTTCAAGGTCGAAAAACACATAGGCCCCAAAATGAAAGAAACGGCTGCCGCGCCAAAACTATGGCTTCAAACTTGATGAAAACAGTCTCTCCCATAATAACTCACAGGCTGCTTGTGTTTTTTAGGCCTTTGCAAGCTATCGGAAGTGTGTGCGCGGCAGGAGAGACAAATCCATGTTTTCGCGCCTTTTTTGCGATTTCAAGGTCGAAAAACACATAGGCCCCAAAATGAAAGAAACGGCTGGCGCGCCAAAACTATGGCTTCAAACTTGATGAAAACAGTCTCTCCCATAATAACTCACGGGCTGCTTGTGTTTTTTAGGCCTTTGCAAGCTATCGGAAGTGTGTGCGCGGCAGGAGAGACAAATCCATGTTTTCGCGCCTTTTTTGCGATTTCCAGGTCGAAAAACACACAGACCCCAAAAATAAAGAAACGGCTGTCCAGCCAAAACTGAGGCTTCAAACTTGATGAAAACAGTCTCTCCCACAATAACTCAAGGGCCGCTTGTGTTTTTTAGGCCTTCGCAAGCTATCGGAAGTGTGTGCGCGGCAGGAGAGACAAATCCATTTTTTCGCGCATTTTTTGCGATTTCAAGGTCGAAAAACACATAGGCCCCAAAATAAAAAAACGGCTGCCGCGCCAAAACTATGGCTTCAAACTTGATGAAAACAGTCTCTCCCATAATAACTCACAGGCTGCTTGTGTTTTTTAGGCCTTTGCAAGCTATCGGAAGTGTGTGCGCGGCAGGAGAGACAAATCCATGTTTTCGCGCCTTTTTTGCGATTTCAAGGTCGAAAAACACATAGGCCCCAAAATGAAAGAAACGGCTGGCGCGCCAAAACTATGGCTTCAAACTTGATGAAAACAGTCTCTCCCATATTAACTCACGGGCTGCTTGTGTTTTTTAGGCCTTTGCAAGCTATCGGAAGTGTGTGCGCGGCAGGAGAGACAAATCCATGTTTTCGCGCCTTTTTTGCGATTTCAAGGTCGAAAAACACACAGACCCCAAAAATAAAGAAACGGCTGTCCAGCCAAAACTGAGGCTTCAAACTTGATGAAAACAGTCTCTCCCACAATAACTCAATGGCCGCTTGTGTTTTTTAGGCCTTCGCAAGCTATCGGAAGTGTGTGCGCGGCAGGAGAGACAAATCCATGTTTTCGCGCCTTTTTTGCGATTTCAAGGTCGAAAAACACATAGGCCCCAAAATGAAAGAAACGGCTGGCACGCCAAAACTATGGCTTCAAACTTGATGAAAACAGTCTCTCCCATAATAACTCACGGACTGCTTGTGTTTTTTAGGCCTTTGCAAGCTATCGGAAGTGTGTGCGCGGCAGGAGAGACAAATCCATGTTTTCGCGCCTTTTTTGCGATTTCCAGGTCGAAAAACACACAGACCCCAAAAATAAAGAAACGGCTGTCCAGCCAAAACTGAGGCTTCAAACTTGATGAAAACAGTCACTCCCACAATAACTCAAGGGCCGCTTGTGTTTTTTAGGCCTTCGCAAGCTATCGGAAGTGTGTGCGCGGCAGGAGAGATAAATCCATGTTTTCGCGCATTTTTTGCGATTTCAAGGTCGAAAAACACATAGGCCCCAAAATGAAAGAAACGGCTGCCGCGCCAAAACTATGGCTTCAAACTTGATGAAAACAGTCTCTCCCATAATAACTCACAGGCTGCTTGTGTTTTTTAGGCCTTTGCAAGCTATCGGAAGTGTGTGCGCGGCAGGAGAGACAAATCCATGTTTTCGCGCCTTTTTTGCGATTTCAAGGTCGAAAAACACATAGGCCCCAAAATGAAAGAAACGGCTGGCGCGCCAAAACTATGGCTTCAAACTTGATGAAAACAGTCTCTCCCATAATAACTCACGGGCTGCTTGTGTTTTTTAGGCCTTTGCAAGCTATCGGAAGTGTGTGCGCGGCAGGAGAGACAAATCCATGTTTTCGCGCCTTTTTTGCGATTTCCAGGTCGAAAAACACACAGACCCCAAAAATAAAGAAACGGCTGTCCAGCCAAAACTGAGGCTTCAAACTTGATGAAAACAGTCTCTCCCACAATAACTCAAGGGCCGCTTGTGTTTTTTAGGCCTTCGCAAGCTATCGGAAGTGTGTGCGCGGCAGGAGAGACAAATCCATTTTTTCGCGCATTTTTTGCGATTTCAAGGTCGAAAAACACATAGGCCCCAAAATAAAAAAACGGCTGCCGCGCCAAAACTATGGCTTCAAACTTGATGAAAACAGTCTCTCCCATAATAACTCACAGGCTGCTTGTGTTTTTTAGGCCTTTGCAAGCTATCGGAAGTGTGTGCGCGGCAGGAGAGACAAATCCATGTTTTCGCGCCTTTTTTGCGATTTCAAGGTCGAAAAACACATAGGCCCCAAAATGAAAGAAACGGCTGGCGCGCCAAAACTATGGCTTCAAACTTGATGAAAACAGTCTCTCCCATATTAACTCACGGGCTGCTTGTGTTTTTTAGGCCTTTGCAAGCTATCGGAAGTGTGTGCGCGGCAGGAGAGACAAATCCATGTTTTCGCGCCTTTTTTGCGATTTCAAGGTCGAAAAACACACAGACCCCAAAAATAAAGAAACGGCTGTCCAGCCAAAACTGAGGCTTCAAACTTGATGAAAACAGTCTCTCCCACAATAACTCAATGGCCGCTTGTGTTTTTTAGGCCTTCGCAAGCTATCGGAAGTGTGTGCGCGGCAGGAGAGCCAAATCCATGTTTTCGCGCCTTTTTTGCGATTTCCAGGTCGAAAAACACATAGGCCCCAAAATGAAAGCAACGGCTGTCCAGCCAAAACTGAGGCTTCAAACTTGATGAAAACAGTCTCACCCACAATAACTCAAGGGCCGCTTGTGTTTTTTAGGCCTTTGCAAGCTATCGGAAGTGTGTGCGCGGCAGGAGAGACAAATCCATGTTTTCGCGCCTTTTTTGCGATTTCAAGGTCGAAAAACACATAGGCCCCAAAATGAAAGAAACGGCTGGCGCGCCAAAACTATGGCTTCAAACTTGATGAAAACAGTCTCTCCCATAATAACTCAAGGGCCGCTTGTGTTTTTTAGGCCTTCGCAAGCTATCGGAAGTGTGTGCGCGGCAGGAGAGACAAATCCATGTTTTCGCGCATTTTTTGCGATTTCAAGGTCGAAAAACACATAGGCCCCAAAATGAAAGAAACGGCTGCCGCGCCAAAACTATGGCTTCAAACTTGATGAAAACAGTCTCTCCCATAATAACTCACAGGCTGCTTGTGTTTTTTAGGCCTTTGCAAGCTATCGGAAGTGTGTGCGCGGCAGGAGAGACAAATCCATGTTTTCGCGCCTTTTTTGCGATTTCAAGGTCGAAAAACACATAGGCCCCAAAATGAAAGAAACGGCTGGCGCGCCAAAACTATGGCTTCAAACTTGATGAAAACAGTCTCTCCCATAATAACTCACGGGCTGCTTGTGTTTTTTAGGCCTTTGCAAGCTATCGGAAGTGTGTGCGCGGCAGGAGAGACAAATCCATGTTTTCGCGCCTTTTTTGCGATTTCCAGGTCGAAAAACACACAGACCCCAAAAATAAAGAAACGGCTGTCCAGCCAAAACTGAGGCTTCAAACTTGATGAAAACAGTCTCTCCCACAATAACTCAAGGGCCGCTTGTGTTTTTTAGGCCTTCGCAAGCTATCGGAAGTGTGTGCGCGGCAGGAGAGACAAATCCATTTTTTCGCGCATTTTTTGCGATTTCAAGGTCGAAAAACACATAGGCCCCAAAATAAAAAAACGGCTGCCGCGCCAAAACTATGGCTTCAAACTTGATGAAAACAGTCTCTCCCATAATAACTCACAGGCTGCTTGTGTTTTTTAGGCCTTTGCAAGCTATCGGAAGTGTGTGCGCGGCAGGAGAGACAAATCCATGTTTTCGCGCCTTTTTTGCGATTTCAAGGTCGAAAAACACATAGGCCCCAAAATGAAAGAAACGGCTGGCGCGCCAAAACTATGGCTTCAAACTTGATGAAAACAGTCTCTCCCATATTAACTCACGGGCTGCTTGTGTTTTTTAGGCCTTTGCAAGCTATCGGAAGTGTGTGCGCGGCAGGAGAGACAAATCCATGTTTTCGCGCCTTTTTTGCGATTTCAAGGTCGAAAAACACACAGACCCCAAAAATAAAGAAACGGCTGTCCAGCCAAAACTGAGGCTTCAAACTTGATGAAAACAGTCTCTCCCACAATAACTCAATGGCCGCTTGTGTTTTTTAGGCCTTCGCAAGCTATCGGAAGTGTGTGCGCGGCAGGAGAGCCAAATCCATGTTTTCGCGCCTTTTTTGCGATTTCCAGGTCGAAAAACACATAGGCCCCAAAATGAAAGCAACGGCTGTCCAGCCAAAACTGAGGCTTCAAACTTGATGAAAACAGTCTCACCCACAATAACTCAAGGGCCGCTTGTGTTTTTTAGGCCTTTGCAAGCTATCGGAAGTGTGTGCGCGGCAGGAGAGACAAATCCATGTTTTCGCGCCTTTTTTGCGATTTCAAGGTCGAAAAACACATAGGCCCCAAAATGAAAGAAACGGCTGGCGCGCCAAAACTATGGCTTCAAACTTGATGAAAACAGTCTCTCCCATAATAACTCAAGGGCCGCTTGTGTTTTTTAGGCCTTCGCAAGCTATCGGAAGTGTGTGCGCGGCAGGAGAGACAAATCCATGTTTTCGCGCATTTTTTGCGATTTCAAGGTCGAAAAACACATAGGCCCCAAAATGAAAGAAACGGCTGCCGCGCCAAAACTATGGCTTCAAACTTGATGAAAACAGTCTCTCCCATAATAACTCACAGGCTGCTTGTGTTTTTTAGGCCTTTGCAAGCTATCGGAAGTGTGTGCGCGGCAGGAGAGACAAATCCATGTTTTCGCGCCTTTTTTGCGATTTCAAGGTCGAAAAACACATAGGCCCCAAAATGAAAGAAACGGCTGGCGCGCCAAAACTATGGCTTCAAACTTGATGAAAACAGTCTCTCCCATAATAACTCACGGGCTGCTTGTGTTTTTTAGGCCTTTGCAAGCTATCGGAAGTGTGTGCGCGGCAGGAGAGACAAATCCATGTTATCGCGCCTTTTTTGCGATTTCCAGGTCGAAAAACACACAGACCCCAAAAATAAAGAAACGGCTGTCCAGCCAAAACTGAGGCTTCAAACTTGATGAAAACAGTCTCTCCCACAATAACTCAATGGCCGCTTGTGTTTTTTAGGCCTTCGCAAGCTATCGGAAGTGTGTGCGCGGCAGGAGAGACAAATCCATGTTTTCGCGCATTTTTTGCGATTTCAAGGTCGAAAAACACATAGGCCCAAAAATGAAAGAAACGGCTGCCGCGCCAAAACTATGGCTTCAAACTTGATGAAAACAGTCTCTCCCACAATAACTCAAGGGCCGCTTGTGTTTTTTAGGCCTTCGCAAGCTATCGGAAGTGTGTGCGCGGCAGGAGAGACAAATCCATGTTTTCGCGAATTTCTTGCGATTTCAATGTCGAAAAACACATAGGCCCCAAAATGAAAGCAACGGCTGTCCAGCCAAAACTGAGGCTTCAAACTTGATGAAAACAGTCTCACCCACAATAACTCAAGGGCCGCTTGTGTTTTTTAGGCCTTTGCAAGCTATGGGAAGTGTGTGCGCGGCAGGAGAGACAAATCCATGTTTTCGCGCCTTTTTTGCGATTTCAAGGTCGAAAAACACATAGGCCCCAAAATGAAAGAAACGGCTGGCGCGCCAAAAATATGGCTTCAAACTTGATGAAAACAGTCTTTCCCATAATAACTCACGGGCTGCTTGTGTTTTTTAGGCCTTTGCAAGCTATCGGAAGTGTGTGCGCGGCAGGAGAGACAAATCCATGTTTTCGCGCCTTTTTTGCGATTTCAAGGTCGAAAAACACATAGGCCCCAAAATGAAAGAAACGGCTGGCGCGCCAAAACTATGGCTTCAAACTTGATGAAAACAGTCTCTCCCATATTAACTCACGGGCTGATTGTGTTTTTTAGGCCTTCGCAAGCTATCGGAAGTGTGTGCGCAGCAGGAGAGACAAATCTATGTTTTCGCGCCTGTTTTGCCATTTCCAGGTCGAAAAACACACAGACCCCAAAAATAAAGAAACGGCTGTCCAGCCAAAACTGAGGCTTCAAACTTGATGAAAACAGTCTCTCCCACAATAACTCAAGGGCCGCTTGTGTTTTTTAGGCCTTCGCAAGCTATCGGAAGTGTGTGCGCGGCAGGAGAGACAAATCCATGTTTTTGCGCATTTTTTGCGATTTCAAGGTCGATAAACACATAGGCCCCAAAATGAAAGAAACGGCTGCCGCGCCAAAACTATGGCTTCAAACTTGATGAAAACAGTCACTCCCACAATAACTCAAGGCCGCTTGTGTTTTTTAGGCCTTCGCAAGCTATCGGAAGTGTGTGCGCGGCAGGAGAGATAAATCCATGTTTTCGCGCATTTTTTGCGATTTCAAGGTCGAAAAACACATAGGCCCCAAAATGAAAGAAACGGCTGCCGCGCCAAAACTATGGCTTCAAACTTGATGAAAACAGTCTCTCCCATAATAACTCACAGGCTGCTTGTGTTTTTTAGGCCTTTGCAAGCTATCGGAAGTGTGTGCGCGGCAGGAGAGACAAATCCATGTTTTCGCGCCTTTTTTGCGATTTCAAGGTCGAAAAACACATAGGCCCCAAAATGAAAGAAACGGCTGGCGCGCCAAAACTATGGCTTCAAACTTGATGAAAACAGTCTCTCCCATAATAACTCACGGGCTGCTTGTGTTTTTTAGGCCTTTGCAAGCTATCGGAAGTGTGTGCGCGGCAGGAGAGACAAATCCATGTTTTCGCGCCTTTTTTGCGATTTCCAGGTCGAAAAACACACAGACCCCAAAAATAAAGAAACGGCTGTCCAGCCAAAACTGAGGCTTCAAACTTGATGAAAACAGTCTCTCCCACAATAACTCAAGGGCCGCTTGTGTTTTTTAGGCCTTCGCAAGCTATCGGAAGTGTGTGCGCGGCAGGAGAGACAAATCCATTTTTTCGCGCATTTTTTGCGATTTCAAGGTCGAAAAACACATAGGCCCCAAAATAAAAAAACGGCTGCCGCGCCAAAACTATGGCTTCAAACTTGATGAAAACAGTCTCTCCCATAATAACTCACAGGCTGCTTGTGTTTTTTAGGCCTTTGCAAGCTATCGGAAGTGTGTGCGCGGCAGGAGAGACAAATCCATGTTTTCGCGCCTTTTTTGCGATTTCAAGGTCGAAAAACACATAGGCCCCAAAATGAAAGAAACGGCTGGCGCGCCAAAACTATGGCTTCAAACTTGATGAAAACAGTCTCTCCCATATTAACTCACGGGCTGCTTGTGTTTTTTAGGCCTTTGCAAGCTATCGGAAGTGTGTGCGCGGCAGGAGAGACAAATCCATGTTTTCGCGCCTTTTTTGCGATTTCAAGGTCGAAAAACACACAGACCCCAAAAATAAAGAAACGGCTGTCCAGCCAAAACTGAGGCTTCAAACTTGATGAAAACAGTCTCTCCCACAATAACTCAATGGCCGCTTGTGTTTTTTAGGCCTTCGCAAGCTATCGGAAGTGTGTGCGCGGCAGGAGAGACAAATCCATGTTTTCGCGCCTTTTTTGCGATTTCAAGGTCGAAAAACACATAGGCCCCAAAATGAAAGAAACGGCTGGCACGCCAAAACTATGGCTTCAAACTTGATGAAAACAGTCTCTCCCATAATAACTCACGGACTGCTTGTGTTTTTTAGGCCTTTGCAAGCTATCGGAAGTGTGTGCGCGGCAGGAGAGACAAATCCATGTTTTCGCGCCTTTTTTGCGATTTCCAGGTCGAAAAACACACAGACCCCAAAAATAAAGAAACGGCTGTCCAGCCAAAACTGAGGCTTCAAACTTGATGAAAACAGTCACTCCCACAATAACTCAAGGGCCGCTTGTGTTTTTTAGGCCTTCGCAAGCTATCGGAAGTGTGTGCGCGGCAGGAGAGATAAATCCATGTTTTCGCGCATTTTTTGCGATTTCAAGGTCGAAAAACACATAGGCCCCAAAATGAAAGAAACGGCTGCCGCGCCAAAACTATGGCTTCAAACTTGATGAAAACAGTCTCTCCCATAATAACTCACAGGCTGCTTGTGTTTTTTAGGCCTTTGCAAGCTATCGGAAGTGTGTGCGCGGCAGGAGAGACAAATCCATGTTTTCGCGCCTTTTTTGCGATTTCAAGGTCGAAAAACACATAGGCCCCAAAATGAAAGAAACGGCTGGCGCGCCAAAACTATGGCTTCAAACTTGATGAAAACAGTCTCTCCCATAATAACTCACGGGCTGCTTGTGTTTTTTAGGCCTTTGCAAGCTATCGGAAGTGTGTGCGCGGCAGGAGAGACAAATCCATGTTTTCGCGCCTTTTTTGCGATTTCCAGGTCGAAAAACACACAGACCCCAAAAATAAAGAAACGGCTGTCCAGCCAAAACTGAGGCTTCAAACTTGATGAAAACAGTCTCTCCCACAATAACTCAAGGGCCGCTTGTGTTTTTTAGGCCTTCGCAAGCTATCGGAAGTGTGTGCGCGGCAGGAGAGACAAATCCATTTTTTCGCGCATTTTTTGCGATTTCAAGGTCGAAAAACACATAGGCCCCAAAATAAAAAAACGGCTGCCGCGCCAAAACTATGGCTTCAAACTTGATGAAAACAGTCTCTCCCATAATAACTCACAGGCTGCTTGTGTTTTTTAGGCCTTTGCAAGCTATCGGAAGTGTGTGCGCGGCAGGAGAGACAAATCCATGTTTTCGCGCCTTTTTTGCGATTTCAAGGTCGAAAAACACATAGGCCCCAAAATGAAAGAAACGGCTGGCGCGCCAAAACTATGGCTTCAAACTTGATGAAAACAGTCTCTCCCATATTAACTCACGGGCTGCTTGTGTTTTTTAGGCCTTTGCAAGCTATCGGAAGTGTGTGCGCGGCAGGAGAGACAAATCCATGTTTTCGCGCCTTTTTTGCGATTTCAAGGTCGAAAAACACACAGACCCCAAAAATAAAGAAACGGCTGTCCAGCCAAAACTGAGGCTTCAAACTTGATGAAAACAGTCTCTCCCACAATAACTCAATGGCCGCTTGTGTTTTTTAGGCCTTCGCAAGCTATCGGAAGTGTGTGCGCGGCAGGAGAGCCAAATCCATGTTTTCGCGCCTTTTTTGCGATTTCCAGGTCGAAAAACACATAGGCCCCAAAATGAAAGCAACGGCTGTCCAGCCAAAACTGAGGCTTCAAACTTGATGAAAACAGTCTCACCCACAATAACTCAAGGGCCGCTTGTGTTTTTTAGGCCTTTGCAAGCTATCGGAAGTGTGTGCGCGGCAGGAGAGACAAATCCATGTTTTCGCGCCTTTTTTGCGATTTCAAGGTCGAAAAACACATAGGCCCCAAAATGAAAGAAACGGCTGGCGCGCCAAAACTATGGCTTCAAACTTGATGAAAACAGTCTCTCCCATAATAACTCAAGGGCCGCTTGTGTTTTTTAGGCCTTCGCAAGCTATCGGAAGTGTGTGCGCGGCAGGAGAGACAAATCCATGTTTTCGCGCATTTTTTGCGATTTCAAGGTCGAAAAACACATAGGCCCCAAAATGAAAGAAACGGCTGCCGCGCCAAAACTATGGCTTCAAACTTGATGAAAACAGTCTCTCCCATAATAACTCACAGGCTGCTTGTGTTTTTTAGGCCTTTGCAAGCTATCGGAAGTGTGTGCGCGGCAGGAGAGACAAATCCATGTTTTCGCGCCTTTTTTGCGATTTCAAGGTCGAAAAACACATAGGCCCCAAAATGAAAGAAACGGCTGGCGCGCCAAAACTATGGCTTCAAACTTGATGAAAACAGTCTCTCCCATAATAACTCACGGGCTGCTTGTGTTTTTTAGGCCTTTGCAAGCTATCGGAAGTGTGTGCGCGGCAGGAGAGACAAATCCATGTTATCGCGCCTTTTTTGCGATTTCCAGGTCGAAAAACACACAGACCCCAAAAATAAAGAAACGGCTGTCCAGCCAAAACTGAGGCTTCAAACTTGATGAAAACAGTCTCTCCCACAATAACTCAATGGCCGCTTGTGTTTTTTAGGCCTTCGCAAGCTATCGGAAGTGTGTGCGCGGCAGGAGAGACAAATCCATGTTTTCGCGCATTTTTTGCGATTTCAAGGTCGAAAAACACATAGGCCCAAAAATGAAAGAAACGGCTGCCGCGCCAAAACTATGGCTTCAAACTTGATGAAAACAGTCTCTCCCACAATAACTCAAGGGCCGCTTGTGTTTTTTAGGCCTTCGCAAGCTATCGGAAGTGTGTGCGCGGCAGGAGAGACAAATCCATGTTTTCGCGAATTTCTTGCGATTTCAATGTCGAAAAACACATAGGCCCCAAAATGAAAGCAACGGCTGTCCAGCCAAAACTGAGGCTTCAAACTTGATGAAAACAGTCTCACCCACAATAACTCAAGGGCCGCTTGTGTTTTTTAGGCCTTTGCAAGCTATGGGAAGTGTGTGCGCGGCAGGAGAGACAAATCCATGTTTTCGCGCCTTTTTTGCGATTTCAAGGTCGAAAAACACATAGGCCCCAAAATGAAAGAAACGGCTGGCGCGCCAAAACTATGGCTTCAAACTTGATGAAAACAGTCTTTCCCATAATAACTCACGGGCTGCTTGTGTTTTTTAGGCCTTTGCAAGCTATCGGAAGTGTGTGCGCGGCAGGAGAGACAAATCCATGTTTTCGCGCCTTTTTTGCGATTTCAAGGTCGAAAAACACATAGGCCCCAAAATGAAAGAAACGGCTGGCGCGCCAAAACTATGGCTTCAAACTTGATGAAAACAGTCTCTCCCATATTAACTCACGGGCTGATTGTGTTTTTTAGGCCTTCGCAAGCTATCGGAAGTGTGTGCGCAGCAGGAGAGACAAATCTATGTTTTCGCGCATTTTTTGCGATTTCAAGGTCGAAAAACACATAGGCCCCAAAATGAAAGAAACGGCTGCCGCGCCAAAACTATGGCTTCAAACTTGATGAAAACAGTCTCTCCCATAATAACTCACAGGCTGCTTGTGTTTTTTAGGCCTTTGCAAGCTATCGGAAGTGTGTGCGCGGCAGGAGAGACAAATCCATGTTTTCGCGCCTTTTTTGCGATTTCAAGGTCGAAAAACACATAGGCCCCAAAATGAAAGAAACGGCTGGCGCGCCAAAACTATGGCTTCAAACTTGATGAAAACAGTCTCTCCCATAATAACTCACGGGCTGCTTGTGTTTTTTAGGCCTTTGCAAGCTATCGGAAGTGTGTGCGCGGCAGGAGAGACAAATCCATGTTTTCGCGCCTTTTTTGCGATTTCCAGGTCGAAAAACACACAGACCCCAAAAATAAAGAAACGGCTGTCCAGCCAAAACTGAGGCTTCAAACTTGATGAAAACAGTCTCTCCCACAATAACTCAAGGGCCGCTTGTGTTTTTTAGGCCTTCGCAAGCTATCGGAAGTGTGTGCGCGGCAGGAGAGACAAATCCATTTTTTCGCGCATTTTTTGCGATTTCAAGGTCGAAAAACACATAGGCCCCAAAATAAAAAAACGGCTGCCGCGCCAAAACTATGGCTTCAAACTTGATGAAAACAGTCTCTCCCATAATAACTCACAGGCTGCTTGTGTTTTTTAGGCCTTTGCAAGCTATCGGAAGTGTGTGCGCGGCAGGAGAGACAAATCCATGTTTTCGCGCCTTTTTTGCGATTTCAAGGTCGAAAAACACATAGGCCCCAAAATGAAAGAAACGGCTGGCGCGCCAAAACTATGGCTTCAAACTTGATGAAAACAGTCTCTCCCATATTAACTCACGGGCTGCTTGTGTTTTTTAGGCCTTTGCAAGCTATCGGAAGTGTGTGCGCGGCAGGAGAGACAAATCCATGTTTTCGCGCCTTTTTTGCGATTTCAAGGTCGAAAAACACACAGACCCCAAAAATAAAGAAACGGCTGTCCAGCCAAAACTGAGGCTTCAAACTTGATGAAAACAGTCTCTCCCACAATAACTCAATGGCCGCTTGTGTTTTTTAGGCCTTCGCAAGCTATCGGAAGTGTGTGCGCGGCAGGAGAGACAAATCCATGTTTTCGCGCCTTTTTTGCGATTTCAAGGTCGAAAAACACATAGGCCCCAAAATGAAAGAAACGGCTGGCACGCCAAAACTATGGCTTCAAACTTGATGAAAACAGTCTCTCCCATAATAACTCACGGACTGCTTGTGTTTTTTAGGCCTTTGCAAGCTATCGGAAGTGTGTGCGCGGCAGGAGAGACAAATCCATGTTTTCGCGCCTTTTTTGCGATTTCCAGGTCGAAAAACACACAGACCCCAAAAATAAAGAAACGGCTGTCCAGCCAAAACTGAGGCTTCAAACTTGATGAAAACAGTCACTCCCACAATAACTCAAGGGCCGCTTGTGTTTTTTAGGCCTTCGCAAGCTATCGGAAGTGTGTGCGCGGCAGGAGAGATAAATCCATGTTTTCGCGCATTTTTTGCGATTTCAAGGTCGAAAAACACATAGGCCCCAAAATGAAAGAAACGGCTGCCGCGCCAAAACTATGGCTTCAAACTTGATGAAAACAGTCTCTCCCATAATAACTCACAGGCTGCTTGTGTTTTTTAGGCCTTTGCAAGCTATCGGAAGTGTGTGCGCGGCAGGAGAGACAAATCCATGTTTTCGCGCCTTTTTTGCGATTTCAAGGTCGAAAAACACATAGGCCCCAAAATGAAAGAAACGGCTGGCGCGCCAAAACTATGGCTTCAAACTTGATGAAAACAGTCTCTCCCATAATAACTCACGGGCTGCTTGTGTTTTTTAGGCCTTTGCAAGCTATCGGAAGTGTGTGCGCGGCAGGAGAGACAAATCCATGTTTTCGCGCCTTTTTTGCGATTTCCAGGTCGAAAAACACACAGACCCCAAAAATAAAGAAACGGCTGTCCAGCCAAAACTGAGGCTTCAAACTTGATGAAAACAGTCTCTCCCACAATAACTCAAGGGCCGCTTGTGTTTTTTAGGCCTTCGCAAGCTATCGGAAGTGTGTGCGCGGCAGGAGAGACAAATCCATTTTTTCGCGCATTTTTTGCGATTTCAAGGTCGAAAAACACATAGGCCCCAAAATAAAAAAACGGCTGCCGCGCCAAAACTATGGCTTCAAACTTGATGAAAACAGTCTCTCCCATAATAACTCACAGGCTGCTTGTGTTTTTTAGGCCTTTGCAAGCTATCGGAAGTGTGTGCGCGGCAGGAGAGACAAATCCATGTTTTCGCGCCTTTTTTGCGATTTCAAGGTCGAAAAACACATAGGCCCCAAAATGAAAGAAACGGCTGGCGCGCCAAAACTATGGCTTCAAACTTGATGAAAACAGTCTCTCCCATATTAACTCACGGGCTGCTTGTGTTTTTTAGGCCTTTGCAAGCTATCGGAAGTGTGTGCGAGGCAGGAGAGACAAAACCATGTTTTCGCGCCTTTTTTGCGATTTCAAGGTCGAAAAACACACAGACCCCAAAAATAAAGAAACGGCTGTCCAGCCAAAACTGAGGCTTCAAACTTGATGAAAACAGTCTCTCCCACAATAACTCAATGGCCGCTTGTGTTTTTTAGGCCTTCGCAAGCTATCGGAAGTGTGTGCGCGGCAGGAGAGCCAAATCCATGTTTTCGCGCCTTTTTTGCGATTTCCAGGTCGAAAAACACATAGGCCCCAAAATGAAAGCAACGGCTGTCCAGCCAAAACTGAGGCTTCAAACTTGATGAAAACAGTCTCACCCACAATAACTCAAGGGCCGCTTGTGTTTTTTAGGCCTTTGCAAGCTATCGGAAGTGTGTGCGCGGCAGGAGAGACAAATCCATGTTTTCGCGCCTTTTTTGCGATTTCAAGGTCGAAAAACACATAGGCCCCAAAATGAAAGAAACGGCTGGCGCGCCAAAACTATGGCTTCAAACTTGATGAAAACAGTCTCTCCCATAATAACTCAAGGGCCGCTTGTGTTTTTTAGGCCTTCGCAAGCTATCGGAAGTGTGTGCGCGGCAGGAGAGACAAATCCATGTTTTCGCGCATTTTTTGCGATTTCAAGGTCGAAAAACACATGGGCCCCAAAATGAAAGAAACGGCTGCCGCGCCAAAACTATGGCTTCAAACTTGATGAAAACAGTCTCTCCCATAATAACTCACAGGCTGCTTGTGTTTTTTAGGCCTTTGCAAGCTATCGGAAGTGTGTGCGCGGCAGGAGAGACAAATCCATGTTATCGCGCCTTTTTTGCGATTTCCAGGTCGAAAAACACACAGACCCCAAAAATAAAGAAACGGCTGTCCAGCCAAAACTGAGGCTTCAAACTTGATGAAAACAGTCTCTCCCACAATAACTCAATGGCCGCTTGTGTTTTTTAGGCCTTCGCAAGCTATCGGAAGTGTGTGCGCGGCAGGAGAGACAAATCCATGTTTTCGCGCATTTTTTGCGATTTCAAGGTCGAAAAACACATAGGCCCAAAAATGAAAGAAACGGCTGCCGCGCCAAAACTATGGCTTCAAACTTGATGAAAACAGTCTCTCCCACAATAACTCAAGGGCCGCTTGTGTTTTTTAGGCCTTCGCAAGCTATCGGAAGTGTGTGCGCGGCAGGAGAGACAAATCCATGTTTTCGCGAATTTCTTGCGATTTCAATGTCGAAAAACACATAGGCCCCAAAATGAAAGCAACGGCTGTCCAGCCAAAACTGAGGCTTCAAACTTGATGAAAACAGTCTCACCCACAATAACTCAAGGGCCGCTTGTGTTTTTTAGGCCTTTGCAAGCTATGGGAAGTGTGTGCGCGGCAGGAGAGACAAATCCATGTTTTCGCGCCTTTTTTGCGATTTCAAGGTCGAAAAACACATAGGCCCCAAAATGAAAGAAACGGCTGGCGCGCCAAAACTATGGCTTCAAACTTGATGAAAACAGTCTTTCCCATAATAACTCACGGGCTGCTTGTGTTTTTTAGGCCTTTGCAAGCTATCGGAAGTGTGTGCGCGGCAGGAGAGACAAATCCATGTTTTCGCGCCTTTTTTGCGATTTCAAGGTCGAAAAACACATAGGCCCCAAAATGAAAGAAACGGCTGGCGCGCCAAAACTATGGCTTCAAACTTGATGAAAACAGTCTCTCCCATATTAACTCACGGGCTGATTGTGTTTTTTAGGCCTTCGCAAGCTATCGGAAGTGTGTGCGCAGCAGGAGAGACAAATCTATGTTTTCGCGCCTGTTTTGCCATTTCCAGGTCGAAAAACACACAGACCCCAAAAATAAAGAAACGGCTGTCCAGCCAAAACTGAGGCTTCAAACTTGATGAAAACAGTCTCTCCCACAATAACTCAAGGGCCGCTTGTGTTTTTTAGGCCTTCGCAAGCTATCGGAAGTGTGTGCGCGGCAGGAGAGACAAATCCATGTTTTTGCGCATTTTTTGCGATTTCAAGGTCGATAAACACATAGGCCCCAAAATGAAAGAAACGGCTGCCGCGCCAAAACTATGGCTTCAAACTTGATGAAAACAGTCTCTCCCATATTAACTCACGGGCTGATTGTGTTTTTTAGGCCTTCGCAAGCTATCGGAAGTGTGTGCGCAGCAGGAGAGACAAATCTATGTTTTCGCGCCTTTTTTGCCATTTCCAAGTCGAAAAACACACAGAACCCAAAAATAAAGCAACGGCTGTCTAGCCAAAACTGAGGCTTCAAACTTGATGAAAACTGTCTCTCCCACAATAACTAAAGGGCCGCTTGTGTTTTTTAGGCCTTTGCAAGCTATCGGAAGTGTGTGCGCGGCAGGAGAGACAAATCCATGTTTTCGCGCCTTTTTTGCGATTTCCAGGTCGAAAAACACACAGACCCCAAAAATAAAGAAACGGCTGTCCAGCCAAAACTGAGGCTTCAAACTTGATGAAAACAGTCTCTCCCACAATAACTCAATGGCCGCTTGTGTTTTTTAGGCCTTCGCAAGCTATCGGAAGTGTGTGCGCGGCAGGAGAGACAAATCCATGTTTTCGCGCATTTTTTGCGATTTCAAGGTCGAAAAACACATAGGCCCCAAAATGAAAGAAACGGCTGCCGCGCCAAAACTATGGCTTCAAACTTGATGAAAACAGTCTCTCCCATATTAACTCACGGGCTGATTGTGTTTTTTAGGCCTTCGCAAGCTATCGGAAGTGTGTGCGCAGCAGGAGAGACAAATCTATGTTTTCGCGCCTGTTTTGCCATTTCCAGGTCGAAAAACACACAGACCCCAAAAATAAAGAAACGGCTGTCCAGCCAAAACTGAGGCTTCAAACTTGATGAAAACAGTCTCTCCCACAATAACTCAAGGGCCGCTTGTGTTTTTTAGGCCTTCGCAAGCTATCGGAAGTGTGTGCGCGGCAGGAGAGACAAATCCATGTTTTCGCGCATTTTTTGCGATTTCAAGGTCGAAAAACACATAGGCCCCAAAATGAAAGAAACGGCTGCCGCGCCAAAACTATGGCTTCAAACTTGATGAAAACAGTCTCTCCCATAATAACTCACGGGCTGCTTGTGTTTTTTAGGCCTTTGCAAGCTATCGGAAGTGTGTGCGCGGCAGGAGAGACAAATCCATGTTTTCGCGCCTTTTTTGCGATTTCCATGTCGAAAAACACACAGACCCCAAAAATAAAGAAACGGCTGTCCAGCCAAAACTGAGGCTTCAAACTTGATGAAAACAGTCTCTCCCACAATAACTCAAGGGCCGCTTGTGTTTTTTAGGCCTTCGCAAGCTATCGGAAGTGTGTGCGCGGCAGGAGAGACAAATCCATGTTTTCGCGCATTTTTTGCGATTTCAAGGTCGAAAAACACATAGGCCCCAAAATGAAAGAAACGGCTGCCGCGCCAAAACTATGGCTTCAAACTTGATGAAAACAGTCTCTCCCACAATAACTCAAGGGCCGCTTGTGTTTTTTAGGCCTTTGCAAGCTATCGGAAGTGTGTGCGCGGCAGTAGAGACAAATCCATGTTTTCGCGCATTTTTTGCGATTTCAAGGTCGAAAAACACATAGGCCCCAAAATGAAAGAAACGGCTGCCGCGCCAAAACTATGGCTTCAAACTTGATGAAAACAGTCTCTCCCATAATAACTCACGGGCTGCTTGTGTTTTTTAGGCCTTTGCAAGCTATCGGAAGTGTGTGCGCGGCAGGAGAGACAAATCCATGTTTTCGCGCCTTTTTTGCGATTTCAAGGTCGAAAAACACATAGGCCCCAAAATGAAAGAAACGGCTGGCGCGCCAAAACTATGGCTTCAAAATTGATGAAAACAGTCTCTCCCATAATAACTCACGGGCTGCTTGTGTTTTTTAGGCCTTTGCAAGCTATCGGAAGTGTGTGCGCGGCAGGAGAGACAAATCCATGTTTTCGCGCCTTTTTTGCGATTTCCAGGTCGAAAAACACACAGACCCCAAAAATAAAGAAACGGCTGTCCAGCCAAAACTATGGCTTCAAAATTGATGAAAACAGTCTCTCCCATAATAACTCACAGGCTGCTTGTGTTTTTTAGGCCTTTGCAAGCTATCGGAAGTGTGTGCGCGGCAGGAGAGACAAATCCATGTTTTCACGCCTTTTTTGCGATTTCAAGGTCGAAAAACACATAGGCCCCAAAATGAAAGAAACGGCTGGCGCGCCAAAACTTTGGCTTCAAACTTGATGAAAACAGTCTCTCCCATATTAACTCACGGGCTGATTGTGTTTTTTAGGCCTTCGCAAGCTATCGGAAGTGTGTGCGCAGCAGGAGAGACAAATCTATGTTTTCGCGCCTGTTTTGCCATTTCCAGGTCGAAAAACACACAGACCCCAAAAATAAAGAAACGGCTGTCCAGCCAAAACTGAGGCTTCAAACTTGATGAAAACAGTCTCTCCCACAATAACTCAAGGGCCGCTTGTGTTTTTTAGGCCTTCGCAAGCTATCGGAAGTGTGTGCGCGGCAGGAGAGACAAATCCATGTTTTCGCGCATTTTTTGCGATTTCAAGGTCGAAAAACACATAGGCCCCAAAATGAAAGAAACGGCTGCCGCGCCAAAACTATGGCTTCAAACTTGATGAAAACAGTCTCTCCCATAATAACTCACGGGCTGCTTGTGTTTTTTAGGCCTTTGCAAGCTATCGGAAGTGTGTGCGCGGCAGGAGAGACAAATCCATGTTTTCGCGCCTTTTTTGCGATTTCAAGGTCGAAAAACACATAGGCCCCAAAATGAAAGAAACGGCTGCCGCGCCAAAACTATGGCTTCAAACTTGATGAAAACAGTCTCTCCCATAATAACTCACGGGCTGCTTGTGTTTTTTAGGCCTTTGCAAGCTATCGGAAGTGTGTGCGCGGCAGGAGAGACAAATCCATGTTTTCGCGCATTTTTTGCGATTTCAAGGTCGAAAAACACATAGGCCCCAAAATGAAAGAAACGGCTGCCGCGCCAAAACTATGGCTTCAAACTTGATGAAAACAGTCTCTCCCATAATAACTCACGGGCTGCTTGTGTTTTTTAGGCCTTTGCAAGCTATCGGAAGTGTGTGCGCGGCAGGAGAGACAAATCCATGTTTTCGCGCCTTTTTTGCGATTTCAAGGTCGAAAAACACATAGGCCCCAAAATGAAAGAAACGGCTGGGGCGCCAAAACCATGGCTTGAAACTTGATGAAAACAGTCTCTCCCATAATAACTCAAGGGCTGCTTGTGTTTTTTAGGCCTTTGCAAGCTATCGGAAGTTTTGCGCGGCAGGAGAGACAAATCCATGTTTTCGCGCCTTTTTTGCGATTTCAAGGTCGAAAAACACATAGGCCCCAAAATGAAAGAAACGGCTGGCGCGCCAAAACTATGGCTTCAAACTTGATGAAAACGGTCTTTCCCATAATAACTCACGGGCTGCTTGTGTTTTTTAGGCCTTTGCAAGCTATCGGAAGTGTGTGCGCGGCAGGAGAGACAAATCCATGTTTTCGCGCCTTTTTTGCGATTTCAAGGTCGAAAAACACATAGGCCCCAAAATGAAAGAAACGGCTGCCGCGCCAAAACTATGGCTTCAAACTTGATGAAAACAGTCTCTCCCATAATAACTCACGGGCTGCTTGTGTTTTTTAGGCCTTTGCAAGCTATCGGAAGTGTGTGCGCGGCAGGAGAGACAAATCCATGTTTTCGCGCATTTTTTGCGATTTCAAGGTCGAAAAACACATAGGCCCCAAAATGAAAGAAACGGCTGCCGCGCCAAAACTATGGCTTCAAACTTGATGAAAACAGTCTCTCCCATAATAACTCACGGGCTGCTTGTGTTTTTTAGGCCTTTGCAAGCTATCGGAAGTGTGTGCGCGGCAGGAGAGACAAATCCATGTTTTCGCGCCTTTTTTGCGATTTCAAGGTCGAAAAACACATAGGCCCCAAAATGAAAGAAACGGCTGGCGCGCCAAAACTATGGCTTCAAAATTGATGAAAACAGTCTCTCCCATAATAACTCACGGGCTGCTTGTGTTTTTTAGGCCTTTGCAAGCTATCGGAAGTGTGTGCGCGGCAGGAGAGACAAATCCATGTTTTCGCGCCTTTTTTGCGATTTCCAGGTCGAAAAACACACAGACCCCAAAAATAAAGAAACGGCTGTCCAGCCAAAACTATGGCTTCAAACTTGATGAAAACAGTCTCTCCCATAATAACTCACAGGCTGCTTGTGTTTTTTAGGCCTTTGCAAGCTATCGGAAGTGTGTGCGCGGCAGGAGAGACAAATCCATGTTTTCACGCCTTTTTTGCGATTTCAAGGTCGAAAAACACATAGGCCCCAAAATGAAAGAAACGGCTGGCGCCCCAAAACTATGGCTTCAAACTTGATGAAAACAGTCTCTCCCATATTAACTCACGGGCTGATTGTGTTTTTTAGGCCTTCGCAAGCTATCGGAAGTGTGTGCGCAGCAGGAGAGACAAATCTATGTTTTCGCGCCTGTTTTGCCATTTCCAGGTCGAAAAACACACAGACCCCAAAAATAAAGAAACGGCTGTCCAGCCAAAACTGAGGCTTCAAACTTGATGAAAACAGTCTCTCCCACAATAACTCAAGGGCCGCTTGTGTTTTTTAGGCCTTCGCAAGCTATCGGAAGTGTGTGCGCGGCAGGAGAGACAAATCCATGTTTTCGCGCATTTTTTGCGATTTCAAGGTCGAAAAACACATAGGCCCCAAAATGAAAGAAACGGCTGCCGCGCCAAAACTATGGCTTCAAACTTGATGAAAACAGTCTCTCCCATAATAACTCACGGGCTGCTTGTGTTTTTTAGGCCTTTGCAAGCTATCGGAAGTGTGTGCGCGGCAGGAGAGACAAATCCATGTTTTCGCGCCTTTTTTGCGATTTCAAGGTCGAAAAACACATAGGCCCCAAAATGAAAGAAACGGCTGGCGCGCCAAAACTATGGCTTCAAACTTGATGAAAACAGTCTCTCCCATATTAACTCACGGGCTGATTGTGTTTTTTAGGCCTTCGCAAGCTATCGGAAGTGTGTGCGCAGCAGGAGAGACAAATCTATGTTTTCGCGCCTGTTTTGCCATTTCCAGGTCGAAAAACACACAGACCCCAAAAATAAAGAAACGGCTGTCCAGCCAAAACTGAGGCTTCAAACTTGATGAAAACAGTCTCTCCCACAATAACTCAAGGGCCGCTTGTGTTTTTTAGGCCTTCGCAAGCTATCGGAAGTGTGTGCGCGGCAGGAGAGACAAATCCATGTTTTCGCGCATTTTTTGCGATTTCAAGGTCGAAAAACACACAGAACCCAAAAATAAAGAAACGGCTGTCCAGCCAAAACTGAGGCTTCAAACTTGATGAAAACAGTCTCTCCCACAATAACTCAAGGGCCGCTTGTGTTTTTTAGGCCTTCGCAAGCTATCAGAAGTGTGTGCGCGGCAGGAGAGACAAATCCATGTTTTTGCGCATTTTTTGCGATTTCAAGGTCGAAAAACACATAGGCCCCAAAATGAAAGAAACGGCTGCCGCGCCAAAACTATGGCTTCAAACTTGATGAAAACAGTCTCTCCCATATTAACTCACGGGCTGATTGTGTTTTTTAGGCCTTCGCAAGCTATCGGAAGTGTGTGCGCAGCAGGAGAGACAAATCTATGTTTTCGCGCCTTTTTTGCCATTTCCAGGTCGAAAAACACACAGAACCCAAAAATAAAGCAACGGCTGTCCAGCCAAAACTGAGGCTTCAAACTTGATGACAACAGTCTCTCCCACAATAACTCAAGGGCCGCTTGTGTTTTTTAGGCCTTTGCAAGCTATCGGAAGTGTGTGCGCGGCAGGAGAGACAAATCCATGTTTTCGCGCCTTTTTTGCGATTTCAAGGTCGAAAAACACATAGGCCCCAAAATGAAAGAAACGGCTGCCGCGCCAAAACTATGGCTTCAAACTTGATGAAAACAGTCTCTCCCATAATAACTCACGGGCTGCTTGTGTTTTTTAGGCCTTTGCAAGCTATCGGAAGTGTGTGCGCGGCAGGAGAGACAAATCCATGTTTTCGCGCCTTTTTTGCGATTTCAAGGTCGAAAAACACATAGGCCCCAAAATGAAAGAAACGGCTGGGGCGCCAAAACTATGGCTTGAAACTTGATGAAAACAGTCTCTCCCATAATAACTCAAGGGCTGCTTGTGTTTTTTAGGCCTTTGCAAGCTATCGGAAGTTTTGCGCGGCAGGAGAGACAAATCCATGTTTTCGCGCCTTTTTTGCGATTTCAAGGTCGAAAAACACATAGGCCCCAAAATGAAAGAAACGGCTGGCGCGCCAAAACTATGGCTTCAAACTTGATGAAAACGGTCTTTCCCATAATAACTCACGGGCTGCTTGTGTTTTTTAGGCCTTTGCAAGCTATCGGAAGTGTGTGCGCGGCAGTAGAGACAAATCCATGTTTTCGCGCCTTTTTTGCGATTTGAAGGTCGAAAAACACATAGGCCCCAAAATGAAAGAAACGGCTGCCGCGCCAAAACTATGGCTTCAAACTTGATGAAAACAGTCTCTCCCATAATAACTCACGGGCTGCTTGTGTTTTTTAGGCCTTTGCAAGCTATCGGAAGTGTGTGCGCGGCAGGAGAGACAAATCCATGTTTTCGCGCATTTTTTGCGATTTCAAGGTCGAAAAACACATAGGCCCCAAAATGAAAGAAACGGCTGGCGCGCCAAAACTATGGCTTCAAACTTGATGAAAACAGTCTCTCCCATAATAACTCACGGGCTGCTTGTGTTTTTTAGGCCTTTGCAAGCTATCGGAAGTTGTGCGCGGCAAGAGAGACAAATCCATGTTTTCGCGCCTTTTTTGCGATTTCAAGGTCGAAAAACACATAGGCCCCAAAATGAAAGAAACGGCTGGCGCGCCAAAACTATGGCTTCAAACTTGATGAAAACAGTCTCTCCCATAATAACTCACGGGCTGCTTGTGTTTTTTAGGCCTTTGCAAGCTATCGGAAGTTGTGCGCGGCAAGAGAGACAAATCCATGTTTTCGCGCCTTTTTTGCGATTTCAAGGTCGAAAAACACATAGGCCCCAAAATGAAAGAAACGGCTGCCGCGCCAAAACTATGGCTTCAATCTTGATGAAAACAGTCTCTCCCATAATAACTCACGGGCTGCTTGTGTTTTTTAGGCCTTTGCAAGCTATCGGAAGTGTGTGCGCGGCAGGAGAGACAAATCCATGTTTTCGCGCCTTTTTTGCGATTTCAAGGTCGAAAAACACATAGGCCCCAAAATGAAAGAAACGGCTGCCGCGCCAAAACTATGGCTTCAAACTTGATGAAAACAATCTCTCCCATAATAACTCACGGGCTGCTTGTGTTTTTTAGGCCTTTGCAAGCTATCGGAAGTGTGTGCGCGGCAGGAGAGACAAATCCATGTTTTCGCGCCTTTTTTGCGATTTCAAGGTCGAAAAACACATAGGCCCCAAAATGAAAGAAACGGCTGCCGCGCCAAAACTATGGCTTCAAACTTGATGAAAACAGTCTCTCCCATAATAACTCACGGGCTGCTTGTGTTTTTTAGGCCTTTGCAAGCTATCGGAAGTGTGTGCGCGGCAGGAGAGACAAATCCATGTTTTCGCGCCTTTTTTGCGATTTCAAGGTCGAAAAACACATAGGCCCCAAAATGAAAGAAACGGCTGCCGCGCCAAAACTATGGCTTCAAACTTGATGAAAACAGTCTCTCCCATATTAACTCACGGGCTGATTGTGTTTTTTAGGCCTTTGCAAGCTATCGGAAGTGTGTGCGCGGCAGGAGAGACAAATCCATGTTTTCGCGCCTTTTTTGCGATTTCAAGGTCGAAAAACACATAGGCCCCAAAATGAAAGAAACGGCTGGGGCGCCAAAACTATGGCTTGAAACTTGATGAAAACAGTCTCTCCCATAATAACTCAAGGGCTGCTTGTGTTTTTTAGGCCTTTGCAAGCTATCGGAAGTTGTGCGCGGCAGGAGAGAAAAATCCATGTTTTCGCGCCTTTTTTGCGATTTCAAGGTCGAAAAACACATAGGCCCCAAAATGAAAGAAACGGCTGCCGCGCCAAAACTATGGCTTCAATCTTGATGAAAACAGTCTCTCCCATAATAACTCACGGGCTGCTTGTGTTTTTTAGGCCTTTGCAAGCTATCGGAAGTGTGTGCGCGGCAGGAGAGACAAATCCATGTTTTCGCGCCTTTTTTGCGATTTCAAGGTCGAAAAACACATAGGCCCCAAAATGAAAGAAACGGCTGCCGCGCCAAAACTATGGCTTCAAACTTGATGAAAACAATCTCTCCCATAATAACTCACGGGCTGCTTGTGTTTTTTAGGCCTTTGCAAGCTATCGGAAGTGTGTGCGCGGCAGGAGAGACAAATCCATGTTTTCGCGCCTTTTTTGCGATTTCAAGGTCGAAAAACACATAGGCCCCAAAATGAAAGAAACGGCTGCCGCGCCAAAACTATGGCTTCAAACTTGATGAAAACAGTCTCTCCCATAATAACTCACGGGCTGCTTGTGTTTTTTAGGCCTTTGCAAGCTATTGGAAGTGTGTGCGCGGCAGGAGAGACAAATCCATGTTTTCGCGCCTTTTTTGCGATTTCAAGGTCGAAAAACACATAGGCCCCAAAATGAAAGAAACGGCTGCCGCGCCAAAACTATGGCTTCAAACTTGATGAAAACAGTCTCTCCCATATTAACTCACGGGCTGATTGTGTTTTTTAGGCCTTCGCAAGCTATCGGAAGTGTGTGCGCAGCAGGAGAGACAAATCTATGTTTTCGCGCCTTTTTTGCCATTTCCAGGTCGAAAAACACATAGAACCCAAAAATAAAGAAACGGCTGTCCAGCCAAAACTGAGGCTTCAAACTTGATGAAAACAGTCTCTCCCACAATAACTCAAGGGCCGCTTGTGTTTTTTAGGCCTTCGCAAGCTATCGGAAGTGTGTGCGCGGCAGGAGAGACAAATCCATGTTTTCGTGCATTTTTTGCGATTTCAAGGTCGAAAAACACATAGGCCCCAAAATGAAAGAAACGGCTGCCGTGCCAAAACTATGGCTTCAATCTTGATGAAAACAGTCTCTCCCATAATAACTCACGGGCTGCTTGTGTTTTTTAGGCCTTTGCAAGCTATCGGAAGTGTGTGCGCGGCAGGAGAGACAAATCCATGTTTTCGCGCCTTTTTTGCGATTTCAAGGTCGAAAAACACATAGGCCCCAAAATGAAAGAAACGGCTGGGGCGCCAAAACTATGGCTTGAAACTTGATGAAAACAGTCTCTCCCATAATAACTCAAGGGCTGCTTGTGTTTTTTAGGCCTTTGCAAGCTATCGGAAGTTGTGCGCGGCAGGAGAGACAAATCCATGTTTTCGCGCCTTTTTTGCGATTTCAAGGTCGAAAAACACATAGGCCCCAAAATGAAAGAAACGGCTGGCGCGCCAAAACTATGGCTTCAAACTTGATGAAAACAGTCTTTCCCATAATAACTCACGGGCTGCTTGTGTTTTTTAGGCCTTTGCAAGCTATCGGAAGTGTGTGCGCGGCAGGAGAGACAAATCCATGTTTTCGCGCCTTTTTTGCGATTTCAAGGTCGAAAAACACATGGGCCCCAAAATGAAAGAAACGGCTGGGGCGCCAAAACTATGGCTTGAAACTTGATGAAAACAGTCTCTCCCATAATAACTCATGGGCTGCTTGTGTTTTTTAGGCCTTTGCAAGCTATCGGAAGTGTGTGCGCGGCAGGAGAGACAAATCCATGTTTTCGTGCCTTTTTTGCGATTTCAAGGTCGAAAAACACATAGGCCCCAAAATGAAAGAAACGGCTGCTGCGCCAAAACTATGGCTTCAAACTTGATGAAAACAGTCTCTCCCATAATAACTCACGGGCTGCTTGTGTTTTTTAGGCCTTTGCAAGCTATCGGAAGTGTGTGCGCGGCAGGAGAGACAAATCCATGTTTTCGCGCCTTTTTTGCGATTTCAAGGTCGAAAAACACATAGGCCCCAAAATGAAAGAAACGGCTGGCGCGCCAAAACTATGGCTTCAAACTTGATGAAAACAGTCTCTCCCATATTAACTCACGGGCTGATTGTGTTTTTTAGGCCTTCGCAAGCTATCGGAAGTGTGTGCTCAGCAGGAGAGACAAATCTATGTTTTCGCGCCTGTTTTGCCATTTCCAGGTCGAAAAACACACAGAACCCAAAAATAAAGACACGGCTGTCCAGCCAAAACTGAGGCTTCAAACTTGATGAAAACAGTCTCTCCCACAATAACTCAAGGGCCGCTTGTGTTTTTTAGGCCTTTGCAAGCTATCGGAAGTGTGTGCGCGGCAGGAGAGACAAATCCATGTTTTCGCGCCTTTTTTGCGATTTCAAGGTCGAAAAACACATAGGCCCCAAAATGAAAGAAACGGCTGCCGCGCCAAAACTATGGCTTCAAACTTGATGAAAACAGTCTCTCCCATAATAACTCACGGGCTGCTTGTGTTTTTTTAGGCCTTTGCAAGCTATTGGAAGTGTGTGCGCGGCAGGAGAGACAAATCCATGTTTTCGCGCCTTTTTTGCGATTTCAAGGTCGAAAAACACATAGGCCCCAAAATGAAAGAAACGGCTGGCGCGCCAAAACTATGGCTTCAAACTTGATGAAAACAGTCTTTCCCATAATAACTCACGGGCTGCTTGTGTTTTTTAGGCCTTTGCAAGCTATCGGAAGTGTGTGCGCGGCAGGAGAGACAAATCCATGTTTTCGCGCCTTTTTTGCGATTTCAAGGTCGAAAAACACATAGGCCCCAAAATGAAAGAAACGGCTGCCGCGCCAAAACTATGGCTTCAAACTTGATGAAAACAGTCTCTCCCATAATAACTCACGGGCTGCTTGTGTTTTTTTAGGCCTTTGCAAGCTATTGGAAGTGTGTGCGCGGCAGGAGAGACAAATCCATGTTTTCGCGCCTTTTTTGCGATTTCAAGGTCGAAAAACACATAGGCCCCAAAATGAAAGAAACGGCTGGCGCGCCAAAACTATGGCTTCAAACTTGATGAAAACAGTCTTTCCCATAATAACTCACGGGCTGCTTGTGTTTTTTAGGCCTTTGCAAGCTATCGGAAGTGTGTGCGCGGCAGGAGAGACAAATCCATGTTTTCGCGCCTTTTTTGCGATTTCAAGGTCGAAAAACACATAGGCCCCAAAATGAAAGAAACGGCTGCCGCGCCAAAACTATGGCTTCAAACTTGATGAAAACAGTCTCTCCCATAATAACTCACGGGCTGCTTGTGTTTTTTTAGGCCTTTGCAAGCTATTGGAAGTGTGTGCGCGGCAGGAGAGACAAATCCATGTTTTCGCGCCTTTTTTGCGATTTCAAGGTCGAAAAACACATAGGCCCCAAAATGAAAGAAACGGCTGGGGCGCCAAAACTATGGCTTGAAACTTGATGAAAACAGTCTCTCCCATAATAACTCAAGGGCTGCTTGTGTTTTTTAGGCCTTTGCAAGCTATCGGAAGTTGTGCGCGGCAGGAGAGACAAATCCATGTTTTCGCGCCTTTTTTGCGATTTCAAGGTCGAAAAACACATAGGCCCCAAAATGAAAGAAACGGCTGGCGCGCCAAAACTATGGCTTCAAACTTGATGAAAACAGTCTTTCCCATAATAACTCACGGGCTGCTTGTGTTTTTTAGGCCTTTGCAAGCTATCGGAAGTGTGTGCGCGGCAGGAGAGACAAATCCATGTTTTCGCGACTTTTTTGCGATTTCAAGGTCGAAAAACACATAGGCCCCAAAATGAAAGAAACGGCTGCCGCGCCAAAACTATGGCTTCAAACTTGATGAAAACAGTCTCTCCCATAATAACTCACGGGCTGCTTGTGTTTTTTAGGCCTTTGCAAGCTATCGGAAGTGTGTGCGCGGCAGGAGAGACAAATCCATGTTTTCGCGCCTTTTTTGCGATTTCAAGGTCGAAAAACACATAAGCCCCAAAATGAAAGAAACGGCTGGCGCGCCAAAACTATGGCTTCAAACTTGATGAAAACAGTCTCTCCCATAATAACTCACGGGCTGCTTGTGTTTTTTAGGCCTTCGCAAGCTATCGGAAGTGTGTGCGCGGCAGGAGAGACAAATCCATGTTTTCGCGCATTTTTTGCGATTTCAAGGTCGAAAAACACATAGGCCCCAAAATGAAAGAAACGGCTGCCGCGCCAAAACTATGGCTTCAAACTTGATGAAAACAGTCTCTCCCATAATAACTCACGGGCTGCTTGTGTTTTTTAGGCCTTTGCAAGCTATCGGAAGTGTGTGCGCGGCAGGAGAGACAAATCCATGTTTTCGCGCCTTTTTTGCGATTTCAAGGTCGAAAAACACATAGGCCCCAAAATGAAAGAAACGGCTGGCGCGCCAAAACTATGGCTTCAAACTTGATGAAAACAGTCTCTCCCATATTAACTCACGGGCTGATTGTGTTTTTTAGGCCTTCGCAAGCTATCGGAAGTGTGTGCTCAGCAGGAGAGACAAATCTATGTTTTCGCGCCTGTTTTGCCATTTCCAGGTCGAAAAACACACAGAACCCAAAAATAAAGACACGGCTGTCCAGCCAAAACTGAGGCTTCAAACTTGATGAAAACAGTCTCTCCCACAATAACTCAAGGGCCGCTTGTGTTTTTTAGGCCTTTGCAAGCTATCGGAAGTGTGTGCGCGGCAGGAGAGACAAATCCATGTTTTCGCGCCTTTTTTGCGATTTCAAGGTCGAAAAACACATAGGCCCCAAAATGAAAGAAACGGCTGCCGCGCCAAAACTATGGCTTCAAACTTGATGAAAACAGTCTCTCCCATAATAACTCACGGGCTGCTTGTGTTTTTTTAGGCCTTTGCAAGCTATTGGAAGTGTGTGCGCGGCAGGAGAGACAAATCCATGTTTTCGCGCCTTTTTTGCGATTTCAAGGTCGAAAAACACATAGGCCCCAAAATGAAAGAAACGGCTGGCGCGCCAAAACTATGGCTTCAAACTTGATGAAAACAGTCTCTCCCACAATAACTCAAGGGCCGCTTGTGTTTTTTAGGCCTTTGCAAGCTATCGGAAGTGTGTGCGCGGCAGGAGAGACAAATCCATGTTTTCGCGCCTTTTTTGCGATTTCAAGGTCGAAAAACACATAGGCCCCAAAATGAAAGAAACGGCTGCCGCGCCAAAACTATGGCTTCAAACTTGATGAAAACAGTCTCTCCCATAATAACTCACGGGCTGCTTGTGTTTTTTTAGGCCTTTGCAAGCTATTGGAAGTGTGTGCGCGGCAGGAGAGACAAATCCATGTTTTCGCGCCTTTTTTGCGATTTCAAGGTCGAAAAACACATAGGCCCCAAAATGAAAGAAACGGCTGGCGCGCCAAAACTATGGCTTCAAACTTGATGAAAACAGTCTTTCCCATAATAACTCACGGGCTGCTTGTGTTTTTTAGGCCTTTGCAAGCTATCGGAAGTGTGTGCGCGGCAGGAGAGACAAATCCATGTTTTCGCGCCTTTTTTGCGATTTCAAGGTCGAAAAACACATAGGCCCCAAAATGAAAGAAACGGCTGCCGCGCCAAAACTATGGCTTCAAACTTGATGAAAACAGTCTCTCCCATAATTACTCACGGGCTGCTTGTGTTTTTTTAGGCCTTTGCAAGCTATTGGAAGTGTGTGCGCGGCAGGAGAGACAAATCCATGTTTTCGCGCCTTTTTTGCGATTTCAAGGTCGAAAAACACATAGGCCCCAAAATGAAAGAAACGGCTGGGGCGCCAAAACTATGGCTTGAAACTTGATGAAAACAGTCTCTCCCATAATAACTCAAGGGCTGCTCGTGTTTTTTAGGCCTTTGCAAGCTATCGGAAGTTGTGCGCGGCAGGAGAGACAAATCCATGTTTTCGCGCCTTTTTTGCGATTTCAAGGTCGAAAAACACATAGGCCCCAAAATGAAAGAAACGGCTGGCGCGCCAAAACTATGGCTTCAAACTTGATGAAAACAGTCTTTCCCATAATAACTCACTGGCTGCTTGTGTTTTTTAGGCCTTTGCAAGCTATCGGAAGTGTGTGCGCGGCAGGAGAGACAAATCCATGTTTTCGCGCCTTTTTTGCGATTTCAAGGTCGAAAAACACATAGGCCCCAAAATGAAAGAAACGGCTGCCGCGCCAAAACTATGGCTTCAAACTTGATGAAAACAGTCTCTCCCATAATAACTCACGGGCTGCTTGTGTTTTTTAGGCCTTTGCAAGCTATCGGAAGTGTGTGCGCGGCAGGAGAGACAAATCCATGTTTTCGCGCCTTTTTTGCGATTTCAAGGTCGAAAAACACATAAGCCCCAAAATGAAAGAAACGGCTGGCGCGCCAAAACTATGGCTTCAAACTTGATGAAAACAGTCTCTCCCATAATAACTCACGGGCTGCTTGTGTTTTTTAGGCCTTCGCAAGCTATCGGAAGTGTGTGCGCGGCAGGAGAGACAAATCCATGTTTTCGCGCATTTTTTGCGATTTCAAGGTCGAAAAACACATAGGCCCCAAAATGAAAGAAACGGCTGCCGCGCCAAAACTATGGCTTCAAACTTGATGAAAACAGTCTCTCCCATAATAACTCACGGGCTGCTTGTGTTTTTTAGGCCTTTGCAAGCTATCGGAAGTGTGTGCGCGGCAGGAGAGACAAATCCATGTTTTCGCGCCTTTTTTGCGATTTCAAGGTCGAAAAACACATAGGCCCCAAAATGAAAGAAACGGCTGGCGCGCCAAAACTATGGCTTCAAACTTGATGAAAACAGTCTCTCCCATATTAACTCACGGGCTGATTGTGTTTTTTAGGCCTTCGCAAGCTATCGGAAGTGTGTGCGCAGCAGGAGAGACAAATCTATGTTTTCGCGCCTGTTTTGCCATTTCCAGGTCGAAAAACACATAGAACCCAAAAATAAAGAAACGGCTGTCCAGCCAAAACTGAGGCTTCAAACTTGATGAAAACAGTCTCTCCCACAATAACTCAAGGGCCGCTTGTGTTTTTTAGGCCTTCGCAAGCTATCGGAAGTGTGTGCGCGGCAGGAGAGACAAATCCATGTTTTCGTGCATTTTTTGCGATTTCAAGGTCGAAAAACACATAGGCCCCAAAATGAAAGAAACGGCTGCCGCGCCAAAACTATGGCTTCAAACTTGATGAAAACAGTCTCTCCCATAATAACTCACGGGCTGCTTGTGTTTTTTAGGCCTTTGCAAGCTATCGGAAGTGTGTGCGCGGCAGGAGAGACAAATCCATGTTTTCGCGCCTTTTTTGCGATTTCAAGGTCGAAAAACACATAAGCCCCAAAATGAAAGAAACGGCTGGCGCGCCAAAACTATGGCTTCAAACTTGATGAAAACAGTCTCTCCCATAATAACTCACGGGCTGCTTGTGTTTTTTAGGCCTTCGCAAGCTATCGGAAGTGTGTGCGCGGCAGGAGAGACAAATCCATGTTTTCGCGCATTTTTTGCGATTTCAAGGTCGAAAAACACATAGGCCCCAAAATGAAAGAAACGGCTGCCGCGCCAAAACTATGGCTTCAAACTTGATGAAAACAGTCTCTCCCATAATAACTCACGGGCTGCTTGTGTTTTTTAGGCCTTTGCAAGCTATCGGAAATGTGTGCGCGGCAGGAGAGACAAATCCATGTTTTCGCGCCTTTTTTGCGATTTCAAGGTCGAAAAACACATAGGCCCCAAAATGAAAGAAACGGCTGGCGCGCCAAAACTATGGCTTCAAACTTGATGAAAACAGTCTCTCCCATATTAACTCACGGGCTGATTGTGTTTTTTAGGCCTTCGCAAGCTATCGGAAGTGTGTGCTCAGCAGGAGAGACAAATCTATGTTTTCGCGCCTGTTTTGCCATTTCCAGGTCGAAAAACACACAGAACCCAAAAATAAAGACACGGCTGTCCAGCCAAAACTGAGGCTTCAAACTTGATGAAAACAGTCTCTCCCACAATAACTCAAGGGCCGCTTGTGTTTTTTAGGCCTTTGCAAGCTATCGGAAGTGTGTGCGCGGCAGGAGAGACAAATCCATGTTTTCGCGCCTTTTTTGCGATTTCAAGGTCGAAAAACACATAGGCCCCAAAATGAAAGAAACGGCTGGCGCGCCAAAACTATGGCTTCAAACTTGATGAAAACAGTCTCTCCCATAATAACTCACGGGCTGCTTGTGTTTTTTAGGCCTTTGCAAGCTATCGGAAGTGTGTACGCGGCAGGAGAGACAAATCCATGTTTTCGCGCATTTTTTGCGATTTCAAGGTCGAAAAACACATAGGCCCCAAAATGAAAGAAACGGCTGCCGCGCCAAAACTATGGCTTCAAACTTGATGAAAACAGTCTCTCCCATAATAACTCACGGGCTGCTTGTGTTTTTTAGGCCTTTGCAAGCTATTGGAAGTGTGTGCGCGGCAGGAGAGACAAATCCATGTTTTCGCGCCTTTTTTGCGATTTCAAGGTCGAAAAACACATAGGCCCCAAAATGAAAGAAACGGCTGCCGCGCCAAAACTATGGCTTCAATCTTGATGAAAACAGTCTCTCCCATAATAACTCACGGGCTGCTTGTGTTTTTTAGGCCTTTGCAAGCTATCGGAAGTGTGTGCGCGGCAGGAGAGACAAATCCATGTTTTCGCGCCTTTTTTGCGATTTCAAGGTCGAAAAACACATAGGCCCCAAAATGAAAGAAACGGCTGGGGCGCCAAAACCATGGCTTGAAACTTGATGAAAACAGTCTCTCCCATAATAACTCACGGGCTGCTTGTGTTTTTTAGGCCTTTGCAAGCTATCGGAAGTGTGTGCGCGGCAGGAGAGACAAATCCATGTTTTCGCGCCTTTTTTGCGATTTCAAGGTCGAAAAACACATAAGCCCCAAAATGAAAGAAACGGCTGGCGCGCCAAAACTATGGCTTCAAACTTGATGAAAACAGTCTCTCCCATAATAACTCACGGGCTGCTTGTGTTTTTTAGGCCTTCGCAAGCTATCGGAAGTGTGTGCGCGGCAGGAGAGACAAATCCATGTTTTCGCGCATTTTTTGCGATTTCAAGGTCGAAAAACACATAGGCCCCAAAATGAAAGAAACGGCTGGCGCGCCAAAACTATGGCTTCAAACTTGATGAAAACAGTCTCTCCCATAATAACTCACGGGCTGCTTGTGTTTTTTAGGCATTCGCAAGCTATCGGAAGTGTGTGCGCGGCAGGAGAGACAAATCCATGTTTTCGCGCATTTTTTGCGATTTCAAGGTCGAAAAACACATAGGCCCCAAAATGAAAGAAACGGCTGCCGCGCCAAAACTATGGCTTCAAACTTGATGAAAACAGTCTCTCCCATAATAACTCACGGGCTGCTTGTGTTTTTTAGGCCTTTGCAAGCTATCGGAAGTGTGTGCGCGGCAGGAGAGACAAATCCATGTTTTCGCGCCTTTTTTGCGATTTCAAGGTCGAAAAACACATAGGCCCCAAAATGAAAGAAACGGCTGGCGCGCCAAAACTATGGCTTCAAACTTGATGAAAACAGTCTCTCCCATATTAACTCACGGGCTGATTGTGTTTTTTAGGCCTTCGCAAGCTATCGGAAGTGTGTGCTCAGCAGGAGAGACAAATCTATGTTTTCGCGCCTGTTTTGCCATTTCCAGGTCGAAAAACACACAGAACCCAAAAATAAAGACACGGCTGTCCAGCCAAAACTGAGGCTTCAAACTTGATGAAAACAGTCTCTCCCACAATAACTCAAGGGCCGCTTGTGTTTTTTAGGCCTTTGCAAGCTATCGGAAGTGTGTGCGCGGCAGGAGAGACAAATCCATGTTTTCGTGCATTTTTTGCGATTTCAAGGTCGAAAAACACATAGGCCCCAAAATGAAAGAAACGGCTGCCGCGCCAAAACTATGGCTTCAAACTTGATGAAAACAGTCTCTCCCATAATAACTCACGGGCTGCTTGTGTTTTTTAGGCCTTTGCAAGCTATCGGAAGTGTGTGCGCGGCAGGAGAGACAAATCCATGTTTTCGCGCATTTTTTGCGATTTCAAGGTCGAAAAACACATAGGCCCCAAAATGAAAGAAACGGCTGGCGCGCCAAAACTATGGCTTCAAACTTGATGAAAACAGTCTCTCCCATAATAACTCACGGGCTGCTTGTGTTTTTTAGGCCTTCGCAAGCTATCGGAAGTGTGTGCGCGGCAGGAGAGACAAATCCATGTTTTCGCGCATTTTTTGCGATTTCAAGGTCGAAAAACACATAGGCCCCAAAATGAAAGAAACGGCTGCCGCGCCAAAACTATGGCTTCAAACTTGATGAAAACAGTCTCTCCCATAATAACTCACGGGCTGCTTGTGTTTTTTAGGCCTTTGCAAGCTATCGGAAGTGTGTGCGCGGCAGGAGAGACAAATCCATGTTTTCGCGCCTTTTTTGCGATTTCAAGGTCGAAAAACACATAGGCCCCAAAATGAAAGAAACGGCTGGCGCGCCAAAACTATGGCTTCAAACTTGATGAAAACAGTCTCTCCCATATTAACTCACGGGCTGATTGTGTTTTTTAGGCCTTCGCAAGCTATCGGAAGTGTGTGCTCAGCAGGAGAGACAAATCTATGTTTTCGCGCCTGTTTTGCCATTTCCAGGTCGAAAAACACACAGAACCCAAAAATAAAGACACGGCTGTCCAGCCAAAACTGAGGCTTCAAACTTGATGAAAACAGTCTCTCCCACAATAACTCAAGGGCCGCTTGTGTTTTTTAGGCCTTTGCAAGCTATCGGAAGTGTGTGCGCGGCAGGAGAGACAAATCCATGTTTTCGCGCCTTTTTTGCGATTTCAAGGTCGAAAAACACATAGGCCCCAAAATGAAAGTAACGGCTGCCGCGCCAAAACTATGGCTTCAAACTTGATGAAAACAGTCTCTCCCATAATAACTCACGGGCTGCTTGTGTTTTTTAGGCCTTTGCAAGCTATCGGAAGTGTGTACGCGGCAGGAGAGACAAATCCATGTTTTCGCGCATTTTTTGCGATTTCAAGGTCGAAAAACACATAGGCCCCAAAATGAAAGAAACGGCTGCCGCGCCAAAACTATGGCTTCAAACTTGATGAAAACAGTCTCTCCCATAATAACTCACGGGCTGCTTGTGTTTTTTAGGCCTTTGCAAGCTATTGGAAGTGTGTGCGCGGCAGGAGAGACAAATCCATGTTTTCGCGCCTTTTTTGCGATTTCAAGGTCGAAAAACACATAGGCCCCAAAATGAAAGAAACGGCTGCCGCGCCAAAACTATGGCTTCAATCTTGATGAAAACAGTCTCTCCCATAATAACTCACGGGCTGCTTGTGTTTTTTAGGCCTTTGCAAGCTATCGGAAGTGTGTGCGCGGCAGGAGAGACAAATCCATGTTTTCGCGCCTTTTTTGCGATTTCAAGGTCGAAAAACACATAGGCCCCAAAATGAAAGAAACGGCTGGGGCGCCAAAACTATGGCTTGAAACTTGATGAAAACAGTCTCTCCCATATTAACTCACGGGCTGATTGTGTTTTTTAGGCCTTCGCAAGCTATCGGAAGTGTGTGCGCAGCAGGAGAGACAAATCTATGTTTTCGCGCCTTTTTTGCGATTTCAAGGTCGAAAAACACATAGGCCCCAAAATGAAAGAAACGGCTGGGGCGCCAAAACCATGGCTTGAAACTTGATGAAAACAGTCTCTCCCATAATAACTCAAGGGCTGCTTGTGTTTTTTAGGCCTTTGCAAGCTATCGGAAGTTGTGCGCGGCAGGAGAGACAAATCCATGTTTTCGCGCCTTTTTTGCGATTTCAAGGTCGAAAAACACATAGGCCCCAAAATGAAAGAAACGGCTGGCGCGCCAAAACTATAGCTTCAAACTTGATGAAAACAGTCTTTCCCATAATAACTCACGGTCTGCTTGTGTTTTTTAGGCCTTTGCAAGCTATCGGAAGTGTGTGCGCGGCAGGAGAGACAAATCCATGTTTTCGCGCATTTTTTGCGATTTCAAGGTCGAAAAACACATAGGCCCCAAAATGAAAGAAACGGCTGCCGCGCCAAAACTATGGCTTCAAACTTGATGAAAACAGTCTCTCCCATAATAACTCACGGGCTGCTTGTGTTTTTTAGGCCTTTGCAAGCTATCGGAAGTGTGTGCGCGGCAGGAGAGACAAATCCATGTTTTCGCGCCTTTTTTGCGATTTCAAGGTCGAAAAACACATAGGCCCCAAAATGAAAGAAACGGCTGGCGCGCCAAAACTATGGCTTCAAACTTGATGAAAACAGTCTCTCCCATATTAACTCACGGGCTGATTGTGTTTTTTAGGCCTTCGCAAGCTATCGGAAGTGTGTGCTCAGCAGGAGAGACAAATCTATGTTTTCGCGCCTGTTTTGCCATTTCCAGGTCGAAAAACACACAGAACCCAAAAATAAAGACACGGCTGTCCAGCCAAAACTGAGGCTTCAAACTTGATGAAAACAGTCTCTCCCACAATAACTCAAGGGCCGCTTGTGTTTTTTAGGCCTTTGCAAGCTATCGGAAGTGTGTGCGCGGCAGGAGAGACAAATCCATGTTTTCGCGCCTTTTTTGCGATTTCAAGGTCGAAAAACACATAGGCCCCAAAATGAAAGTAACGGCTGCCGCGCCAAAACTATGGCTTCAAACTTGATGAAAACAGTCTCTCCCATAATAACTCACGGGCTGCTTGTGTTTTTTAGGCCTTTGCAAGCTATCGGAAGTGTGTACGCGGCAGGAGAGACAAATCCATGTTTTCGCGCATTTTTTGCGATTTCAAGGTCGAAAAACACATAGGCCCCAAAATGAAAGAAACGGCTGCCGCGCCAAAACTATGGCTTCAAACTTGATGAAAACAGTCTCTCCCACAATAACTCAAGGGCCGCTTGTGTTTTTTAGGCCTTTGCAAGCTATCGGAAGTGTGTGCGCGGCAGGAGAGACAAATCCATGTTTTCGCGCCTTTTTTGCGATTTCAAGGTCGAAAAACACATAGGCCCCAAAATGAAAGTAACGGCTGCCGCGCCAAAACTATGGCTTCAAACTTGATGAAAACAGTCTCTCCCATAATAACTCACGGGCTGCTTGTGTTTTTTAGGCCTTTGCAAGCTATCGGAAGTGTGTACGCGGCAGGAGAGACAAATCCATGTTTTCGCGCATTTTTTGCGATTTCAAGGTCGAAAAACACATAGGCCCCAAAATGAAAGAAACGGCTGCCGCGCCAAAACTATGGCTTCAAACTTGATGAAAACAGTCTCTCCCATAATAACTCACGGGCTGCTTGTGTTTTTTAGGCCTTTGCAAGCTATCGGAAGTTGTGCGCGGCAGGAGAGACAAATCCATGTTTTCGCGCCTTTTTTGCGATTTCAAGGTCGAAAAACACATAGGCCCCAAAATGAAAGAAACGGCTGGGGCGCCAAAACTATGGCTTGAAACTTGATGAAAACAGTCTCTCCCATATTAACTCACGGGCTGATTGTGTTTTTTAGGCCTTCGCAAGCTATCGGAAGTGTGTGCGCAGCAGGAGAGACAAATCTATGTTTTCGCGCCTTTTTTGCGATTTCAAGGTCGAAAAACACATAGGCCCCAAAATGAAAGAAACGGCTGGGGCGCCAAAACTATGGCTTGAAACTTGATGAAAACAGTCTCTCCCATAATAACTCAAGGGCTGCTTGTGTTTTTTAGGCCTTTGCAAGCTATCGGAAGTTGTGCGCGGCAGGAGAGACAAATCCATGTTTTCGCGCCTTTTTTGCGATTTCAAGGTCGAAAAACACATAGGCCCCAAAATGAAAGAAACGGCTGGGGCGCCAAAACTATGGCTTGAAACTTGATGAAAACAGTCTCTCCCATATTAACTCACGGGCTGATTGTGTTTTTTAGGCCTTCGCAAGCTATCGGAAGTGTGTGCGCAGCAGGAGAGACAAATCTATGTTTTCGCGCCTTTTTTGCGATTTCAAGGTCGAAAAACACATAGGCCCCAAAATGAAAGAAACGGCTGGGGCGCCAAAACCATGGCTTGAAACTTGATGAAAACAGTCTCTCCCATAATAACTCAAGGGCTGCTTGTGTTTTTTAGGCCTTTGCAAGCTATCGGAAGTTGTGCGCGGCAGGAGAGACAAATCCATGTTTTCGCGCCTTTTTTGCGAATTCAAGGTCGAAAAACACATAGGCCCCAAAATGAAAGAAACGGCTGGCGCGCCAAAACTATAGCTTCAAACTTGATGAAAACAGTCTTTCCCATAATAACTCACGGTCTGCTTGTGTTTTTTAGGCCTTTGCAAGCTATCGGAAGTGTGTGCGCGGCAGGAGAGACAAATCCATGTTTTCGCGCATTTTTTGCGATTTCAAGGTCGAAAAACACATAGGCCCCAAAATGAAAGAAACGGCTGCCGCGCCAAAACTATGGCTTCAAACTTGATGAAAACAGTCTCTCCCATAATAACTCACGGGCTGCTTGTGTTTTTTAGGCCTTTGCAAGCTATCGGAAGTGTGTGCGCGGCAGGAGAGACAAATCCATGTTTTCGCGCCTTTTTTGCGATTTCAAGGTCGAAAAACACATAGGCCCCAAAATGAAAGAAACGGCTGGCGCGCCAAAACTATGGCTTCAAACTTGATGAAAACAGTCTCTCCCATATTAACTCACGGGCTGATTGTGTTTTTTAGGCCTTCGCAAGCTATCGGAAGTGTGTGCTCAGCAGGAGAGACAAATCTATGTTTTCGCGCCTGTTTTGCCATTTCCAGGTCGAAAAACACACAGAACCCAAAAATAAAGACACGGCTGTCCAGCCAAAACTGAGGCTTCAAACTTGATGAAAACAGTCTCTCCCACAATAACTCAAGGGCCGCTTGTGTTTTTTAGGCCTTTGCAAGCTATCGGAAGTGTGTGCGCGGCAGGAGAGACAAATCCATGTTTTCGCGCCTTTTTTGCGATTTCAAGGTCGAAAAACACATAGGCCCCAAAATGAAAGTAACGGCTGCCGCGCCAAAACTATGGCTTCAAACTTGATGAAAACAGTCTCTCCCATAATAACTCACGGGCTGCTTGTGTTTTTTAGGCCTTTGCAAGCTATCGGAAGTGTGTACGCGGCAGGAGAGACAAATCCATGTTTTCGCGCATTTTTTGCGATTTCAAGGTCGAAAAACACATAGGCCCCAAAATGAAAGAAACGGCTGCCGCGCCAAAACTATGGCTTCAAACTTGATGAAAACAGTCTCTCCCATAATAACTCACGGGCTGCTTGTGTTTTTTAGGCCTTTGCAAGCTATTGGAAGTGTGTGCGCGGCAGGAGAGACAAATCCATGTTTTCGCGCCTTTTTTGCGATTTCAAGGTCGAAAAACACATAGGCCCCAAAATGAAAGAAACGGCTGCCGCGCCAAAACTATGGCTTCAATCTTGATGAAAACAGTCTCTCCCATAATAACTCACGGGCTGCTTGTGTTTTTTAGGCCTTTGCAAGCTATCGGAAGTGTGTGCGCGGCAGGAGAGACAAATCCATGTTTTCGCGCCTTTTTTGCGATTTCAAGGTCGAAAAACACATAGGCCCCAAAATGAAAGAAACGGCTGGGGCGCCAAAACTATGGCTTGAAACTTGATGAAAACAGTCTCTCCCATATTAACTCACGGGCTGATTGTGTTTTTTAGGCCTTCGCAAGCTATCGGAAGTGTGTGCGCAGCAGGAGAGACAAATCTATGTTTTCGCGCCTTTTTTGCGATTTCAAGGTCGAAAAACACATAGGCCCCAAAATGAAAGAAACGGCTGGGGCGCCAAAACTATGGCTTGAAACTTGATGAAAACAGTCTCTCCCATAATAACTCAAGGGCTGCTTGTGTTTTTTAGGCCTTTGCAAGCTATCGGAAGTTGTGCGCGGCAGGAGAGACAAATCCATGTTTTCGCGCCTTTTTTGCGATTTCAAGGTCGAAAAACACATAGGCCCCAAAATGAAAGAAACGGCTGGCGCGCCAAAACTATAGCTTCAAACTTGATGAAAACAGTCTTTCCCATAATAACTCACGGTCTGCTTGTGTTTTTTAGGCCTTTGCAAGCTATCGGAAGTGTGTGCGCGGCAGGAGAGACAAATCCATGTTTTCGCGCCTTTTTTGCGATTTCAAGGTCGAAAAACACATAGGCCCCAAAATGAAAGAAACGGCTGCCGCGCCAAAACTATGGCTTCAAACTTGATGAAAACAGTCTCTCCCATAATAACTCACGGGCTGCTTGTGTTTTTTAGGCCTTTGCAAGCTATCGGAAGTGTGTGCGCGGCAGGAGAGACAAATCCATGTTTTCGCGCCTTTTTTGCGATTTCAAGGTCGAAAAACACATAGGCCCCAAAAAGAAAGAAACGGCTGGCGCGCCAAAACTATGGCTTCAAACTTGATGAAAACAGTCTCTCCCATATTAACTCACGGGCTGATTGTGTTTTTTAGGCCTTCGCAAGCTATCGGAAGTGTGTGCTCAGCAGGAGAGACAAATCTATGTTTTCGCGCATGTTTTGCCATTTCCAGGTCGAAAAACACACAGAACCCAAAAATAAAGAAACGGCTGTCCAGCCAAAACTGAGGCTTCAAACTTGATGAAAACAGTCTCTCCCACAATAACTCAAGGGCCGCTTGTGTTTTTTAGGCCTTCGCAAGCTATCGGAAGTGTGTGCGCGGCAGGAGAGACAAATCCATGTTTTCGCGCATTTTTTGCGATTTCAAGGTCGAAAAACACATAGGCCCCAAAATGAAAGAAACGGCTGGCGCGCCAAAACTATGGCTTCAAACTTGATGAAAACAGTCTTTCCCATAATAACTCACGGGCTGCTTGTGTTTTTTAGGCCTTTGCAAGCTATCGGAAGTGTGTGCGCGGCAGGAGAGACAAATCCATGTTTTCGCGCCTTTTTTGCGATTTCAAGGTCGAAAAACACATAGGCCCCAAAATGAAAGAAACGGCTGGGGCGCCAAAACTATGGCTTGAAACTTGATGAAAACAGTCTCTCCCATAATAACTCAAGGGCTGCTTGTGTTTTTTAGGCCTTTGCAAGCTATCGGAAGTTGTGCGCGGCAGGAGAGACAAATCCATGTTTTCGCGCCTTTTTTGCGATTTCAAGGTCGAAAAACACATAGGCCCCAAAATGAAAGAAACGGCTGGCGCGCCAAAACTATGGCTTCAAACTTGATGAAAACAGTCTTTCCCATAATAACTCACGGGCTGCTTGTGTTTTTTAGGCCTTTGCAAGCTATCGGAAGTGTGTGCGCGGCAGGAGAGACAAATCCATGTTTTCGCGACTTTTTTGCGATTTCAAGGTCGAAAAACACATAGGCCCCAAAATGAAAGAAACGGCTGCCGCGCCAAAACTATGGCTTCAAACTTGATGAAAACAGTCTCTCCCATAATAACTCACGGGCTGCTTGTGTTTTTTAGGCCTTTGCAAGCTATCGGAAGTGTGTGCGCGGCAGGAGAGACAAATCCATGTTTTCGCGCCTTTTTTGCGATTTCAAGGTCGAAAAACACATAGGCCCCAAAATGAAAGAAACGGCTGCCGCGCCAAAACTATGGCTTCAAACTTGATGAAAACAGTCTCTCCCATAATAACTCACGGGCTGCTTGTGTTTTTTAGGCCTTTGCAAGCTATCGGAAGTGTGTGCGCGGCAGGAGAGACAAATCCATGTTTTCGCGCCTTTTTTGCGATTTCAAGGTCGAAAAACACATAGGCCCCAAAATGAAAGAAACGGCTGGCGCGCCAAAACTATGGCTTCAAACTTGATGAAAACAGTCTCTCCCATATTAACTCACGGGCTGATTGTGTTTTTTAGGCCTTCGCAAGCTATCGGAAGTGTGTGCTCAGCAGGAGAGACAAATCTATGTTTTCGCGCCTGTTTTGCCATTTCCAGGTCGAAAAACACACAGAACCCAAAAATAAAGAAACGGCTGTCCAGCCAAAACTGAGGCTTCAAACTTGATGAAAACAGTCTCTCCCATATTAACTCACGGTCTGCTTGTGTTTTTTAGGCCTTTGCAAGCTATCGGAAGTGTGTGCGCGGCAGGAGAGACAAATCCATGTTTTCGCGCCTTTTTTGCGATTTCAAGGTCGAAAAACACATAGGCCCCAAAATGAAAGAAACGGCTGCCGCGCCAAAACTATGGCTTCAAACTTGATGAAAACAGTCTCTCCCATAATAACTCACGGGCTGCTTGTGTTTTTTAGGCCTTTGCAAGCTATCGGAAGTGTGTGCGCGGCAGGAGAGACAAATCCATGTTTTCGCGCCTTTTTTGCGATTTCAAGGTCGAAAAACACATAGGCCCCAAAAAGAAAGAAACGGCTGGCGCGCCAAAACTATGGCTTCAAACTTGATGAAAACAGTCTCTCCCATATTAACTCACGGGCTGATTGTGTTTTTTAGGCCTTCGCAAGCTATCGGAAGTGTGTGCTCAGCAGGAGAGACAAATCTATGTTTTCGCGCATGTTTTGCCATTTCCAGGTCGAAAAACACACAGAACCCAAAAATAAAGAAACGGCTGTCCAGCCAAAACTGAGGCTTCAAACTTGATGAAAACAGTCTCTCCCACAATAACTCAAGGGCCGCTTGTGTTTTTTAGGCCTTCGCAAGCTATCGGAAGTGTGTGCGCGGCAGGAGAGACAAATCCATGTTTTCGCGCATTTTTTGCGATTTCAAGGTCGAAAAACACATAGGCCCCAAAATGAAAGAAACGGCTGGCGCGCCAAAACTATGGCTTCAAACTTGATGAAAACAGTCTTTCCCATAATAACTCACGGGCTGCTTGTGTTTTTTAGGCCTTTGCAAGCTATCGGAAGTGTGTGCGCGGCAGGAGAGACAAATCCATGTTTTCGCGCCTTTTTTGCGATTTCAAGGTCGAAAAACACATAGGCCCCAAAATGAAAGAAACGGCTGGGGCGCCAAAACTATGGCTTGAAACTTGATGAAAACAGTCTCTCCCATAATAACTCAAGGGCTGCTTGTGTTTTTTAGGCCTTTGCAAGCTATCGGAAGTTGTGCGCGGCAGGAGAGACAAATCCATGTTTTCGCGCCTTTTTTGCGATTTCAAGGTCGAAAAACACATAGGCCCCAAAATGAAAGAAACGGCTGGCGCGCCAAAACTATGGCTTCAAACTTGATGAAAACAGTCTTTCCCATAATAACTCACGGGCTGCTTGTGTTTTTTAGGCCTTTGCAAGCTATCGGAAGTGTGTGCGCGGCAGGAGAGACAAATCCATGTTTTCGCGACTTTTTTGCGATTTCAAGGTCGAAAAACACATAGGCCCCAAAATGAAAGAAACGGCTGCCGCGCCAAAACTATGGCTTCAAACTTGATGAAAACAGTCTCTCCCATAATAACTCACGGGCTGCTTGTGTTTTTTAGGCCTTTGCAAGCTATCGGAAGTGTGTGCGCGGCAGGAGAGACAAATCCATGTTTTCGCGCCTTTTTTGCGATTTCAAGGTCGAAAAACACATAGGCCCCAAAATGAAAGAAACGGCTGCCGCGCCAAAACTATGGCTTCAAACTTGATGAAAACAGTCTCTCCCATAATAACTCACGGGCTGCTTGTGTTTTTTAGGCCTTTGCAAGCTATCGGAAGTGTGTGCGCGGCAGGAGAGACAAATCCATGTTTTCGCGCCTTTTTTGCGATTTCAAGGTCGAAAAACACATAGGCCCCAAAATGAAAGAAACGGCTGGCGCGCCAAAACTATGGCTTCAAACTTGATGAAAACAGTCTCTCCCATATTAACTCACGGGCTGATTGTGTTTTTTAGGCCTTCGCAAGCTATCGGAAGTGTGTGCTCAGCAGGAGAGACAAATCTATGTTTTCGCGCCTGTTTTGCCATTTCCAGGTCGAAAAACACACAGAACCCAAAAATAAAGAAACGGCTGTCCAGCCAAAACTGAGGCTTCAAACTTGATGAAAACAGTCTCTCCCACAATAACTCAAGGGCCGCTTGTGTTTTTTAGGCCTTCGCAAGCTATCGGAAGTGTGTGCGCGGCAGGAGAGACAAATCCATGTTTTCGCGCATTTTTTGCGATTTCAAGGTCGAAAAACACATAGGCCCCAAAATGAAAGAAACGGCTGCCGCGCCAAAACTATGGCTTCAAACTTGATGAAAACAGTCTCTCCCATAATAACTCACGGGCTGCTTGTGTTTTTTAGGCCTTTGCAAGCTATCGGAATTGTGTGCGCGGCAGGAGAGACAAATCCATGTTTTCGCGCCTTTTTTGCGATTTCAAGGTCGAAAAACACATAGGCCCCAAAATGAAAGAAACGGCTGGGGCGCCAAAACTATGGCTTGAAACTTGATGAAAACAGTCTCTCCCATAATAACTCAAGGGCTGCTTGTGTTTTTTAGGCCTTTGCAAGCTATCGGAAGTTGTGCGCGGCAGGAGAGACAAATCCATGTTTTCGCGCCTTTTTTGCGATTTCAAGGTCGAAAAACACATAGGCCCCAAAATGAAAGAAACGGCTGGCGCGCCAAAACTATGGCTTCAAACTTGATGAAAACAGTCTTTCCCATAATAACTCACGGGCTGCTTGTGTTTTTTAGGCCTTTGCAAGCTATCGGAAGTGTGTGCGCGGCAGGAGAGACAAATCCATGTTTTCGCGACTTTTTTGCGATTTCAAGGTCGAAAAACACATAGACCCCAAAATGAAAGAAACGGCTGCCGCGCCAAAACTATGGCTTCAAACTTGATGAAAACAGTCTCTCCCATAATAACTCACGGGCTGCTTGTGTTTTTTAGGCCTTTGCAAGCTATCGGAAGTGTGTGCGCGGCAGGAGAGACAAATCCATGTTTTCGCACCTTTTTTGCAATTTCAAGGTCGAAAAACACATAGGCCCCAAAATGAAAGAAACGGCTGCCGCGCCAAAACTATGGCTTCAAACTTGATGAAAACAGTCTCTCCCATAATAACTCACGGGCTGCTTGTGTTTTTTAGGCCTTTGCAAGCTATCGGAAGTGTGTGCGCGGCAGGAGAGACAAATCCATGTTTTCGCGCCTTTTTTGCGATTTCAAGGTCGAAAAACACATAGGCCCCAAAATGAAAGAAACGGCTGGCGCGCCAAAACTATGGCTTCAAACTTGATGAAAACAGTCTCTCCCATATTAACTCACGGGCTGATTGTGTTTTTTAGGCCTTCGCAAGCTATCGGAAGTGTGTGCTCAGCAGGAGAGACAAATCTATGTTTTCGCGCCTGTTTTGCCATTTCCAGGTCGAAAAACACACAGAACCCAAAAATAAAGAAACGGCTGTCCAGCCAAAACTGAGGCTTCAAACTTGATGAAAACAGTCTCTCCCACAATAACTCAAGGGCCGCTTGTGTTTTTTAGGCCTTCGCAAGCTATCGGAAGTGTGTGCGCGGCAGGAGAGACAAATCCATGTTTTCGCGCATTTTTTGCGATTTCAAGGTCGAAAAACACATAGGCCCCAAAATGAAAGAAACGGCTGGCGCGCCAAAACTATGGCTTCAAACTTGATGAAAACAGTCTTTCCCATAATAACTCACGGGCTGCTTGTGTTTTTTAGGCCTTTGCAAGCTATCGGAAGTGTGTGCGCGGCAGGAGAGACAAATCCATGTTTTCGCGCATTTTTTGCGATTTCAAGGTCGAAAAACACATAGGCCCCAAAATGAAAGAAACGGCTGCCGCGCCAAAACTATGGCTTCAAACTTGATGAAAACAGTCTCTCCCATAATAACTCACGGGCTGCTTGTGTTTTTTAGGCCTTTGCAAGCTATCGGAAGTGTGTGCGCGGCAGGAGAGACAAATCCATGTTTTCGCGCCTTTTTTGCGATTTCAAGGTCGAAAAACACATAGGCCCCAAAATGAAAGAAACTGCTGGCGCGCCAAAACTATGGCTTCAAACTTGATGAAAACAGTCTCTCCCATAATAACTCACGGGCTGCTTGTGTTTTTTAGGCCTTCGCAAGCTATCGGAAGTGTGTGCGCGGCAGGAGAGACAAATCCATGTTTTCGCGCATTTTTTGCGATTTCAAGGTCGAAAAACACATAGGCCCCAAAATGAAAGAAACGGCTGCCGCGCCAAAACTATGGCTTGAAACTTGATGAAAACAGTCTCTCCCATAATAACTCACGGGCTGCTTGTGTTTTTTAGGCCTTTGCAAGCTATCGGAAGTGTGTGCGCGGCAGGAGAGACAAATCCATGTTTTCGCGACTTTTTTGCGATTTCAAGGTCGAAAAACACATAGGCCCCAAAATGAAAGAAACGGCTGCCGCGCCAAAACTATGGCTTCAAACTTGATGAAAACAGTCTCTCCCATAATAACTCACGGGCTGCTTGTGTTTTTTAGGCCTTTGCAAGCTATCGGAAGTGTGTGCGCGGCAGGAGAGACAAATCCATGTTTTCGCACCTTTTTTGCAATTTCAAGGTCGAAAAACACATAGGCCCCAAAATGAAAGAAACGGCTGCCGCGCCAAAACTATGGCTTCAAACTTGATGAAAACAGTCTCTCCCATAATAACTCACGGGCTGCTTGTGTTTTTTAGGCCTTTGCAAGCTATCGGAAGTGTGTGCGCGGCAGGAGAGACAAATCCATGTTTTCGCGCCTTTTTTGCGATTTCAAGGTCGAAAAACACATAGGCCCCAAAATGAAAGAAACGGCTGGCGCGCCAAAACTATGGCTTCAAACTTGATGAAAACAGTCTCTCCCATATTAACTCACGGGCTGATTGTGTTTTTTAGGCCTTCGCAAGCTATCGGAAGTGTGTGCTCAGCAGGAGAGACAAATCTATGTTTTCGCGCCTGTTTTGCCATTTCCAGGTCGAAAAACACACAGAACCCAAAAATAAAGAAACGGCTGTCCAGCCAAAACTGAGGCTTCAAACTTGATGAAAACAGTCTCTCCCACAATAACTCAAGGGCCGCTTGTGTTTTTTAGGCCTTCGCAAGCTATCGGAAGTGTGTGCGCGGCAGGAGAGACAAATCCATGTTTTCGCGCATTTTTTGCGATTTCAAGGTCGAAAAACACATAGGCCCCAAAATGAAAGAAACGGCTGGCGCGCCAAAACTATGGCTTCAAACTTGATGAAAAAAGTCTTTCCCATAATAACTCACGGGCTGCTTGTGTTTTTTAGGCCTTTGCAAGCTATCGGAAGTGTGTGCGCGGCAGGAGAGACAAATCCATGTTTTCGCGCATTTTTTGCGATTTCAAGGTCGAAAAACACATAGGCCCCAAAATGAAAGAAACGGCTGCCGCGCCAAAACTATGGCTTCAAACTTGATGAAAACAGTCTCTCCCATAATAACTCACGGGCTGCTTGTGTTTTTTAGGTTTTTGCAAGCTATCGGAAGTGTGTGCGCGGCAGGAGAGACAAATCCATGTTTTCGCGCCTTTTTTGCGATTTCAAGGTCGAAAAACACATAGGCCCCAAAATGAAAGAAACTGCTGGCGCGCCAAAACTATGGCTTCAAACTTGATGAAAACAGTCTCTCCCATAATAACTCACGGGCTGCTTGTGTTTTTTAGGCCTTCGCAAGCTATCGGAAGTGTGTGCGCGGCAGGAGAGACAAATCCATGTTTTCGCGCATTTTTTGCGATTTCAAGGTCGAAAAACACATAGGCCCCAAAATGAAAGAAACGGCTGCCGCGCCAAAACTATGGCTTCAAACTTGATGAAAACAGTCTCTCCCATAATAACTCACGGGCTGCTTGTGTTTTTTAGGCCTTTGCAAGCTATCGGAAGTGTGTGCGCGGCAGGAGAGACAAATCCATGTTTTCGCGCCTTTTTTGCGATTTCAAGGTCGAAAAACACATAGGCCCCAAAATGAAAGAAACGGCTGGCGCGCCAAAACTATGGCTTCAAACTTGATGAAAACAGTCTTTCCCATAATAACTCACGGGCTGCTTGTGTTTTTTAGGCCTTTGCAAGCTATCGGAAGTGTGTGCGCGGCAGGAGAGACAAATCCATGTTTTCGCGCCTTTTTTGCGATTTCAAGGTCGAAAAACACATAGGCCCCAAAATGAAAGAAACGGCTGCCGCGCCAAAACGATGGCTTCAAACTGGATGAAAACAGTCTCTCCCATAATAACTCACGGGCTGCTTGTGTTTTTTAGGCCTTTGCAAGCTATCGGAAGTGTGTGCGCGGCAGGAGAGACAAATCCATGTTTTCGCGCCTTTTTTGCGATTTCAAGGTCGAAAAACACATAGGCCCCAAAATGAAAGAAACCGCTGCCGCGCCAAAACTATGGCTTCAATCTTGATGAAAACAGTCTCTCCCATAATAACTCACGGGCTGCTTGTGTTTTTTAGGCCTTTGCAAGCTATCGGAAGTGTGTGCGCGGCAGGACAGACAAATCCATGTTTTCGCGCCTTTTTTGCGATTTCAAGGTCGAAAAACACATAGGCCCCAAAATGAAAGAAACGGCTGGCGCGCCAAAACTATGGTTTCAAACTTGATGAAAACAGTCTCTCCCATATTAACTCACGGGCTGATTGTGTTTTTTAGGCCTTCGCAAGCTATCGGAAGTGTGTGCTCAGCAGGAGAGACAAATCTATGTTTTCGCGCCTGTTTTGCCATTTCCAGGTCGAAAAACACACAGAACCCAAAAATAAAGAAACGGCTGTCCAGCCAAAACTGAGGCTTCAAACTTGATGAAAACAGTCTCTCCCACAATAACTCAAGGGCCGCTTGTGTTTTTTAGGCCTTCCCAAGCTATCGGAAGTGTGTGCGCGGCAGGAGAGACAAATCCATGTTTTCGCGCATTTTTTGCGATTTCAAGGTCGAAAAACACATAGGCCCCAAAATGAAAGAAACGGCTGGCGCGCCAAAACTATGGCTTCAAACTTGATGAAAACAGTCTTTCCCATAATAACTCACGGGCTGCTTGTGTTTTTTAGGCCTTTGCAAGCTATCGGAAGTGTGTGCGCGGCAGGAGAGACAAATCCATGTTTTCGCGCCTTTTTTGCGATTTCAAGGTCGAAAAACACATAGGCCCCAAAATGAAAGAAACGGCTGCCGCGCCAAAACGATGGCTTCAAACTGGATGAAAACAGTCTCTCCCATAATAACTCACGGGCTGCTTGTGTTTTTTAGGCCTTTGCAAGCTATCGGAAGTGTGTGCGCGGCAGGAGAGACAAATCCATGTTTTCGCGCCTTTTTTGCGATTTCAAGGTCGAAAAACACATAGGCCCCAAAATGAAAGAAACGGCTGCCGCGCCAAAACTATGGCTTCAATCTTGATGAAAACAGTCTCTCCCATAATAACTCACGGGCTGCTTGTGTTTTTTAGGCCTTTGCAAGCTATCGGAAGTGTGTGCGCGGCAGGACAGACAAATCCATGTTTTCGCGCCTTTTTTGCGATTTCAAGGTCGAAAAACACATAGGCCCCAAAATGAAAGAAACGGCTGGCGCGCCAAAACTATGGCTTCAAACTTGATGAAAACAGTCTCTCCCATATTAACTCACGGGCTGATTGTGTTTTTTAGGCCTTCGCAAGCTATCGGAAGTGTGTGCTCAGCAGGAGAGACAAATCCATGTTTTCGCGCCTGTTTTGCCATTTCCAGGTCGAAAAACACATAGAACCCAAAAATAAAGAAACGGCTGTCCAGCCAAAACTGAGGCTTCAAACTTGATGAAAACAGTCTCTCCCACAATAACTCAAGGGCCGCTTGTGTTTTTTAGGCCTTCGCAAGCTATCGGAAGTGTGTGCGCGGCAGGAGAGACAAATCCATGTTTTCGCGCATTTTTTGCGATTTCAAGGTGGAAAAACACATAGGCCCCAAAATGAAAGAAACGGCTGCCGCGCCAAAACTATGGCTTCAATCTTGATGAAAACAGTCTCTCCCATAATAACTCACGGGCTGCTTGTGGTTATTAGGCATTTGCAAGCTCTCCGAAGTGTGTGCGCAGCAGGAGAGACAAATCCATGTTTTTATGCCTTCTTTGGCATTTTCAGGTGGAGAAAAACACAATCCCGAAAGAGAAAGAAAAGGCTGCCGCGCCAACACTGAGGCTTCAAACTTGATGAAAACAGTGTCTCCCATAATGGTGTAGGGGCTGCTTGTGGTTATTAGGCATTTGCAAGCTCTCCGAAGTGTGTGCGCAGCAGGAAAAACAAATCCATGTTTTTATGCCTTCTTTGGCATTTTCAGGTGGAGAAAAACACAATCCCGAAAGAGAAAGAAAATGCTGCCGCGCCAACACTGAGGCTTCAAACTTGATGAAAACAGTGTCTCCCATAATGGTGTAAGGGCTGCTTGTGGTTATTAGGCATTTGCAAGCTCTCCGAAGTGTGTGCGCAGCAGGAAAGACAAATCCATGTTTTTATGCCTTCTTTGGAATTTTCAGGTGGAGAAAAACACAATCCCGAAAGAGAAAGAAAAGGCTGCCGCGCCAACACTGAGGCTTCAAACTTGATGAAAACAGTGTCTCCCATAATGGTGTAGGGGCTGCTTGTGGTTATTAGGCATTTGCAAGCTCTCCGAAGTGTGTGCGCAGCAGGAGAGACAAATCCATGTTTTTATGCCTTCTTTGGCATTTTCAGGTGGAGAAAAACACAATCCCGAAAGAGAAAGAAACGGCTGCCGCGCCAACACTGAGGCTTCAAACTTGATGAAAACAGTCTCTCCCATAATAACTCACGGGCTGCTTGTGTTTTTTAGGCCTTTGCAAGCTATCGGAAGTGTGTGCGCGGCAGGAGAGACAAATCCATGTTTTCGCGCCTTTTTTGCGATTTCAAGGTCGAAAAACACACAGAACCCAAAAATAAAGAAACGGCTGTCCAGCCAAAACTGAGGCTTCAAACTTGATGAAAACAGTCTCTCCCACAATAACTCAAGGGCCGCTTGTGTTTTTTAGGCCTTCGCAAGCTATCGGAAGTGTGTGCGCGGCAGGAGAGACAAATCCATGTTTTCGCGCCTTTTTTGCGATTTCAAGGTCGAAAAACACATAGGCCCCAAAATGAAAGAAACGGCTGCCGCGCCAAAACGATGGCTTCAAACTGGATGAAAACAGTCTCTCCCATAATAACTCACGGGCTGCTTGTGTTTTTTAGGCCTTTGCAAGCTATCGGAAGTGTGTGCGCGGCAGGACAGACAAATCCATGTTTTCGCGCCTTTTTTGCGATTTCAAGGTCGAAAAACACATAGGCCCCAAAATGAAAGAAACGGCTGGCGCGCCAAAACTATGGCTTCAAACTTGATGAAAACAGTCTCTCCCATATTAACTCACGGGCTGATTGTGTTTTTTAGGCCTTCGCAAGCTATCGGAAGTGTGTGCTCAGCAGGAGAGACAAATCTATGTTTTCGCGCCTGTTTTGCCATTTCCAGGTCGAAAAACACACAGAACCCAAAAATAAAGAAACGGCTGTCCAGCCAAAACTGAGGCTTCAAACTTGATGAAAACAGTCTCTCCCACAATAACTCAAGGGCCGCTTGTGTTTTTTAGGCCTTCCCAAGCTATCGGAAGTGTGTGCGCGGCAGGAGAGACAAATCCATGTTTTCGCGCATTTTTTGCGATTTCAAGGTCGAAAAACACATAGGCCCCAAAATGAAAGAAACGGCTGGCGCGCCAAAACTATGGCTTCAAACTTGATGAAAACAGTCTTTCCCATAATAACTCACGGGCTGCTTGTGTTTTTTAGGCCTTTGCAAGCTATCGGAAGTGTGTGCGCGGCAGGAGAGACAAATCCATGTTTTCGCGCCTTTTTTGCGATTTCAAGGTCGAAAAACACATAGGCCCCAAAATGAAAGAAACGGCTGCCGCGCCAAAACGATGGCTTCAAACTGGATGAAAACAGTCTCTCCCATAATAACTCACGGGCTGCTTGTGTTTTTTAGGCCTTTGCAAGCTATCGGAAGTGTGTGCGCGGCAGGAGAGACAAATCCATGTTTTCGCGCCTTTTTTGCGATTTCAAGGTCGAAAAACACATAGGCCCCAAAATGAAAGAAACGGCTGCCGCGCCAAAACTATGGCTTCAATCTTGATGAAAACAGTCTCTCCCATAATAACTCACGGGCTGCTTGTGTTTTTTAGGCCTTTGCAAGCTATCGGAAGTGTGTGCGCGGCAGGACAGACAAATCCATGTTTTCGCGCCTTTTTTGCGATTTCAAGGTCGAAAAACACATAGGCCCCAAAATGAAAGAAACGGCTGGCGCGCCAAAACTATCGCTTCAAACTTGATGAAAACAGTCTCTCCCATATTAACTCACGGGCTGATTGTGTTTTTTAGGCCTTCGCAAGCTATCGGAAGTGTGTGCTCAGCAGGAGAGACAAATCCATGTTTTCGCGCCTGTTTTGCCATTTCCAGGTCGAAAAACACATAGAACCCAAAAATAAAGAAACGGCTGTCCAGCCAAAACTGAGGCTTCAAACTTGATGAAAACAGTCTCTCCCACAATAACTCAAGGGCCGCTTGTGTTTTTTAGGCCTTCGCAAGCTATCGGAAGTGTGTGCGCGGCAGGAGAGACAAATCCATGTTTTCGCGCATTTTTTGCGATTTCAAGGTCGAAAAACACATAGGCCCCAAAATGAAAGAAACGGCTGGCGCGCCAAAACTATGGCTTCAAACTTGATGAAAACAGTCTCTCCCATAATAACTCACGGGCTGCTTGTGTTTTTTAGGCCTTCGCAAGCTATCGGAAGTGTGTGCGCGGCAGGAGAGACAAATCCATGTTTTCACGCATTTTTTGCGATTTCAAGGTCGAAAAACACATAGGCCCCAAAATGAAAGAAACGGCTGCCGCGCCAAAACTATGGCTTCAAACTTGATGAAAACAGTCTCTCCCATAATAACTCACGGGCTGCTTGTGTTTTTTAGGCCTTTGCAAGCTATCGGAAGTGTGTGCGCGGCAGGAGAGACAAATCCATGTTTTCGCGCCTTTTTTGCGATTTCAAGGTCGAAAAACACACAGAACCCAAAAATAAAGAAACGGCTGTCCAGCCAAAACTGAGGCTTCAAACTTGATGAAAACAGTCTCTCCCACAATAACTCAAGGGCCGCTTGTGTTTTTTAGGCCTTCGCAAGCTATCGGAAGTGTGTGCGCGGCAGGAGAGACAAATCCATGTTTTCGCGCATTTTTTGCGATTTCAAGGTCGAAAAACACATAGGCCCCAAAATGAAAGAAACGGCTGCCGCGCCAAAACTATGGCTTCAATCTTGATGAAAACAGTCTCTCCCATAATAACTCACGGGCTGCTTGTGGTTATTAGGCATTTGCAAGCTCTCCGAAGTGTGTGCGCAGCAGGAGAGACAAATCCATGTTTTTATGCCTTCTTTGGCATTTTCAGGTGGAGAAAAACACAATCCCGAAAGAGAAAGAAAAGGCTGCCGCGCCAACACTGAGGCTTCAAACTTGATGAAAACAGTGTCTCCCATAATGGTGTAGGGGCTGCTTGTGGTTATTAGGCATTTGCAAGCTCTCCGAAGTGTGTGCGCAGCAGGAAAAACAAATCCATGTTTTTATGCCTTCTTTGGCATTTTCAGGTGGAGAAAAACACAATCCCGAAAGAGAAAGAAAATGCTGCCGCGCCAACACTGAGGCTTCAAACTTGATGAAAACAGTGTCTCCCATAATGGTGTAAGGGCTGCTTGTGGTTATTAGGCATTTGCAAGCTCTCCGAAGTGTGTGCGCAGCAGGAAAGACAAATCCATGTTTTTATGCCTTCTTTGGAATTTTCAGGTGGAGAAAAACACAATCCCGAAAGAGAAAGAAAAGGCTGCCGCGCCAACACTGAGGCTTCAAACTTGATGAAAACAGTGTCTCCCATAATGGTGTAGGGGCTGCTTGTGGTTATTAGGCATTTGCAAGCTCTCCGAAGTGTGTGCGCAGCAGGAGAGACAAATCCATGTTTTTATGCCTTCTTTGGCATTTTCAGGTGGAGAAAAACACAATCCCGAAAGAGAAAGAAACGGCTGCCGCGCCAACACTGAGGCTTCAAACTTGATGAAAACAGTCTCTCCCATAATAACTCACGGGCTGCTTGTGTTTTTTAGGCCTTTGCAAGCTATCGGAAGTGTGTGCGCGGCAGGAGAGACAAATCCATGTTTTCGCGCCTTTTTTGCGATTTCAAGGTCGAAAAACACACAGAACCCAAAAATAAAGAAACGGCTGTCCAGCCAAAACTGAGGCTTCAAACTTGATGAAAACAGTCTCTCCCACAATAACTCAAGGGCCGCTTGTGTTTTTTAGGCCTTCGTAAGCTATCGGAAGTGTGTGCGCGGCAGGAGAGACAAATCCATGTTTTCGCGCATTTTTTGCGATTTCAAGGTCGAAAAACACATAGGCCCCAAAATGAAAGAAACGGCTGCCGCGCCAAAACTATGGCTTCAATCTTGATGAAAACAGTCTCTCCCATAATAACTCACGGGCTGCTTGTGGTTATTAGGCATTTGCAAGCTCTCCGAAGTGTGTGCGCAGCAGGAGAGACAAATCCATGTTTTTATGCCTTCTTTGGCATTTTCAGGTGGAGAAAAACACAATCCCGAAAGAGAAAGAAAAGGCTGCCGCGCCAACACTGAGGCTTCAAACTTGATGAAAACAGTGTCTCCCATAATGGTGTAGGGGCTGCTTGTGGTTATTAGGCATTTGCAAGCTCTCCGAAGTGTGTGCGCAGCAGGAAAAACAAATCCATGTTTTTATGCCTTCTTTGGCATTTTCAGGTGGAGAAAAACACAATCCCGAAAGAGAAAGAAAATGCTGCCGCGCCAACACTGAGGCTTCAAACTTGATGAAAACAGTGTCTCCCATAATGGTGTAAGGGCTGCTTGTGGTTATTAGGCATTTGCAAGCTCTCCGAAGTGTGTGCGCAGCAGGAAAGACAAATCCATGTTTTTATGCCTTCTTTGGAATTTTCAGGTGGAGAAAAACACAATCCCGAAAGAGAAAGAAAAGGCTGCCGCGCCAACACTGAGGCTTCAAACTTGATGAAAACAGTGTCTCCCATAATGGTGTAGGGGCTGCTTGTGGTTATTAGGCATTTGCAAGCTCTCCGAAGTGTGTGCGCAGCAGGAGAGACAAATCCATGTTTTTATGCCTTCTTTGGCATTTTCAGGTGGAGAAAAACACAATCCCGAAAGAGAAAGAAAAGGCTGCCGCGCCAACACTGAGGCTTCAAACTTGATGAAAACAGTGTCTCCCATAATGGTGTAGGGTCTGCTTGTGGTTATTAGGCATTTGCAAGCTCTCCGAAGTGTGTTCGCAGCAGGAGAGACAAATCCATGTTTTTATGCCTTCTTTGGCATTTTCAGGTGGAGAAAAACACAATCCCGAAAGAGAAAGAAAAGGCTGCCGCACCAACACTGAGGCTTCAAACTTGATGAAAACAGTGTCTCCCATAATGGTGTAGGGGCTGCTTGTGGTTATTAGGCATTTGCAAGCTCTCCGAAGTGTGTGGGCGGCAGGAGAGACAAATAAATGTTTTCGCGACTTTTTTGCGATTTCAATGTCGAAAAACACATAGGCCCCAAAATGAAAGAAACGGCTGGCGCGCCAAAACTATGGCTTCAAACTTGATGAAAACAGTCTCTCCCATAATAACTCACGGGCTGCTTGTGTTTTTTAGGCCTTTGCACGCTATCGGAAGTGTGTGCGCGGCAGGAGAGACAAATCCATGTTTTCGCGCCTTTTTTGCCATTTCCAGGTCGAAAAACACAAAGGCCCCAAAAATAAAGAAACGGCTGTCCAGCCAAAACTGAGGCTTCAAACTTGATGAAAACAGTCTCTCCCACAATAACTCAAGGGCTGCTTGTGTTTTTTAGGTCTTCGCAAGATATCGGAAGTGTGTGCGCGGCAGGAGAGACAAATCCATGTTTTCGCGCCTTTTTTGCGATTTCAAGGTCGAAAAACACATAGGCCCCAAAATGAAAGAAACGGCTGCCGCGCCAAAACTATGGCTTCAAACTTGATGAAAACAGTCTCTCCCATAATAACTCACGGGCTGCTTGTGTTTTTTAGGCCTTTGCACGCTATCGGAAGTGTGTGCGCGGCAGGAGAGACAAATCCATGTTTTCGCGCCTTTTTTGCCATTTCCAGGTCGAAAAACACAAAGGCCCCAAAAATAAAGAAACGGCTGTCCAGCCAAAACTGAGGCTTCAAACTTGATGAAAACAGTCTCTCAGACAATAACTCAAGGGCTGCTTGTGTTTTTTAGGCTTTCGCAAGCTATCGGAAGTGTGTGCGCGGCAGGAGAGACAAATCCATGTTTTCGCGCATTTTTTGCGATTTCAAGGTCGAAAAACACATAGGCCCCAAAATGAAAGAAACGGCTGCCGCGCCAAAACTATGGCTTCAAACTTGATGAAAACAGTCTCTCCCATATTAACTCACAGGCTGATTGTGTTTTTTAGGCCTTCGCAAGCTATCGGAAGTGTGTGCGCAGCAGGAGAGACAAATCTATGTTTTCGCGCCTTTTTTGCCATTTTCAGGTCGAAAAACACACAGAACCCAAAAATAAAGAAACGGCTGTCCAGCCAAAACTGAGGCTTCAAACTTGATGAAAACAGTCTCTCCCACAATAACTCAAGGGCCGCTTGTGTTTTTTAGGCCTTCGCAAGCTATCAGAAGTGTGTGCGTGGCAGGAGAGACAAATCCATGTTTTTGCGCATTTTTTGCGATTTCAAGGTCGAAAAACACATAGGCCCCAAAATGAAAGAAACGGCTGCCGCGCCAAAACTATGGCTTCAAACTTGATGAAAACAGTCTCTCCCATATTAACTCACGGGCTGATTGTGTTTTTTAGGCCTTCGCAAGCTATCGGAAGTGTGTGCGCAGCAGGAGAGACAAATCTATGTTTTCGCGCCTTTTTTGCCATTTCCAGGTCTAAAAACACACAGAACCCAAAAATAAAGCAACGGCTGTCCAGCCAAAACTGAGGCTTCAAACTTGATGAAAACAGTCTCTCCCACAATAACTCAAGGGCCGCTTGTGTTTTTTAGGCCTTTGCAAGCTATCGGAAGTGTGTGCGCGGCAGGAGAGACAAATCCATGTTTTCGCGCCTTTTTTGTGATTTCAAGGTCGAAAAACACATAGGCCCCAAAATGAAAGAAACGGCTGCCGCGCCAAAACTATGGCTTCAAACTTGATGAAAACAGTCTCTCACATAATAACTCACGGGCTGCTTGTGTTTTTTAGGCCTTTGCAAGCTATCGGAAGTGTGTGCGCGGCAGGAGAGACAAATCCATGTTTTCGCGCCTTTTTTGCGATTTCAAGGTCGAAAAACACATAGGCCCCAAAATGAAAGAAACGGCTGGCGCGCCAAAACTATGGCTTCAAACTTGATGAAAACAGTCTCTCACACAATAACTCACGGGCTGATTGTGTTTTTTAGGCCTTCGCAAGCTATCGGAAGTGTGTGCGCAGCAGGAGAGACAAATCAATGTTTTCGCGACTTTTTTGCGATTTCAAGGTCGAAAAACACATAGGCCCCAAAATGAAAGAAACGGCTGGCGCGCCAAAACTATGGCTTCAAACTTGATGAAAACAGTCTCTCCCATAATAAGTCACGGGCTGCTTGCGTTTTTTAGGCCTTTGCACGCTATCGGAAGTGTGTGCGCGGCAGGAGAGACAAATCCATGTTTTCGCGCATTTTTTGCCATTTCCAGGTCGAAAAACACAAAGGCCCCAAAATGAAAGAAACGGCTGCCGCGCCAAAACTATGGCTTCAAACTTGATGAAAACAGTCTCTCCCATAATAACTCACGGGCTGCTTGTGTTTTTTAGGCCTTTGCAAGCTATCGGAAGTGTGTGCGCGGCAGGAGAGACAAATCCATGTTTTCGCGCATTTTTTGCGATTTCAAGGTCGAAAAACACATAGGCCCCAAAATGAAAGAAACGGCTGCCGCGCCAAAACTATGGCTTCAAACTTGATGAAAACAGTCTCTCCCATAATAACTCACGGGCTGCTTGTGTTTTTTAGGCCTTTGCAAGCTATCGGAAGTGTGTGCGCGGCAGGAGAGACAAATCCATGTTTTCGCGCCTTTTTTGCGATTTCAAGGTCGAAAAACACATAGGCCCCAAAATGAAAGAAACGGCTGGCGCGCCAAAACTATGGCTTCAAACTTGATGAAAACAGTCTCTCCCATATTAACTCACGGGCTGATTGTGTTTTTTAGGCCTTCGCAAGCTATCGGAAGTGTGTGCGCAGCAGGAGAGACAAATCTATGTTTTCGCGCCTGTTTTGCCATTTCCAGGTCGAAAAACACACAGACCCCAAAAATAAAGAAACGGCTGTCCAGCCAAAACTGAGGCTTCAAACTTGATGAAAACAGTCTCTCCCATAATAACTCACGGGCTGCTTGTGTTTTTTAGGCCTTTGCAAGCTATCGGAAGTGTGTGCGCGGCAGGAGAGACAAATCCATGTTTTCGCGCCTTTTTTGCGATTTCAAGGTCGAAAAACACATAGGCCCCAAAATGAAAGAAACGGCTGGGGCGCCAAAACTATGGCTTGAAACTTAATGAAAACAGTCTCTCCCATAATAACTCAAGGGCTGCTTGTGTTTTTTAGGCCTTTGCAAGCTATCGGAAGTTGTGCACGGCAGGAGAGACAAATCCATGTTTTCGCGCCTTTTTTGCGATTTCAAGGTCGAAAAACACATAGGCCCCAAAATGAAAGAAACGGCTGGCGCGCCAAAACTATGGCTTCAAACTTGATGAAAACAGTCTCTCCCATAATAACTCAAGGGCTGCTTGTGTTTTTTAGGCCTTTGCAAGCTATCGGAAGTTGTGCGCGGCAGGAGAGACAAATCCATGTTTTCGCGCCTTTTTTGCGATTTCAAGGTCGAAAAACACATAGGCCCCAAAATGAAAGAAACGGCTGCCGCGCCAAAACTATGGCTTCAAACTTGATGAAAACAGTCTCTCCCATAATAACTCACGGGCTGCTTGTGTTTTTTAGGCCTTTGCAAGCTATCGGAAGTGTGTGCGCGGCAGGAGAGACAAATCCATGTTTTCGCGCATTTTTTGCGATTTCAAGGTCGAAAAACACATAGGCCCCAAAATGAAAGAAACGGCTGCCGCGCCAAAACTATGGCTTCAAACTTGATGAAAACAGTCTCTCCCATAATAACTCACGGGCTGCTTGTGTTTTTTAGGCCTTTGCAAGCTATCGGAAGTGTGTGCGCGGCAGGAGAGACAAATCCATGTTTTCGCGCATTTTTTGCGATTTCAAGGTCGAAAAACACATAGGCCCCAAAATGAAAGAAACGGCTGCCGCGCCAAAACTATGGCTTCAATCTTGATGAAAACAGTCTCTCCCATAATAACTCAAGGGCTGCTTGTGTTTTTTAGGCCTTTGCAAGCTATCGGAAGTTGTGCGCGGCAGGAGAGACAAATCCATGTTTTCGCGCCTTTTTTGCGATTTCAAGGTCGAAAAACACATAGGCCCCAAAATGAAAGAAACGGCTGGGGCGCCAAAACTATGGCTTGAAACTTGATGAAAACAGTCTCTCCCATAATAACTCACGGGCTGATTGTGTTTTTTAGGCCTTCGCAAGCTATCGGAAGTGTGTGCGCAGCAGGAGAGACAAATCTATGTTTTCGCGCCTGTTTTGCCATTTCCAGGTCGAAAAACACACAGACCCCAAAAATAAAGAAACGGCTGTCCAGCCAAAACTGAGGCTTCAAACTTGATGAAAACAGTCTCTCCCACAATAACTCAAGGGACGCTTGTGTTTTTTAGGCCTTCGCAAGCTATCGGAAGTGTGTGCGCGGCAGGAGAGACAAATCCATGTTTTTGCGCATTTTTTGCGATTTCAAGGTCAAAAAACACATAGGCCCCAAAATGAAAGAAACGGCTGCCGCGCCAAAACTATGGCTTCAAACTTGATGAAAACAGTCTCTCCCATAATAACTCACGGGCTGCTTGTGTTTTTTAGGCCTTTGCAAGCTATCGGAAGTGTGTGCGCGGCAGGAGATACAAATCCATGTTTTCGCGCCTTTTTTGCGATTTCAAGGTCGAAAAACACATAGGCCCCAAAATGAAAGAAACGGCTGCCGCGCCAAAACTATGGCTTCAAACTTGATGAAAACAGTCTCTCCCATATTAACTCACGGGCTGATTGTGTTTTTTAGGCCTTCGCAAGCTATCGGAAGTGTGTGCGCAGCAGGAGAGACAAATCTATGTTTTCGCGCCTTTTTTGCCATTTCCAGGTCGAAAAACACACAGACCCCAAAAATAAAGAAACGGCTGTCCAGCCAAAACTGAGGCTTCAAACTTGATGAAAACAGTCTCTCCCAAAATAACTCAAGGGCCGCTTGTGTTTTTTAGGCCTTCGCAAGCTATCGGAAGTGTGTGCGCGGCAGTAGAGACAAATCCATGTTTTCGCGCATTTTTTGCGATTTCAAGGTCGAAAAACACATAGGCCCCAAAATGAAAGAAACGGCTGCCGCGCCAAAACTATGGCTTCAAACTTGATGAAAACAGTCTCTCCCATAATAACTCACGGGCTACTTGTGTTTTTTAGGCCTTTGCAAGCTATCGGAAGTGTGTGCGCGGCAGGAGAGACAAATCCATGTTTTCGCGCCTTTTTTGCGATTTCAAGGTCGAAAAACACATAGGCCCCAAAATGAAAGAAACGGCTGGCGCGCCAAAACTATGGCTTGAAACTTGATGAAAACAGTCTCTCCCATAATAACTCACGGGCTGCTTGTGTTTTTTAGGCCTTTGCAAGCTATCGGAAGTGTGTGCGCGGCAGGAGAGACAAATCCATGTTTTCGCGCCTTTTTTGCGATTTCAAGGTCGAAAAACACATAGGCCCCAAAATGAAAGAAACGGCTGGCGCGCCAAAACTATGGCTTGAAACTTGATGAAAACAGTCTCTCCCATAATAACTCACGGGCTGCTTGTGTTTTTTAGGCCTTCGCAAGCTATCGGAAGTGTGTGCGCAGCAGGAGAGACAAATCTATGTTTTCGCGCCTTTTTTGCCATTTCCAGGTCGAAAAACACACAGACCCCAAAAATAAAGAAACGGCTGTCCAGCCAAAACTGAGGCTTCAAACTTGATGAAAACAGTCTCTCCCAAAATAACTCAAGGGCCGCTTGTGTTTTTTAGGCCTTCGCAAGCTATCGGAAGTGTGTGCGCGGCAGTAGAGACAAATCCATGTTTTCGCGCATTTTTTGCGATTTCAAGGTCGAAAAACACATAGGCCCCAAAATGAAAGAAACGGCTGCCGCGCCAAAACTATGGCTTGAAACTTGATGAAAACAGTCTCTCCCATAATAACTCACGGGCTGCTTGTGTTTTTTAGGCCTTTGCAAGCTATCGGAAGTGTGTGCGCGGCAGGAGAGACAAATCCATGTTTTCGCGCCTTTTTTGCGATTTCAAGGTCGAAAAACACATAGGCCCCAAAATGAAAGAAACGGCTGGCGCGCCAAAACTATGACTTCAAACTTGATGAAAACAGTCTCTCCCATATTAACTCACGGGCTGATTGTGTTTTTTAGGCCTTCGCAAGCTATCGGAAGTGTGTGCGCAGCAGGAGAGACAAATCTATGTTTTCGCGCCTGTTTTGCCATTTCCAGGTCGAAAAACACACAGACCCCAAAAATAAAGAAACGGCTGTCCAGCCAAAACTGAGGCTTCAAACTTGATGAAAACAGTCTCTCCCACAATAACTCAAGTGACGCTTGTGTTTTTTAGGCCTTCGCAAGCTATCGGAAGTGTGTGCGCGGCAGGAGAGACAAATCCATGTTTTCGCGCATTTTTTGCGATTTCAAGGTCGAAAAACACATAGGCCCCAAAATGAAAGAAACGGCTGCCGCGCCAAAACTATGGCTTCAAACTTGATGAAAACAGTCTCTCCCATATTAACTCACGGGCTGATTGTGTTTTTTAGGCCTTCGCAAGCTATCGGAAGTGTGTGCGCAGCAGGAGAGACAAATCTATGTTTTCGCGCCTTTTTTGCCATTTCCAGGTCGAAAAACACACAGACCCCAAAAATAAAGAAACGGCTGTCCAGCCAAAACTGAGGCTTCAAACTTGATGAAAACAGTCTCTCCCAAAATAACTCAAGGGCCGCTTGTGTTTTTTAGGCCTTCGCAAGCTATCGGAAGTGTGTGCGCGGCAGGAGATACAAATCCATGTTTTCGCGCCTTTTTTGCGATTTCAAGGTCGAAAAACACATAGGCCCCAAAATGAAAGAAACGGCTGCCGCGCCAAAACTATGGCTTCAAACTTGATGAAAACAGTCTCTCCCACAATAACTCAAGGGACGCTTGTGTTTTTTAGGCCTTCGCAAGCTATCGGAAGTGTGTGCGCGGCAGGAGAGACAAATCCATGTTTTCGCGCATTTTTTGCGATTTCAAGGTCGAAAAACACATAGGCCCCAAAATGAAAGAAACGGCTGCCGCGCCAAAACTATGGCTTCAAACTTGATGAAAACAGTCTCTCCCATAATAACTCACGGGCTGCTTGTGTTTTTTAGGCCTTTGCAAGCTATCGGAAGTGTGTGCGCGGCAGGAGATACAAATCCATGTTTTCGCGCCTTTTTTGCGATTTCAAGGTCGAAAAACACATAGGCCCCAAAATGAAAGAAACGGCTGCCGCGCCAAAACTATGGCTTCAAACTTGATGAAAACAGTCTCTCCCATATTAACTCACGGGCTGATTGTGTTTTTTAGGCCTTCGCAAGCTATCGGAAGTGTGTGCGCAGCAGGAGAGACAAATCTATGTTTTTGCGCCTTTTTTGCCATTTCCAGGTCGAAAAACACACAGACCCCAAAAATAAAGAAACGGCTGTCCAGCCAAAACTGAGGCTTCAAACTTGATGAAAACAGTCTCTCCCAAAATAACTCAAGGGCCGCTTGTGTTTTTTAGGCCTTCGGAAGTGTGTGCGCGGCAGTAGAGACAAATCCATGTTTTCGCGCATTTTTTGCGATTTCAAGGTCGAAAAACACATAGGCCCCAAAATGAAAGAAACGGCTGCCGCGCCAAAACTATGGCTTGAAACTTGATGAAAACAGTCTCTCCCATAATAACTCACGGGCTGCTTGTGTTTTTTAGGCCTTTGCAAGCTATCGGAAGTGTGTGCGCGGCAGGAGAGACAAATCCATGTTTTCGCGCCTTTTTTGCGATTTCAAGGTCGAAAAACACATAGGCCCCAAAATGAAAGAAACGGCTGGCGCGCCAAAACTATGACTTCAAACTTGATGAAAACAGTCTCTCCCATATTAACTCACGGGCTGATTGTGTTTTTTAGGCCTTCGCAAGCTATCGGAAGTGTGTGCGCAGCAGGAGAGACAAATCTATGTTTTCGCGCCTGTTTTGCCATTTCCAGGTCGAAAAACACACAGACCCCAAAAATAAAGAAACGGCTGTCCAGCCAAAACTGAGGCTTCAAACTTGATGAAAACAGTCTCTCCCACAATAACTCAAGTGACGCTTGTGTTTTTTAGGCCTTCGCAAGCTATCGGAAGTGTGTGCGCGGCAGGAGAGACAAATCCATGTTTTCGCGCATTTTTTGCGATTTCAAGGTCGAAAAACACATAGGCCCCAAAATGAAAGAAACGGCTGCCGCGCCAAAACTATGGCTTCAAACTTGATGAAAACAGTCTCTCCCATATTAACTCACGGGCTGATTGTGTTTTTTAGGCCTTCGCAAGCTATCGGAAGTGTGTGCGCAGCAGGAGAGACAAATCTATGTTTTCGCGCCTTTTTTGCCATTTCCAGGTCGAAAAACACACAGACCCCAAAAATAAAGAAACGGCTGTCCAGCCAAAACTGAGGCTTCAAACTTGATGAAAACAGTCTCTCCCAAAATAACTCAAGGGCCGCTTGTGTTTTTTAGGCCTTCGCAAGCTATCGGAAGTGTGTGCGCGGCAGGAGAGACAAATCCATGTTTTCGCGCATTTTTTGCGATTTCAAGGTCGAAAAACACATAGGCCCCAAAATGAAAGAAACGGCTGCCGCGCCAAAACTATGGCTTCAAACTTGATGAAAACAGTCTCTCCCATAATAACTCACGGGCTGCTTGTGTTTTTTAGGCCTTTGCAAGCTATCGGAAGTGTGTGCGCGGCAGGAGATACAAATCCATGTTTTCGCGCCTTTTTTGCGATTTCAAGGTCGAAAAACACATAGGCCCCAAAATGAAAGAAACGGCTGCCGCGCCAAAACTATGGCTTCAAACTTGATGAAAACAGTCTCTCCCATATTAACTCACGGGCTGATTGTGTTTTTTAGGCCTTCGCAAGCTATCGGAAGTGTGTGCGCAGCAGGAGAGACAAATCTATGTTTTCGCGCCTTTTTTGCCATTTCCAGGTCGAAAAACACACAGACCCCAAAAATAAAGAAACGGCTGTCCAGCCAAAACTGAGGCTTCAAACTTGATGAAAACAGTCTCTCCCAAAATAACTCAAGGGCCGCTTGTGTTTTTTAGGCCTTCGCAAGCTATCGGAAGTGTGTGCGCGGCAGTAGAGACAAATCCATGTTTTCGCGCATTTTTTGCGATTTCAAGGTCGAAAAACACATAGGCCCCAAAATGAAAGAAACGGCTGCCGCGCCAAAACTATGGCTTGAAACTTGATGAAAACAGTCTCTCCCATAATAACTCACGGGCTGCTTGTGTTTTTTAGGCCTTTGCAAGCTATCGGAAGTGTGTGCGCGGCAGGAGAGACAAATCCATGTTTTCGCGCCTTTTTTGCGATTTCAAGGTCGAAAAACACATAGGCCCCAAAATGAAAGAAACGGCTGGCGCGCCAAAACTATGACTTCAAACTTGATGAAAACAGTCTCTCCCATATTAACTCACGGGCTGATTGTGTTTTTTAGGCCTTCGCAAGCTATCGGAAGTGTGTGCGCAGCAGGAGAGACAAATCTATGTTTTCGCGCCTGTTTTGCCATTTCCAGGTCGAAAAACACACAGACCCCAAAAATAAAGAAACGGCTGTCCAGCCAAAACTGAGGCTTCAAACTTGATGAAAACAGTCTCTCCCACAATAACTCAAGTGACGCTTGTGTTTTTTAGGCCTTCGCAAGCTATCGGAAGTGTGTGCGCGGCAGGAGAGACAAATCCATGTTTTCGCGCATTTTTTGCGATTTCAAGGTCGAAAAACACATAGGCCCCAAAATGAAAGAAACGGCTGCCGCGCCAAAACTATGGCTTCAAACTTGATGAAAACAGTCTCTCCCATATTAACTCACGGGCTGATTGTGTTTTTTAGGCCTTCGCAAGCTATCGGAAGTGTGTGCGCAGCAGGAGAGACAAATCTATGTTTTCGCGCCTTTTTTGCCATTTCCAGGTCGAAAAACACACAGACCCCAAAAATAAAGAAACGGCTGTCCAGCCAAAACTGAGGCTTCAAACTTGATGAAAACAGTCTCTCCCAAAATAACTCAAGGGCCGCTTGTGTTTTTTAGGCCTTCGCAAGCTATCGGAAGTGTGTGCGCGGCAGGAGATACAAATCCATGTTTTCGCGCCTTTTTTGCGATTTCAAGGTCGAAAAACACATAGGCCCCAAAATGAAAGAAACGGCTGCCGCGCCAAAACTATGGCTTCAAACTTGATGAAAACAGTCTCTCCCACAATAACTCAAGGGACGCTTGTGTTTTTTAGGCCTTCGCAAGCTATCGGAAGTGTGTGCGCGGCAGGAGAGACAAATCCATGTTTTCGCGCATTTTTTGCGATTTCAAGGTCGAAAAACACATAGGCCCCAAAATGAAAGAAACGGCTGCCGCGCCAAAACTATGGCTTCAAACTTGATGAAAACAGTCTCTCCCATAATAACTCACGGGCTGCTTGTGTTTTTTAGGCCTTTGCAAGCTATCGGAAGTGTGTGCGCGGCAGGAGATACAAATCCATGTTTTCGCGCCTTTTTTGCGATTTCAAGGTCGAAAAACACATAGGCCCCAAAATGAAAGAAACGGCTGCCGCGCCAAAACTATGGCTTCAAACTTGATGAAAACAGTCTCTCCCATATTAACTCACGGGCTGATTGTGTTTTTTAGGCCTTCGCAAGCTATCGGAAGTGTGTGCGCAGCAGGAGAGACAAATCTATGTTTTCGCGCCTTTTTTGCCATTTCCAGGTCGAAAAACACACAGACCCCAAAAATAAAGAAACGGCTGTCCAGCCAAAACTGAGGCTTCAAACTTGATGAAAACAGTCTCTCCCAAAATAACTCAATGGCCGCTTGTGTTTTTTAGGCCTTCGCAAGCTATCGGAAGTGTGTGCGCGGCAGTAGAGACAAATCCATGTTTTCGCGCATTTTTTGCGATTTCAAGGTCGAAAAACACATAGGCCCCAAAATGAAAGAAACGGCTGCCGCGCCAAAACTATGGCTTGAAACTTGATGAAAACAGTCTCTCCCATAATAACTCACGGGCTGCTTGTGTTTTTTAGGCCTTTGCAAGCTATCGGAAGTGTGTGCGCGGCAGGAGAGACAAATCCATGTTTTCGCGCCTTTTTTGCGATTTCAAGGTCGAAAAACACATAGGCCCCAAAATGAAAGAAACGGCTGGCGCGCCAAAACTATGACTTCAAACTTGATGAAAACAGTCTCTCCCACAATAACTCAAGTGACGCTTGTGTTTTTTAGGCCTTTGCAAGCTATCGGAAGTGTGTGCGCGGCAGGAGAGACAAATCCATGTTTTCGCGCCTTTTTTGCCATTTCCAGGTCGAAAAACACACAGACCCCAAAAATAAAGAAACGGCTGTCCAGCCAAAACTGAGGCTTCAAACTTGATGAAAACAGTCTCTCCCACAATAACTCAAGTGACGCTTGTGTTTTTTAGGCCTTCGCAAGCTATCGGAAGTGTGTGCGCGGCAGGAGAGACAAATCCATGTTTTCGCGCATTTTTTGCGATTTCAAGGTCGAAAAACACATAGGCCCCAAAATGAAAGAAACGGCTGCCGCGCCAAAACTATGGCTTCAAACTTGATGAAAACAGTCTCTCCCATATTAACTCACGGGCTGATTGTGTTTTTTAGGCCTTCGCAAGCTATCGGAAGTGTGTGCGCAGCAGGAGAGACAAATCTATGTTTTCGCGCCTTTTTTGCCATTTCCAGGTCGAAAAACACACAGACCCCAAAAATAAAGAAACGGCTGTCCAGCCAAAACTGAGGCTTCAAACTTGATGAAAACAGTCTCTCCCAAAATAACTCAAGGGCCGCTTGTGTTTTTTAGGCCTTCGCAAGCTATCGGAAGTGTGTGCGCGGCAGTAGAGACAAATCCATGTTTTCGCGCATTTTTTGCGATTTCAAGGTCGAAAAACACATAGGCCCCAAAATGAAAGAAACGGCTGCCGCGCCAAAACTATGGCTTCAAACTTGATGAAAACAGTCTCTCCCATAATAACTCACGGGCTGCTTGTGTTTTTTAGGCCTTTGCAAGCTATCGGAAGTGTGTGCGCGGCAGGAGAGACAAATCCATGTTTTCGCGCCTTTTTTGCGATTTCAAGGTCGAAAAACACATAGGCCCCAAAATGAAAGAAACGGCTGGCGCGCCAAAACTATGGCTTCAAACTTGATGAAAACAGTCTCTCCCATAATAACTCACGGGCTGCTTGTGTTTTTTAGGCCTTTGCAAGCTATCGGAAGTGTGTGCGCGGCAGGAGAGACAAATCCATGTTTTCGCGCCTTTTTTGCGATTTCCAGGTCGAAAAACACACAGACCCCAAAAATAAAGAAACGGCTGTCCAGCCAAAACTGAGGCTTCAAACTTGATGAAAACAGTCTCTCCCACAATAACTCAAGGGCCGCTTGTGTTTTTTAGGCCTTCGCAAGCTATCGGAAGTGTGTGCGCGGCAGGAGAGACAAATCCATGTTTTCGCGCATTTTTTGCGATTTCAAGGTTGAAAAACACATAGGCCCCAAAATGAAAGAAACGGCTGCCGCGCCAAAACTATGGCTTCAAACTTGATGAAAACAGTCTCTCCCACAATAACTCAAGGGCCGCTTGTGTTTTTTAGGCCTTCGCAAGCTATCGGAAGTGTGTGCGCGGCAGGAGAGACAAATCCATGTTTTCGCGAATTTTTTGCGATTTCAAGGTCGAAAAACACATAGGCCCCAAAATGAAAGCAACGGCTGTCCAGCCAAAACTGAGGCTTCAAACTTGATGAAAACAGTCTCACCCACAATAACTCAAGGGCCGCTTGTGTTTTTTAGGCCTTTGCAAGCTATCGGAAGTGTGTGCGCGGCAGGAGAGACAAATCCATGTTTTCGCGCCTTTTTTGCGATTTCAAGGTCGAAAAACACATAGGCCCCAAAATGAAAGAAACGGCTGGCGCGCCAAAACTATGGCTTCAAACTTGATGAAAACAGTCTCTCCCACAATAACTCAAGGGCCGCTTGTGTTTTTTAGGCCTTCGCAAGCTATCGGAAGTGTGTGCGCGGCAGGAGAGACAAATCCATGTTTTCGCGAATTTTTTGCGATTTCAAGGTCGAAAAACACATAGGCCCCAAAATGAAAGCAACGGCTGTCCAACCAAAACTGAGGCTTCAAACTTGATGAAAACAGTCTCAACCACAATAACTGAAGGGCCGCTTGTGTTTTTTAGGCCTTTGCAAGCTATCGGAAGTGTGTGCGCGGCAGGAGAGACAAATCCATGTTTTCGCGCCTTTTTTGCGATTTCAAGGTCGAAAAACACATAGGCCCCAAAATGAAAGAAACGGCTGGCGCGCCAAAACTATGGCTTCAAACTTGATGAAAACAGTCTCTCCCATAATAACTCACGGGCTGCTTGTGTTTTTTAGGCCTTTGCAAGCTATCGGAAGTGTGTGCGCGGCAGGAGAGACAAATCCATGTTTTCGCGCCTTTTTTGCGATTTCCAGGTCGAAAAACACACAGACCCCAAAAATAAAGAAACGGCTGTCCAGCCAAAACTGAGGCTTCAAACTTGATGAAAACAGTCTCTCCCACAATAACTTAATGGCCGCTTGTGTTTTTTAGGCCTTCGCAAGCTATCGGAAGTGTGTGCGCGGCAGGAGAGACAAATCCATGTTTTCGCGCATTTTTTGCGATTTCAAGGTCGAAAAACACATAGGCCCCAAAATGAAAGAAACGGCTGCCGCGCCAAAACTATGGCTTCAAACTTGATGAAAACAGTCTCTCCCATAATAACTCACGGGCTGCTTGTGTTTTTTAGGCCTTTGCAAGCTATCGGAAGTGTGTGCGCGGCAGGAGAGACAAATCCATGTTTTCGCGCCTTTTTTGCGATTTCAAGGTCGAAAAACACATAGGCCCCAAAATGAAAGAAACGGATGGCGCGCCAAAACTATGGCTTCAAACTTGATGAAAACAGTCTCTCCCATAATAACTCACGGGCTGCTTGTGTTTTTTAGGCCTTTGCAAGCTATCGGAAGTGTGTGCGCGGCAGGAGAGACAAATCCATGTTTTCGCGCCTTTTTTGCGATTTCCAGGTCGAAAAACACACAGACCCCAAAAATAAAGAAACGGCTGTCCAGCCAAAACTGAGGCTTCAAACTTGATGAAAACAGTCTCTCCCACAATAACTCAATGGCCGCTTGTGTTTTTTAGGCCTTCGCAAGCTATCGGAAGTGTGTGCGCGGCAGGAGAGACAAATCCATGTTTTCGCGCATTTTTTGCGATTTCAAGGTCGAAAAACACATAGGCCCCAAAATGAAAGAAACGGCTACCGCGCCAAAACTATGGCTTCAAACTTGATGAAAACAGTCTCTCCCATATTAACTCACGGGCTGATTGTGTTTTTTAGGCCTTCGCAAGCTATCGGAAGTGTGTGCGCAGCAGGAGAGACAAATCTATGTTTTCGCGCCTGTTTTGCCATTTCCAGGTCGAAAAACACACAGACCCCAAAAATAAAGAAACGGCTGTCCAGCCAAAACTGAGGCTTCAAACTTGATGAAAACAGTCTCTCCCACAATAACTCAAGGGCCGCTTGTGTTTTTTAGGCCTTCGCAAGCTATCGGAAGTGTGTGCGCGGCAGGAGAGACAAATCCATGTTTTCGCGCATTTTTTGCGATTTCAAGGTCGAAAAACACATAGGCCCCAAAATGAAAGAAACGGCTGCCGCGCCAAAACTATGGCTTCAAACTTGATGAAAACAGTCTCTCCCATAATAACTCACGGGCTGCTTGTGTTTTTTAGGCCTTTGCAAGCTATCGGAAGTGTGTGCGCGGCAGGAGAGACAAATCCATGTTTTCGCGCCTTTTTTGCGATTTCAAGGTCGAAAAACACATAGGCCCCAAAATGAAAGAAACGGCTGGCGCGCCAAAACTATGGCTTCAAACTTGATGAAAACAGTCTCTCCCATATTAACTCACGGGCTGATTGTGTTTTTTAGGCCTTCGCAAGCTATCGGAAGTGTGTGCGCAGCAGGAGAGACAAATCTATGTTTTCGCGCCTTTTTTTCATTTCCAGGTCGAAAAACACACAGAACCCAAAAATAAAGAAACGGCTGTCCAGCCAAAACTGAGGCTTCAAACTTGATGAAAACAGTCTCTCCCACAATAACTCAAGGGCCGCTTGTGTTTTTTAGGCCTTCGCAAGCTATCAGAAGTGTGTGCGCGGCAGGAGAGACAAATCCATGTTTTTGCGCATTTTTTGCGATTTCAAGGTCGAAAAACACATAGGCCCCAAAATGAAAGAAACGGCTGGCGCGCCAAAACTATGGCTTCAAACTTGATGAAAACAGTCTCTCCCATAATAACTCACGGGCTGCTTGTGTTTTTTAGGCCTTTGCAAGCTATCGGAAGTGTGTGCGCGGCAGGAGAGACAAATCCATGTTTTCGCGCCTTTTTTGCGATTTCAAGGTCGAAAAACACATAGGCCCCAAAATGAAAGAAACGGCTGGCGCGCCAAAACTATGGCTTCAAACTTGATGAAAACAGTCTCTCCCATATTAACTCACGGGCTGATTGTGTTTTTTAGGCCTTCGCAAGCTATCGGAAGTGTGTGCGCAGCAGGAGAGACAAATCTATGTTTTCGCGCCTTTTTTTCATTTCCAGGTCGAAAAACACACAGAACCCAAAAATAAAGAAACGGCTGTCCAGCCAAAACTGAGGCTTCAAACTTGAGGAAAACAGTCTCTCCCATAATAACTCACGGGCTGCTTGTGTTTTTTAGGCCTTTGCAAGCTATCGGAAGTGTGTGCGCGGCAGGAGAGACAAATCCATGTTTTCGCGCCTTTTTTGCGATTTCAAGGTCGAAAAACACATAGGCCCCAAAATGAAAGAAACGGCTGGCGCGCCAAAACTATGGCTTCAAACTTGATGAAAACAGTCTCTCCCATAATAACTCACGGGCTGCTTGTGTTTTTTAGGCCTTTGCAAGCTATCGGAAGTGTGTGCGCGGCAGGAGAGACAAATCCATGTTTTCGCGCCTTTTTTGCGATTTCAAGGTCGAAAAACACATAGGCCCCAAAATGAAAGAAACGGATGGCGCGCCAAAACTATGGCTTCAAACTTGATGAAAACAGTCTCTCTCATAATAACTCACGGGCTGCTTGTGTTTTTTAGGCCTTTGCAAGCTATCGGAAGTGTGTGCGCGGCAGGAGAGACAAATCCATGTTTTCGCGCCTTTTTTGCGATTTCCAGGTCGAAAAACACACAGACCCCAAAAATAAAGAATCTTCTGTCCAGCCAAAACTGAGGCTTCAAACTTGATGAAAACAGTCTCTCCCACAATAACTCAATGGCCGCTTGTGTTTTTTAGGCCTTCGCAAGCTATCGGAAGTGTGTGCGCGGCAGGAGAGACAAATCCATGTTTTTGCGCATTTTTTGCGATTTCAAGGTCGAAAAACACATAGGCCCCAAAATGAAAGAAACGGCTGCCGCGCCAAAACTATGGCTTCAAACTTGATGAAAACAGTCTCTCCCATATTAACTCACGGGCTGATTGTGTTTTTTAGGCCTTCGCAAGCTATCGGAAGTGTGTGCGCGGCAGGAGAGACAAATCCATGTTTTTGCGCATTTTTTGCGATTTCAAGGTCGAAAAACACATAGGCCCCAAAATGAAAGAAACGGCTGCCGCGCCAAAACTATGGCTTCAAACTTGATGAAAACAGTCTCTCCCATATTAACTCACGGGCTGATTGTGTTTTTTAGGCCTTCGCAAGCTATCGGAAGTGTGTGCGCAGCAGGAGAGACAAATCTATGTTTTCGCGCCTGTTTTGCCATTTCCAGGTCGAAAAACACACAGACCCCAAAAATAAAGAAACGGCTGTCCAGCCAAAACTGAGGCTTCAAACTTGATGAAAACAGTCTCTCCCACAATAACTCAAGGGCCGCTTGTGTTTTTTAGGCCTTCGCAAGCTATCGGAAGTGTGTGCGCGGCAGGAGAGACAAATCCATGTTTTCGCGCATTTTTTGCGATTTCAAGGTCGAAAAACACATAGGCCCCAAAATGAAAGAAACGGCTGCTGCGCCAAAACTATGGCTTCAAACTTGATGAAAACAGTCTCTCCCATAATAACTCACGGGCTGCTTGTGTTTTTTAGGCCTTTGCAAGCTATCGGAAGTGTGTGCGCGGCAGGAGAGACAAATCCATGTTTTCGCGCCTTTTTTGCGATTTCAAGGTCGAAAAACACATAGGCCCCAAAATGAAAGAAACGGCTGGCGCGCCAAAACTATGGCTTCAAACTTGATGAAAACAGTCTCTCCCATATTAACTCACGGGCTGATTGTGTTTTTTAGGCCTTCGCAAGCTATCGGAAGTGTGTGCGCAGCAGGAGAGACAAATCTATGTTTTCGCGCCTTTTTTGCCATTTCCAGGTCGAAAAACACACAGAACCCAAAAATAAAGAAACGGCTGTCCAGCCAAAACTGAGGCTTCAAACTTGATGAAAACAGTCTCTCCCATAATAACTCACGGGCTGCTTGTGTTTTTTAGGCCTTTGGAAGCTATCGGAAGTGTGTGCGCGGCAGGAGAGACAAATCCATGTTTTCGCGCCTTTTTTGCGATTTCAAGGTCGAAAAACACATAGGCCCCAAAATGAAAGAAACGGATGGCGCGCCAAAACTATGGCTTCAAACTTGATGAAAACAGTCTCTCCCATAATAACTCACGGGCTGCTTGTGTTTTTTAGGCCTTTGCAAGCTATCGGAAGTGTGTGCGCGGCAGGAGAGACAAATCCATGTTTTCGCGCCTTTTTTGCGATTTCCAGGTCGAAAAACACACAGACCCCAAAAATAAAGAAACGGCTGTCCAGCCAAAACTGAGGCTTCAAACTTGATGAAAACAGTCTCTCCCACAATAACTCAATGGCCGCTTGTGTTTTTTAGGCCTTCGCAAGCTATCGGAAGTGTGTGCGCGGCAGGAGAGACAAATCCATGTTTTTGCGCATTTTTTGCGATTTCAAGGTCGAAAAACACATAGGCCCCAAAATGAAAGAAACGGCTGCCGCGCCAAAACTATGGCTTCAAACTTGATGAAAACAGTCTCTCCCATATTAACTCACGGGCTGATTGTGTTTTTTAGGCCTTCGCAAGCTATCGGAAGTGTGTGCGCGGCAGGAGAGACAAATCCATGTTTTTGCGCATTTTTTGCGATTTCAAGGTCGAAAAACACATAGGCCCCAAAATGAAAGAAACGGCTGCCGCGCCAAAACTATGGCTTCAAACTTGATGAAAACAGTCTCTCCCATATTAACTCACGGGCTGATTGTGTTTTTTAGGCCTTCGCAAGCTATCGGAAGTGTGTGCGCAGCAGGAGAGACAAATCTATGTTTTCGCGCCTGTTTTGCCATTTCCAGGTCGAAAAACACACAGACCCCAAAAATAAAGAAACGGCTGTCCAGCCAAAACTGAGGCTTCAAACTTGATGAAAACAGTCTCTCCCACAATAACTCAAGGGCCGCTTGTGTTTTTTAGGCCTTCGCAAGCTATCGGAAGTGTGTGCGCGGCAGGAGAGACAAATCCATGTTTTCGCGCATTTTTTGCGATTTCAAGGTCGAAAAACACATAGGCCCCAAAATGAAAGAAACGGCTGCCGCGCCAAAACTATGGCTTCAAACTTGATGAAAACAGTCTCTCCCACAATAACTCAAGGGCCGCTTGTGTTTTTTAGGCCTTTGCAAGCTATCGGAAGTGTGTGCGCGGCAGTAGAGACAAATCCATGTTTTCGCGCATTTTTTGCGATTTCAAGGTCGAAAAACACATAGGCCCCAAAATGAAAGAAACGGCTGGCGCGCCAAAACTATGGCTTCAAACTTGATGAAAACAGTCTCTCCCATAATAACTCACGGGCCGCTTGTGTTTTTTAGGCCTTTGCAAGCTATCGGAAGTGTGTGCGCGGCAGGAGAGACAAATCCATGTTTTCGCGCCTTTTTTGCGATTTCAAGGTCGAAAAACACATAGGCCCCAAAATGAAAGAAACGGCTGGCGCGCCAAAACTATGGCTTCAAACTTGATGAAAACAGTCTCTCCCATAATAACTCACAGGCTGCTTGTGTTTTTTAGGCCTTTGCAAGCTATCGGAAGTGTGTGCGCGGCAGGAGAGACAAATCCATGTTTTCGCGCCTTTTTTGCGATTTCCAGGTCGAAAAACACACAGACCCCAAAAATAAAGAAACGGCTGTCCAGCCAAAACTGAGGCTTCAAACTTGATGAAAACAGTCTCTCCCACAATAACTCAAGGACCGCTTGTGTTTTTTAGGCCTTCGCAAGCTATCGGAAGTGTGTGCGCGGCAGGAGAGACAAATCCATGTTTTCGCGCATTTTTTGCGATTTCAAGGTCGAAAAACACATAGGCCCCAAAATGAAAGAAACGGCTGCTGCGCCAAAACTATGGCTTCAAACTTGATGAAAACAGTCTCTCCCATAATAACTCACGGGCTGCTTGTGTTTTTTAGGCCTTTGCAAGCTATCGGAAGTGTGTGCGCGGCAGGAGAGACAAATCCATGTTTTCGCGCCTTTTTTGCGATTTCAAGGTCGAAAAACACATAGGCCCCAAAATGAAAGAAACGGCTGGCGCGCCAAAACTATGGCTTCAAACTTGATGAAAACAGTCTCTCCCATATTAACTCACGGGCTGATTGTGTTTTTTAGGCCTTCGCAAGCTATCGGAAGTGTGTGCGCAGCAGGAGAGACAAATCTATGTTTTCGCGCCTTTTTTGCCATTTCCAGGTCGAAAAACACACAGAACCCAAAAATAAAGAAACGGCTGTCCAGCCAAAACTGAGGCTTCAAACTTGATGAAAACAGTCTCTCCCACAATAACTCAAGGGCCGCTTGTGTTTTTTAGGCCTTCGCAAGCTATAAGAAGTGTGTGCGCGGCAGGAGAGACAAATCCATGTTTTTGCGCATTTTTTGCGATTTCAAGGTCGAAAAACACATAGGCCCCAAAATGAAAGAAACGGCTGCCGCGCCAAAACTATGGCTTCAAACTTGATGAAAACAGTCTCTCCCATATTAACTCACGGGCTGATTGTGTTTTTTAGGCCTTCGCAAGCTATCGGAAGTGTGTGCGCAGCAGGAGAGACAAATCTATGTTTTCGCGCCTTTTTTGCCATTTCCAGGTCGAAAAACACACAGAACCCAAAAATAAAGCAACGGCTGTCCAGCCAAAACTGAGGCTTCAAACTTGATGACAACAGTCTCTCCCACAATAACTCAAGGGCTGCTTGTGTTTTTTAGGCCTTTGCAAGCTATCGGAAGTGTGTGCGCGGCAGGAGAGACAAATCCATGTTTTCGCGCCTTTTTTGCGATTTCAAGGTCGAAAAACACATAGGCCCCAAAATGAAAGAAACGGCTGCCGCGCCAAAACTATGGCTTCAAACTTGATGAAAACAGTCTCTCCCATAATAACTCACGGGCTACTTGTGTTTTTTAGGCCTTTGCAAGCTATCGGAAGTGTGTGCGCGGCAGGAGAGACAAATCCATGTTTTCGCGCCTTTTTTGCGATTTCAAGGTCGAAAAACACATAGGCCCCAAAATGAAAGAAACGGCTGGGGCGCCAAAACTATGGCTTGAAACTTGATGAAAACAGTCTCTCCCATAATAACTCAAGGGCTGCTTGTGTTTTTTAGGCCTTTGCAAGCTATCGGAAGTTGTGCGCGGCAGGAGAGACAAATCCATGTTTTCGCGCCTTTTTTGCGATTTCAAGGTCGAAAAACACATAGGCCCCAAAATGAAAGAAACGGCTGGCGCGCCAAAACTATGGCTTCAAACTTGATGAAAACGGTCTTTCCCATAATAACTCACGGGCTGCTTGTGTTTTTTAGGCCTTTGCAAGCTATCGGAAGTGTGTGCGCGGCAGGAGAGACAAATCCATGTTTTCGCGCATTTTTTGCGATTTCAAGGTCGAAAAACACATAGGCCCCAAAATGAAAGAAACGGCTGCCGCGCCAAAACTATGGCTTCAAACTTGATGAAAACAGTCTCTCCCATAATAACACACGGGCTGCTTGTGTTTTTTAGGCCTTTGCAAGCTATTGGAAGTGTGTGCGCGGCAGGAGAGACAAATCCATGTTTTCGCGCCTTTTTTGCGATTTCAAGGTCGAAAAACACATAGGCCCCAAAATGAAAGAAACGGCTGCCGCGCCAAAACTATGGCTTCAATCTTGATGAAAACAGTCTCTCCCATAATAACTCACGGGCTGCTTGTGTTTTTTAGGCCTTTGCAAGCTATCGGAAGTGTGTGCGCGGCAGGAGAGACAAATCCATGTTTTCGCGCATTTTTTGCGATTTCAAGGTCGAAAAACATATAGGCCCCAAAATGAAAGAAACGACTGCCGCGCCAAAACTATGGCTTCAAACTTGATGACAACAGTCTCTCCCACAATAACTCAAGGGCCGCTTGTGTTTTTTAGGCCTTTGCAAGCTATCGGAAGTGTGTGCGCGGCAGGAGAGACAAATCCATGTTTTCGCGCCTTTTTTGCGATTTCAAGGTCGAAAAACACATAGGCCCCAAAATGAAAGAAACGGCTGGGGCGCCAAAACTATGGCTTGAAACTTGATGAAAACAGTCTCTCCCATAATAACTCAAGGGCTGCTTGTGTTTTTTAGGCCTTTGCAAGCTATCGGAAGTTGTGCGCGGCAGGAGAGACAAATCCATGTTTTCGCGCCTTTTTTGCGATTTCAAGGTCGAAAAACACATAGGCCCCAAAATGAAAGAAACGGCTGGCGCGCCAAAACTATGGCTTCAAACTTGATGAAAACGGTCTTTCCCATAATAACTCACGGGCTGCTTGTGTTTTTTAGGCCTTTGCAAGCTATCGGAAGTGTGTGCGCGGCAGGAGAGACAAATCCATGTTTTCGCGCATTTTTTGCGATTTCAAGGTCGAAAAACACATAGGCCCCAAAATGAAAGAAACGGCTGCCGCGCCAAAACTATGGCTTCAAACTTGATGAAAACAGTCTCTCCCATAATAACTCACGGGCTGCTTGTGTTTTTTAGGCCTTTGCAAGCTATTGGAAGTGTGTGCGCGGCAGGAGAGACAAATCCATGTTTTCGCGCCTTTTTTGCGATTTCAAGGTCGAAAAACACATAGGCCCCAAAATGAAAGAAACGGCTGCCGCGCCAAAACTATGGCTTCAATCTTGATGAAAACAGTCTCTCCCATAATAACTCACGGGCTGCTTGTGTTTTTTAGGCCTTTGCAAGCTATCGGAAGTGTGTGCGCGGCAGGAGAGACAAATCCATGTTTTCGCGCATTTTTTGCGATTTCAAGGTCGAAAAACATATAGGCCCCAAAATGAAAGAAACGGCTGCCGCGCCAAAACTATGGCTTCAAACTTGATGAAAACAGTCTCTCCCATAATAACTCACGGGCTGCTTGTGTATTTTAGGCCTTTGCAAGTTATCGGAAGTGTGTGCGCGGCAGGAGAGACAAATCAATGTTTTTGCGCCTTTTTTGCGATTTCAAGGTCGAAAAACACATAGGCCCCAAAATGAAAGAAACGGCTGCCGCGCCAAAACTATGGCTTCAAACTTGATGAAAACAGTCTCTCCCATATTAACTCACGGGCTGATTGTGTTTTTTAGGCCTTCGCAAGCTATCGGAAGTGTGTGCGCAGCAGGAGAGACAAATCTATGTTTTCGCGCCTTTTTTGCCATTTCCAGGTCGAAAAACACATAGAACCCAAAAATAAAGAAACGGCTGTCCAGCCAAAACTGAGGCTTCAAACTTGATGAAAACAGTCTCTCCCACAATAACTCAAGGGCCGCTTGTGTTTTTTAGGCCTTCGCAAGCTATCGGAAGTGTGTGCGCGGCAGGAGAGACAAATCCATGTTTTCGCGCCTTTTTTGCGATTTCAAGGTCGAAAAACACATAGGCCCCAAAATGAAAGAAACGGCTGGGGCGCCAAAACTATGGCTTGAAACTTGATGAAAACAGTCTCTCCCACAATAACTCAAGGGCCGCTTGTGTTTTTTAGGCCTTCGCAAGCTATCGGAAGTGTGTGCGCGGCAGGAGAGACAAATCCATGTTTTCGCGCTTTTTTTGCGATTTCAAGGTCGAAAAACACATAGGCCCCAAAATGAAAGAAACGGCTGGCGCGCCAAAACTATGGCTTCAAACTTGATGAAAACAGTCTTTCCCATAATAACTCACGGGCTGCTTGTGTTTTTTAGGCCTTTGCAAGCTATCGGAAGTGTGTGCGCGGCAGGAGAGACAAATCCATGTTTTCGCGCCTTTTTTGCGATTTCAAGGTCGAAAAACACATAGGCCCCAAAATGAAAGAAACAGCTGCCGCGCCAAAACTATGGCTTCAAACTTGATGAAAACAGTCTCTCCCATAATAACTCACGGGCTGCTTGTGTTTTTTTAGGCCTTTGCAAGCTATTGGAAGTGTGTGCGCGGCAGGAGAGACAAATCCATGTTTTCGCGCCTTTTTTGCGATTTCAAGGTCGAAAAACACATAGGCCCCAAAATGAAAGAAACGGCTGCCGCGCCAAAACTATGGCTTCAAACTTGATGAAAACAGTCTCTCCCATAATAACTCACGGGCTGCTTGTGTTTTTTAGGCCTTTGCAAGCTATCGGAAGTGTGTACGCGGCAGGAGAGACAAATCCATGTTTTCGCGCATTTTTTGCGATTTCAAGGTCGAAAAACACATAGGCCCCAAAATGAAAGAAACGGCTGGCGCGCCAAAACAATGGCTTCAAACTTGATGAAAACAGTCTCTCCCATAATAACTCACGGGCTGCTTGTGTTTTTTAGGCCTTCGCAAGCTATCGGAAGTGTGTGCGCGGCAGGAGAGACAAATCCATGTTTTCGCGCATTTTTTGCGATTTCAAGGTCGAAAAACACATAGGCCCCAAAATGAAAGAAACGGCTGCCGCGCCAAAACTATGGCTTCAAACTTGATGAAAACAGTCTCTCCCATAATAACTCACGGGCTGCTTGTGTTTTTTAGGCCTTTGCAAGCTATCGGAAGTGTGTGCGCGGCAGGAGAGACAAATCTATGTTTTCGCGCCTGTTTTGCCATTTCCAGGTCGAAAAACACACAGAACCCAAAAATAAAGACACGGCTGTCCAGCCAAAACTGAGGCTTCAAACTTGATGAAAACAGTCTCTCCCACAATAACTCAAGGGCCGCTTGTGTTTTTTAGGCCTTTGCAAGCTATCGGAAGTTGTGCGCGGCAGGAGAGACAAATCCATGTTTTCGCGCCTTTTTTGCGATTTCAAGGTCGAAAAACACATAGGCCCCAAAATGAAAGAAACGGCTGCCGCGCCAAAACTATGGCTTCAAACTTGATGAAAACAGTCTCTCCCATAATAACTCACGGGCTGCTTGTGTTTTTTAGGCCTTTGCAAGCTATCGGAAGTGTGTACGCGGCAGGAGAGACAAATCCATGTTTTCGAGCATTTTTTGCGATTTCAAGGTCGAAAAACACATAGGCCCAAAAATGAAAGAAACGGCTGCCGCGCCAAAACTATGGCTTCAATCTTGATGAAAACAGTCTCTCCCATAATAACTCACGGGCTGCTTGTGTTTTTTAGGCCTTTGCAAGCTATCAGAAGTGTGTGCGCGGCAGGAGAGACAAATCCATGTTTTCGCGCCTTTTTTGCGATTTCAAGGTCGAAAAACACATAGGCCCCAAAATGAAAGAAACGGCTGGGGCGCCAAAACTATGGCTTGAAACTTGATGAAAACAGTCTCTCCCATAATAACTCACGGGCTGCTTGTGTTTTTTAGGCCTTCGCAAGCTATCGGAAGTGTGTGCGCAGCAGGAGAGACAAATCTATGTTTTCGCGCCTTTTTTGCCATTTCCAGGTCGAAAAACACACAGAACCCAAAAATAAAGAAACGGCTGTCCAGCCAAAACTGAGGCTTCAAACTTGATGAAAACAGTCTCTCCCACAATAACTCAAGGGCCGCTTGTGTTTTTTAGGCCTTCGCAAGCTATCAGAAGTGTGTGCGCGGCAGGAGAGACAAATCCATGTTTTTGCGCATTTTTTGCGATTTCAAGGTCGAAAAACACATAGGCCCCAAAATGAAAGAAACGGCTGCCGCGCCAAAACTATGGCTTCAAACTTGATGAAAACAGTCTCTCCCATATTAACTCACGGGCTGATTGTGTTTTTTAGGCCTTCGCAAGCTATCGGAAGTGTGTGCGCAGCAGGAGAGACAAATCTATGTTTTCGCGCCTTTTTTGCCATTTCCAGGTCGAAAAACACACAGAACCCAAAAATAAAGCAACGGCTGTCCAGCCAAAACTGAGGCTTCAAACTTGATGACAACAGTCTCTCCCACAATAACTCAAGGGCCGCTTGTGTTTTTTAGGCCTTTGCAAGCTATCGGAAGTGTGTGCGCGGCAGGAGAGACAAATCCATGTTTTCGCGCCTTTTTTGCGATTTCAAGGTCGAAAAACACATAGGCCCCAAAATGAAAGAAACGGCTGCCGCGCCAAAACTATGGCTTCAAACTTGATGAAAACAGTCTCTCCCATAATAACTCACGGGCTGCTTGTGTTTTTTAGGCCTTTGCAAGCTATCGGAAGTGTGTGCGCGGCAGGAGAGACAAATCCATGTTTTCGCGCCTTTTTTGCGATTTCAAGGTCGAAAAACACATAGGCCCCAAAATGAAAGAAACGGCTGGCGCGCCAAAACTATGGCTTCAAACTTGATGAAAACAGTCTCTCCCATATTAACTCACGGGCTGATTGTGTTTTTTAGGCCTTCGCAAGCTATCGGAAGTGTGTGCTCAGCAGGAGAGACAAATCTATGTTTTCGCGCCTGTTTTGCCATTTCCAGGTCGAAAAAACACACAGAACCCAAAAATAAAGACACGGCTGTCTCCTGCCGCGCACACACTTCCGATAGCTTGCAAAGGAAAACAGTCTCTCCCATAATAACTCAAGGGCTGCTTGTGTTTTTTAGGCCTTTGCAAGCTATCGGAAGTTGTGCGCGGCAGGAGAGACAAATCCATGTTTTCGCGTCTTTTTTGCGATTTCAAGGTCGAAAAACACATAGGCCCCAAAATGAAAGAAACGGCTGCCGCGCCAAAACTATGGCTTCAAACTTGATGAAAACAGTCTCTCCCATAATAACTCACGGGCTGCTTGTGTTTTTTAGGCCTTTGCAAGCTATCGGAAGTGTGTGCGCGGCAGGAGAGACAAATCCATGTTTTCGCGCCTTTTTTGCGATTTCAAGGTCGAAAAACACATAGGCCCCAAAATGAAAGAAACGGCTGGCGCGCCAAAACTATGGCTTCAAACTTGATGAAAACAGTCTCTCCCATATTAACTCACGGGCTGATTGTGTTTTTTAGGCCTTCGCAAGCTATCGGAAGTGTGTGCTCAGCAGGAGAGACAAATCTATGTTTTCGCGCCTGTTTTGCCATTTCCAGGTCGAAAAAACACACAGAACCCAAAAATAAAGACACGGCTGTCTCCTGCCGCGCACACACTTCCGATAGCTTGCAAAGGAAAACAGTCTCTCCCATAATAACTCAAGGGCTGCTTGTGTTTTTTAGGCCTTTGCAAGCTATCGGAAGTTGTGCGCGGCAGGAGAGACAAATCCATGTTTTCGCGTCTTTTTTGCGATTTCAAGGTCGAAAAACACATAGGCCCCAAAATGAAAGAAACGGCTGGCGCGCCAAAACTATAGCTTCAAACTTGATGAAAACAGTCTTTCCCATAATAACTCACGGTCTGCTTGTGTTTTTTAGGCCTTTGCAAGCTATCGGAAGTGTGTGCGCGGCAGGAGAGACAAATCCATGTTTTCGCGCCGTTTTTACGATTTCAAGGTCGAAAAACACATAGGCCCCAAAATGAAAGAAACGGCTGGGGCGCCAAAACTATGGCTTGAAACTTGATGAAAACAGTCTCTCCCATATTAACTCACGGGCTGATTGTGTTTTTTAGGCCTTCGCAAGCTATCGGAAGTGTGTGCGCGGCAGGAGAGACAAATCTATGTTTTCGCGCCTTTTTTGCCATTTCCAGGTCGAAAAACACATAGAACCCAAAAATAAAGAAACGGCTGTCCAGCCAAAACTGAGGCTTCAAACTTGATGAAAACAGTCTCTCCCACAATAACTCAAGGGCCGCATGTGTTTTTTAGGCCTTCGCAAGCTATCGGAAGTGTGTGCGCGGCAGGAGAGACAAATCCATGTTTTCGTGCATTTTTTGCGATTTCAAGGTCGAAAAACACATAGGCCCCAAAATGAAAGAAACGGCTGCCGCGCCAAAATTATGGCTTCAATCTTGATGAAAACAGTCTCTCCCATAATAACTCACGGGCTGCTTGTGTTTTTTAGGCCTTTGCAAGCTATCGGAAGTGTGTGCGCGGCAGGAGAGACAAATCCATGTTTTCGCGCCTTTTTTGCGATTTCAAGGTCGAAAAACACATAGGCCCCAAAATGAAAGAAACGGCTGGGGCGCCAAAACTATGGCTTGAAACTTGATGAAAACAGTCTCTCCCATAATAACTCAAGGGCTGCTTGTGTTTTTTAGGCCTTTGCAAGCTATCGGAAGTTGTGCGCGGCAGGAGAGACAAATCCATGTTTTCGCGCCTTTTTTGCGATTTCAAGGTCGAAAAACACATAGGCCCCAAAATGAAAGAAACGGCTGGCGCGCCAAAACTATAGCTTCAAACTTGATGAAAACAGTCTTTCCCATAATAACTCACGGTCTGCTTGTGTTTTTTAGGCCTTTGCAAGCTATCGGAAGTGTGTGCGCGGCAGGAGAGACAAATCCATGTTTTCGCGCCTTTTTTGCGATTTCAAGGTCGAAAAACACATAGGCCCCAAAATGAAAGAAACGGCTGCCGCGCCAAAACTATGGCTTCAAACTTGATGAAAACAGTCTCTCCCATAATAACTCACGGGCTGCTTGTGTTTTTTAGGCCTTTGCAAGCTATCGGAAGTGTGTGCGCGGCAGGAGAGACAAATCCATGTTTTCGCGCCTTTTTTGCGATTTCAAGGTCGAAAAACACATAGGCCCCAAAATGAAAGAAACGGCTGGGGCGCCAAAACTATGGCTTGAAACTTGATGAAAACAGTCTCTCCCATAATAACTCAAGGGCTGCTTGTGTTTTTTAGGCCTTTGCAAGCTATCGGAAGTTGTGCGCGGCAGGAGAGACAAATCCATGTTTTCGCGCCTTTTTTGCGATTTCAAGGTCGAAAAACACATAGGCCCCAAAATGAAAGAAACGGCTGGGGCGCCAAAACTATGGCTTGAAACTTGATGAAAACAGTCTCTCCCATATTAACTCACGGGCTGATTGTGTTTTTTAGGCCTTCGCAAGCTATCGGAAGTGTGTGCGCAGCAGGAGAGACAAATCTATGTTTTCGCGCCTTTTTTGCCATTTCCAGGTCGAAAAACACATAGAACCCAAAAATAAAGAAACGGCTGTCCAGCCAAAACTGAGGCTTCAAACCTGATGAAAACAGTCTCTCCCACAATAACTCAAGGGCCGCTTGTGTTTTTTAGGCCTTCGCAAGCTATCGGAAGTGTGTGCGCGGCAGGAGAGACAAATCCATGTTTTCGCGCCTTTTTTGCGATTTCAAGGTCGAAAAACACATAGGCCCCAAAATGAAAGAAACGGCTGGGGCGCCAAAACTATGGCTTGAAACTTGATGAAAACAGTCTCTCCCATAATAACTCACGGGCTGCTTGTGTTTTTTAGGCCTTTGCAAGCTATCGGAAGTGTGTGCGCGGCAGGAGAGACAAATCCATGTTTTCGCGCCTTTTTTGCGATTTCAAGGTCGAAAAACACATAGGCCCCAAAATGAAAGAAACGGCTGGGGCGCCAAAACTATGGCTTGAAACTTGATGAAAACAGTCTCTCCCATAATAACTCAAGGGCTGCTTGTGTTTTTTAGGCCTTTGCAAGCTATCGGAAGTTGTGCGCGGCAGGAGAGACAAATCCATGTTTTCGCGCCTTTTTTGCGATTTCAAGGTCGAAAAACACATAGGCCCCAAAATGAAAGAAACGGCTGGCGCGCCAAAACTATGGCTTCAAACTTGATGAAAACAGTCTTTCCCATAATAACTCACGGGCTGCTTGTGTTTTTTAGGCCTTTGCAAGCTATCGGAAGTGTGTGCGCGGCAGGAGAGACAAATCCATGTTTTCGCGACTTTTTTGCGATTTCAAGGTCGAAAAACACATAGGCCCCAAAATGAAAGAAACGGCTGCCGCGCCAAAACTATGGCTTCAAACTTGATGAAAACAGTCTCTCCCATAATAACTCACGGGCTGCTTGTGTTTTTTAGGCCTTTGCAAGCTATCGGAAGTGTGTGCGCGGCAGGAGAGACAAATCCATGTTTTCGCGCCTTTTTTGCGATTTCAAGGTCGAAAAACACATAGGCCCCAAAATGAAAGAAACTGCTGGCGCGCCAAAACTATGGCTTCAAACTTGATGAAAACAGTCTCTCCCATAATAACTCACGGGCTGCTTGTGTTTTTTAGGCCTTTGCAAGCTATCGGAAGTGTGTGCGCGGCAGGAGAGACAAATCCATGTTTTCGCGCCTTTTTTGCGATTTCAAGGTCGAAAAACACATAGGCCCCAAAATGAAAGAAACGGCTGCCGCGCCAAAACTATGGCTTCAAACTTGATGAAAACAGTCTCTCCCATAATAACTCACGGGCTGCTTGTGTTTTTTAGGCCTTTGCAAGCTATTGGAAGTGTGTGCGCGGCAGGAGAGACAAATCCATGTTTTCGCGCCTTTTTTGCGATTTCAAGGTCGAAAAACACATAGGCCCCAAAATGAAAGAAACGGCTGCCGCGCCAAAACTATGGCTTCAATCTTGATGAAAACAGTCTCTCCCATAATAACTCATGGGCTGCTTGTGTTTTTTAGGTCTTTGCAAGCTATCGGAAGTGTGTGCGCGGCAGGAGAGACAAATCCATGTTTTCGCGCCTTTTTTGCGATTTCAAGGTCGAAAAACACATAGGCCCCAAAATGAAAGAAACGGCTGGGGCGCCAAAACTATGGCTTGAAACTTGATGAAAACAGTGTCTCTCATAATAACTCAAGGGCTGCTTGTGTTTTTTAGGCCTTTGCAAGCTATCGGAAGTTGTGCGCGGCAGGAGAGACAAATCCATGTTTTCGCGCCTTTTTTGCGATTTCAAGGTCGAAAAACACATAGGCCCCAAAATGAAAGAAACGGCTGGCGCGCCAAAACTATGGCTTCAAACTTGATGAAAACAGTCTTTCCCATAATAACTCACGGGCTGCTTGTGTTTTTTAGGCCTTTGCAAGCTATCGGAAGTGTGTGCGCGGCAGGAGAGACAAATCCATGTTTTCGCGACTTTTTTGCGATTTCAAGGTCGAAAAACACATAGGCCCCAAAATGAAAGAAACGGCTGCCGCGCCAAAACTATGGCTTCAAACTTGATGAAAACAGTCTCTCCCATAATAACTCACGGGCTGCTTGTGTTTTTTAGGCCTTTGCAAGCTATCGGAAGTGTGTGCGCGGCAGGAGAGTCAAATCCATGTTTTCGCGCCTTTTTTGCGATTTCAAGGTCGAAAAACACATAGGCCCCAAAATGAAAGAAACGGCTGGCGCGCCAAAACTATGGCTTCAAACTTGATGAAAACAGTCTCTCCCATATTAACTCACGGGCTGATTGTGTTTTTTAGGCCTTCGCAAGCTATCGGAAGTGTGTGCTCAGCAGGAGAGACAAATCTATGTTTTCGCGCCTGTTTTGCCATTTCCAGGTCGAAAAAACACACAGAACCCAAAAATAAAGACACGGCTGTCTCCTGCCGCGCACACACTTCCGATAGCTTGCAAAGGAAAACAGTCTCTCCCATAATAACTCAAGGGCTGCTTGTGTTTTTTAGGCCTTTGCAAGCTATCGGAAGTTGTGCGCGGCAGGAGAGACAAATCCATGTTTTCGCGTCTTTTTTGCGATTTCAAGGTCGAAAAACACATAGGCCCCAAAATGAAAGAAACGGCTGGCGCGCCAAAACTATAGCTTCAAACTTGATGAAAACAGTCTTTCCCATAATAACTCACGGTCTGCTTGTGTTTTTTAGGCCTTTGCAAGCTATCGGAAGTGTGTGCGCGGCAGGAGAGACAAATCCATGTTTTCGCGCCGTTTTTACGATTTCAAGGTCGAAAAACACATAGGCCCCAAAATGAAAGAAACGGCTGGGGCGCCAAAACTATGGCTTGAAACTTGATGAAAACAGTCTCTCCCATATTAACTCACGGGCTGATTGTGTTTTTTAGGCCTTCGCAAGCTATCGGAAGTGTGTGCGCGGCAGGAGAGACAAATCTATGTTTTCGCGCCTTTTTTGCCATTTCCAGGTCGAAAAACACATAGAACCCAAAAATAAAGAAACGGCTGTCCAGCCAAAACTGAGGCTTCAAACTTGATGAAAACAGTCTCTCCCACAATAACTCAAGGGCCGCATGTGTTTTTTAGGCCTTCGCAAGCTATCGGAAGTGTGTGCGCGGCAGGAGAGACAAATCCATGTTTTCGTGCATTTTTTGCGATTTCAAGGTCGAAAAACACATAGGCCCCAAAATGAAAGAAACGGCTGCCGCGCCAAAATTATGGCTTCAATCTTGATGAAAACAGTCTCTCCCATAATAACTCACGGGCTGCTTGTGTTTTTTAGGCCTTTGCAAGCTATCGGAAGTGTGTGCGCGGCAGGAGAGACAAATCCATGTTTTCGCGCCTTTTTTTGCGATTTCAAGGTCGAAAAACACATAGGCCCCAAAATGAAAGAAACGGCTGGGGCGCCAAAACTATGGCTTGAAACTTGATGAAAACAGTCTCTCCCATAATAACTCAAGGGCTGCTTGTGTTTTTTAGGCCTTTGCAAGCTATCGGAAGTTGTGCGCGGCAGGAGAGACAAATCCATGTTTTCGCGCCTTTTTTGCGATTTCAAGGTCGAAAAACACATAGGCCCCAAAATGAAAGAAACGGCTGGCGCGCCAAAACTATAGCTTCAAACTTGATGAAAACAGTCTTTCCCATAATAACTCACGGTCTGCTTGTGTTTTTTAGGCCTTTGCAAGCTATCGGAAGTGTGTGCGCGGCAGGAGAGACAAATCCATGTTTTCGCGCCTTTTTTGCGATTTCAAGGTCGAAAAACACATAGGCCCCAAAATGAAAGAAACGGCTGCCGCGCCAAAACTATGGCTTCAAACTTGATGAAAACAGTCTCTCCCATAATAACTCACGGGCTGCTTGTGTTTTTTAGGCCTTTGCAAGCTATCGGAAGTGTGTGCGCGGCAGGAGAGACAAATCCATGTTTTCGCGCCTTTTTTGCGATTTCAAGGTCGAAAAACACATAGGCCCCAAAATGAAAGAAACGGCTGGGGCGCCAAAACTATGGCTTGAAACTTGATGAAAACAGTCTCTCCCATAATAACTCAAGGGCTGCTTGTGTTTTTTAGGCCTTTGCAAGCTATCGGAAGTTGTGCGCGGCAGGAGAGACAAATCCATGTTTTCGCGCCTTTTTTGCGATTTCAAGGTCGAAAAACACATAGGCCCCAAAATGAAAGAAACGGCTGGGGCGCCAAAACTATGGCTTGAAACTTGATGAAAACAGTCTCTCCCATATTAACTCACGGGCTGATTGTGTTTTTTAGGCCTTCGCAAGCTATCGGAAGTGTGTGCGCAGCAGGAGAGACAAATCTATGTTTTCGCGCCTTTTTTGCCATTTCCAGGTCGAAAAACACATAGAACCCAAAAATAAAGAAACGGCTGTCCAGCCAAAACTGAGGCTTCAAACCTGATGAAAACAGTCTCTCCCACAATAACTCAAGGGCCGCTTGTGTTTTTTAGGCCTTCGCAAGCTATCGGAAGTGTGTGCGCGGCAGGAGAGACAAATCCATGTTTTCGTGCATTTTTTGCGATTTCAAGGTCGAAAAACACATAGGCCCCAAAATGAAAGAAACGGCTGCCGCGCCAAAATTATGGCTTCAATCTTGATGAAAACAGTCTCTCCCATAATAACTCACGGGCTGCTTGTGTTTTTTAGGCCTTTGCAAGCTATCGGAAGTGTGTGCGCGGCAGGAGAGACAAATCCATGTTTTCGCGCCTTTTTTTGCGATTTCAAGGTCGAAAAACACATAGGCCCCAAAATGAAAGAAACGGCTGGGGCGCCAAAACTATGGCTTGAAACTTGATGAAAACAGTCTCTCCCATAATAACTCAAGGGCTGCTTGTGTTTTTTAGGCCTTTGCAAGCTATCGGAAGTTGTGCGCGGCAGGAGAGACAAATCCATGTTTTCGCGCCTTTTTTGCGATTTCAAGGTCGAAAAACACATAGGCCCCAAAATGAAAGAAACGGCTGGCGCGCCAAAACTATAGCTTCAAACTTGATGAAAACAGTCTTTCCCATAATAACTCACGGTCTGCTTGTGTTTTTTAGGCCTTTGCAAGCTATCGGAAGTGTGTGCGCGGCAGGAGAGACAAATCCATGTTTTCGCGCCTTTTTTGCGATTTCAAGGTCGAAAAACACATAGGCCCCAAAATGAAAGAAACGGCTGCCGCGCCAAAACTATGGCTTCAAACTTGATGAAAACAGTCTCTCCCATAATAACTCACGGGCTGCTTGTGTTTTTTAGGCCTTTGCAAGCTATCGGAAGTGTGTGCGCGGCAGGAGAGACAAATCCATGTTTTCGCGCCTTTTTTGCGATTTCAAGGTCGAAAAACACATAGGCCCCAAAATGAAAGAAACGGCTGGGGCGCCAAAACTATGGCTTGAAACTTGATGAAAACAGTCTCTCCCATAATAACTCAAGGGCTGCTTGTGTTTTTTAGGCCTTTGCAAGCTATCGGAAGTTGTGCGCGGCAGGAGAGACAAATCCATGTTTTCGCGCCTTTTTTGCGATTTCAAGGTCGAAAAACACATAGGCCCCAAAATGAAAGAAACGGCTGGGGCGCCAAAACTATGGCTTGAAACTTGATGAAAACAGTCTCTCCCATATTAACTCACGGGCTGATTGTGTTTTTTAGGCCTTCGCAAGCTATCGGAAGTGTGTGCGCAGCAGGAGAGACAAATCTATGTTTTCGCGCCTTTTTTGCCATTTCCAGGTCGAAAAACACATAGAACCCAAAAATAAAGAAACGGCTGTCCAGCCAAAACTGAGGCTTCAAACCTGATGAAAACAGTCTCTCCCACAATAACTCAAGGGCCGCTTGTGTTTTTTAGGCCTTCGCAAGCTATCGGAAGTGTGTGCGCGGCAGGAGAGACAAATCCATGTTTTCGCGCCTTTTTTGCGATTTCAAGGTCGAAAAACACATAGGCCCCAAAATGAAAGAAACGGCTGGGGCGCCAAAACTATGGCTTGAAACTTGATGAAAACAGTCTCTCCCATAATAACTCACGGGCTGCTTGTGTTTTTTAGGCCTTTGCAAGCTATCGGAAGTGTGTGCGCGGCAGGAGAGACAAATCCATGTTTTCGCGCCTTTTTTGCGATTTCAAGGTCGAAAAACACATAGGCCCCAAAATGAAAGAAACGGCTGCCGCGCCAAAACTATGGCTTCAATCTTGATGAAAACAGTCTCTCCCATAATAACTCACGGGCTGCTTGTGTTTTTTAGGCCTTTGCAAGCTATCGGAAGTGTGTGCGCGGCAGGAGAGACAAATCCATGTTTTCGCGCCTTTTTTGCGATTTCAAGGTCGAAAAACACATAGGCCCCAAAATGAAAGAAACGGCTGGGGCGCCAAAACTATGGCTTGAAACTTGATGAAAACAGTCTCTCCCATAATAACTCAAGGCTGCTTGTGTTTTTTAGGCCTTTGCAAGCTATCGGAAGTTGTGCGCGGCAGGAGAGACAAATCCATGTTTTCGCGCCTTTTTTGCGATTTCAAGGTCGAAAAACACATAGGCCCCAAAATGAAAGAAACGGCTGCCGCGCCAAAACTATGGCTTCAATCTTGATGAAAACAGTCTCTCCCATAATAACTCACGGGCTGCTTGTGTTTTTTAGGCCTTTGCAAGCTATCGGAAGTGTGTGCGCGGCAGGAGAGACAAATCCATGTTTTCGCGCCTTTTTTGCGATTTCAAGGTCGAAAAACACATAGGCCCCAAAATGAAAGAAACGGCTGCCGCGCCAAAACTATGGCTTCAAACTTGATGAAAACAGTCTCTCCCATAATAACTCACGGGCTGCTTGTGTTTTTTAGGCCTTTGCAAGCTATCGGAAGTGTGTGCGCGGCAGGAGAGACAAATCCATGTTTTCGCGCCTTTTTTGCGATTTCAAGGTCGAAAAACACATAGGCCCCAAAATGAAAGAAACTGCTGGCGCGCCAAAACTATGGCTTCAAACTTGATGAAAACAGTCTCTCCCATAATAACTCACGGGCTGCTTGTGTTTTTTAGGCCTTTGCAAGCTATCGGAAGTGTGTGCGCGGCAGGAGAGACAAATCCATGTTTTCGCGCCTTTTTTGCGATTTCAAGGTCGAAAAACACATAGGCCCCAAAATGAAAGAAACGGCTGCCGCGCCAAAACTATGGCTTCAAACTTGATGAAAACAGTCTCTCCCATAATAACTCACGGGCTGCTTGTGTTTTTTAGGCCTTTGCAAGCTATTGGAAGTGTGTGCGCGGCAGGAGAGACAAATCCATGTTTTCGCGCCTTTTTTGCGATTTCAAGGTCGAAAAACACATAGGCCCCAAAATGAAAGAAACGGCTGCCGCGCCAAAACTATGGCTTCAATCTTGATGAAAACAGTCTCTCCCATAATAACTCATGGGCTGCTTGTGTTTTTTAGGTCTTTGCAAGCTATCGGAAGTGTGTGCGCGGCAGGAGAGACAAATCCATGTTTTCGCGCCTTTTTTGCGATTTCAAGGTCGAAAAACACATAGGCCCCAAAATGAAAGAAACGGCTGGGGCGCCAAAACTATGGCTTGAAACTTGATGAAAACAGTCTCTCTCATAATAACTCAAGGGCTGCTTGTGTTTTTTAGGCCTTTGCAAGCTATCGGAAGTTGTGCGCGGCAGGAGAGACAAATCCATGTTTTCGCGCCTTTTTTGCGATTTCAAGGTCGAAAAACACATAGGCCCCAAAATGAAAGAAACGGCTGGCGCGCCAAAACTATGGCTTCAAACTTGATGAAAACAGTCTTTCCCATAATAACTCACGGGCTGCTTGTGTTTTTTAGGCCTTTGCAAGCTATCGGAAGTGTGTGCGCGGCAGGAGAGACAAATCCATGTTTTCGCGACTTTTTTGCGATTTCAAGGTCGAAAAACACATAGGCCCCAAAATGAAAGAAACGGCTGCCGCGCCAAAACTATGGCTTCAAACTTGATGAAAACAGTCTCTCCCATAATAACTCACGGGCTGCTTGTGTTTTTTAGGCCTTTGCAAGCTATCGGAAGTGTGTGCGCGGCAGGAGAGACAAATCCATGTTTTCGCGCCTTTTTTGCGATTTCAAGGTCGAAAAACACATAGGTCCCAAAATGAAAGAAACTGCTGGCGCGCCAAAACTATGGCTTCAAACTTGATGAAAACAGTCTCTCCCATAATAACTCACGGGCTGCTTGTGTTTTTTAGGCCTTCGCAAGCTATCGGAAGTGTGTGCGCGGCAGGAGAGACAAATCCATGTTTTCGCGCATTTTTTGCGATTTCAAGGTCGAAAAACACATAGGCCCCAAAATGAAAGAAACGGCTGCCGCGCCAAAACTATGGCTTCAAACTTGATGAAAACAGTCTCTCCCATAATAACTCACGGGCTGCTTGTGTTTTTTAGGCCTTTGCAAGCTATCGGAAGTGTGTGCGCGGCAGGAGAGACAAATCCATGTTTTCGCGCCTTTTTTGCGATTTCAAGGTCGAAAAACACATAGGCCGCAAAATGAAAGAAACGGCTGGCGCGCCAAAACTATGGCTTCAAACTTGATGAAAACAGTCTCTCCCATATTAACTCACGGGCTGATTGTGTTTTTTAGGCCTTCGCAAGCTATCGGAAGTGTGTGCTCAGCAGGAGAGACAAATCTATGTTTTCGCGCCTGTTTTGCCATTTCCAGGTCGAAAAACACACAGAACCCAAAAATAAAGAAACGGCTGTCCAGCCAAAACTGAGGCTTCAAACTTGATGAAAACAGTCTCTCCCACAATAACTCAAGGGCCGCTTGTGTTTTTTAGGCCTTCGCAAGCTATCGGAAGTGTGTGCGCGGCAGGAGAGACAAATCCATGTTTTCGCGCATTTTTTGCGATTTCAAGGTCGAAAAACACATAGGCCCCAAAATGAAAGAAACGGCTGGCGCGCCAAAACTATGGCTTCAAACTTGATGAAAACAGTCTTTCCCATAATAACTCACGGGCTGCTTGTGTTTTTTAGGCTTTTGCAAGCTATCGGAAGTGTGTGCGCGGCAGGAGAGACAAATCCATGTTTTCGCGCCTTTTTTGCGATTTCAAGGTCGAAAAACACATAGGCCCCAAAATGAAAGAAACGGCTGCCGCGCCAAAACTATGGCTTCAAACTTGATGAAAACAGTCTCTCCCATAATAACTCACGGGCTGCTTGTGTTTTTTAGGCCTTTGCAAGCTATCGGAAGTGTGTGCGCGGCAGGAGAGACAAATCCATGTTTTCGCGCCTTTTTTGCGATTTCAAGGTCGAAAAACACATAGGCCCCAAAATGAAAGAAACGGCTGGGGCGCCAAAACTATGGCTTGAAACTTGATGAAAACAGTCTCTCCCATAATAACTCAAGGGCTGCTTGTGTTTTTTAGGCCTTTGCAAGCTATCGGAAGTTGTGCGCGGCAGGAGAGACAAATCCATGTTTTCGCGCCTTTTTTGCGATTTCAAGGTCGAAAAACACATAGGCCCCAAAATGAAAGAAACGGCTGGGGCGCCAAAACTATGGCTTGAAACTTGATGAAAACAGTGTCTCCCATATTAACTCACGGGCTGATTGTGTTTTTTAGGCCTTCGCAAGCTATCGGAAGTGTGTGCGCAGCAGGAGAGACAAATCTATGTTTTCGCGCCTTTTTTGCCATTTCCAGGTCGAAAAACACATAGAACCCAAAAATAAAGAAACGGCTGTCCAGCCAAAACTGAGGCTTCAAACTTGATGAAAACAGTCTCTCCCACAATAACTCAAGGGCCGCTTGTGTTTTTTAGGCCTTCGCAAGCTATCGGAAGTGTGTGCGCGGCAGGAGAGACAAATCCATGTTTTCGTGCATTTTTTGCGATTTCAATGTCGAAAAACACATAGGCCCCAAAATGAAAGAAACGGCTGGCGCGCCAAAACTATAGCTTCAAACTTGATGAAAACAGTCTTTCCCATAATAACTCACGGGCTGCTTGTGTTTTTTAGGCCTTTGCAAGCTATCGGAAGTGTGTGCGCGGCAGGAGAGACAAATCCATGTTTTCGCGCCTTTTTTGCGATTTCAAGGTCGAAAAACACATAGGCCCCAAAATGAAAGAAACTGCTGGCGCGCCAAAACTATGGCTTCAAACTTGATGAAAACAGTCTCTCCCATAATAACTCACGGGCTGCTTGTGTTTTTTAGGCCTTTGCAAGCTATCGGAAGTGTGTGCGCGGCAGGAGAGACAAATCCATGTTTTCGCGCCTTTTTTGCGATTTCAAGGTCGAAAAACACATAGGCCCCAAAATGAAAGAAACGGCTGCCGCGCCAAAACTATGGCTTCAAACTTGATGAAAACAGTCTCTCCCATAATAACTCACGGGCTGCTTGTGTTTTTTAGGCCTTTGCAAGCTATTGGAAGTGTGTGCGCGGCAGGAGAGACAAATCCATGTTTTCGCGCCTTTTTTGCGATTTCAAGGTCGAAAAACACATAGGCCCCAAAATGAAAGAAACGGCTGCCGCGCCAAAACTATGGCTTCAATCTTGATGAAAACAGTCTCTCCCATAATAACTCATGGGCTGCTTGTGTTTTTTAGGTCTTTGCAAGCTATCGGAAGTGTGTGCGCGGCAGGAGAGACAAATCCATGTTTTCGCGCCTTTTTTGCGATTTCAAGGTCGAAAAACACATAGGCCCCAAAATGAAAGAAACGGCTGGGGCGCCAAAACTATGGCTTGAAACTTGATGAAAACAGTCTCTCTCATAATAACTCAAGGGCTGCTTGTGTTTTTTAGGCCTTTGCAAGCTATCGGAAGTTGTGCGCGGCAGGAGAGACAAATCCATGTTTTCGCGTCTTTTTTGCGATTTCAAGGTCGAAAAACACATAGGCCCCAAAATGAAAGAAACGGCTGGCGCGCCAAAACTATGGCTTCAAACTTGATGAAAACAGTCTTTCCCATAATAACTCACGGGCTGCTTGTGTTTTTTAGGCCTTTGCAAGCTATCGGAAGTGTGTGCGCGGCAGGAGAGACAAATCCATGTTTTCGCGACTTTTTTGCGATTTCAAGGTCGAAAAACACATAGGCCCCAAAATGAAAGAAACGGCTGCCGCGCCAAAACTATGGCTTCAAACTTGATGAAAACAGTCTCTCCCATAATAACTCACGGGCTGATTGTGTTTTTTAGGCCTTCGCAAGCTATCGGAAGTGTGTGCTCAGCAGGAGAGACAAATCTATGTTTTCGCGCCTGTTTTGCCATTTCCAGGTCGAAAAACACACAGAACCCAAAAATAAAGAAACGGCTGTCCAGCCAAAACTGAGGCTTCAAACTTGATGAAAACAGTCTCTCCCACAATAACTCAAGGGCCGCTTGTGTTTTTTAGGCCTTCGCAAGCTATCGGAAGTGTGTGCGCGGCAGGAGAGACAAATCCATGTTTTCGCGCATTTTTTGCGATTTCAAGGTCGAAAAACACATAGGCCCCAAAATGAAAGAAACGGCTGGCGCGCCAAAACTATGGCTTCAAACTTGATGAAAACAGTCTTTCCCATAATAACTCACGGGCTGCTTGTGTTTTTTAGGCTTTTGCAAGCTATCGGAAGTGTGTGCGCGGCAGGAGAGACAAATCCATGTTTTCGCGCCTTTTTTGCGATTTCAAGGTCGAAAAACACATAGGCCCCAAAATGAAAGAAACGGCTGCCGCGCCAAAACTATGGCTTCAAACTTGATGAAAACAGTCTCTCCCATAATAACTCACGGGCTGCTTGTGTTTTTTAGGCCTTTGCAAGCTATCGGAAGTGTGTGCGCGGCAGGAGAGACAAATCCATGTTTTCGCGCCTTTTTTGCGATTTCAAGGTCGAAAAACACATAGGCCCCAAAATGAAAGAAACGGCTGGGGCGCCAAAACTATGGCTTGAAACTTGATGAAAACAGTCTCTCCCATAATAACTCAAGGGCTGCTTGTGTTTTTTAGGCCTTTGCAAGCTATCGGAAGTTGTGCGCGGCAGGAGAGACAAATCCATGTTTTCGCGCCTTTTTTGCGATTTCAAGGTCGAAAAACACATAGGCCCCAAAATGAAAGAAACGGCTGGGGCGCCAAAACTATGGCTTGAAACTTGATGAAAACAGTGTCTCCCATATTAACTCACGGGCTGATTGTGTTTTTTAGGCCTTCGCAAGCTATCGGAAGTGTGTGCGCAGCAGGAGAGACAAATCTATGTTTTCGCGCCTTTTTTGCCATTTCCAGGTCGAAAAACACATAGAACCCAAAAATAAAGAAACGGCTGTCCAGCCAAAACTGAGGCTTCAAACTTGATGAAAACAGTCTCTCCCACAATAACTCAAGGGCCGCTTGTGTTTTTTAGGCCTTCGCAAGCTATCGGAAGTGTGTGCGCGGCAGGAGAGACAAATCCATGTTTTCGTGCATTTTTTGCGATTTCAATGTCGAAAAACACATAGGCCCCAAAATGAAAGAAACGGCTGGCGCGCCAAAACTATAGCTTCAAACTTGATGAAAACAGTCTTTCCCATAATAACTCACGGGCTGCTTGTGTTTTTTAGGCCTTTGCAAGCTATCGGAAGTGTGTGCGCGGCAGGAGAGACAAATCCATGTTTTCGCGCCTTTTTTGCGATTTCAAGGTCGAAAAACACATAGGCCCCAAAATGAAAGAAACTGCTGGCGCGCCAAAACTATGGCTTCAAACTTGATGAAAACAGTCTCTCCCATAATAACTCACGGGCTGCTTGTGTTTTTTAGGCCTTTGCAAGCTATCGGAAGTGTGTGCGCGGCAGGAGAGACAAATCCATGTTTTCGCGCCTTTTTTGCGATTTCAAGGTCGAAAAACACATAGGCCCCAAAATGAAAGAAACGGCTGCCGCGCCAAAACTATGGCTTCAAACTTGATGAAAACAGTCTCTCCCATAATAACTCACGGGCTGCTTGTGTTTTTTAGGCCTTTGCAAGCTATTGGAAGTGTGTGCGCGGCAGGAGAGACAAATCCATGTTTTCGCGCCTTTTTTGCGATTTCAAGGTCGAAAAACACATAGGCCCCAAAATGAAAGAAACGGCTGCCGCGCCAAAACTATGGCTTCAATCTTGATGAAAACAGTCTCTCCCATAATAACTCAAGGGCTGCTTGTGTTTTTTAGGCCTTTGCAAGCTATCGGAAGTTGTGCGCGGCAGGAGAGACAAATCCATGTTTTCGCGCCTTTTTTGCGATTTCAAGGTCGAAAAACACATAGGCCCCAAAATGAAAGAAACGGCTGGGGCGCCAAAACTATGGCTTGAAACTTGATGAAAACAGTGTCTCCCATATTAACTCACGGGCTGATTGTGTTTTTTAGGCCTTCGCAAGCTATCGGAAGTGTGTGCGCAGCAGGAGAGACAAATCTATGTTTTCGCGCCTTTTTTGCCATTTCCAGGTCGAAAAACACATAGAACCCAAAAATAAAGAAACGGCTGTCCAGCCAAAACTGAGGCTTCAAACTTGATGAAAACAGTCTCTCCCACAATAACTCAAGGGCCGCTTGTGTTTTTTAGGCCTTCGCAAGCTATCGGAAGTGTGTGCGCGGCAGGAGAGACAAATCCATGTTTTCGTGCATTTTTTGCGATTTCAATGTCGAAAAACACATAGGCCCCAAAATGAAAGAAACGGCTGGCGCGCCAAAACTATAGCTTCAAACTTGATGAAAACAGTCTTTCCCATAATAACTCACGGGCTGCTTGTGTTTTTTAGGCCTTTGCAAGCTATCGGAAGTGTGTGCGCGGCAGGAGAGACAAATCCATGTTTTCGCGCCTTTTTTGCGATTTCAAGGTCGAAAAACACATAGGCCCCAAAATGAAAGAAACTGCTGGCGCGCCAAAACTATGGCTTCAAACTTGATGAAAACAGTCTCTCCCATAATAACTCACGGGCTGCTTGTGTTTTTTAGGCCTTTGCAAGCTATCGGAAGTGTGTGCGCGGCAGGAGAGACAAATCCATGTTTTCGCGCCTTTTTTGCGATTTCAAGGTCGAAAAACACATAGGCCCCAAAATGAAAGAAACGGCTGCCGCGCCAAAACTATGGCTTCAAACTTGATGAAAACAGTCTCTCCCATAATAACTCACGGGCTGCTTGTGTTTTTTAGGCCTTTGCAAGCTATTGGAAGTGTGTGCGCGGCAGGAGAGACAAATCCATGTTTTCGCGCCTTTTTTGCGATTTCAAGGTCGAAAAACACATAGGCCCCAAAATGAAAGAAACGGCTGCCGCGCCAAAACTATGGCTTCAATCTTGATGAAAACAGTCTCTCCCATAATAACTCATGGGCTGCTTGTGTTTTTTAGGTCTTTGCAAGCTATCGGAAGTGTGTGCGCGGCAGGAGAGACAAATCCATGTTTTCGCGCCTTTTTTGCGATTTCAAGGTCGAAAAACACATAGGCCCCAAAATGAAAGAAACGGCTGGGGCGCCAAAACTATGGCTTGAAACTTGATGAAAACAGTCTCTCTCATAATAACTCAAGGGCTGCTTGTGTTTTTTAGGCCTTTGCAAGCTATCGGAAGTTGTGCGCGGCAGGAGAGACAAATCCATGTTTTCGCGTCTTTTTTGCGATTTCAAGGTCGAAAAACACATAGGCCCCAAAATGAAAGAAACGGCTGGCGCGCCAAAACTATGGCTTCAAACTTGATGAAAACAGTCTTTCCCATAATAACTCACGGGCTGCTTGTGTTTTTTAGGCCTTTGCAAGCTATCGGAAGTGTGTGCGCGGCAGGAGAGACAAATCCATGTTTTCGCGACTTTTTTGCGATTTCAAGGTCGAAAAACACATAGGCCCCAAAATGAAAGAAACGGCTGCCGCGCCAAAACTATGGCTTCAAACTTGATGAAAACAGTCTCTCCCATAATAACTCACGGGCTGCTTGTGTTTTTTAGGCCTTTGCAAGCTATCGGAAGTGTGTGCGCGGCAGGAGAGACAAATCCATGTTTTCGCGCCTTTTTTGCGATTTCAAGGTCGAAAAACACATAGGCCCCAAAATGAAAGAAACTGCTGGCGCGCCAAAACTATGGCTTCAAACTTGATGAAAACAGTCTCTCCCATAATAACTCACGGGCTGCTTGTGTTTTTTAGGCCTTCGCAAGCTATCGGAAGTGTGTGCGCGGCAGGAGAGACAAATCCATGTTTTCGCGCATTTTTTGCGATTTCAAGGTCGAAAAACACATAGGCCCCAAAATGAAAGAAACGGCTGCCGCGCCAAAACTATGGCTTCAAACTTGATGAAAACAGTCTCTCCCATAATAACTCACGGGCTGCTTGTGTTTTTTAGGCCTTTGCAAGCTATCGGAAGTGTGTGCGCGGCAGGAGAGACAAATCCATGTTTTCGCGCCTTTTTTGCGATTTCAAGGTCGAAAAACACATGGCTGCAAAATGAAAGAAACGGCTGGCGCGCCAAAACTATGGCTTCAAACTTGATGAAAACAGTCTCTCCCATATTAACTCACGGGCTGATTGTGTTTTTTAGGCCTTCGCAAGCTATCGGAAGTGTGTGCTCAGCAGGAGAGACAAATCTATGTTTTCGCGCCTGTTTTGCCATTTCCAGGTCGAAAAACACACAGAACCCAAAAATAAAGAAACGGCTGTCCAGCCAAAACTGAGGCTTCAAACTTGATGAAAACAGTCTCTCCCACAATAACTCAAGGGCCGCTTGTGTTTTTTAGGCCTTCGCAAGCTATCGGAAGTGTGTGCGCGGCAGGAGAGACAAATCCATGTTTTCGCGCATTTTTTGCGATTTCAAGGTCGAAAAACACATAGGCCCCAAAATGAAAGAAACGGCTGGCGCGCCAAAACTATGGCTTCAAACTTGATGAAAACAGTCTTTCCCATAATAACTCACGGGCTGCTTGTGTTTTTTAGGCTTTTGCAAGCTATCGGAAGTGTGTGCGCGGCAGGAGAGACAAATCCATGTTTTCGCGCCTTTTTTGCGATTTCAAGGTCGAAAAACACATAGGCCCCAAAATGAAAGAAACGGCTGCCGCGCCAAAACTATGGCTTCAAACTTGATGAAAACAGTCTCTCCCATAATAACTCACGGGCTGCTTGTGTTTTTTAGGCCTTTGCAAGCTATCGGAAGTGTGTGCGCGGCAGGAGAGACAAATCCATGTTTTCGCGCCTTTTTTGCGATTTCAAGGTCGAAAAACACATAGGCCCCAAAATGAAAGAAACGGCTGGGGCGCCAAAACTATGGCTTGAAACTTGATGAAAACAGTCTCTCCCATAATAACTCAAGGGCTGCTTGTGTTTTTTAGGCCTTTGCAAGCTATCGGAAGTTGTGCGCGGCAGGAGAGACAAATCCATGTTTTCGCGCCTTTTTTGCGATTTCAAGGTCGAAAAACACATAGGCCCCAAAATGAAAGAAACGGCTGGGGCGCCAAAACTATGGCTTGAAACTTGATGAAAACAGTGTCTCCCATATTAACTCACGGGCTGATTGTGTTTTTTAGGCCTTCGCAAGCTATCGGAAGTGTGTGCGCAGCAGGAGAGACAAATCTATGTTTTCGCGCCTTTTTTGCCATTTCCAGGTCGAAAAACACATAGAACCCAAAAATAAAGAAACGGCTGTCCAGCCAAAACTGAGGCTTCAAACTTGATGAAAACAGTCTCTCCCACAATAACTCAAGGGCCGCTTGTGTTTTTTAGGCCTTCGCAAGCTATCGGAAGTGTGTGCGCGGCAGGAGAGACAAATCCATGTTTTCGTGCATTTTTTGCGATTTCAATGTCGAAAAACACATAGGCCCCAAAATGAAAGAAACGGCTGGCGCGCCAAAACTATAGCTTCAAACTTGATGAAAACAGTCTTTCCCATAATAACTCACGGTCTGCTTGTGTTTTTTAGGCCTTTGCAAGCTATCGGAAGTGTGTGCGCGGCAGGAGAGACAAATCCATGTTTTCGCGCCTTTTTTGCGATTTCAAGGTCGAAAAACACATAGGCCCCAAAATGAAAGAAACGGCTGCCGCGCCAAAACTATGGCTTCAAACTTGATGAAAACAGTCTCTCCCATAATAACTCACGGGCTGCTTGTGTTTTTTAGGCCTTTGCAAGCTATCGGAAGTGTGTGCGCGGCAGGAGAGACAAATCCATGTTTTCGCGCCTTTTTTGCGATTTCAAGGTCGAAAAACACATAGGCCCCAAAATGAAAGAAACGGCTGCCGCGCCAAAACTATGGCTTCAAACTTGATGAAAACAGTCTCTCCCATAATAACTCACGGGCTGCTTGTGTTTTTTAGGCCTTTGCAAGCTATCGGAAGTGTGTGCGCGGCAGGAGAGACAAATCCATGTTTTCGCGCCTTTTTTGCGATTTCAAGGTCGAAAAACACATAGGCCCCAAAATGAAAGAAACTGCTAGCGCGCCAAAACTATGGCTTCAAACTTGATGAAAACAGTCTCTCCCATAATAACTCACGGGCTGCTTGTGTTTTTTAGGCCTTTGCAAGCTATCGGAAGTGTGTGCGCGGCAGGAGAGACAAATCCATGTTTTCGCGCCTTTTTTGCGATTTCAAGGTCGAAAAACACATAGGCCCCAAAATGAAAGAAACGGCTGCCGCGCCAAAACTATGGCTTCAAACTTGATGAAAACAGTCTCTCCCATAATAACTCACGGGCTGCTTGTGTTTTTTAGGCCTTTGCAAGCTATTGGAAGTGTGTGCGCGGCAGGAGAGACAAATCCATGTTTTCGCGCCTTTTTTGCGATTTCAAGGTCGAAAAACACATAGGCCCCAAAATGAAAGAAACTGCTGGCGCGCCAAAACTATGGCTTCAAACTTGATGAAAACAGTCTCTCCCATAATAACTCACGGGCTGCTTGTGTTTTTTAGGCCTTCGCAAGCTATCGGAAGTGTGTGCGCGGCAGGAGAGACAAATCCATGTTTTCGCGCATTTTTTGCGATTTCAAGGTCGAAAAACACATAGGCCCCAAAATGAAAGAAACGGCTGCCGCGCCAAAACTATGGCTTCAAACTTGATGAAAACAGTCTCTCCCATAATAACTCACGGGCTGCTTGTGTTTTTTAGGCCTTTGCAAGCTATCGGAAGTGTGTGCGCGGCAGGAGAGACAAATCCATGTTTTCGCGCCTTTTTTGCGATTTCAAGGTCGAAAAACACATAGGCCGCAAAATGAAAGAAACGGCTGGCGCGCCAAAACTATGGCTTCAAACTTGATGAAAACAGTCTCTCCCATATTAACTCACGGGCTGATTGTGTTTTTTAGGCCTTCGCAAGCTATCGGAAGTGTGTGCTCAGCAGGAGAGACAAATCTATGTTTTCGCGCCTGTTTTGCCATTTCCAGGTCGAAAAACACACAGAACCCAAAAATAAAGAAACGGCTGTCCAGCCAAAACTGAGGCTTCAAACTTGATGAAAACAGTCTCTCCCACAATAACTCAAGGGCCGCTTGTGTTTTTTAGGCCTTCGCAAGCTATCGGAAGTGTGTGCGCGGCAGGAGAGACAAATCCATGTTTTCGCGCATTTTTTGCGATTTCAAGGTCGAAAAACACATAGGCCCCAAAATGAAAGAAACGGCTGGCGCGCCAAAACTATGGCTTCAAACTTGATGAAAACAGTCTTTCCCATAATAACTCACGGGCTGCTTGTGTTTTTTAGGCTTTTGCAAGCTATCGGAAGTGTGTGCGCGGCAGGAGAGACAAATCCATGTTTTCGCGCCTTTTTTGCGATTTCAAGGTCGAAAAACACATAGGCCCCAAAATGAAAGAAACGGCTGCCGCGCCAAAACTATGGCTTCAAACTTGATGAAAACAGTCTCTCCCATAATAACTCACGGGCTGCTTGTGTTTTTTAGGCCTTTGCAAGCTATCGGAAGTGTGTGCGCGGCAGGAGAGACAAATCCATGTTTTCGCGCCTTTTTTGCGATTTCAAGGTCGAAAAACACATAGGCCCCAAAATGAAAGAAACGGCTGGGGCGCCAAAACTATGGCTTGAAACTTGATGAAAACAGTCTCTCCCATAATAACTCAAGGGCTGCTTGTGTTTTTTAGGCCTTTGCAAGCTATCGGAAGTTGTGCGCGGCAGGAGAGACAAATCCATGTTTTCGCGCCTTTTTTGCGATTTCAAGGTCGAAAAACACATAGGCCCCAAAATGAAAGAAACGGCTGGGGCGCCAAAACTATGGCTTGAAACTTGATGAAAACAGTGTCTCCCATATTAACTCACGGGCTGATTGTGTTTTTTAGGCCTTCGCAAGCTATCGGAAGTGTGTGCGCAGCAGGAGAGACAAATCTATGTTTTCGCGCCTTTTTTGCCATTTCCAGGTCGAAAAACACATAGAACCCAAAAATAAAGAAACGGCTGTCCAGCCAAAACTGCGGCTTCAAACTTGATGAAAACAGTCTCTCCCACAATAACTCAAGGGCCGCTTGTGTTTTTTAGGCCTTCGCAAGCTATCGGAAGTGTGTGCGCGGCAGGAGAGACAAATCCATGTTTTCGTGCATTTTTTGCGATTTCAATGTCGAAAAACACATAGGCCCCAAAATGAAAGAAACGGCTGGCGCGCCAAAACTATAGCTTCAAACTTGATGAAAACAGTCTTTCCCATAATAACTCACGGTCTGCTTGTGTTTTTTAGGCCTTTGCAAGCTATCGGAAGTGTGTGCGCGGCAGGAGAGACAAATCCATGTTTTCGCGCCTTTTTTGCGATTTCAAGGTCGAAAAACACATAGGCCCCAAAATGAAAGAAACGGCTGCCGCGCCAAAACTATGGCTTCAAACTTGATGAAAACAGTCTCTCCCATAATAACTCACGGGCTGCTTGTGTTTTTTAGGCCTTTGCAAGCTATCGGAAGTGTGTGCGCGGCAGGAGAGACAAATCCATGTTTTCGCGCCTTTTTTGCGATTTCAAGGTCGAAAAACACATAGGCCCCAAAATGAAAGAAACGGCTGCCGCGCCAAAACTATGGCTTCAAACTTGATGAAAACAGTCTCTCCCATAATAACTCACGGGCTGCTTGTGTTTTTTAGGCCTTTGCAAGCTATCGGAAGTGTGTGCGCGGCAGGAGAGACAAATCCATGTTTTCGCGCCTTTTTTGCGATTTCAAGGTCGAAAAACACATAGGCCCCAAAATGAAAGAAACTGCTAGCGCGCCAAAACTATGGCTTCAAACTTGATGAAAACAGTCTCTCCCATAATAACTCACGGGCTGCTTGTGTTTTTTAGGCCTTTGCAAGCTATCGGAAGTGTGTGCGCGGCAGGAGAGACAAATCCATGTTTTCGCGCCTTTTTTGCGATTTCAAGGTCGAAAAACACATAGGCCCCAAAATGAAAGAAACGGCTGCCGCGCCAAAACTATGGCTTCAAACTTGATGAAAACAGTCTCTCCCATAATAACTCACGGGCTGCTTGTGTTTTTTAGGCCTTTGCAAGCTATTGGAAGTGTGTGCTCAGCAGGAGAGACAAATCTATGTTTTCGCGCCTGTTTTGCCATTTCCAGGTCGAAAAACACACAGAACCCAAAAATAAAGAAACGGCTGTCCAGCCAAAACTGAGGCTTCAAACTTGATGAAAACAGTCTCTCCCACAATAACTCAAGGGCCGCTTGTGTTTTTTAGGCCTTCGCAAGCTATCGGAAGTGTGTGCGCGGCAGGAGAGACAAATCCATGTTTTCGCGCATTTTTTGCGATTTCAAGGTCGAAAAACACATAGGCCCCAAAATGAAAGAAACGGCTGGCGCGCCAAAACTATGGCTTCAAACTTGATGAAAACAGTCTTTCCCATAATAACTCACGGGCTGCTTGTGTTTTTTAGGCTTTTGCAAGCTATCGGAAGTGTGTGCGCGGCAGGAGAGACAAATCCATGTTTTCGCGCCTTTTTTGCGATTTCAAGGTCGAAAAACACATAGGCCCCAAAATGAAAGAAACGGCTGCCGCGCCAAAACTATGGCTTCAAACTTGATGAAAACAGTCTCTCCCATAATAACTCACGGGCTGCTTGTGTTTTTTAGGCCTTTGCAAGCTATCGGAAGTGTGTGCGCGGCAGGAGAGACAAATCCATGTTTTCGCGCCTTTTTTGCGATTTCAAGGTCGAAAAACACATAGGCCCCAAAATGAAAGAAACGGCTGCCGCGCCAAAACTATGGCTTCAAACTTGATGAAAACAGTCTCTCCCATAATAACTCACGGGCTGCTTGTGTTTTTTAGGCCTTTGCAAGCTATTGGAAGTGTGTGCTCAGCAGGAGAGACAAATCTATGTTTTCGCGCCTGTTTTGCCATTTCCAGGTCGAAAAACACACAGAACCCAAAAATAAAGAAACGGCTGTCCAGCCAAAACTGAGGCTTCAAACTTGATGAAAACAGTCTCTCCCACAATAACTCAAGGGCCGCTTGTGTTTTTTAGGCCTTCGCAAGCTATCGGAAGTGTGTGCGCGGCAGGAGAGACAAATCCATGTTTTCGCGCATTTTTTGCGATTTCAAGGTCGAAAAACACATAGGCCCCAAAATGAAAGAAACGGCTGGCGCGCCAAAACTATGGCTTCAAACTTGATGAAAACAGTCTTTCCCATAATAACTCACGGGCTGCTTGTGTTTTTTAGGCTTTTGCAAGCTATCGGAAGTGTGTGCGCGGCAGGAGAGACAAATCCATGTTTTCGCGCCTTTTTTGCGATTTCAAGGTCGAAAAACACATAGGCCCCAAAATGAAAGAAACGGCTGCCGCGCCAAAACTATGGCTTCAAACTTGATGAAAACAGTCTCTCCCATAATAACTCACGGGCTGCTTGTGTTTTTTAGGCCTTTGCAAGCTATCGGAAGTGTGTGCGCGGCAGGAGAGACAAATCCATGTTTTCGCGCCTTTTTTGCGATTTCAAGGTCGAAAAACACATAGGCCCCAAAATGAAAGAAACGGCTGGGGCGCCAAAACTATGGCTTGAAACTTGATGAAAACAGTCTCTCCCATAATAACTCAAGGGCTGCTTGTGTTTTTAAGGCCTTTGCAAGCTATCGGAAGTTGTGCGCGGCAGGAGAGACAAATCCATGTTTTCGCGCCTTTTTTGCGATTTCAAGGTCGAAAAACACATAGGCCCCAAAATGAAAGAAACGGCTGGGGCGCCAAAACTATGGCTTGAAACTTGATGAAAACAGTGTCTCCCATATTAACTCACGGGCTGATTGTGTTTTTTAGGCCTTCGCAAGCTATCGGAAGTGTGTGCGCAGCAGGAGAGACAAATCTATGTTTTCGCGCCTTTTTTGCCATTTCCAGGTCGAAAAACACATAGAACCCAAAAATAAAGAAACGGCTGTCCAGCCAAAACTGAGGCTTCAAACTTGATGAAAACAGTCTCTCCCACAATAACTCAAGGGCCGCTTGTGTTTTTTAGGCCTTCGCAAGCTATCGGAAGTGTGTGCGCGGCAGGAGAGACAAATCCATGTTTTCGTGCATTTTTTGCGATTTCAATGTCGAAAAACACATAGGCCCCAAAATGAAAGAAACGGCTGGCGCGCCAAAACTATAGCTTCAAACTTGATGAAAACAGTCTTTCCCATAATAACTCACGGTCTGCTTGTGTTTTTTAGGCCTTTGCAAGCTATCGGAAGTGTGTGCGCGGCAGGAGAGACAAATCCATGTTTTCGCGCCTTTTTTGCGATTTCAAGGTCGAAAAACACATAGGCCCCAAAATGAAAGAAACGGCTGCCGCGCCAAAACTATGGCTTCAAACTTGATGAAAACAGTCTCTCCCATAATAACTCACGGGCTGCTTGTGTTTTTTAGGCCTTTGCAAGCTATCGGAAGTGTGTGCGCGGCAGGAGAGACAAATCCATGTTTTCGCGCCTTTTTTGCGATTTCAAGGTCGAAAAACACATAGGCCCCAAAATGAAAGAAACTGCTGGCGCGCCAAAACTATGGCTTCAAACTTGATGAAAACAGTCTCTCCCATAATAACTCACGGGCTGCTTGTGTTTTTTAGGCCTTTGCAAGCTATTGGAAGTGTGTGCGCGGCAGGAGAGACAAATCCATGTTTTCGCGCCTTTTTTGCGATTTCAAGGTCGAAAAACACATAGGCCCCAAAATGAAAGAAACGGCTGCCGCGCCAAAACTATGGCTTCAATCTTGATGAAAACAGTCTCTCCCATAATAACTCATGGGCTGCTTGTGTTTTTTAGGTCTTTGCAAGCTATCGGAAGTGTGTGCGCGGCAGGAGAGACAAATCCATGTTTTCGCGCCTTTTTTGCGATTTCAAGGTCGAAAAACACATAGGCCCCAAAATGAAAGAAACGGCTGGGGCGCCAAAACTATGGCTTGAAACTTGATGAAAACAGTCTCTCTCATAATAACTCAAGGGCTGCTTGTGTTTTTTAGGCCTTTGCAAGCTATCGGAAGTTGTGCGCGGCAGGAGAGACAAATCCATGTTTTCGCGCCTTTTTTGCGATTTCAAGGTCGAAAAACACATAGGCCCCAAAATGAAAGAAACGGCTGGCGCGCCAAAACTATGGCTTCAAACTTGATGAAAACAGTCTTTCCCATAATAACTCACGGGCTGCTTGTGTTTTTTAGGCCTTTGCAAGCTATCGGAAGTGTGTGCGCGGCAGGAGAGACAAATCCATGTTTTCGCGACTTTTTTGCGATTTCAAGGTTGAAAAACACATAGGCCCCAAAATGAAAGAAACGGCTGCCGCGCCAAAACTATGGCTTCAAACTTGATGAAAACAGTCTCTCCCATAATAACTCACGGGCTGCTTGTGTTTTTTAGGCCTTTGCAAGCTATCGGAAGTGTGTGCGCGGCAGGAGAGACAAATCCATGTTTTCGCGCCTTTTTTGCGATTTCAAGGTCGAAAAACACATAGGCCCCAAAATGAAAGAAACTGCTGGCGCGCCAAAACTATGGCTTCAAACTTGATGAAAACAGTCTCTCCCATAATAACTCACGGGCTGCTTGTGTTTTTTAGGCCTTCGCAAGCTATCGGAAGTGTGTGCGCGGCAGGAGAGACAAATCCATGTTTTCGCGCATTTTTTGCGATTTCAAGGTCGAAAAACACATAGGCCCCAAAATGAAAGAAACGGCTGCCGCGCCAAAACTATGGCTTCAAACTTGATGAAAACAGTCTCTCCCATAATAACTCACGGGCTGCTTGTGTTTTTTAGGCCTTTGCAAGCTATCGGAAGTGTGTGCGCGGCAGGAGAGACAAATCCATGTTTTCGCGCCTTTTTTGCGATTTCAAGGTCGAAAAACACATAGGCCGCAAAATGAAAGAAACGGCTGGCGCGCCAAAACTATGGCTTCAAACTTGATGAAAACAGTCTCTCCCATATTAACTCACGGGCTGATTGTGTTTTTTAGGCCTTCGCAAGCTATCGGAAGTGTGTGCTCAGCAGGAGAGACAAATCTATGTTTTCGCGCCTGTTTTGCCATTTCCATGTCGAAAAACACACAGAACCCAAAAATAAAGAAACGGCTGTCCAGCCAAAACTGAGGCTTCAAACTTGATGAAAACAGTCTCTCCCACAATAACTCAAGGGCCGCTTGTGTTTTTTAGGCCTTCGCAAGCTATCGGAAGTGTGTGCGCGGCAGGAGAGACAAATCCATGTTTTCGCGCATTTTTTGCGATTTCAAGGTCGAAAAACACATAGGCCCCAAAATGAAAGAAACGGCTGGCGCGCCAAAACTATGGCTTCAAACTTGATGAAAACAGTCTTTCCCATAATAACTCACGGGCTGCTTGTGTTTTTTAGGCTTTTGCAAGCTATCGGAAGTGTGTGCGCGGCAGGAGAGACAAATCCATGTTTTCGCGCCTTTTTTGCGATTTCAAGGTCGAAAAACACATAGGCCCCAAAATGAAAGAAACGGCTGCCGCGCCAAAACTATGGCTTCAAACTTGATGAAAACAGTCTCTCCCATAATAACTCACGGGCTGCTTGTGTTTTTTAGGCCTTTGCAAGCTATCGGAAGTGTGTGCGCGGCAGGAGAGACAAATCCATGTTTTCGCGCCTTTTTTGCGATTTCAAGGTCGAAAAACACATAGGCCCCAAAATGAAAGAAACGGCTGGGGCGCCAAAACTATGGCTTGAAACTTGATGAAAACAGTCTCTCCCATAATAACTCAAGGGCTGCTTGTGTTTTTTAGGCCTTTGCAAGCTATCGGAAGTTGTGCGCGGCAGGAGAGACAAATCCATGTTTTCGCGCCTTTTTTGCGATTTCAAGGTCGAAAAACACATAGGCCCCAAAATGAAAGAAACGGCTGGGGCGCCAAAACTATGGCTTGAAACTTGATGAAAACAGTGTCTCCCATATTAACTCACGGGCTGATTGTGTTTTTTAGGCCTTCGCAAGCTATCGGAAGTGTGTGCGCAGCAGGAGAGACAAATCTATGTTTTCGCGCCTTTTTTGCCATTTCCAGGTCGAAAAACACATAGAACCCAAAAATAAAGAAACGGCTGTCCAGCCAAAACTGAGGCTTCAAACTTGATGAAAACAGTCTCTCCCACAATAACTCAAGGGCCGCTTGTGTTTTTTAGGCCTTCGCAAGCTATCGGAAGTGTGTGCGCGGCAGGAGAGACAAATCCATGTTTTCGTGCATTTTTTGCGATTTCAATGTCGAAAAACACATAGGCCCCAAAATGAAAGAAACGGCTGGCGCGCCAAAACTATAGCTTCAAACTTGATGAAAACAGTCTTTCCCATAATAACTCACGGTCTGCTTGTGTTTTTTAGGCCTTTGCAAGCTATCGGAAGTGTGTGCGCGGCAGGAGAGACAAATCCATGTTTTCGCGCCTTTTTTGCGATTTCAAGGTCGAAAAACACATAGGCCCCAAAATGAAAGAAACGGCTGCCGCGCCAAAACTATGGCTTCAAACTTGATGAAAACAGTCTCTCCCATAATAACTCACGGGCTGCTTGTGTTTTTTAGGCCTTTGCAAGCTATCGGAAGTGTGTGCGCGGCAGGAGAGACAAATCCATGTTTTCGCGCCTTTTTTGCGATTTCAAGGTCGAAAAACACATAGGCCCCAAAATGAAAGAAACGGCTGCCGCGCCAAAACTATGGCTTCAAACTTGATGAAAACAGTCTCTCCCATAATAACTCACGGGCTGCTTGTGTTTTTTAGGCCTTTGCAAGCTATCGGAAGTGTGTGCGCGGCAGGAGAGACAAATCCATGTTTTCGCGCCTTTTTTGCGATTTCAAGGTCGAAAAACACATAGGCCCGAAAATGAAAGAAACTGCTAGCGCGCCAAAACTATGGCTTCAAACTTGATGAAAACAGTCTCTCCCATAATAACTCACGGGCTGCTTGTGTTTTTTAGGCCTTTGCAAGCTATCGGAAGTGTGTGCGCGGCAGGAGAGACAAATCCATGTTTTCGCGCCTTTTTTGCGATTTCAAGGTCGAAAAACACATAGGCCCCAAAATGAAAGAAACGGCTGCCGCGCCAAAACTATGGCTTCAAACTTGATGAAAACAGTCTCTCCCATAATAACTCACGGGCTGCTTGTGTTTTTTAGGCCTTTGCAAGCTATTGGAAGTGTGTGCGCGGCAGGAGAGACAAATCCATGTTTTCGCGCCTTTTTTGCGATTTCAAGGTCGAAAAACACATAGGCCCCAAAATGAAAGAAACGGCTGCCGCGCCAAAACTATGGCTTCAATCTTGATGAAAACAGTCTCTCCCATAATAACTCATGGGCTGCTTGTGTTTTTTAGGCCTTTGCAAGCTATCGGAAGTGTGTGCGCGGCAGGAGAGACAAATCCATGTTTTCGCGCCTTTTTTGCGATTTCAAGGTCGAAAAACACATAGGCCCCAAAATGAAAGAAACGGCTGGGGCGCCAAAACTATGGCTTGAAACTTGATGAAAACAGTCTCTCCCATAATAACTCAAGGGCTGCTTGTGTTTTTTAGGCCTTTGCAAGCTATCGGAAGTTGTGCGCGGCAGGAGAGACAAATCCATGTTTTCGCGCCTTTTTTGCGATTTCAAGGTCGAAAAACACATAGGCCCCAAAATGAAAGAAACGGCTGGCGCGCCAAAACTATGGCTTCAAACTTGATGAAAACAGTCTTTCCCATAATAACTCACGGGCTGCTTGTGTTTTTTAGGCCTTTGCAAGCTATCGGAAGTGTGTGCGCGGCAGGAGAGACAAATCCATGTTTTCGCGACTTTTTTGCGATTTCAAGGTCGAAAAACACATAGGCCCCAAAATGAAAGAAACGGCTGCCGCGCCAAAACTATGGCTTCAAACTTGATGAAAACAGTCTCTCCCATAATAACTCACGGGCTGCTTGTGTTTTTTAGGCCTTTGCAAGCTATCGGAAGTGTGTGCTCAGCAGGAGAGACAAATCTATGTTTTCGCGCCTGTTTTGCCATTTCCAGGTCGAAAAACACACAGAACCCAAAAATAAAGAAACGGCTGTCCAGCCAAAACTGAGGCTTCAAACTTGATGAAAACAGTCTCTCCCACAATAACTCAAGGGCCGCTTGTGTTTTTTAGGCCTTCGCAAGCTATCGGAAGTGTGTGCGCGGCAGGAGAGACAAATCCATGTTTTCGCGCATTTTTTGCGATTTCAAGGTCGAAAAACACATAGGCCCCAAAATGAAAGAAACGGCTGGCGCGCCAAAACTATGGCTTCAAACTTGATGAAAACAGTCTTTCCCATAATAACTCACGGGCTGCTTGTGTTTTTTAGGCCTTTGCAAGCTATCGGAAGTGTGTGCGCGGCAGGAGAGACAAATCCATGTTTTCGCGCCTTTTTTGCGATTTCAAGGTCGAAAAACACATAGGCCCCAAAATGAAAGAAACGGCTGCCGCGCCAAAACTATGGCTTCAAACTTGACGAAAACAGTCTCTCCCATAATAACTCACGGGCTGCTTGTGTTTTTTAGGCCTTTGCAAGCTATCGGAAGTGTGTGCGCGGCAGGACAGACAAATCCATGTTTTCGCGCCTTTTTTGCGATTTCAAGGTCGAAAAACCCATAGGCCCCAAAATGAAAGAAACGGCTGGCGCGCCAAAACTATGGCTTCAAACTTGATGAAAACAGTCTCTCCCATAATAACTCACGGGCTGCTTGTGTTTTTTAGGCCTTTGCAAGCTATCGGAAGTGTGTGCTCAGCAGGAGAGACAAATCTATGTTTTCGCGCCTGTTTTGCCATTTCCAGGTCGAAAAACACACAGAACCCAAAAATAAAGAAACGGCTGTCCAGCCAAAACTGAGGCTTCAAACTTGATGAAAACAGTCTCTCCCACAATAACTCAAGGGCCGCTTGTGTTTTTTAGGCCTTCGCAAGCTATCGGAAGTGTGTGCGCGGCAGGAGAGACAAATCCATGTTTTCGCGCATTTTTTGCGATTTCAAGGTCGAAAAACACATAGGCCCCAAAATGAAAGAAACGGCTGGCGCGCCAAAACTATGGCTTCAAACTTGATGAAAACAGTCTTTCCCATAATAACTCACGGGCTGCTTGTGTTTTTTAGGCCTTTGCAAGCTATCGGAAGTGTGTGCGCGGCAGGAGAGACAAATCCATGTTTTCGCGCCTTTTTTGCGATTTCAAGGTCGAAAAACCCATAGGCCCCAAAATGAAAGAAACGGCTGGCGCGCCAAAACTATGGCTTCAAACTTGATGAAAACAGTCTTTCCCATAATAACTCACGGGCTGCTTGTGTTTTTTAGGCCTTTGCAAGCTATCGGAAGTGTGTGCGCGGCAGGAGAGACAAATCCATGTTTTCGCGACTTTTTTGCGATTTCAAGGTCGAAAAACACATAGGCCCCAAAATGAAAGAAACGGCTGCCGCGCCAAAACTATGGCTTCAAACTTGATGAAAACAGTCTCTCCCATAATAACTCACGGGCTGCTTGTGTTTTTTAGGCCTTTGCAAGCTATCGGAAGTGTGTGCGCGGCAGGAGAGACAAATCCATGTTTTCGCGCCTTTTTTGCGATTTCAAGGTCGAAAAACACATAGGCCCCAAAATGAAAGAAACGGCTGCCGCGCCAAAACTATGGCTTCAATCTTGATGAAAACAGTCTCTCCCATAATAACTCACGGGCTGCTTGTGTTTTTTAGGCCTTTGCAAGCTATCGGAAGTGTGTGCGCGGCAGGACAGACAAATCCATGTTTTCGCGCCTTTTTTGCGATTTCAAGGTCGAAAAACCCATAGGCCCCAAAATGAAAGAAACGGCTGGCGCGCCAAAACTATGGCTTCAAACTTGATGAAAACAGTCTTTCCCATAATAACTCACGGGCTGCTTGTGTTTTTTAGGCCTTTGCAAGCTATCGGAAGTGTGTGCGCGGCAGGAGAGACAAATCCATGTTTTCGCGACTTTTTTGCGATTTCAAGGTCGAAAAACACATAGGCCCCAAAATGAAAGAAACGGCTGCCGCGCCAAAACTATGGCTTCAAACTTGATGAAAACAGTCTCTCCCATAATAACTCACGGGCTGCTTGTGTTTTTTAGGCCTTTGCAAGCTATCGGAAGTGTGTGCGCGGCAGGAGAGACAAATCCATGTTTTCGCGCCTTTTTTGCGATTTCAAGGTCGAAAAACACATAGGCCCCAAAATGAAAGAAACGGCTGGGGCGCCAAAACTATGGCTTGAAACTTGATGAAAACAGTCTCTCCCATATTAACTCACGGGCTGATTGTGTTTTTTAGGCCTTCGCAAGCTATCGGAAGTGTGTGCGCAGCAGGAGAGACAAATCTATGTTTTCGCGCCTTTTTTGCCATTTCCAGGTCGAAAAACACATAGAACCCAAAAATAAAGAAACGGCTGTCCAGCCAAAACTGAGGCTTCAAACTTGATGAAAACAGTCTCTCCCACAATAACTCAAGGGCCGCTTGTGTTTTTTAGGCCTTCGCAAGCTATCGGAAGTGTGTGCGCGGCAGGAGAGACAAATCCATGTTTTCGTGCATTTTTTGCGATTTCAAGGTCGAAAAACACATAGGCCCCAAAATGAAAGAAACGGCTGCCGCGCCAAAACTATGGCTTCAATCTTGATGAAAACAGTCTCTCCCATAATAACTCACGGGCTGCTTGTGTTTTTTAGGCCTTTGCAAGCTATCGGAAGTGTGTGCGCGGCAGGAGAGACAAATCCATGTTTTCGCGCCTTTTTTGCGATTTCAAGGTCGAAAAACACATAGGCCCCAAAATGAAAGAAACGGCTGGGGCGCCAAAACTATGGCTTGAAACTTGATGAAAACAGTCTCTCCCATAATAACTCAAGGGCTGCTTGTGTTTTTTAGGCCTTTGCAAGCTATCGGAAGTTGTGCGCGGCAGGAGAGACAAATCCATGTTATCGCGCCTTTTTTGCGATTTCAAGGTCGAAAAACACATAGGCCCCAAAATGAAAGAAACGGCTGGCACGCCAAAACTATAGCTTCAAACTTGATGAAAACAGTCTTTCCCATAATAACTCACGGTCTGCTTGTGTTTTTTAGGCCTTTGCAAGCTATCGGAAGTGTGTGCGCGGCAGGAGAGACAAATCCATGTTTTCGCGCCTTTTTTGCGATTTCAAGGTCGAAAAACACATAGGCCCCAAAATGAAAGAAACGGCTGCCGCGCCAAAACTATGGCTTCAAACTTGATGAAAACAGTCTCTCCCATAATAACTCACGGGCTGCTTGTGTTTTTTAGGCCTTTGCAAGCTATCGGAAGTTGTGCGCGGCAGGAGAGACAAATCCATGTTTTCGCGCCTTTTTTGCGATTTCAAGGTCGAAAAACACATAGGCCCCAAAATGAAAGAAACGGCTGGCGCGCCAAAACTATGGCTTCAAACTTGATGAAAACAGTCTTTCCCATAATAACTCACGGGCTGCTTGTGTTTTTTAGGCCTTTGCAAGCTATCGGAAGTGTGTGCGCGGCAGGAGAGACAAATCCATGTTTTCGCAACTTTTTTGCGATTTCAAGGTCGAAAAACACATAGGCCCCAAAATGAAAGAAACGGCTGCCGCGCCAAAACTATGGCTTCAAACTTGATGAAAACAGTCTCTCCCATAATAACTCACGGGCTGCTTGTGTTTTTTAGGCCTTTGCAAGCTATCGGAAATGTGTGCGCGGCAGGAGAGACAAATCCATGTTTTCGCGCCTTTTTTGCGATTTCAAGGTCGAAAAACACATAGGCCCCAAAATGAAAGAAACTGCTGGCGCGCCAAAACTATGGCTTCAAACTTGATGAAAACAGTCTCTCCCATAATAACTCACGGGCTGCTTGTGTTTTTTAGGCCTTCGCAAGCTATCGGAAGTGTGTGCGCGGCAGGAGAGACAAATCCATGTTTTCGCGCATTTTTTGCGATTTCAAGGTCGAAAAACACATAGGCCCCAAAATGAAAGAAACGGCTGCCGCGCCAAAACTATGGCTTCAAACTTGATGAAAACAGTCTCTCCCATAATAACTCACGGGCTGCTTGTGTTTTTTAGGCCTTTGCAAGCTATCGGAAGTGTGTGCGCGGCAGGAGAGACAAATCCATGTTTTCGCGCCTTTTTTGCGATTTCAAGGTCGAAAAACACATAGGCCCCAAAATGAAAGAAACTGCTGGCGCGCCAAAACTATGGCTTCAAACTTGATGAAAACAGTCTCTCCCATAATAACTCACGGGCTGCTTGTGTTTTTTAGGCCTTCGCAAGCTATCGGAAGTGTGTGCGCGGCAGGAGAGACAAATCCATGTTTTCGCGCATTTTTTGCGATTTCAAGGTCGAAAAACACATAGGCCCCAAAATGAAAGAAACGGCTGCCGCGCCAAAACTATGGCTTCAAACTTGATGAAAACAGTCTCTCCCATAATAACTCACGGGCTGCTTGTGTTTTTTAGGCCTTTGCAAGCTATCGGAAGTGTGTGCGCGGCAGGAGAGACAAATCCATGTTTTCGCGCCTTTTTTGCGATTTCAAGGTCGAAAAACACATAGGCCCCAAAATGAAAGAAACGGCTGGCGCGCCAAAACTATGGCTTCAAACTTGATGAAAACAGTCTTTCCCATAATAACTCACGGGCTGCTTGTGTTTTTTAGGCCTTTGCGAGCTATCGGAAGTGTGTGCGCGGCAGGAGAGACAAATCCATGTTTTTTCGCGCCTTTTTTGCGATTTCAAGGTCGAAAAACACATAGGCCCCAAAATGAAAGAAACGGCTGCCGCGCCAAAACTATGGCTTCAAACTTGATGAAAACAGTCTCTCCCATAATAACTCACGGGCTGCTTGTGTTTTTTAGGCCTTTGCAAGCTATCGGAAGTGTGTGCGCGGCAGGAGAGACAAATCCATGTTTTCGCGCCTTTTTTGCGATTTCAAGGTCGAAAAACACATAGGCCCCAAAATGAAAGAAACGGCTGCCGCGCCAAAACTATGGCTTCAATCTTGATGAAAACAGTCTCTCCCATAATAACTCACGGGCTGCTTGTGTTTTTTAGGCCTTTGCAAGCTATCGGAAGTGTGTGCGCGGCAGGAGAGACAAATCCATGTTTTCGCGCCTTTTTTGCGATTTCAAGGTCGAAAAACACATAGGCCCCAAAATGAAAGAAACGGCTGGCGCGCCAAAACTATGGCTTCAAACTTGATGAAAACAGTCTCTCCCATATTAACTCACGGGCTGATTGTGTTTTTTAGGCCTTCGCAAGCTATCGGAAGTGTGTGCTCAGCAGGAGAGACAAATCTATGTTTTCGCGCCTGTTTTGCCATTTCCAGGTCGAAAAACACACAGAACACAAAAATAAAGAAACGGCTGTCCAGCCAAAACTGAGGCTTCAAACTTGATGAAAACAGTCTCTCCCACAATAACTCAAGGGCCGCTTGTGTTTTTTAGGCCTTCGCAAGCTATAGGAAGTGTGTGCGCGGCAGGAGAGACAAATCCATGTTTTCGCGCATTTTTTGCGATTTCAAGGTCGAAAAACACATAGGCCCCAAAATGAAAGAAACGGCTGGGGCGCCAAAACTATGGCTTCAAACTTGATGAAAACAGTCTTTCCCATAATAACTCACGGGCTGCTTGTGTTTTTTAGGCCTTTGCAAGCTATCGGAAGTGTGTGCGCGGCAGGAGAGACAAATCCATGTTTTCGCGCCTTTTTTGCGATTTCAAGGTCGAAAAACACATAGGCCCCAAAATGAAAGAAACGGCTGCCGCGCCAAAACTATGGCTTCAAACTTGATGAAAACAGTCTCTCCCATAATAACTCACGGGCTGCTTGTGTTTTTTAGGCCTTTGCAAGCTATCGGAAGTGTGTGCGCGGCAGGAGAGACAAATCCATGTTTTCGCGCATTTTTTGCGATTTCAAGGTCGAAAAACACATAGGCCCCAAAATGAAAGAAACGGCTGCCGCGCCAAAACTATGGCTTCAAACTTGATGAAAACAGTCTCTCCCATAATAACTCACGGGCTGCTTGTGTTTTTTAGGCCTTTGCAAGCTATTGGAAGTGTATGCGCGGCAGGAGAGACAAATCCATGTTTTCGCGCCTTTTTTGCGATTTCAAGGTCGAAAAACACATAGGCCCCAAAATGAAAGAAACGGCTGGGGCGCCAAAACTATGGCTTCAAACTTGATGAAAACAGTCTCTCCCATATTAACTCACGGGCTGATTGTGTTTTTTAGGCCTTCGCAAGCTATCGGAAGTGTGTGCGCAGCAGGAGAGACAAATCTATGTTTTCGCGCCTTTTTTGCCATTTCCAGGTCGAAAAACCAACAGAACCCAAAAATAAAGAAACGGCTGTCCAGCCAAAACTGAGGCTTCAAACTTGATGAAAACAGTCTTTCCCATAATAACTCACGGGCTGCTTGTGTTTTTTAGGCCTTTGCAAGCTATCGGAAGTGTGTGCGCGGCAGGAGAGACAAATCCATGTTTTCGCGCCTTTTTTGCGATTTCAAGGTCGAAAAACACATAGGCCCCAAAATGAAAGAAACGGCTGCCGCGCCAAAACTATGGCTTCAAACTTGATGAAAACAGTCTCTCCCATAATAACTCACGGGCTGCTTGTGTTTTTTAGGCCTTTGCAAGCTATCGGAAGTGTGTGCGCGGCAGGAGAGACAAATCCATGTTTTCGCGCATTTTTTGCGATTTCAAGGTCGAAAAACACATAGGCCCCAAAATGAAAGAAACGGCTGCCGCGCCAAAACTATGGCTTCAAACTTGATGAAAACAGTCTCTCCCATAATAACTCACGGGCTGCTTGTGTTTTTTAGGCCTTTGCAAGCTATTGGAAGTGTATGCGCGGCAGGAGAGACAAATCCATGTTTTCGCGCCTTTTTTGCGATTTCAAGGTCGAAAAACACATAGGCCCCAAAATGAAAGAAACGGCTGCCGCGCCAAAACTATGGCTTCAATCTTGATGAAAACAGTCTCTCCCATAATAACTCACGGGCTGCTTGTGTTTTTTAGGCCTTTGCAAGCTATCGGAAGTGTGTGCGCGGCAGGAGAGACAAATCCATGTTTTCGCGCCTTTTTTGCGATTTCAAGGTCGAAAAACACATAGGCCCCAAAATGAAAGAAACGGCTGGGGCGCCAAAACTATGGCTTCAAACTTGATGAAAACAGTCTCTCCCATATTAACTCACGGGCTGATTGTGTTTTTTAGGCCTTCGCAAGCTATCGGAAGTGTGTGCGCAGCAGGAGAGACAAATCTATGTTTTCGCGCCTTTTTTGCCATTTCCAGGTCGAAAAACACACAGAACCCAAAAATAAAGAAACGGCTGTCCAGCCAAAACTGAGGCTTCAAACTTGATGAAAACAGTCTCTCCCACAATAACTCAAGGGCCGCTTGTGTTTTTTAGGCCTTCGCAAGCTATCGGAAGTGTGTGCGCGGCAGGAGAGACAAATCTATGTTTTCGCGCATTTTTTGCGATTTCAAGGTCGAAAAACACATAGGCCCCAAAATGAAAGAAACGGCTGCCGCGCCAAAACTATGGCTTCAAACTTGATGAAAACAGTCTCTCCCATAATAACTCACGGGCTGCTTGTGTTTTTTAGGCCTTTGCAAGCTATCGGAAGTGTGTGCGCGGCAGGAGAGACAAATCCATGTTTTCGCGCCTTTTTTGCGATTTCAATGTCGAAAAACACATAGGCCCCAAAATGAAAGAAACGGCTGCCGCGCCAAAACTATGGCTTCAATCTTGATGAAAACAGTCTCTCCCATAATAACTCACGGGCTGCTTGTGTTTTTTAGGCCTTTGCAAGCTATCGGAAGTGTGTGCGCGGCAGGAGAGACAAATCCATGTTTTCGCGCCTTTTTTGCGATTTCAAGGTCGAAAAACACATAGGCCCCAAAATGAAAGAAACGGCTGGGGCGCCAAAACTATGGCTTCAAACTTGATGAAAACAGTCTCTCCCATATTAACTCACGGGCTGATTGTGTTTTTTAGGCCTTCGCAAGCTATCGGAAGTGTGTGCGCAGCAGGAGAGACAAATCTATGTTTTCGCGCCTTTTTTGCCATTTCCAGGTCGAAAAACACACAGAACCCAAAAATAAAGAAACGGCTGTCCAGCCAAAACTGAGGCTTCAAACTTGATGAAAACAGTCTCTCCCACAATAACTCAAGGGCCGCTTGTGTTTTTTAGGCCTTCGCAAGCTATCGGAAGTGTGTGCGCGGCAGGAGAGACAAATCTATGTTTTCGCGCATTTTTTGCGATTTCAAGGTCGAAAAACACATAGGCCCCAAAATGAAAGAAACGGCTGCCGCGCCAAAACTATGGCTTCAAACTTGATGAAAACAGTCTCTCCCATAATAACTCACGGGCTGCTTGTGTTTTTTAGGCCTTTGCAAGCTATCGGAAGTGTGTGCGCGGCAGGAGAGACAAATCCATGTTTTCGCGCCTTTTTTGCGATTTCAATGTCGAAAAACACATAGGCCCCAAAATGAAAGAAACGGCTGGCGCGCCAAAACTATGGCTTCAAACTTGATGAAAACAGTCTCTCCCATAATAACTCACGGGCTGCTTGTGTTTTTTAGGCCTTTGCAAGCTATCGGAAGTGTGTGCGCGGCAGGAGAGACAAATCCATGTTTTCGCGCCTTTTTTGCGATTTCAAGGTCGAAAAACACATAGGCCCCAAAATGAAAGAAACGGCTGGCGCGCCAAAACTATGGCTTCAAACTTGATGAAAACAGTCTCTCCCATAATAACTCACGGGCTGCTTGTGTTTTTTAGGCCTTTGCAAGCTATCGGAAGTGTGTGCGCGGCAGGAGAGACAAATCCATGTTTTCGCGCCTTTTTTGCGATTTCAAGGTCGAAAAACACATAGGCCCCAAAATGAAAGAAACGGCTGCCGCGCCAAAACTATGGCTTCAAACTTGATGAAAACAGTCTCTCCCATAATAACTCACGGGCTGCTTGTGTTTTTTAGGCCTTTGCAAGCTATCGGAAGTGTGTGCGCGGCAGGAGAGACAAATCCATGTTTTTGCGCATTTTTTGCGATTTCAAGTTCGAAAAACACATAGGCCCCAAAATGAAAGAAACGGCTGCCGCGCCAAAACTATGGCTTCAAACTTGATGAAAACAGTCTCTCCCATATTAACTCACGGGCTGATTGTGTTTTTTAGGCCTTCGCAAGCTATCGGAAGTGTGTGCGCAGCAGGAGAGACAAATCTATGTTTTCGCGCCTTTTTTTCCATTTCCAGGTCGAAAAACACAAAGGCCCCAAAAATAAAGAAACGGCTGTCCAGCCAAAACTGAGGCTTCAAACTTGATGAAAACAGTCTCTCCCATAATAACTCACGGTCTGCTTGTGTTTTTTAGGCCTTCGCAAGCTATCGGAAGTGTGTGAGCGGCAGGAGAGACAAATCCATGTTTTCGCGCCTTTTTTGCGATTTCAAGGTCGAAAAGCACATAGGCCCCAAAATGAAAGAAACGGCTGCCGCGCCAAAACTGAGGCTTCAAACTTGATGAAAACAGTGTCTCCCATAATGGTGTAGGGGCTGCTTGTGGTTATTAGGCATTTGCAAGCTCTCCGAAGTGTGTGCGCAGCAGGAGAGACAAATCCATGTTTTTATGCCTTCTTTGGCATTTTCAGGTGGAGAAAAACACAATCCCGAAAGAGAAAGAAAAGGCTGCCGCGCCAACACTGAGGCTTCAAACTTGATGAAAACAGTGTCTCCCATAATGGTGTAGGGGCTGCTTGTGGTTATTAGGCATTTGCAAGCTCTCCGAAGTGTGTGCGCAGCAGGAAAAACAAATCCATGTTTTTATGCCTTCTTTGGCATTTTCAGGTGGAGAAAAACACAATCCCGAAAGAGAAAGAAAAGGCTGCCGCGCCAACACTGAGGCTTCAAACTTGATGAAAACAGTGTCTCCCATAATGGTGTAAGGGCTGCTTGTGGTTATTAGGCATTTGCAAGCTCTCCGAAGTGTGTGTGCAGCAGGAAAGACAAATCCATGTTTTTATGCCTTCTTTGGAATTTTCAGGTGGAGAAAAACACAATCCCGAAAGAGAAAGAAAAGGCTGCCGCGCCAACACTGAGGCTTCAAACTTGATGAAAACAGTGTCTCCCATAATGGTGTACGGGCTGCTTGTGGTTATTAGGCATTTGCAAGCTCTCCGAAGTGTGTGCGCAGCAGGAGAGACAAATCCATGTTTTTATGCCTTCTTTGGCATTTTCAGGTGGAGAAAAACACAATCCCGAAAGAGAAAGAAAAGGCTGCCGCGCCAACACTGAGGCTTCAAACTTGATGAAAACAGTGTCTCCCATAATGGTGTAGGGGCTGCTTGTGGTTATTAGGCATTTGCAAGCTCTCCGAAGTGTGTGCGCAGCAGGAGAGACAAATCCATGTTTTTATGCCTTCTTTGGCATTTTCAGGTGGAGAAAAACACAATCCCGAAAGAGAAAGAAAAGGCTGCCGCGCCAACACTGAGGCTTCAAACTTGATGAAAACAGTGTCTCCCATAATGGTGTAGGGGCTGCTTGTGGTTATTAGGCATTTGCAAGCTCTCCGAAGTGTGTGGGCGGCAGGAGAGACAAATCCATGTTTTCGCGCCTTTTTTGCGATTTCAAGGTCGAAAAACACATAGGCCCCAAAATGAAAGAAACGGCTGCCGCGCCAAAACTATGGCTTCAAACTTGATGAAAACAGTCTCTCCCATAATAACTCACGGGCTGCTTGTGTTTTTTAGGCCTTTGCACGCTATCGGAAGTGTGTGCGCGGCAGGAGAGACAAATCCATGTTTTCGCGCCTTTTTTGCCATTTCCAGGTCGAAAAACACAAAGGCCCCAAAAATAAAGAAACGGCTGTCCAGCCAAAACTGAGGCTTCAAACTTGATGAAAACAGTCTCTCAGACAATAACTCAAGGGCTGCTTGTGTTTTTTAGGCCTTCGCAAGCTATCGGAAGTGTGTGCGCGGCAGGAGAGACAAATCCATGTTTTCGCGCATTTTTTGCGATTTCAAGGTCGAAAAACACATAGGCCCCAAAATGAAAGAAACGGCTGCCGCGCCAAAACTATGGCTTCAAACTTGATGAAAACAGTCTCTCCCATATTAACTCACGGGCTGATTGTGTTTTTTAGGCCTTCGCAAGCTATCGGAAGTGTGTGCGCAGCAGGAGAGACAAATCTATGTTTTCGCGCCTTTTTTGCCATTTCCAGGTCGAAAAACACACAGAACCCAAAAATAAAGCAACGGCTGTCCAGCCAAAACTGAGGCTTCAAACTTGATGAAAACAGTCTCTCCCACAATAACTCAAGGGCCGCTTGTGTTTTTTAGGCCTTTGCAAGCTATCGGAAGTGTGTGCGCGGCAGGAGAGAAAAATCCATGTTTTCGCGCCTTTTTTGCGATTTCAAGGTCGAAAAACACATAGGCCCCAAAATGAAAGAAACGGCTGGCGCGCCAAAACTATGGCTTCAAACTTGATGAAAACAGTCTTTCCCATAATAACTCACGGGCTGCTTGTGTTTTTTAGGCCTTTGCAAGCTATCGGAAGTGTGTGCGCGGCAGGAGAGACAAATCCATGTTTTCGCGCCTTTTTTGTGATTTCAAGGTCGAAAAACACATAGGCCCCAAAATGAAAGAAACGGCTGGCGCGCCAAAACTATGGCTTCAAACTTGATGAAAACAGTCTCTCCCACAATAACTCACGGGCTGATTGTGTTTTTTAGGCCTTCGCAAGCTATCGGAAGTGTGTGCGCAGCAGGAGAGACAAATCAATGTTTTCGCGCCTGTTTTGCCATTTCCAGGTCGAAAAACACACAGACCCCAAAAATAAAGAATCGGCTGGCGCGCCAAAACTGAGGCTTCAAACTTGATGAAAACAGTCTCTCCCACAATAACTCAATGGCCGCTTGTGTTTTTTAGGCCTTCGCAAGCTATCGGAAGTGTGTGCGCGGCAGGAGAGACAAATCCATGTTTTCGCGAATTTTTTGCGATTTCAAGGTCGAAAAACACATAGGCCCCAAAATGAAAGAAACGGCTGCCGCGCCAAAACTATGGCTTCAAACTTGATGAAAACAGTCTCTCCCATAATAACTCACGGGCTGCTTGTGTTTTTTAGGCCTTTGCAAGCTATCGGAAGTGTGTGCGCGGCAGGAGAGACAAATCCATGTTTTCGCGCCTTTTTTGCGATTTCAAGGTCGAAAAACACATAGGCCCCAAAATGAAAGAAACGGCTGGCGCGCCAAAACTATGGCTTCAAACTTGATGAAAACAGTCTCTCCCATAATAACTCACGGGCTGCTTGTGTTTTTTAGGCCTTTGCACGCTATCGGAAGTGTGTGCGCGGCAGGAGAGACAAATCCATGTTTTCGCGCCTTTTTTGCCATTTCCAGGTCGAAAAACACAAAGGCCCCAAAAATAAAGAAACGGCTGTCCAGCCAAAACTGAGGCTTCAAACTTGATGAAAACAGTCTCTCAGACAATAACTCAAGGGCTGCTTGTGTTTTTTAGGCCTTCGCAAGCTATCGGAAGTGTGTGCGCGGCAGGAGAGACAAATCCATGTTTTCGCGCATTTTTTGCGATTTCAAGGTCGAAAAACACATAGGCCCCAAAATGAAAGAAACGGCTGCCGCGCCAAAACTATGGCTTCAAACTTGATGAAAACAGTCTCTCCCATATTAACTCACGGGCTGATTGTGTTTTTTAGGCCTTCGCAAGCTATCGGAAGTGTGTGCGCAGCAGGAGAGACAAATCTATGTTTTCGCGCCTTTTTTGCCATTTCCAGGTCGAAAAACACACAGAACCCAAAAATAAAGCAACGGCTGTCCAGCCAAAACTGAGGCTTCAAACTTGATGAAAACAGTCTCTCCCACAATAACTCAAGGGCCGCTTGTGTTTTTTAGGCCTTTGCAAGCTATCGGAAGTGTGTGCGCGGCAGGAGAGACAAATCCATGTTTTCGCGCCTTTTTTGCGATTTCAAGGTCGAAAAAAACACATAGGCCCCAAAATGAAAGAAACGGCTGGCGCGCCAAAACTATGGCTTCAAACTTGATGAAAACAGTCTTTCCCATAATAACTCACGGGCTGCTTGTGTTTTTTAGGCCTTTGCAAGCTATCGGAAGTGTGTGCGCGGCAGGAGAGACAAATCCATGTTTTCGCGCCTTTTTTGCGATTTCAAGGTCGAAAAACACATAGGCCCCAAAATGAAAGAAACGGCTGCCGCGCCAAAACTATGGCTTCAAACTTGATGAAAACAGTCTCTCCCATAATAACTCACGGGCTGCTTGTGTTTTTTAGGCCTTTGCAAGCTATCGGAAGTGTGTGCGCGGCAGGAGAGACAAATCCATGTTTTCGCGCCTTTTTTGTGATTTCAAGGTCGAAAAACACATAGGCCCCAAAATGAAAGAAACGGCTGGCGCGCCAAAACTATGGCTTCAAACTTGATGAAAACAGTCTCTCCCACAATAACTCACGGGCTGATTGTGTTTTTTAGGCCTTCGCAAGCTATCGGAAGTGTGTGCGCAGCAGGAGAGACAAATCAATGTTTTCGCGCCTGTTTTGCCATTTCCAGGTCGAAAAACACACAGACCCCAAAAATAAAGAATCGGCTGGCGCGCCAAAACTGAGGCTTCAAACTTGATGAAAACAGTCTCTCCCACAATAACTCAATGGCCGCTTGTGTTTTTTAGGCCTTCGCAAGCTATCGGAAGTGTGTGCGCGGCAGGAGAGACAAATCCATGTTTTCGCGAATTTTTTGCGATTTCAAGGTCGAAAAACACATAGGCCCCAAAATGAAAGAAACGGCTGCCGCGCCAAAACTATGGCTTCAAACTTGATGAAAACAGTCTCTCCCATAATAACTCACGGGCTGCTTGTGTTTTTTAGGCCTTTGCAAGCTATCGGAAGTGTGTGCGCGGCAGGAGAGACAAATCCATGTTTTCGCGCCTTTTTTGCGATTTCAAGGTCGAAAAACACATAGGCCCCAAAATGAAAGAAACGGCTGGCGCGCCAAAACTATGGCTTCAAACTTGATGAAAACAGTCTCTCCCATAATAACTCACGGGCTGCTTGTGTTTTTTAGGCCTTTGCACGCTATCGGAAGTGTGTGCGCGGCAGGAGAGACAAATCCATGTTTTCGCGCCTTTTTTGCCATTTCCAGGTCGAAAAACACAAAGGCCCCAAAAATAAAGAAACGGCTGTCCAGCCAAAACTGAGGCTTCAAACTTGATGAAAACAGTCTCTCAGACAATAACTCAAGGGCTGCTTGTGTTTTTTAGGCCTTCGCAAGCTATCGGAAGTGTGTGCGCGGCAGGAGAGACAAATCCATGTTTTCGCGCATTTTTTGCGATTTCAAGGTCGAAAAACACATAGGCCCCAAAATGAAAGAAACGGCTGCCGCGCCAAAACTATGGCTTCAAACTTGATGAAAACAGTCTCTCCCATATTAACTCACGGGCTGATTGTGTTTTTTAGGCCTTCGCAAGCTATCGGAAGTGTGTGCGCAGCAGGAGAGACAAATCTATGTTTTCGCGCCTTTTTTGCCATTTCCAGGTCGAAAAACACACAGAACCCAAAAATAAAGCAACGGCTGTCCAGCCAAAACTGAGGCTTCAAACTTGATGAAAACAGTCTCTCCCACAATAACTCAAGGGCCGCTTGTGTTTTTTAGGCCTTTGCAAGCTATCGGAAGTGTGTGCGCGGCAGGAGAGACAAATCCATGTTTTCGCGCCTTTTTTGCGATTTCAAGGTCGAAAAAAACACATAGGCCCCAAAATGAAAGAAACGGCTGGCGCGCCAAAACTATGGCTTCAAACTTGATGAAAACAGTCTTTCCCATAATAACTCACGGGCTGCTTGTGTTTTTTAGGCCTTTGCAAGCTATCGGAAGTGTGTGCGCGGCAGGAGAGACAAATCCATGTTTTCGCGCCTTTTTTGCGATTTCAAGGTCGAAAAACACATAGGCCCCAAAATGAAAGAAACGGCTGCCGCGCCAAAACTATGGCTTCAAACTTGATGAAAACAGTCTCTCCCATAATAACTCACGGGCTGCTTGTGTTTTTTAGGCCTTTGCAAGCTATCGGAAGTGTGTGCGCGGCAGGAGAGACAAATCCATGTTTTCGCGCCTTTTTTGTGATTTCAAGGTCGAAAAACACATAGGCCCCAAAATGAAAGAAACGGCTGGCGCGCCAAAACTATGGCTTCAAACTTGATGAAAACAGTCTCTCCCACAATAACTCACGGGCTGATTGTGTTTTTTAGGCCTTCGCAAGCTATCGGAAGTGTGTGCGCAGCAGGAGAGACAAATCAATGTTTTCGCGCCTGTTTTGCCATTTCCAGGTCGAAAAACACACAGACCCCAAAAATAAAGAATCGGCTGGCGCGCCAAAACTGAGGCTTCAAACTTGATGAAAACAGTCTCTCCCACAATAACTCAAGGGCCGCTTGTGTTTTTTAGGCCTTCGCAAGCTATCGGAAGTGTGTGCGCGGCAGGAGAGACAAATCCATGTTTTCGCGCCTTTTTTGCGATTTCAAGGTCGAAAAACACATAGGCCCCAAAATGAAAGAAACGGCTGCCGCGCCAAAACTATGGCTTCAAACTTGATGAAAACAGTCTCTCCCATATTAACTCACGGGCTGATTGTGTTTTTTAGGCCTTCGCAAGCTATCGGAAGTGTGTGCACAGCAGGAGAGACAAATCTATGTTTTCGCGCCTGTTTTGCCATTTCCAGGTCGAAAAACACACAGACCCCAAAAATAAAGAAACGGCTGTCCAGCCAAAACTGAGGCTTCAAACTTGATGAAAACAGTCCCTCCCACAATAACTCAAGGGCCGCTTGTGTTTTTTAGGCCTTTGCAAGCTATCGGAAGTGTGTGCGCGGCAGTAGAGACAAATCCATGTTTTCGCGCATTTTTTGCGATTTCAAGGTCGAAAAACACATAGGCCCCAAAATGAAAGAAACGGCTGCCGCGCCAAAACTATGGCTTCAAACTTGATGAAAACAGTCTCTCCCATATTAACTCACGGGCTGATTGTGTTTTTTAGGCCTTCGCAAGCTATCGGAAGTGTGTGCGCAGCAGGAGAGACAAATCTATGTTTTCGCGCCTGTTTTGCCATTTCCAGGTCGAAAAACACACAGACCCCAAAAATAAAGAAACGGCTGTCCAGCCAAAACTGAGGCTTCAAACTTGATGAAAACAGTCTCTCCCACAATAACTCAAGGGCCGCTTGTGTTTTTTAGGCCTTTGCAAGCTATCGGAAGTGTGTGCGCGGCAGGAGAGACAAATCCATGTTTTCGCGCCTTTTTTGCGATTTCAAGGTCGAAAAACACATAGGCCCCAAAATGAAAGAAACGGCTGGCGCGCCAAAACTGTGGCTTCAAACTTGATGAAAACAGTCTCTCCCATAATAACTCACGGGCTGCTTGTGTTTTTTAGGCCTTTGCAAGCTATCGGAAGTGTGTGCGCGGCAGGAGAGACAAATCCATGTTTTCGCGCCTTTTTTGCGATTTCAAGGTCGAAAAACACATAGGCCCCAAAATGAAAGAAACGGCTGGCGCGCCAAAACTATGGCTTCAAACTTGATGAAAACAGTCACTCCCATAATAACTCACGGGCCGCTTGTGTTTTTTAGGCCTTTGCAAGCTATCGGAAGTGTGTGCGCGGCAGGAGAGACAAATCAATGTTTTTGCGCATTTTTTGCGATTTCAAGGTCGAAAAACACATAGGCCCCAAAATGAAAGAAACGGCTGCCGCGCCAAAACTATGGCTTCAAACTTGATGAAAACAGTCTCTCCCATATTAACTCACGGGCTGATTGTGTTTTTTAGGCCTTCGCAAGCTATCGGAAGTGTGTGCGCAGCAGGAGAGACAAATCTATGTTTTCGCACCTGTTTTGCCATTTCCAGGTCGAAAAACACACAGACCCCAAAAATAAAGAAACGGCTGTCCAGCCAAAACTGAGGCTTCAAACTTGATGAAAACAGTCTCTCCCACAATAACTCAAGGGCCGCTTGTGTTTTTTAGGCCTTTGCAAGCTATCGGAAGTGTGTGCGCGGCAGGAGAGACAAATCCATGTTTTCGCGCCTTTTTTGCGATTTCAAGGTCGAAAAACACATAGGCCCCAAAATGAAAGAAAACGGCTGGCGCGCCAAAACTGTGGCTTCAAACTTGATGAAAACAGTCTCTCCCATAAAAACTCACGGGCTGCTTGTGTTTTTTAGGCCTTTGCAAGCTATCGGAAGTGTGTGCGCGGCAGGAGAGACAAATCCATGTTTTCGCGCCTTTTTTGCGATTTCAAGGTCGAAAAACACATAGGCCCCAAAATGAAAGAAACGGCTGGCGCGCCAAAACTATGGCTTCAAACTTGATGAAAACAGTCACTCCCATAATAACTCACGGGCCGCTTGTGTTTTTTAGGCCTTTGCAAGCTATCGGAAGTGTGTGCGCGGCAGGAGAGACAAATCAATGTTTTTGCGCCTTTTTTGCGATTTCAAGGTCGAAAAACACATAGGCCCCAAAATGAAAGAAACGGCTGCCGCGCCAAAACTATGGCTTCAAACTTGATGAAAACAGTCTCTCCCATATTAACTCATGGGCTGATTGTGTTTTTTAGGCCTTCGCAAGCTATCGGAAGTGTGTGCGCAGCAGGAGAGACAAATCTATGTTTTCGCGCCTTTTTTGCCATTTCCAGGTCGAAAAACACACAGAACCCAAAAATAAAGAAACGGCTGTCCAGCCAAAACTGAGGCTTCAAACTTGATGAAAACAGTCTCTCCCACAATAACTCAAGGGCCGCTTGTGTTTTTTAGGCCTTCGCAAGCTATCGGAAGTGTGTGCGCGGCAGGAGAGACAAATCCATGTTTTCGCGCCTTTTTTGCGATTTCAAGGTCGAAAAACACATAGGCCCCAAAATGAAAGAAACGGCTGCCGCGCCAAAACTATGGCTTCAAACTTGATGAAAACAGTCTCTCCCATATTAACTCACGGGCTGATTGTGTTTTTTAGGCCTTCGCAAGCTATCGGAAGTGTGTGCACAGCAGGAGAGACAAATCTATGTTTTCGCGCCTGTTTTGCCATTTCCAGGTCGAAAAACACACAGACCCCAAAAATAAAGAAACGGCTGTCCAGCCAAAACTGAGGCTTCAAACTTGATGAAAACAGTCCCTCCCACAATAACTCAAGGGCCGCTTGTGTTTTTTAGGCCTTTGCAAGCTATCGGAAGTGTGTGCGCGGCAGTAGAGACAAATCCATGTTTTCGCGCATTTTTTGCGATTTCAAGGTCGAAAAACACATAGGCCCCAAAATGAAAGAAACGGCTGCCGCGCCAAAACTATGGCTTCAAACTTGATGAAAACAGTCTCTCCCATATTAACTCACGGGCTGATTGTGTTTTTTAGGCCTTCGCAAGCTATCGGAAGTGTGTGCGCAGCAGGAGAGACAAATCTATGTTTTCGCGCCTGTTTTGCCATTTCCAGGTCGAAAAACACACAGACCCCAAAAATAAAGAAACGGCTGTCCAGCCAAAACTGAGGCTTCAAACTTGATGAAAACAGTCTCTCCCACAATAACTCAAGGGCCGCTTGTGTTTTTTAGGCCTTTGCAAGCTATCGGAAGTGTGTGCGCGGCAGGAGAGACAAATCCATGTTTTCGCGCCTTTTTTGCGATTTCAAGGTCGAAAAACACATAGGCCCCAAAATGAAAGAAACGGCTGGCGCGCCAAAACTGTGGCTTCAAACTTGATGAAAACAGTCTCTCCCATAATAACTCACGGGCTGCTTGTGTTTTTTAGGCCTTTGCAAGCTATCGGAAGTGTGTGCGCGGCAGGAGAGACAAATCCATGTTTTCGCGCCTTTTTTGCGATTTCAAGGTCGAAAAACACATAGGCCCCAAAATGAAAGAAACGGCTGGCGCGCCAAAACTATGGCTTCAAACTTGATGAAAACAGTCACTCCCATAATAACTCACGGGCCGCTTGTGTTTTTTAGGCCTTTGCAAGCTATCGGAAGTGTGTGCGCGGCAGGAGAGACAAATCAATGTTTTTGCGCATTTTTTGCGATTTCAAGGTCGAAAAACACATAGGCCCCAAAATGAAAGAAACGGCTGCCGCGCCAAAACTATGGCTTCAAACTTGATGAAAACAGTCTCTCCCATATTAACTCACGGGCTGATTGTGTTTTTTAGGCCTTCGCAAGCTATCGGAAGTGTGTGCGCAGCAGGAGAGACAAATCTATGTTTTCGCACCTGTTTTGCCATTTCCAGGTCGAAAAACACACAGACCCCAAAAATAAAGAAACGGCTGTCCAGCCAAAACTGAGGCTTCAAACTTGATGAAAACAGTCTCTCCCACAATAACTCAAGGGCCGCTTGTGTTTTTTAGGCCTTTGCAAGCTATCGGAAGTGTGTGCGCGGCAGGAGAGACAAATCCATGTTTTCGCGCCTTTTTTGCGATTTCAAGGTCGAAAAACACATAGGCCCCAAAATGAAAGAAAACGGCTGGCGCGCCAAAACTGTGGCTTCAAACTTGATGAAAACAGTCTCTCCCATAAAAACTCACGGGCTGCTTGTGTTTTTTAGGCCTTTGCAAGCTATCGGAAGTGTGTGCGCGGCAGGAGAGACAAATCCATGTTTTCGCGCCTTTTTTGCGATTTCAAGGTCGAAAAACACATAGGCCCCAAAATGAAAGAAACGGCTGGCGCGCCAAAACTATGGCTTCAAACTTGATGAAAACAGTCACTCCCATAATAACTCACGGGCCGCTTGTGTTTTTTAGGCCTTTGCAAGCTATCGGAAGTGTGTGCGCGGCAGGAGAGACAAATCAATGTTTTTGCGCCTTTTTTGCGATTTCAAGGTCGAAAAACACATAGGCCCCAAAATGAAAGAAACGGCTGCCGCGCCAAAACTATGGCTTCAAACTTGATGAAAACAGTCTCTCCCATATTAACTCATGGGCTGATTGTGTTTTTTAGGCCTTCGCAAGCTATCGGAAGTGTGTGCGCAGCAGGAGAGACAAATCTATGTTTTCGCGCCTTTTTTGCCATTTCCAGGTCGAAAAACACACAGAACCCAAAAATAAAGAAACGGCTGTCCAGCCAAAACTGAGGCTTCAAACTTGATGAAAACAGTCTCTCCCACAATAACTCAAGGGCCGCTTGTGTTTTTTAGGCCTTCGCAAGCTATCGGAAGTGTGTGCGCGGCAGGAGAGACAAATCCATGTTTTCGTGCATTTTTTGCGATTTCAAGGTCGAAAAACACATAGGCCCCAAAATGAAAGAAACGGCTGCCGCGCCAAAACTATGGCTTCAATCTTGATGAAAACAGTCTCTCCCATAATAACTCACGGGCTGCTTGTGTTTTTTAGGCCTTTGCAAGCTATCGGAAGTGTGTGCGCGGCAGGAGAGACAAATCCATGTTTTCGCGCCTTTTTTGCGATTTCAAGGTCGAAAAACACATAGGCCCCAAAATGAAAGAAACGGCTGGGGCGCCAAAACTATGGCTTGAAACTTGATGAAAACAGTCTCTCCCATAATAACTCAAGGGCTGCTTGTGTTTTTTAGGCCTTTGCAAGCTATCGGAAGTTGTGCGCGGCAGGAGAGACAAATCCATGTTTTCGCGCCTTTTTTGCGATTTCAAGGTCGAAAAACACATAGGCCCCAAAATGAAAGAAACGGCTGGCGCGCCAAAACTATGGCTTCAAACTTGATGAAAACAGTCTTTCCCATAATAACTCACGGGCTGCTTGTGTTTTTTAGGCCTTTGCAAGCTATCGGAAGTGTGTGCGCGGCAGGAGAGACAAATCCATGTTTTCGCGCCTTTTTTGCGATTTCAAGGTCGAAAAACACATAGGCCCCAAAATGAAAGAAACGGCTGGCGCGCCAAAACTATGGCTTCAAACTTGATGAAAACAGTCTTTCCCATAATAACTCACGGGCTGCTTGTGTTTTTTAGGCCTTTGCAAGCTATCGGAAGTGTGTGCGCGGCAGGAGAGACAAATCCATGTTTTCGCCCCTTTTTTGCGATTTCAAGGTCGAAAAACACATAGGCCCCAAAATGAAAGAAACGGCTGCCGCGCCAAAACTATGGCTTCAAACTTGATGAAAACAGTCTCTCCCATAATAACTCACGGGCTGCTTGTGTTTTTTAGGCCTTTGCAAGCTATCGGAAGTGTGTGCGCGGCAGGAGAGACAAATCCATGTTTTCGCGCCTTTTTTGTGATTTCAAGGTCGAAAAACACATAGGCCCCAAAATGAAAGAAACGGCTGGCGCGCCAAAACTATGGCTTCAAACTTGATGAAAACAGTCTCTCCCACAATAACTCACGGGCTGATTGTGTTTTTTAGGCCTTCGCAAGCTATCGGAAGTGTGTGCGCAGCAGGAGAGACAAATCAATGTTTTCGCGCCTGTTTTGCCATTTCCAGGTCGAAAAACACACAGACCCCAAAAATAAAGAATCGGCTGGCGCGCCAAAACTGAGGCTTCAAACTTGATGAAAACAGTCTCTCCCACAATAACTCAATGGCCGCTTGTGTTTTTTAGGCCTTCGCAAGCTATCGGAAGTGTGTGCGCGGCAGGAGAGACAAATCCATGTTTTCGCGAATTTTTTGCGATTTCAAGGTCGAAAAACACATAGGCCCCAAAATGAAAGAAACGGCTGCCGCGCCAAAACTATGGCTTCAAACTTGATGAAAACAGTCTCTCCCATATTAACTCACGGGCTGATTGTGTTTTTTAGGCCTTCGCAAGCTATCGGAAGTGTGTGCGCAGCAGGAGAGACAAATCTATGTTTTCGCGCCTGTTTTGCCATTTCCAGGTCGAAAAACACACAGACCCCAAAAATAAAGAAACGGCTGTCCAGCCAAAACTGAGGCTTCAAACTTGATGAAAACAGTCTCTCCCACAATAACTCAAGGGCCGCTTGTGTTTTTTAGGCCTTCGCAAGCTATCGGAAGTGTGTGCGCGGCAGGAGAGACAAATCCATGTTTTCGCGCCTTTTTTGCGATTTCAAGGTCGAAAAACACATAGGCCCCAAAATGAAAGAAACGGCTGCCGCGCCAAAACTATGGCTTCAAACTTGATGAAAACAGTCTCTCCCATATTAACTCACGGGCTGATTGTGTTTTTTAGGCCTTCGCAAGCTATCGGAAGTGTGTGCACAGCAGGAGAGACAAATCTATGTTTTCGCGCCTGTTTTGCCATTTCCAGGTCGAAAAACACACAGACCCCAAAAATAAAGAAACGGCTGTCCAGCCAAAACTGAGGCTTCAAACTTGATGAAAACAGTCCCTCCCACAATAACTCAAGGGCCGCTTGTGTTTTTTAGGCCTTTGCAAGCTATCGGAAGTGTGTGCGCGGCAGTAGAGACAAATCCATGTTTTCGCGCATTTTTTGCGATTTCAAGGTCGAAAAACACATAGGCCCCAAAATGAAAGAAACGGCTGCCGCGCCAAAACTATGGCTTCAAACTTGATGAAAACAGTCTCTCCCATATTAACTCACGGGCTGATTGTGTTTTTTAGGCCTTCGCAAGCTATCGGAAGTGTGTGCGCAGCAGGAGAGACAAATCTATGTTTTCGCGCCTGTTTTGCCATTTCCAGGTCGAAAAACACACAGACCCCAAAAATAAAGAAACGGCTGTCCAGCCAAAACTGAGGCTTCAAACTTGATGAAAACAGTCTCTCCCACAATAACTCAAGGGCCGCTTGTGTTTTTTAGGCCTTTGCAAGCTATCGGAAGTGTGTGCGCGGCAGGAGAGACAAATCCATGTTTTCGCGCCTTTTTTGCGATTTCAAGGTCGAAAAACACATAGGCCCCAAAATGAAAGAAACGGCTGGCGCGCCAAAACTGTGGCTTCAAACTTGATGAAAACAGTCTCTCCCATAATAACTCACGGGCTGCTTGTGTTTTTTAGGCCTTTGCAAGCTATCGGAAGTGTGTGCGCGGCAGGAGAGACAAATCCATGTTTTCGCGCCTTTTTTGCGATTTCAAGGTCGAAAAACACATAGGCCCCAAAATGAAAGAAACGGCTGGCGCGCCAAAACTATGGCTTCAAACTTGATGAAAACAGTCACTCCCATAATAACTCACGGGCCGCTTGTGTTTTTTAGGCCTTTGCAAGCTATCGGAAGTGTGTGCGCGGCAGGAGAGACAAATCAATGTTTTTGCGCATTTTTTGCGATTTCAAGGTCGAAAAACACATAGGCCCCAAAATGAAAGAAACGGCTGCCGCGCCAAAACTATGGCTTCAAACTTGATGAAAACAGTCTCTCCCATATTAACTCACGGGCTGATTGTGTTTTTTAGGCCTTCGCAAGCTATCGGAAGTGTGTGCGCAGCAGGAGAGACAAATCTATGTTTTCGCACCTGTTTTGCCATTTCCAGGTCGAAAAACACACAGACCCCAAAAATAAAGAAACGGCTGTCCAGCCAAAACTGAGGCTTCAAACTTGATGAAAACAGTCTCTCCCACAATAACTCAAGGGCCGCTTGTGTTTTTTAGGCCTTTGCAAGCTATCGGAAGTGTGTGCGCGGCAGGAGAGACAAATCCATGTTTTCGCGCCTTTTTTGCGATTTCAAGGTCGAAAAACACATAGGCCCCAAAATGAAAGAAAACGGCTGGCGCGCCAAAACTGTGGCTTCAAACTTGATGAAAACAGTCTCTCCCATAAAAACTCACGGGCTGCTTGTGTTTTTTAGGCCTTTGCAAGCTATCGGAAGTGTGTGCGCGGCAGGAGAGACAAATCCATGTTTTCGCGCCTTTTTTGCGATTTCAAGGTCGAAAAACACATAGGCCCCAAAATGAAAGAAACGGCTGGCGCGCCAAAACTATGGCTTCAAACTTGATGAAAACAGTCACTCCCATAATAACTCACGGGCCGCTTGTGTTTTTTAGGCCTTTGCAAGCTATCGGAAGTGTGTGCGCGGCAGGAGAGACAAATCAATGTTTTTGCGCCTTTTTTGCGATTTCAAGGTCGAAAAACACATAGGCCCCAAAATGAAAGAAACGGCTGCCGCGCCAAAACTATGGCTTCAAACTTGATGAAAACAGTCTCTCCCATATTAACTCATGGGCTGATTGTGTTTTTTAGGCCTTCGCAAGCTATCGGAAGTGTGTGCGCAGCAGGAGAGACAAATCTATGTTTTCGCGCCTTTTTTGCCATTTCCAGGTCGAAAAACACACAGAACCCAAAAATAAAGAAACGGCTGTCCAGCCAAAACTGAGGCTTCAAACTTGATGAAAACAGTCTCTCCCACAATAACTCAAGGGCCGCTTGTGTTTTTTAGGCCTTCGCAAGCTATCGGAAGTGTGTGCGCGGCAGGAGAGACAAATCCATGTTTTCGTGCATTTTTTGCGATTTCAAGGTCGAAAAACACATAGGCCCCAAAATGAAAGAAACGGCTGCCGCGCCAAAACTATGGCTTCAATCTTGATGAAAACAGTCTCTCCCATAATAACTCACGGGCTGCTTGTGTTTTTTAGGCCTTTGCAAGCTATCGGAAGTGTGTGCGCGGCAGGAGAGACAAATCCATGTTTTCGCGCCTTTTTTGCGATTTCAAGGTCGAAAAACACATAGGCCCCAAAATGAAAGAAACGGCTGGGGCGCCAAAACTATGGCTTGAAACTTGATGAAAACAGTCTCTCCCATAATAACTCAAGGGCTGCTTGTGTTTTTTAGGCCTTTGCAAGCTATCGGAAGTTGTGCGCGGCAGGAGAGACAAATCCATGTTTTCGCGCCTTTTTTGCGATTTCAAGGTCGAAAAACACATAGGCCCCAAAATGAAAGAAACGGCTGGCGCGCCAAAACTATGGCTTCAAACTTGATGAAAACAGTCTTTCCCATAATAACTCACGGGCTGCTTGTGTTTTTTAGGCCTTTGCAAGCTATCGGAAGTGTGTGCGCGGCAGGAGAGACAAATCCATGTTTTCGCGCCTTTTTTGCGATTTCAAGGTCGAAAAACACATAGGCCCCAAAATGAAAGAAACGGCTGCCGCGCCAAAACTATGGCTTCAAACTTGATGAAAACAGTCTCTCCCATAATAACTCACGGGCTGCTTGTGTTTTTTAGGCCTTTGCAAGCTATCGGAAGTGTGTGCGCGGCAGGAGAGACAAATCCATGTTTTCGCGCATTTTTTGCGATTTCAAGGTCGAAAAACACATAGGCCCCAAAATGAAAGAAACGGCTGCCGCGCCAAAACTATGGCTTCAAACTTGATGAAAACAGTCTTTCCCATAATAACTCACGGGCTGCTTGTGTTTTTTAGGCCTTTGCAAGCTATCGAAGTGTGTGCGCGGCAGGAGAGACAAATCCATGTTTTCGCGCCTTTTTTGCGATTTCAAGGTCGAAAAACACATAGGCCCCAAAATGAAAGAAACGGCTGGCGCGCCAAAACTATGGCTTCAAACTTGATGAAAACAGTCTCTCCCATATTAACTCACGGGCTGATTGTGTTTTTTAGGCCTTCGCAAGCTATCGGAAGTGTGTGCGCAGCAGGAGAGACAAATCTATGTTTTCGCGCCTGTTTTGCCATTTCCAGGTCGAAAAACACACAGACCCCAAAAATAAAGAAACGGCTGTCCAGCCAAAACTGAGGCTTCAAACTTGATGAAAACAGTCTCTCCCACAATAACTCAAGGGCCGCTTGTGTTTTTTAGGCCTTTGCAAGCTATCGGAAGTGTGTGCGCGGCAGGAGAGACAAATCCCTGTTTTCGCGCCTTTTTTGCGATTTCAAGGTCGAAAAACACATAGGCCCCAAAATGAAAGAATCGGCTGGCGCGCCAAAACTATGGCTTCAAACTTGATGAAAACAGTCTCTCCCATAATAACTCACGGGCTGCTTGTGTTTTTTAGGCCTTTGCAAGCTATCGGAAGTGTGTGCGCGGCAGGAGAGACAAATCCATGTTTTCGCGCCTTTTTTTAGCGATTTCCAGGTCGAAAAACACACAGACCCCAAAAATAAAGAAACGGCTGTCCAGCCAAAACTGAGGCTTCAAACTTGATGAAAACAGTCTCTCCCACAATAACTCAATGGCCGCTTGTGTTTTTTAGGCCTTCGCAAGCTATCGGAAGTGTGTGCGCGGCAGGAGAGACAAATCCATGTTTTCGCGAATTTTTTGCGATTTCAAGGTCGAAAAACACATAGGCCCCAAAATGAAAGAAACGGCTGCCGCGCCAAAACTATGGCTTCAAACTTGATGAAAACAGTCTCTCCCATAATAACTCACGGGCTGCTTGTGTTTTTTAGGCCTTTGCAAGCTATCGGAAGTGTGTGCGCGGCAGGAGAGACAAATCCATGTTTTCGCGCCTTTTTTGCGATTTCAAGGTCGAAAAACACATAGGCCCCAAAATGAAAGAAACGGCTGGCGCGCCAAAACTATGGCTTCAAACTTGATGAAAACAGTCTCTCCCATAATAACTCACGGGCTGCTTGTGTTTTTTAGGCCTTTGCACGCTATCGGAAGTGTGTGCGCGGCAGGAGAGACAAATCCATGTTTTCGCGCCTTTTTTGCCATTTCCAGGTCGAAAAACACAAAGGCCCCAAAAATAAAGAAACGGCTGTCCAGCCAAAACTGAGGCTTCAAACTTGATGAAAACAGTCTCTCAGACAATAACTCAAGGGCTGCTTGTGTTTTTTAGGCCTTCGCAAGCTATCGGAAGTGTGTGCGCGGCAGGAGAGACAAATCCATGTTTTCGCGCATTTTTTGCGATTTCAAGGTCGAAAAACACATAGGCCCCAAAATGAAAGAAACGGCTGCCGCGCCAAAACTATGGCTTCAAACTTGATGAAAACAGTCTCTCCCATATTAACTCACGGGCTGATTGTGTTTTTTAGGCCTTCGCAAGCTATCGGAAGTGTGTGCGCAGCAGGAGAGACAAATCTATGTTTTCGCGCCTTTTTTGCCATTTCCAGGTCGAAAAACACACAGAACCCAAAAATAAAGCAACGGCTGTCCAGCCAAAACTGAGGCTTCAAACTTGATGAAAACAGTCTCTCCCACAATAACTCAAGGGCCGCTTGTGTTTTTTAGGCCTTTGCAAGCTATCGGAAGTGTGTGCGCCGCAGGAGAGACAAATCCATGTTTTCGCGCCTTTTTTGCGATTTCAAGGTCGAAAAAAACACATAGGCCCCAAAATGAAAGAAACGGCTGGCGCGCCAAAACTATGGCTTCAAACTTGATGAAAACAGTCTTTCCCATAATAACTCACGGGCTGCTTGTGTTTTTTAGGCCTTTGCAAGCTATCGGAAGTGTGTGCGCGGCAGGAGAGACAAATCCATGTTTTCGCGCCTTTTTTGCGATTTCAAGGTCGAAAAACACATAGGCCCCAAAATGAAAGAAACGGCTGCCGCGCCAAAACTATGGCTTCAAACTTGATGAAAACAGTCTCTCCCATAATAACTCACGGGCTGCTTGTGTTTTTTAGGCCTTTGCAAGCTATCGGAAGTGTGTGCGCGGCAGGAGAGACAAATCCATGTTTTCGCGCCTTTTTTGTGATTTCAAGGTCGAAAAACACATAGGCCCCAAAATGAAAGAAACGGCTGGCGCGCCAAAACTATGGCTTCAAACTTGATGAAAACAGTCTCTCCCACAATAACTCACGGGCTGATTGTGTTTTTTAGGCCTTCGCAAGCTATCGGAAGTGTGTGCGCAGCAGGAGAGACAAATCAATGTTTTCGCGCCTGTTTTGCCATTTCCAGGTCGAAAAACACACAGACCCCAAAAATAAAGAATCGGCTGGCGCGCCAAAACTGAGGCTTCAAACTTGATGAAAACAGTCTCTCCCACAATAACTCAATGGCCGCTTGTGTTTTTTAGGCCTTCGCAAGCTATCGGAAGTGTGTGCGCGGCAGGAGAGACAAATCCATGTTTTCGCGAATTTTTTGCGATTTCAAGGTCGAAAAACACATAGGCCCCAAAATGAAAGAAACGGCTGCCGCGCCAAAACTATGGCTTCAAACTTGATGAAAACAGTCTCTCCCATATTAACTCACGGGCTGATTGTGTTTTTTAGGCCTTCGCAAGCTATCGGAAGTGTGTGCGCAGCAGGAGAGACAAATCTATGTTTTCGCGCCTGTTTTGCCGTTTCCAGGTCGAAAAACACACAGACCCCAAAAATAAAGAAACGGCTGTCCAGCCAAAACTGAGGCTTCAAACTTGATGAAAACAGTCTCTCCCACAATAACTCAAGGGCCGCTTGTGTTTTTTAGGCCTTCGCAAGCTATCGGAAGTGTGTGCGCGGCAGGAGAGACAAATCCATGTTTTCGCGCCTTTTTTGCGATTTCAAGGTCGAAAAACACATAGGCCCCAAAATGAAAGAAACGGCTGCCGCGCCAAAACTATGGCTTCAAACTTGATGAAAACAGTCTCTCCCATATTAACTCACGGGCTGATTGTGTTTTTTAGGCCTTCGCAAGCTATCGGAAGTGTGTGCACAGCAGGAGAGACAAATCTATGTTTTCGCGCCTGTTTTGCCATTTCCAGGTCGAAAAACACACAGACCCCAAAAATAAAGAAACGGCTGTCCAGCCAAAACTGAGGCTTCAAACTTGATGAAAACAGTCCCTCCCACAATAACTCAAGGGCCGCTTGTGTTTTTTAGGCCTTTGCAAGCTATCGGAAGTGTGTGCGCGGCAGTAGAGACAAATCCATGTTTTCGCGCATTTTTTGCGATTTCAAGGTCGAAAAACACATAGGCCCCAAAATGAAAGAAACGGCTGCCGCGCCAAAACTATGGCTTCAAACTTGATGAAAACAGTCTCTCCCATATTAACTCACGGGCTGATTGTGTTTTTTAGGCCTTCGCAAGCTATCGGAAGTGTGTGCGCAGCAGGAGAGACAAATCTATGTTTTCGCGCCTGTTTTGCCATTTCCAGGTCGAAAAACACACAGACCCCAAAAATAAAGAAACGGCTGTCCAGCCAAAACTGAGGCTTCAAACTTGATGAAAACAGTCTCTCCCACAATAACTCAAGGGCCGCTTGTGTTTTTTAGGCCTTTGCAAGCTATCGGAAGTGTGTGCGCGGCAGGAGAGACAAATCCATGTTTTCGCGCCTTTTTTGCGATTTCAAGGTCGAAAAACACATAGGCCCCAAAATGAAAGAAACGGCTGGCGCGCCAAAACTGTGGCTTCAAACTTGATGAAAACAGTCTCTCCCATAATAACTCACGGGCTGCTTGTGTTTTTTAGGCCTTTGCAAGCTATCGGAAGTGTGTGCGCGGCAGGAGAGACAAATCCATGTTTTCGCGCCTTTTTTGCGATTTCAAGGTCGAAAAACACATAGGCCCCAAAATGAAAGAAACGGCTGGCGCGCCAAAACTATGGCTTCAAACTTGATGAAAACAGTCACTCCCATAATAACTCACGGGCCGCTTGTGTTTTTTAGGCCTTTGCAAGCTATCGGAAGTGTGTGCGCGGCAGGAGAGACAAATCAATGTTTTTGCGCATTTTTTGCGATTTCAAGGTCGAAAAACACATAGGCCCCAAAATGAAAGAAACGGCTGCCGCGCCAAAACTATGGCTTCAAACTTGATGAAAACAGTCTCTCCCATATTAACTCACGGGCTGATTGTGTTTTTTAGGCCTTCGCAAGCTATCGGAAGTGTGTGCGCAGCAGGAGAGACAAATCTATGTTTTCGCACCTGTTTTGCCATTTCCAGGTCGAAAAACACACAGACCCCAAAAATAAAGAAACGGCTGTCCAGCCAAAACTGAGGCTTCAAACTTGATGAAAACAGTCTCTCCCACAATAACTCAAGGGCCGCTTGTGTTTTTTAGGCCTTTGCAAGCTATCGGAAGTGTGTGCGCGGCAGGAGAGACAAATCCATGTTTTCGCGCCTTTTTTGCGATTTCAAGGTCGAAAAACACATAGGCCCCAAAATGAAAGAAAACGGCTGGCGCGCCAAAACTGTGGCTTCAAACTTGATGAAAACAGTCTCTCCCATAAAAACTCACGGGCTGCTTGTGTTTTTTAGGCCTTTGCAAGCTATCGGAAGTGTGTGCGCGGCAGGAGAGACAAATCCATGTTTTCGCGCCTTTTTTGCGATTTCAAGGTCGAAAAACACATAGGCCCCAAAATGAAAGAAACGGCTGGCGCGCCAAAACTATGGCTTCAAACTTGATGAAAACAGTCACTCCCATAATAACTCACGGGCCGCTTGTGTTTTTTAGGCCTTTGCAAGCTATCGGAAGTGTGTGCGCGGCAGGAGAGACAAATCAATGTTTTTGCGCCTTTTTTGCGATTTCAAGGTCGAAAAACACATAGGCCCCAAAATGAAAGAAACGGCTGCCGCGCCAAAACTATGGCTTCAAACTTGATGAAAACAGTCTCTCCCATATTAACTCATGGGCTGATTGTGTTTTTTAGGCCTTCGCAAGCTATCGGAAGTGTGTGCGCAGCAGGAGAGACAAATCTATGTTTTCGCGCCTTTTTTGCCATTTCCAGGTCGAAAAACACACAGAACCCAAAAATAAAGAAACGGCTGTCCAGCCAAAACTGAGGCTTCAAACTTGATGAAAACAGTCTCTCCCACAATAACTCAAGGGCCGCTTGTGTTTTTTAGGCCTTCGCAAGCTATCGGAAGTGTGTGCGCGGCAGGAGAGACAAATCCATGTTTTCGTGCATTTTTTGCGATTTCAAGGTCGAAAAACACATAGGCCCCAAAATGAAAGAAACGGCTGGGGCGCCAAAACTATGGCTTGAAACTTGATGAAAACAGTCTCTCCCATAATAACTCAAGGGCTGCTTGTGTTTTTTAGGCCTTTGCAAGCTATCGGAAGTTGTGCGCGGCAGGAGAGACAAATCCATGTTTTCGCGCCTTTTTTGCGATTTCAAGGTCGAAAAACACATAGGCCCCAAAATGAAAGAAACGGCTGGCGCGCCAAAACTATGGCTTCAAACTTGATGAAAACAGTCTTTCCCATAATAACTCACGGGCTGCTTGTGTTTTTTAGGCCTTTGCAAGCTATCGGAAGTGTGTGCGCGGCAGGAGAGACAAATCCATGTTTTCGCGCCTTTTTTGCGATTTCAAGGTCGAAAAACACATAGGCCCCAAAATGAAAGAAACGGCTGCCGCGCCAAAACTATGGCTTCAAACTTGATGAAAACAGTCTCTCCCATAATAACTCACGGGCTGCTTGTGTTTTTTAGGCCTTTGCAAGCTATCGGAAGTGTGTGCGCGGCAGGAGAGACAAATCCATGTTTTCGCGCATTTTTTGCGATTTCAAGGTCGAAAAACACATAGGCCCCAAAATGAAAGAAACGGCTGCCGCGCCAAAACTATGGCTTCAAACTTGATGAAAACAGTCTTTCCCATAATAACTCACGGGCTGCTTGTGTTTTTTAGGCCTTTGCAAGCTATCGAAGTGTGTGCGCGGCAGGAGAGACAAATCCATGTTTTCGCGCCTTTTTTGCGATTTCAAGGTCGAAAAACACATAGGCCCCAAAATGAAAGAAACGGCTGGCGCGCCAAAACTATGGCTTCAAACTTGATGAAAACAGTCTCTCCCATATTAACTCACGGGCTGATTGTGTTTTTTAGGCCTTCGCAAGCTATCGGAAGTGTGTGCGCAGCAGGAGAGACAAATCTATGTTTTCGCGCCTGTTTTGCCATTTCCAGGTCGAAAAACACACAGACCCCAAAAATAAAGAAACGGCTGTCCAGCCAAAACTGAGGCTTCAAACTTGATGAAAACAGTCTCTCCCACAATAACTCAAGGGCCGCTTGTGTTTTTTAGGCCTTTGCAAGCTATCGGAAGTGTGTGCGCGGCAGGAGAGACAAATCCCTGTTTTCGCGCCTTTTTTGCGATTTCAAGGTCGAAAAACACATAGGCCCCAAAATGAAAGAATCGGCTGGCGCGCCAAAACTATGGCTTCAAACTTGATGAAAACAGTCTCTCCCATAATAACTCACGGGCTGCTTGTGTTTTTTAGGCCTTTGCAAGCTATCGGAAGTGTGTGCGCGGCAGGAGAGACAAATCCATGTTTTCGCGCCTTTTTTTAGCGATTTCCAGGTCGAAAAACACACAGACCCCAAAAATAAAGAAACGGCTGTCCAGCCAAAACTGAGGCTTCAAACTTGATGAAAACAGTCTCTCCCACAATAACTCAATGGCCGCTTGTGTTTTTTAGGCCTTCGCAAGCTATCGGAAGTGTGTGCGCGGCAGGAGAGACAAATCCATGTTTTCGCGAATTTTTTGCGATTTCAAGGTCGAAAAACACATAGGCCCCAAAATGAAAGAAACGGCTGCCGCGCCAAAACTATGGCTTCAAACTTGATGAAAACAGTCTCTCCCATAATAACTCACGGGCTGCTTGTGTTTTTTAGGCCTTTGCAAGCTATCGGAAGTGTGTGCGCGGCAGGAGAGACAAATCCATGTTTTCGCGCCTTTTTTGCGATTTCAAGGTCGAAAAACACATAGGCCCCAAAATGAAAGAAACGGCTGGCGCGCCAAAACTATGGCTTCAAACTTGATGAAAACAGTCTCTCCCATAATAACTCACGGGCTGCTTGTGTTTTTTAGGCCTTTGCACGCTATCGGAAGTGTGTGCGCGGCAGGAGAGACAAATCCATGTTTTCGCGCCTTTTTTGCCATTTCCAGGTCGAAAAACACAAAGGCCCCAAAAATAAAGAAACGGCTGTCCAGCCAAAACTGAGGCTTCAAACTTGATGAAAACAGTCTCTCAGACAATAACTCAAGGGCTGCTTGTGTTTTTTAGGCCTTCGCAAGCTATCGGAAGTGTGTGCGCGGCAGGAGAGACAAATCCATGTTTTCGCGCATTTTTTGCGATTTCAAGGTCGAAAAACACATAGGCCCCAAAATGAAAGAAACGGCTGCCGCGCCAAAACTATGGCTTCAAACTTGATGAAAACAGTCTCTCCCATATTAACTCACGGGCTGATTGTGTTTTTTAGGCCTTCGCAAGCTATCGGAAGTGTGTGCGCAGCAGGAGAGACAAATCTATGTTTTCGCGCCTTTTTTGCCATTTCCAGGTCGAAAAACACACAGAACCCAAAAATAAAGCAACGGCTGTCCAGCCAAAACTGAGGCTTCAAACTTGATGAAAACAGTCTCTCCCACAATAACTCAAGGGCCGCTTGTGTTTTTTAGGCCTTTGCAAGCTATCGGAAGTGTGTGCGCCGCAGGAGAGACAAATCCATGTTTTCGCGCCTTTTTTGCGATTTCAAGGTCGAAAAAAACACATAGGCCCCAAAATGAAAGAAACGGCTGGCGCGCCAAAACTATGGCTTCAAACTTGATGAAAACAGTCTTTCCCATAATAACTCACGGGCTGCTTGTGTTTTTTAGGCCTTTGCAAGCTATCGGAAGTGTGTGCGCGGCAGGAGAGACAAATCCATGTTTTCGCGCCTTTTTTGCGATTTCAAGGTCGAAAAACACATAGGCCCCAAAATGAAAGAAACGGCTGCCGCGCCAAAACTATGGCTTCAAACTTGATGAAAACAGTCTCTCCCATAATAACTCACGGGCTGCTTGTGTTTTTTAGGCCTTTGCAAGCTATCGGAAGTGTGTGCGCGGCAGGAGAGACAAATCCATGTTTTCGCGCCTTTTTTGTGATTTCAAGGTCGAAAAACACATAGGCCCCAAAATGAAAGAAACGGCTGGCGCGCCAAAACTATGGCTTCAAACTTGATGAAAACAGTCTCTCCCACAATAACTCACGGGCTGATTGTGTTTTTTAGGCCTTCGCAAGCTATCGGAAGTGTGTGCGCAGCAGGAGAGACAAATCAATGTTTTCGCGCCTGTTTTGCCATTTCCAGGTCGAAAAACACACAGACCCCAAAAATAAAGAATCGGCTGGCGCGCCAAAACTGAGGCTTCAAACTTGATGAAAACAGTCTCTCCCACAATAACTCAATGGCCGCTTGTGTTTTTTAGGCCTTCGCAAGCTATCGGAAGTGTGTGCGCGGCAGGAGAGACAAATCCATGTTTTCGCGAATTTTTTGCGATTTCAAGGTCGAAAAACACATAGGCCCCAAAATGAAAGAAACGGCTGCCGCGCCAAAACTATGGCTTCAAACTTGATGAAAACAGTCTCTCCCATATTAACTCACGGGCTGATTGTGTTTTTTAGGCCTTCGCAAGCTATCGGAAGTGTGTGCGCAGCAGGAGAGACAAATCTATGTTTTCGCGCCTGTTTTGCCGTTTCCAGGTCGAAAAACACACAGACCCCAAAAATAAAGAAACGGCTGTCCAGCCAAAACTGAGGCTTCAAACTTGATGAAAACAGTCTCTCCCACAATAACTCAAGGGCCGCTTGTGTTTTTTAGGCCTTCGCAAGCTATCGGAAGTGTGTGCGCGGCAGGAGAGACAAATCCATGTTTTCGCGCCTTTTTTGCGATTTCAAGGTCGAAAAACACATAGGCCCCAAAATGAAAGAAACGGCTGCCGCGCCAAAACTATGGCTTCAAACTTGATGAAAACAGTCTCTCCCATATTAACTCACGGGCTGATTGTGTTTTTTAGGCCTTCGCAAGCTATCGGAAGTGTGTGCACAGCAGGAGAGACAAATCTATGTTTTCGCGCCTGTTTTGCCATTTCCAGGTCGAAAAACACACAGACCCCAAAAATAAAGAAACGGCTGTCCAGCCAAAACTGAGGCTTCAAACTTGATGAAAACAGTCCCTCCCACAATAACTCAAGGGCCGCTTGTGTTTTTTAGGCCTTTGCAAGCTATCGGAAGTGTGTGCGCGGCAGTAGAGACAAATCCATGTTTTCGCGCATTTTTTGCGATTTCAAGGTCGAAAAACACATAGGCCCCAAAATGAAAGAAACGGCTGCCGCGCCAAAACTATGGCTTCAAACTTGATGAAAACAGTCTCTCCCATATTAACTCACGGGCTGATTGTGTTTTTTAGGCCTTCGCAAGCTATCGGAAGTGTGTGCGCAGCAGGAGAGACAAATCTATGTTTTCGCGCCTGTTTTGCCATTTCCAGGTCGAAAAACACACAGACCCCAAAAATAAAGAAACGGCTGTCCAGCCAAAACTGAGGCTTCAAACTTGATGAAAACAGTCTCTCCCACAATAACTCAAGGGCCGCTTGTGTTTTTTAGGCCTTTGCAAGCTATCGGAAGTGTGTGCGCGGCAGGAGAGACAAATCCATGTTTTCGCGCCTTTTTTGCGATTTCAAGGTCGAAAAACACATAGGCCCCAAAATGAAAGAAACGGCTGGCGCGCCAAAACTGTGGCTTCAAACTTGATGAAAACAGTCTCTCCCATAATAACTCACGGGCTGCTTGTGTTTTTTAGGCCTTTGCAAGCTATCGGAAGTGTGTGCGCGGCAGGAGAGACAAATCCATGTTTTCGCGCCTTTTTTGCGATTTCAAGGTCGAAAAACACATAGGCCCCAAAATGAAAGAAACGGCTGGCGCGCCAAAACTATGGCTTCAAACTTGATGAAAACAGTCACTCCCATAATAACTCACGGGCCGCTTGTGTTTTTTAGGCCTTTGCAAGCTATCGGAAGTGTGTGCGCGGCAGGAGAGACAAATCAATGTTTTTGCGCATTTTTTGCGATTTCAAGGTCGAAAAACACATAGGCCCCAAAATGAAAGAAACGGCTGCCGCGCCAAAACTATGGCTTCAAACTTGATGAAAACAGTCTCTCCCATATTAACTCACGGGCTGATTGTGTTTTTTAGGCCTTCGCAAGCTATCGGAAGTGTGTGCGCAGCAGGAGAGACAAATCTATGTTTTCGCACCTGTTTTGCCATTTCCAGGTCGAAAAACACACAGACCCCAAAAATAAAGAAACGGCTGTCCAGCCAAAACTGAGGCTTCAAACTTGATGAAAACAGTCTCTCCCACAATAACTCAAGGGCCGCTTGTGTTTTTTAGGCCTTTGCAAGCTATCGGAAGTGTGTGCGCGGCAGGAGAGACAAATCCATGTTTTCGCGCCTTTTTTGCGATTTCAAGGTCGAAAAACACATAGGCCCCAAAATGAAAGAAAACGGCTGGCGCGCCAAAACTGTGGCTTCAAACTTGATGAAAACAGTCTCTCCCATAAAAACTCACGGGCTGCTTGTGTTTTTTAGGCCTTTGCAAGCTATCGGAAGTGTGTGCGCGGCAGGAGAGACAAATCCATGTTTTCGCGCCTTTTTTGCGATTTCAAGGTCGAAAAACACATAGGCCCCAAAATGAAAGAAACGGCTGGCGCGCCAAAACTATGGCTTCAAACTTGATGAAAACAGTCACTCCCATAATAACTCACGGGCCGCTTGTGTTTTTTAGGCCTTTGCAAGCTATCGGAAGTGTGTGCGCGGCAGGAGAGACAAATCAATGTTTTTGCGCCTTTTTTGCGATTTCAAGGTCGAAAAACACATAGGCCCCAAAATGAAAGAAACGGCTGCCGCGCCAAAACTATGGCTTCAAACTTGATGAAAACAGTCTCTCCCATATTAACTCATGGGCTGATTGTGTTTTTTAGGCCTTCGCAAGCTATCGGAAGTGTGTGCGCAGCAGGAGAGACAAATCTATGTTTTCGCGCCTTTTTTGCCATTTCCAGGTCGAAAAACACACAGAACCCAAAAATAAAGAAACGGCTGTCCAGCCAAAACTGAGGCTTCAAACTTGATGAAAACAGTCTCTCCCACAATAACTCAAGGGCCGCTTGTGTTTTTTAGGCCTTCGCAAGCTATCGGAAGTGTGTGCGCGGCAGGAGAGACAAATCCATGTTTTCGTGCATTTTTTGCGATTTCAAGGTCGAAAAACACATAGGCCCCAAAATGAAAGAAACGGCTGCCGCGCCAAAACTATGGCTTCAATCTTGATGAAAACAGTCTCTCCCATAATAACTCACGGGCTGCTTGTGTTTTTTAGGCCTTTGCAAGCTATCGGAAGTGTGTGCGCGGCAGGAGAGACAAATCCATGTTTTCGCGCCTTTTTTGCGATTTCAAGGTCGAAAAACACATAGGCCCCAAAATGAAAGAAACGGCTGGGGCGCCAAAACTATGGCTTGAAACTTGATGAAAACAGTCTCTCCCATAATAACTCAAGGGCTGCTTGTGTTTTTTAGGCCTTTGCAAGCTATCGGAAGTTGTGCGCGGCAGGAGAGACAAATCCATGTTTTCGCGCCTTTTTTGCGATTTCAAGGTCGAAAAACACATAGGCCCCAAAATGAAAGAAACGGCTGGCGCGCCAAAACTATGGCTTCAAACTTGATGAAAACAGTCTTTCCCATAATAACTCACGGGCTGCTTGTGTTTTTTAGGCCTTTGCAAGCTATCGGAAGTGTGTGCGCGGCAGGAGAGACAAATCCATGTTTTCGCGCCTTTTTTGCGATTTCAAGGTCGAAAAACACATAGGCCCCAAAATGAAAGAAACGGCTGGCGCGCCAAAACTATGGCTTCAAACTTGATGAAAACAGTCTTTCCCATAATAACTCACGGGCTGCTTGTGTTTTTTAGGCCTTTGCAAGCTATCGGAAGTGTGTGCGCGGCAGGAGAGACAAATCCATGTTTTCGCCCCTTTTTTGCGATTTCAAGGTCGAAAAACACATAGGCCCCAAAATGAAAGAAACGGCTGCCGCGCCAAAACTATGGCTTCAAACTTGATGAAAACAGTCTCTCCCATAATAACTCACGGGCTGCTTGTGTTTTTTAGGCCTTTGCAAGCTATCGGAAGTGTGTGCGCGGCAGGAGAGACAAATCCATGTTTTCGCGCCTTTTTTGTGATTTCAAGGTCGAAAAACACATAGGCCCCAAAATGAAAGAAACGGCTGGCGCGCCAAAACTATGGCTTCAAACTTGATGAAAACAGTCTCTCCCACAATAACTCACGGGCTGATTGTGTTTTTTAGGCCTTCGCAAGCTATCGGAAGTGTGTGCGCAGCAGGAGAGACAAATCAATGTTTTCGCGCCTGTTTTGCCATTTCCAGGTCGAAAAACACACAGACCCCAAAAATAAAGAATCGGCTGGCGCGCCAAAACTGAGGCTTCAAACTTGATGAAAACAGTCTCTCCCACAATAACTCAATGGCCGCTTGTGTTTTTTAGGCCTTCGCAAGCTATCGGAAGTGTGTGCGCGGCAGGAGAGACAAATCCATGTTTTCGCGAATTTTTTGCGATTTCAAGGTCGAAAAACACATAGGCCCCAAAATGAAAGAAACGGCTGCCGCGCCAAAACTATGGCTTCAAACTTGATGAAAACAGTCTCTCCCATATTAACTCACGGGCTGATTGTGTTTTTTAGGCCTTCGCAAGCTATCGGAAGTGTGTGCGCAGCAGGAGAGACAAATCTATGTTTTCGCGCCTGTTTTGCCATTTCCAGGTCGAAAAACACACAGACCCCAAAAATAAAGAAACGGCTGTCCAGCCAAAACTGAGGCTTCAAACTTGATGAAAACAGTCTCTCCCACAATAACTCAAGGGCCGCTTGTGTTTTTTAGGCCTTCGCAAGCTATCGGAAGTGTGTGCGCGGCAGGAGAGACAAATCCATGTTTTCGCGCCTTTTTTGCGATTTCAAGGTCGAAAAACACATAGGCCCCAAAATGAAAGAAACGGCTGCCGCGCCAAAACTATGGCTTCAAACTTGATGAAAACAGTCTCTCCCATATTAACTCACGGGCTGATTGTGTTTTTTAGGCCTTCGCAAGCTATCGGAAGTGTGTGCACAGCAGGAGAGACAAATCTATGTTTTCGCGCCTGTTTTGCCATTTCCAGGTCGAAAAACACACAGACCCCAAAAATAAAGAAACGGCTGTCCAGCCAAAACTGAGGCTTCAAACTTGATGAAAACAGTCCCTCCCACAATAACTCAAGGGCCGCTTGTGTTTTTTAGGCCTTTGCAAGCTATCGGAAGTGTGTGCGCGGCAGTAGAGACAAATCCATGTTTTCGCGCATTTTTTGCGATTTCAAGGTCGAAAAACACATAGGCCCCAAAATGAAAGAAACGGCTGCCGCGCCAAAACTATGGCTTCAAACTTGATGAAAACAGTCTCTCCCATATTAACTCACGGGCTGATTGTGTTTTTTAGGCCTTCGCAAGCTATCGGAAGTGTGTGCGCAGCAGGAGAGACAAATCTATGTTTTCGCGCCTGTTTTGCCATTTCCAGGTCGAAAAACACACAGACCCCAAAAATAAAGAAACGGCTGTCCAGCCAAAACTGAGGCTTCAAACTTGATGAAAACAGTCTCTCCCACAATAACTCAAGGGCCGCTTGTGTTTTTTAGGCCTTTGCAAGCTATCGGAAGTGTGTGCGCGGCAGGAGAGACAAATCCATGTTTTCGCGCCTTTTTTGCGATTTCAAGGTCGAAAAACACATAGGCCCCAAAATGAAAGAAACGGCTGGCGCGCCAAAACTGTGGCTTCAAACTTGATGAAAACAGTCTCTCCCATAATAACTCACGGGCTGCTTGTGTTTTTTAGGCCTTTGCAAGCTATCGGAAGTGTGTGCGCGGCAGGAGAGACAAATCCATGTTTTCGCGCCTTTTTTGCGATTTCAAGGTCGAAAAACACATAGGCCCCAAAATGAAAGAAACGGCTGGCGCGCCAAAACTATGGCTTCAAACTTGATGAAAACAGTCTCTCCCATATTAACTCACGGGCTGATTGTGTTTTTTAGGCCTTCGCAAGCTATCGGAAGTGTGTGCACAGCAGGAGAGACAAATCTATGTTTTCGCGCCTGTTTTGCCATTTCCAGGTCGAAAAACACACAGACCCCAAAAATAAAGAAACGGCTGTCCAGCCAAAACTGAGGCTTCAAACTTGATGAAAACAGTCCCTCCCACAATAACTCAAGGGCCGCTTGTGTTTTTTAGGCCTTTGCAAGCTATCGGAAGTGTGTGCGCGGCAGTAGAGACAAATCCATGTTTTCGCGCATTTTTTGCGATTTCAAGGTCGAAAAACACATAGGCCCCAAAATGAAAGAAACGGCTGCCGCGCCAAAACTATGGCTTCAAACTTGATGAAAACAGTCTCTCCCATATTAACTCACGGGCTGATTGTGTTTTTTAGGCCTTCGCAAGCTATCGGAAGTGTGTGCGCAGCAGGAGAGACAAATCTATGTTTTCGCGCCTGTTTTGCCATTTCCAGGTCGAAAAACACACAGACCCCAAAAATAAAGAAACGGCTGTCCAGCCAAAACTGAGGCTTCAAACTTGATGAAAACAGTCTCTCCCACAATAACTCAAGGGCCGCTTGTGTTTTTTAGGCCTTTGCAAGCTATCGGAAGTGTGTGCGCGGCAGGAGAGACAAATCCATGTTTTCGCGCCTTTTTTGCGATTTCAAGGTCGAAAAACACATAGGCCCCAAAATGAAAGAAACGGCTGGCGCGCCAAAACTGTGGCTTCAAACTTGATGAAAACAGTCTCTCCCATAATAACTCACGGGCTGCTTGTGTTTTTTAGGCCTTTGCAAGCTATCGGAAGTGTGTGCGCGGCAGGAGAGACAAATCCATGTTTTCGCGCCTTTTTTGCGATTTCAAGGTCGAAAAACACATAGGCCCCAAAATGAAAGAAACGGCTGGCGCGCCAAAACTATGGCTTCAAACTTGATGAAAACAGTCACTCCCATAATAACTCACGGGCCGCTTGTGTTTTTTAGGCCTTTGCAAGCTATCGGAAGTGTGTGCGCGGCAGGAGAGACAAATCAATGTTTTTGCGCATTTTTTGCGATTTCAAGGTCGAAAAACACATAGGCCCCAAAATGAAAGAAACGGCTGCCGCGCCAAAACTATGGCTTCAAACTTGATGAAAACAGTCTCTCCCATATTAACTCACGGGCTGATTGTGTTTTTTAGGCCTTCGCAAGCTATCGGAAGTGTGTGCGCAGCAGGAGAGACAAATCTATGTTTTCGCACCTGTTTTGCCATTTCCAGGTCGAAAAACACACAGACCCCAAAAATAAAGAAACGGCTGTCCAGCCAAAACTGAGGCTTCAAACTTGATGAAAACAGTCTCTCCCACAATAACTCAAGGGCCGCTTGTGTTTTTTAGGCCTTTGCAAGCTATCGGAAGTGTGTGCGCGGCAGGAGAGACAAATCCATGTTTTCGCGCCTTTTTTGCGATTTCAAGGTCGAAAAACACATAGGCCCCAAAATGAAAGAAAACGGCTGGCGCGCCAAAACTGTGGCTTCAAACTTGATGAAAACAGTCTCTCCCATAAAAACTCACGGGCTGCTTGTGTTTTTTAGGCCTTTGCAAGCTATCGGAAGTGTGTGCGCGGCAGGAGAGACAAATCCATGTTTTCGCGCCTTTTTTGCGATTTCAAGGTCGAAAAACACATAGGCCCCAAAATGAAAGAAACGGCTGGCGCGCCAAAACTATGGCTTCAAACTTGATGAAAACAGTCACTCCCATAATAACTCACGGGCCGCTTGTGTTTTTTAGGCCTTTGCAAGCTATCGGAAGTGTGTGCGCGGCAGGAGAGACAAATCAATGTTTTTGCGCCTTTTTTGCGATTTCAAGGTCGAAAAACACATAGGCCCCAAAATGAAAGAAACGGCTGCCGCGCCAAAACTATGGCTTCAAACTTGATGAAAACAGTCTCTCCCATATTAACTCATGGGCTGATTGTGTTTTTTAGGCCTTCGCAAGCTATCGGAAGTGTGTGCGCAGCAGGAGAGACAAATCTATGTTTTCGCGCCTTTTTTGCCATTTCCAGGTCGAAAAACACACAGAACCCAAAAATAAAGAAACGGCTGTCCAGCCAAAACTGAGGCTTCAAACTTGATGAAAACAGTCTCTCCCACAATAACTCAAGGGCCGCTTGTGTTTTTTAGGCCTTCGCAAGCTATCGGAAGTGTGTGCGCGGCAGGAGAGACAAATCCATGTTTTCGTGCATTTTTTGCGATTTCAAGGTCGAAAAACACATAGGCCCCAAAATGAAAGAAACGGCTGCCGCGCCAAAACTATGGCTTCAATCTTGATGAAAACAGTCTCTCCCATAATAACTCACGGGCTGCTTGTGTTTTTTAGGCCTTTGCAAGCTATCGGAAGTGTGTGCGCGGCAGGAGAGACAAATCCATGTTTTCGCGCCTTTTTTGCGATTTCAAGGTCGAAAAACACATAGGCCCCAAAATGAAAGAAACGGCTGGGGCGCCAAAACTATGGCTTGAAACTTGATGAAAACAGTCTCTCCCATAATAACTCAAGGGCTGCTTGTGTTTTTTAGGCCTTTGCAAGCTATCGGAAGTTGTGCGCGGCAGGAGAGACAAATCCATGTTTTCGCGCCTTTTTTGCGATTTCAAGGTCGAAAAACACATAGGCCCCAAAATGAAAGAAACGGCTGGCGCGCCAAAACTATGGCTTCAAACTTGATGAAAACAGTCTTTCCCATAATAACTCACGGGCTGCTTGTGTTTTTTAGGCCTTTGCAAGCTATCGGAAGTGTGTGCGCGGCAGGAGAGACAAATCCATGTTTTCGCGCCTTTTTTGCGATTTCAAGGTCGAAAAACACATAGGCCCCAAAATGAAAGAAACGGCTGCCGCGCCAAAACTATGGCTTCAAACTTGATGAAAACAGTCTCTCCCATAATAACTCACGGGCTGCTTGTGTTTTTTAGGCCTTTGCAAGCTATCGGAAGTGTGTGCGCGGCAGGAGAGACAAATCCATGTTTTCGCGCATTTTTTGCGATTTCAAGGTCGAAAAACACATAGGCCCCAAAATGAAAGAAACGGCTGCCGCGCCAAAACTATGGCTTCAAACTTGATGAAAACAGTCTTTCCCATAATAACTCACGGGCTGCTTGTGTTTTTTAGGCCTTTGCAAGCTATCGAAGTGTGTGCGCGGCAGGAGAGACAAATCCATGTTTTCGCGCCTTTTTTGCGATTTCAAGGTCGAAAAACACATAGGCCCCAAAATGAAAGAAACGGCTGGCGCGCCAAAACTATGGCTTCAAACTTGATGAAAACAGTCTCTCCCATATTAACTCACGGGCTGATTGTGTTTTTTAGGCCTTCGCAAGCTATCGGAAGTGTGTGCGCAGCAGGAGAGACAAATCTATGTTTTCGCGCCTGTTTTGCCATTTCCAGGTCGAAAAACACACAGACCCCAAAAATAAAGAAACGGCTGTCCAGCCAAAACTGAGGCTTCAAACTTGATGAAAACAGTCTCTCCCACAATAACTCAAGGGCCGCTTGTGTTTTTTAGGCCTTTGCAAGCTATCGGAAGTGTGTGCGCGGCAGGAGAGACAAATCCCTGTTTTCGCGCCTTTTTTGCGATTTCAAGGTCGAAAAACACATAGGCCCCAAAATGAAAGAATCGGCTGGCGCGCCAAAACTATGGCTTCAAACTTGATGAAAACAGTCTCTCCCATAATAACTCACGGGCTGCTTGTGTTTTTTAGGCCTTTGCAAGCTATCGGAAGTGTGTGCGCGGCAGGAGAGACAAATCCATGTTTTCGCGCCTTTTTTTAGCGATTTCCAGGTCGAAAAACACACAGACCCCAAAAATAAAGAAACGGCTGTCCAGCCAAAACTGAGGCTTCAAACTTGATGAAAACAGTCTCTCCCACAATAACTCAATGGCCGCTTGTGTTTTTTAGGCCTTCGCAAGCTATCGGAAGTGTGTGCGCGGCAGGAGAGACAAATCCATGTTTTCGCGAATTTTTTGCGATTTCAAGGTCGAAAAACACATAGGCCCCAAAATGAAAGAAACGGCTGCCGCGCCAAAACTATGGCTTCAAACTTGATGAAAACAGTCTCTCCCATATTAACTCACGGGCTGATTGTGTTTTTTAGGCCTTCGCAAGCTATCGGAAGTGTGTGCGCGGCAGGAGAGACAAATCCATGTTTTCGCGCCTTTTTTGCGATTTCCAGGTCGAAAAACACACAGACCCCAAAAATAAAGAAACGGCTGTCCAGCCAAAACTGAGGCTTCAAACTTGATGAAAACAGTCTCTCCCACAATAACTCAATGGCCGCTTGTGTTTTTTAGGCCTTCGCAAGCTATCGGAAGTGTGTGCGCGGCAGGAGAGACAAATCCATGTTTTCGCGAATTTTTTGCGATTTCAAGGTCGAAAAACACATAGGCCCCAAAATGAAAGAAACGGCTGCCGCGCCAAAACTATGGCTTCAAACTTGATGAAAACAGTCTCTCCCATATTAACTCACGGGCTGATTGTGTTTTTTAGGCCTTCGCAAGCTATCGGAAGTGTGTGCGCAGCAGGAGAGACAAATCTATGTTTTCGCGCCTGTTTTGCCATTTCCAGGTCGAAAAACACACAGACCCCAAAAATAAAGAAACGGCTGTCCAGCCAAAACTGAGGCTTCAAACTTGATGAAAACAGTCTCTCCCACAATAACTCAAGGGCCGCTTGTGTTTTTTAGGCCTTTGCAAGCTATCGGAAGTGTTTGCGCGGCAGGAGAGACAAATCCATGTTTTCGCGCCTTTTTTGCGATTTCAAGGTCGAAAAACACATAGGCCCCAAAATGAAAGAAACGGCTGGCGCGCCAAAACTGTGGCTTCAAACTTGATGAAAACAGTCTCTCCCATAATAACTCACGGGCTGCTTGTGTTTTTTAGGCCTTTGCAAGCTATCGGAAGTGTGTGCGCGGCAGGAGAGACAAATCCATGTTTTCGCGCCTTTTTTGCGATTTCAAGGTCGAAAAACACATAGGCCCCAAAATGAAAGAAACGGCTGGCGCGCCAAAACTATGGCTTCAAACTTGATGAAAACAGTCACTCCCATAATAACTCACGGGCCGCTTGTGTTTTTTAGGCCTTTGCAAGCTATCGGAAGTGTGTGCGCGGCAGGAGAGACAAATCAATGTTTTTGCGCCTTTTTTGCGATTTCAAGGTCGAAAAACACATAGGCCCCAAAATGAAAGAAACGGCTGCCGCGCCAAAACTATGGCTTCAAACTTGATGAAAACAGTCTCTCCCATATTAACTCACGGGCTGATTGTGTTTTTTAGGCCTTCGCAAGTTATCGGAAGTGTGTGCGCAGTAGGAGAGACAAATCTATGTTTTCGCGCCTTTTTTGCCATTTCCAGGTCGAAAAACACACAGAACCCAAAAATAAAGAAACGGCTGTCCAGCCAAAACTGAGGCTTCAAACTTGATGAAAACAGTCTCTCCCACAATAACTCAAGGGCCGCTTGTGTTTTTTAGGCCTTCGCAAGCTATCGGAAGTGTGTGCGCGGCAGGAGAGACAAATCCATGTTTTTGCACCTTTTTTGCGATTTCAAGGTCGAAAAACACATAGGTCCCAAAATGAAAGAAACGGCTGCCGCGCCAAAACTATGGCTTCAAACTTGATGAAAACAGTCTCTCCCATAATAACTCACGGGCTGCTTGTGTTTTTTAGGCCTTTGCAAGCTATCGGAAGTGTGTGCGCGGCAGGAGAGACAAATCCATGTTTTCGCGCATTTTTTGCGATTTCAAGGTCGAAAAACACATAGGCCCCAAAATGAAAGAAACGGCTGGCGCGCCAAAACTATGGCTTCAAACTTGATGAAAACAGTCTCTCCCATAATAACTCACGGGCTGCTTGTGTTTTTTAGGCCTTTGCAAGCTATCGGAAGTGTGTGCGCGGCAGGAGAGACAAATCCATGTTTTCGCGCCTTTTTTGCGATTTCAAGGTCGAAAAACACATAGGCCCCAAAATGAAAGAAACGGCTGCCGCGACAAAACTATGGCTTCAAACTTGATGAAAACAGTCTCTCCCATATTAACTCACGGGCTGATTGTGTTTTTTAGGCCTTCGCAAGCTATCGGAAGTGTGTGCACAGCAGGAGAGACAAATCTATGTTTTCGCGCCTGTTTTGCCATTTCCAGGTCGAAAAACACACAGACCCCAAAAATAAAGAAACGGCTGTCCAGCCAAAACTGAGGCTTCAAACTTGATGAAAACAGTCTCTCCCACAATAACTCAAGGGCCGCTTGTGTTTTTTAGGCCTTTGCAAGCTATCGGAAGTGTGTGCGCGGCAGGAGAGACAAATCAATGTTTTCGCGCCTTTTTTGCGATTTCAAGGTCGAAAAACACATAGGCCCCAAAATGAAAGAAACTGCTGGCGCGCCAAAACTATGGCTTCAAACTTGATGAAAACAGTCTCTCCCATATTAACTCACGGGCTGATTGTGTTTTTTAGGCCTTCGCAAGCTATCGGAAGTGTGTGCGCAGCAGGAGAGACAAATCTATGTTTTCGCGCCTTTTTTGCCATTTCCAGGTCGAAAAACACACAGAACCCAAAAATAAAGAAACGGCTGTCCAGCCAAAACTGAGGCTTCAAACTTGATGAAAACAGTCTCTCCCACAATAACTCAAGGGCCGCTTGTGTTTTTTAGGCCTTCGCAAGCTATCGGAAGTGTGTGCGCGGCAGGAGAGACAAATCCATGTTTTCGCGCATTTTTTGCGATTTCAAGGTCGAAAAACACATAGGCCCCAAAATGAAAGAAACGGCTGGGGCGCCAAAACTATGGCTTGAAACTTGATGAAAACAGTCTCTCCCATAATAACTCAAGGGCTGCTTGTGTTTTTTAGGCCTTTGCAAGCTATCGGAAGTTGTGCGCGGCAGGAGAGACAAATCCATGTTTTCGCGCCTTTTTTGCGATTTCAAGGTCGAAAAACACATAGGCCCCAAAATGAAAGAAACGGCTGGCGCGCCAAAACTATGGCTTCAAACTTGATGAAAACAGTCTTTCCCATAATAACTCACGGGCTGCTTGTGTTTTTTAGGCCTTTGCAAGCTATCGGAAGTGTGTGCGCGGCAGGAGAGACAAATCCATGTTTTCGCGCCTTGTTTGCGATTTCAAGGTCGAAAAACACATAGGCCCCAAAATGAAAGAAACGGCTGCCGCGCCAAAACTATGGCTTCAAACTTGATGAAAACAGTCTCTCCCATAATAACTCACGGGCTGCTTGTGTTTTTTAGGCCTTTGCAAGCTATCGGAAGTGTGTGCGCGGCAGGAGAGACAAATCCATGTTTTCGCGCATTTTTTGCGATTTCAAGGTCGAAAAACACATAGGCCCCAAAATGAAAGAAACGGCTGCCGCGCCAAAACTATGGCTTCAAACTTGATGAAAACAGTCTTTCCCATAATAACTCACGGGCTGCTTGTGTTTTTTAGGCCTTTGCAAGCTATCGGAAGTGTGTGCGCGGCAGGAGAGACAAATCTATGTTTTCGCGCCTTTTTTGCCATTTCCAGGTCGAAAAACACACAGAACCCAAAAATAAAGAAACGGCTGTCCAGCCAAAACTGAGGCTTCAAACTTGATGAAAACAGTCTCTCCCACAATAACTCAAGGGCCGCTTGTGTTTTTTAGGCCTTCGCAAGCTATCGGAAGTGTGTGCGCGGCAGGAGAGACAAATCCATGTTTTTGCACCTTTTTTGCGATTTCAAGGTCGAAAAACACATAGGTCCCAAAATGAAAGAAACGGCTGCCGCGCCAAAACTATGGCTTCAAACTTGATGAAAACAGTCTCTCCCATAATAACTCACGGGCTGCTTGTGTTTTTTAGGCCTTTGCAAGCTATCGGAAGTTGTGCGCGGCAGGAGAGACAAATCCATGTTTTCGCGCCTTTTTTGCGATTTCAAGGTCGAAAAACACATAGGCCCCAAAATGAAAGAAACGGCTGGCGCGCCAAAACTATGGCTTCAAACTTGATGAAAACAGTCTTTCCCATAATAACTCACGGGCTGCTTGTGTTTTTTAGGCCTTTGCAAGCTATCGGAAGTGTGTGCGCGGCAGGAGAGACAAATCCATGTTTTCGCGCCTTTTTTGCGATTTCAAGGTCGAAAAACACATAGGCCCCAAAATGAAAGAAACGGCTGCCGCGCCAAAACTATGGCTTCAAACTTGATGAAAACAGTCTTTCCCATAATAACTCATGGGCTGCTTGTGTTTTTTAGGCCTTTGCAAGCTATCGGAAGTGTGTGCGCGGCAGGAGAGACAAATCTATGTTTTCGCGCCTTTTTTGCCATTTCCAGGTCGAAAAACACACAGAACCCAAAAATAAAGAAACGGCTGTCCAGCCAAAACTGAGGCTTCAAACTTGATGAAAACAGTCTCTCCCACAATAACTCAAGGGCCGCTTGTGTTTTTTAGGCCTTCGCAAGCTATCGGAAGTGTGTGCGCGGCAGGAGAGACAAATCAATGTTTTAGCGCCTTTTTTGCGATTTCAAGGTCGAAAAACACATAGGCCCCAAAATGAAAGAAACTGCTGGCGCGCCAAAACTATGGCTTCAAACTTGATGAAAACAGTCTCTCCCATAATAACTCACGGGCTGCTTGTGTTTTTTAGGCCTTTGCAAGCTATCGGAAGTGTGTGCGCGGCAGGAGAGACAAATCCATGTTTTCGCGCCTTTTTTGCGATTTCAAGGTCGAAAAACACATAGGCCCCAAAATGAAAGAAACGGCTGCCGCGCCAAAACTATGGCTTCAAACTTGATGAAAACAGTCTCTCCCATAATAACGCACGGGCTGCTTGTGTTTTTTAGGCCTTTGCAAGCTATCGGAAATGTGTGCGCGACAGGACAGACAAATCCATGTTTTCGCCCCTTTTTTGCGATTTCAAGGTCGAAAAACACATAGGCCCCAAAATGAAAGAAACGGCTGGCGCGCCAAAACTATGGCTTCAAACTTGATGAAAACCGTCTCTCCCATAATAACTCACGGGCTGCTTGTGTTTTTTAGGCCTTTGCAAGTTATCGGAAGTGTGTGCGCGGCAGGAGAGACAAATCAATGTTTTTGCGCCTTTTTTGCGATTTCAAGGTCGAAAAACACATAGGCCCCAAAATGAAAGAAACGGCTGGCGCGCCAAAACTATGGCTTCAAACTTGATGAAAACAGTCTTTCCCATAATAACTCACGGGCTGCTTGTGTTTTTTAGGCCTTTGCAAGCTATCGGAAGTGTGTGCGCGGCAGGAGAGACAAATCCATGTTTTCGCGCCTTGTTTGCGATTTCAAGGTCGAAAAACACATAGGCCCCAAAATGAAAGAAACGGCTGCCGCGCCAAAACTATGGCTTCAAACTTGATGAAAACAGTCTCTCCCATAATAACTCACGGGCTGCTTGTGTTTTTTAGGCCTTTGCAAGCTATCGGAAGTGTGTGCGCGGCAGGAGAGACAAATCCATGTTTTCGCGCATTTTTTGCGATTTCAAGGTCGAAAAACACATAGGCCCCAAAATGAAAGAAACGGCTGCCGCGCCAAAACTATGGCTTCAAACTTGATGAAAACAGTCTTTCCCATAATAACTCACGGGCTGCTTGTGTTTTTTAGGCCTTTGCAAGCTATCGGAAGTGTGTGCGCGGCAGGAGAGACAAATCTATGTTTTCGCGCCTTTTTTGCCATTTCCAGGTCGAAAAACACACAGAACCCAAAAATAAAGAAACGGCTGTCCAGCCAAAACTGAGGCTTCAAACTTGATGAAAACAGTCTCTCCCACAATAACTCAAGGGCCGCTTGTGTTTTTTAGGCCTTCGCAAGCTATCGGAAGTGTGTGCGCGGCAGGAGAGACAAATCCATGTTTTTGCACCTTTTTTGCGATTTCAAGGTCGAAAAACACATAGGTCCCAAAATGAAAGAAACGGCTGCCGCGCCAAAACTATGGCTTCAAACTTGATGAAAACAGTCTCTCCCATAATAACTCACGGGCTGCTTGTGTTTTTTAGGCCTTTGCAAGCTATCGGAAGTTGTGCGCGGCAGGAGAGACAAATCCATGTTTTCGCGCCTTTTTTGCGATTTCAAGGTCGAAAAACACATAGGCCCCAAAATGAAAGAAACGGCTGGCGCGCCAAAACTATGGCTTCAAACTTGATGAAAACAGTCTTTCCCATAATAACTCACGGGCTGCTTGTGTTTTTTAGGCCTTTGCAAGCTATCGGAAGTGTGTGCGCGGCAGGAGAGACAAATCCATGTTTTCGCGCCTTTTTTGCGATTTCAAGGTCGAAAAACACATAGGCCCCAAAATGAAAGAAACGGCTGCCGCGCCAAAACTATGGCTTCAAACTTGATGAAAACAGTCTTTCCCATAATAACTCATGGGCTGCTTGTGTTTTTTAGGCCTTTGCAAGCTATCGGAAGTGTGTGCGCGGCAGGAGAGACAAATCTATGTTTTCGCGCCTTTTTTGCCATTTCCAGGTCGAAAAACACACAGAACCCAAAAATAAAGAAACGGCTGTCCAGCCAAAACTGAGGCTTCAAACTTGATGAAAACAGTCTCTCCCACAATAACTCAAGGGCCGCTTGTGTTTTTTAGGCCTTCGCAAGCTATCGGAAGTGTGTGCGCGGCAGGAGAGACAAATCAATGTTTTAGCGCCTTTTTTGCGATTTCAAGGTCGAAAAACACATAGGCCCCAAAATGAAAGAAACTGCTGGCGCGCCAAAACTATGGCTTCAAACTTGATGAAAACAGTCTCTCCCATAATAACTCACGGGCTGCTTGTGTTTTTTAGGCCTTTGCAAGCTATCGGAAGTGTGTGCGCGGCAGGAGAGACAAATCCATGTTTTCGCGCCTTTTTTGCGATTTCAAGGTCGAAAAACACATAGGCCCCAAAATGAAAGAAACGGCTGCCGCGCCAAAACTATGGCTTCAAACTTGATGAAAACAGTCTCTCCCATAATAACGCACGGGCTGCTTGTGTTTTTTAGGCCTTTGCAAGCTATCGGAAATGTGTGCGCGGCAGGACAGACAAATCCATGTTTTCGCCCCTTTTTTGCGATTTCAAGGTCGAAAAACACATAGGCCCCAAAATGAAAGAAACGGCTGGCGCGCCAAAACTATGGCTTCAAACTTGATGAAAACAGTCTCTCCCATAATAACTCACGGGCTGCTTGTGTTTTTTAGGCCTTTGCAAGTTATCGGAAGTGTGTGCGCGGCAGGAGAGACAAATCAATGTTTTTGCGCCTTTTTTGCGATTTCAAGGTCGAAAAACACATAGGCCCCAAAATGAAAGAAACGGCTGCCGCGCCAAAACTATGGCTTCAAACTTGATGAAAACAGTCTCTCCCATATTAACTCACGGGCTGATTGTGTTTTTTAGGCCTTTGCAAGCTATCGGAAGTGTGTGCGCGGCAGGAGAGACAAATCAATGTTTTTGCGCCTTTTTTGCGATTTCAAGGTCGAAAAACACATAGGCCCCAAAATGAAAGAAACGGCTGCCGCGCCAAAACTATGGCTTCAAACTTGATGAAAACAGTCTCTCCCATATTAACTCACGGGCTGATTGTGTTTTTTAGGCCTTCGCAAGCTATCGGAAGTGTGTGCGCAGCAGGAGAGACAAATCTATGTTTTCGCGCCTTTTTTGCCATTTCCAGGTCGAAAAACACACAGAACCCAAAAATAAAGAAACGGCTGTCCAGCCAAAACTGAGGCTTCAAACTTGATGAAAACAGTCTCTCCCACAATAACTCAAGGGCCGCTTGTGTTTTTTAGGCCTTCGCAAGCTATCGGAAGTGTGTGCGCGGCAGGAGAGACAAATCCATGTTTTCGTGCATTTTTTGCGATTTCAAGGTCGAAAAACACATAGGCCCCAAAATGAAAGAAACGGCTGCCGCGCCAAAACTATGGCTTCAATCTTGATGAAAACAGTCTCTCCCATAATAACTCACGGGCTGCTTGTGTTTTTTAGGCCTTTGCAAGCTATCGGAAGTGTGTGCGCGGCAGGAGAGACAAATCCATGTTTTCGCGCCTTTTTTGCGATTTCAAGGTCGAAAAACACATAGGCCCCAAAATGAAAGAAACGGCTGCCGCGCCAAAACTATGGCTTCAAACTTGATGAAAACAGTCTCTCCCATATTAACTCACGGGCTGATTGTGTTTTTTAGGCCTTTGCAAGCTATCGGAAGTGTGTGCGCGGCAGGAGAGACAAATCAATGTTTTTGCGCCTTTTTTGCGATTTCAAGGTCGAAAAACACATAGGCCCCAAAATGAAAGAAACGGCTGCCGCGCCAAAACTATGGCTTCAAACTTGATGAAAACAGTCTCTCCCATATTAACTCACGGGCTGATTGTGTTTTTTAGGCCTTCGCAAGCTATCGGAAGTGTGTGCGCAGCAGGAGAGACAAATCTATGTTTTCGCGCCTTTTTTGCCATTTCCAGGTCGAAAAACACACAGAACCCAAAAATAAAGAAACGGCTGTCCAGCCAAAACTGAGGCTTCAAACTTGATGAAAACAGTCTCTCCCACAATAACTCAAGGGCCGCTTGTGTTTTTTAGGCCTTCGCAAGCTATCGGAAGTGTGTGCGCCGTAGGAGAGACAAATCCATGTTTTCGTGCATTTTTTGCGATTTCAAGGTCGAAAAACACATAGGCCCCAAAATGAAAGAAACGGCTGCCGCGCCAAAACTATGGCTTCAATCTTGATGAAAACAGTCTCTCCCATAATAACTCACGGGCTGCTTGTGTTTTTTAGGCCTTTGCAAGCTATCGGAAGTGTGTGCGCGGCAGGAGAGACAAATCCATGTTTTCGCGCCTTTTTTGCGATTTCAAGGTCGAAAAACACATAGGCCCCAAAATGAAAGAAACGGCTGGGGCGCCAAAACTATGGCTTGAAACTTGATGAAAACAGTCTCTCCCATAATAACTCAAGGGCTGCTTGTGTTTTTTAGGCCTTTGCAAGCTATCGGAAGTTGTGCGCGGCAGGAGAGACAAATCCATGTTTTCGCGCCTTTTTTGCGATTTCAAGGTCGAAAAACACATAGGCCCCAAAATGAAAGAAACGGCTGGCGCGCCAAAACTATGGCTTCAAACTTGATGAAAACAGTCTTTCCCATAATAACTCACGGGCTGCTTGTGTTTTTTAGGCCTTTGCAAGCTATCGGAAGTGTGTGCGCGGCAGGAGAGACAAATCCATGTTTTCGCGCCTTTTTTGCGATTTCAAGGTCGAAAAACACATAGGCCCCAAAATGAAAGAAACGGCTGCCGCGCCAAAACTATGGCTTCAAACTTGATGAAAACAGTCTCTCCCATAATAACTCACGGGCTGCTTGTGTTTTTTAGGCCTTTGCAAGCTATCGGAAGTGTGTGCGCGGCAGGAGAGACAAATCCATGTTTTCGCGCATTTTTTGCGATTTCAAGGTCGAAAAACACATAGGCCCCAAAATGAAAGAAACGGCTGCCGCGCCAAAACTATGGCTTCAAACTTGATGAAAACAGTCTTTCCCATAATAACTCACGGGCTGCTTGTGTTTTTTAGGCCTTTGCAAGCTATCGGAAGTGTGTGCGCGGCAGGAGAGACAAATCTATGTTTTCGCGCCTTTTTTGCCATTTCCAGGTCGAAAAACACACAGAACCCAAAAATAAAGAAACGGCTGTCCAGCCAAAACTGAGGCTTCAAACTTGATGAAAACAGTCTCTCCCACAATAACTCAAGGGCCGCTTGTGTTTTTTAGGCCTTCGCAAGCTATCGGAAGTGTGTGCGCGGCAGGAGAGACAAATCCATGTTTTTGCACCTTTTTTGCGATTTCAAGGTCGAAAAACACATAGGTCCCAAAATGAAAGAAACGGCTGCCGCGCCAAAACTATGGCTTCAAACTTGATGAAAACAGTCTCTCCCATAATAACTCACGGGCTGCTTGTGTTTTTTAGGCCTTTGCAAGCTATCGGAAGTGTGTGCGCGGCAGGAGAGACAAATCCATGTTTTCGCGCATTTTTTGCGATTTCAAGGTCGAAAAACACATAGGCCCCAAAATGAAAGAAACGGCTGGCGCGCCAAAACTATGGCTTCAAACTTGATGAAAACAGTCTTTCCCATAATAACTCACGGGCTGCTTGTGTTTTTTAGGCCTTTGCAAGCTATCGGAAGTGTGTGCGCGGCAGGAGAGACAAATCCATGTTTTCGCGCCTTTTTTGCGATTTCAAGGTCGAAAAACACATAGGCCCCAAAATGAAAGAAACGGCTGCCGCGCCAAAACTATGGCTTCAAACTTGATGAAAACAGTCTCTCCCATAATAACTCACGGGCTGCTTGTGTTTTTTAGGCCTTTGCAAGCTATCGGAAGTGTGTGCGCGGCAGGAGAGACAAATCCATGTTTTCGCGCATTTTTTGCGATTTCAAGGTCGAAAAACACATAGGCCCCAAAATGAAAGAAACGGCTGCCGCGCCAAAACTATGGCTTCAAACTTGATGAAAACAGTCTTTCCCATAATAACTCACGGGCTGCTTGTGTTTTTTAGGCCTTTGCAAGCTATCGGAAGTGTGTGCGCGGCAGGAGAGACAAATCTATGTTTTCGCGCCTTTTTTGCCATTTCCAGGTCGAAAAACACACAGAACCCAAAAATAAAGAAACGGCTGTCCAGCCAAAACTGAGGCTTCAAACTTGATGAAAACAGTCTCTCCCACAATAACTCAAGGGCCGCTTGTGTTTTTTAGGCCTTCGCAAGCTATCGGAAGTGTGTGCGCGGCAGGAGAGACAAATCCATGTTTTTGCACCTTTTTTGCGATTTCAAGGTCGAAAAACACATAGGTCCCAAAATGAAAGAAACGGCTGCCGCGCCAAAACTATGGCTTCAAACTTGATGAAAACAGTCTCTCCCATAATAACTCACGGGCTGCTTGTGTTTTTTAGGCCTTTGCAAGCTATCGGAAGTGTGTGCGCGGCAGGAGAGACAAATCCATGTTTTCGCGCATTTTTTGCGATTTCAAGGTCGAAAAACACATAGGCCCCAAAATGAAAGAAACGGCTGGCGCGCCAAAACTATGGCTTCAAACTTGATGAAAACAGTCTCTCCCATAATAACTCACGGGCTGCTTGTGTTTTTTAGGCCTTTGCAAGTTATCGGAAGTGTGTGCGCGGCAGGAGAGACAAATCAATGTTTTTGCGCCTTTTTTGCGATTTCAAGGTCGAAAAACACATAGGCCCCAAAATGAAAGAAACGGCTGCCGCGCCAAAACTATGGCTTCAAACTTGATGAAAACAGTCTCTCCCATATTAACTCACGGGCTGATTGTGTTTTTTAGGCCTTCGCAAGCTATCGGAAGTGTGTGCGCAGCAGGAGAGACAAATCTATGTTTTCGCGCCTTTTTTGCCATTTCCAGGTCGAAAAACACATAGAACCCAAAAATAAAGAAACGGCTGTCCAGCCAAAACTGAGGCTTCAAACTTGATGAAAACAGTCTCTCCCACAATAACTCAAGGGCCGCTTGTGTTTTTTAGGCCTTCGCAAGCTATCGGAAGTGTGTGCGCGGCAGGAGAGACAAATCCATGTTTTCGTGCATTTTTTGCGATTTCAAGGTCTAAAAACACATAGGCCCCAAAATGAAAGAAACGGCTGCCGCGCCAAAACTATGGCTTCAATCTTGATGAAAACAGTCTCTCCCATAATAACTCACGGGCTGCTTGTGTTTTTTAGGCCTTTGCAAGCTATCGGAAGTGTGTGCGCGGCAGGAGAGACAAATCCATGTTTTCGCGCCTTTTTTGCGATTTCAAGGTCGAAAAACACATAGGCCCCAAAATGAAAGAAACGGCTGGGGCGCCAAAACTATGGCTTGAAACTTGATGAAAACAGTCTCTCCCATAATAACTCAAGGGCTGCTTGTGTTTTTTAGGCCTTTGCAAGCTATCGGAAGTTGTGCGCGGCAGGAGAGACAAATCCATGTTTTCGCGCCTTTTTTGCGATTTCAAGGTCGAAAAACACATAGGCCCCAAAATGAAAGAAACGGCTGCCGCGCCAAAACTATGGCTTCAAACTTGATGAAAACAGTCTCTCCCATAATAACTCACGGGCTGCTTGTGTTTTTTAGGCCTTTGCAAGCTATCGGAAGTGTGTGCGCGGCAGGAGAGACAAATCCATGTTTTCGCGCATTTTTTGCGATTTCAAGGTCGAAAAACACATAGGCCCCAAAATGAAAGAAACGGCTGCCGCGCCAAAACTATGGCTTCAAACTTGATGAAAACAGTCTCTCCCATAATAACTCACGGGCTGCTTGTGTTTTTTAGGCCTTTGCAAGCTATTGGAAGTGTGTGCGCGGCAGGAGAGACAAATCCATGTTTTCGCGCCTTTTTTGCGATTTCAAGGTCGAAAAACACATAGGCCCCAAAATGAAAGAAACGGCTGTCCAGCCAAAACTGAGGCTTCAAACTTGATGAAAACAGTCTCTCCCACAATAACTCAAGGGCCGCTTGTGTTTTTTAGGCCTTCGCAAGCTATCGGAAGTGTGTGCGCGGCAGGAGAGACAAATCCATGTTTTCGTGCATTTTTTGCGATTTCAAGGTCGAAAAACACATAGGCCCCAAAATGAAAGAAACGGCTGCCGCGCCAAAACTATGGCTTCAATCTTGATGAAAACAGTCTCTCCCATAATAACTCACGGGCTGCTTGTGTTTTTTAGGCCTTTGCAAGCTATCGGAAGTGTGTGCGCGGCAGGAGAGACAAATCCATGTTTTCGCGCCTTTTTTGCGATTTCAAGGTCGAAAAACACATAGGCCCCAAAATGAAAGAAACGGCTGGGGCGCCAAAACTATGGCTTGAAACTTGATGAAAACAGTCTCTCCCATAATAACTCAAGGGCTGCTTGTGTTTTTTAGGCCTTTGCAAGCTATCGGAAGTTGTGCGCGGCAGGAGAGACAAATCCATGTTTTCGCGCCTTTTTTGCGATTTCAAGGTCGAAAAACACATAGGCCCCAAAATGAAAGAAACGGCTGCCGCGCCAAAACTATGGCTTCAAACTTGATGAAAACAGTCTCTCCCATAATAACTCACGGGCTGCTTGTGTTTTTTAGGCCTTTGCAAGCTATCGGAAGTGTGTGCGCGGCAGGAGAGACAAATCCATGTTTTCGCGTATTTTTTGCGATTTCAAGGTCGAAAAACACATAGGCCCCAAAATGAAAGAAACGGCTGCCGCGCCAAAACTATGGCTTCAAACTTGATGAAAACAGTCTTTCCCATAATAACTCACGGGCTGCTTGTGTTTTTTAGGCCTTTGCAAGCTATCGGAAGTGTGTGCGCGGCAGGAGAGACAAATCTATGTTTTCGCGCCTTTTTTGCCATTTCCAGGTCGAAAAACACACAGAACCCAAAAATAAAGAAACGGCTGTCCAGCCAAAACTGAGGCTTCAAACTTGATGAAAACAGTCTCTCCCACAATAACTCAAGGGCCGCTTGTGTTTTTTAGGCCTTCGCAAGCTATCGGAAGTGTGTGCGCGGCAGGAGAGACAAATCCATGTTTTTGCACCTTTTTTGCGATTTCAAGGTCGAAAAACACATAGGTCCCAAAATGAAAGAAACGGCTGCCGCGCCAAAACTATGGCTTCAAACTTGATGAAAACAGTCTCTCCCATAATAACTCACGGGCTGCTTGTGTTTTTTAGGCCTTTGCAAGCTATCGGAAGTGTGTGCGCGGCAGGAGAGACAAATCCATGTTTTCGCGCCTTTTTTGCGATTTCAAGGTCGAAAAACACATAGGCCCTAAAATGAAAGAAACGGCTGCCGCGCCAAAACTATGACTTCAAACTTGATGAAAACAGTCTCTCCCATATTAACTCACGGGCTGATTGTGTTTTTTAGGCCTTCGCAAGCTATCGGAAGTGTGTGCACAGCAGGAGAGACAAATCTATGTTTTCGCGCCTGTTTTGCCATTTCCAGGTCGAAAAACACACAGACCCCAAAAATAAAGAAACGGCTGTCCAGCCAAAACTGAGGCTTCAAACTTGATGAAAACAGTCTCTCCCACAATAACTCAAGGGCCGCTTGTGTTTTTTAGGCCTTTGCAAGCTATCGGAAGTGTGTGCGCGGCAGGAGAGACAAATCAATGTTTTAGCGCCTTTTTTGCGATTTCAAGGTCGAAAAACACATAGGCCCCAAAATGAAAGAAACTGCTGGCGCGCCAAAACTATGGCTTCAAACTTGATGAAAACAGTCTCTCCCATAATAACTCACGGGCTGCTTGTGTTTTTTAGGCCTTTGCAAGCTATCGGAAGTGTGTGCGCGGCAGGAGAGACAAATCCATGTTTTCGCGCCTTTTTTGCGATTTCAAGGTCGAAAAACACATAGGCCCCAAAATGAAAGAAACGGCTGCCGCGCCAAAACTATGGCTTCAAACTTGATGAAAACAGTCTCTCCCATAATAACTCACGGGCTGCTTGTGTTTTTTAGGCCTTTGCAAGCTATCGGAAATGTGTGCGCGGCAGGAGAGACAAATCCATGTTTTCGCCCCTTTTTTGCGATTTCAAGGTCGAAAAACACATAGGCCCCAAAATGAAAGAAACGGCTGCCGCGCCAAAACTATGGCTTCAAACTTGATGAAAACAGTCTCTCCCATAATAACTCACGGGCTGCTTGTGTTTTTTAGGCCTTTGCAAGCTATCGGAAATGTGTGCGCGGCAGGAGAGACAAATCCATGTTTTCGCCCCTTTTTTGCGATTTCAAGGTCGAAAAACACATAGGCCCCAAAATGAAAGAAACGGCTGGCGCGCCAAAACTATGGCTTCAAACTTGATGAAAACAGTCTCTCCCATAATAACTCACGGGCTGCTTGTGTTTTTTAGGCCTTTGCAAGTTATCGGAAGTGTGTGCGCGGCAGGAGAGACAAATCAATGTTTTTGCGCCTTTTTTGCGATTTCAAGGTCGAAAAACACATAGGCCCCAAAATGAAAGAAACGGCTGCCGCGCCAAAACTATGGCTTCAAACTTGATGAAAACAGTCTCTCCCATATTAACTCACGGGCTGATTGTGTTTTTTAGGCCTTCGCAAGCTATCGGAAGTGTGTGCGCAGCAGGAGAGACAAATCTATGTTTTCGCGCCTTTTTTGCCATTTCCAGGTCGAAAAACACATAGAACCCAAAAATAAAGAAACGGCTGTCCAGCCAAAACTGAGGCTTCAAACTTGATGAAAACAGTCTCTCCCACAATAACTCAAGGGCCGCTTGTGTTTTTTAGGCCTTCGCAAGCTATCGGAAGTGTGTGCGCGGCAGGAGAGACAAATCCATGTTTTCGCGCCTTTTTTGCGATTTCAAGGTCGAAAAACACATAGGCCCCAAAATGAAAGAAACGGCTGGGGCGCCAAAACTATGGCTTGAAACTTGATGAAAACAGTCTCTCCCATAATAACTCAAGGGCTGCTTGTGTTTTTTAGGCCTTTGCAAGCTATCGGAAGTTGTGCGCGGCAGGAGAGACAAATCCATGTTTTCGCGCCTTTTTTGCGATTTCAAGGTCGAAAAACACATAGGCCCCAAAATGAAAGAAACGGCTGCCGCGCCAAAACTATGGCTTCAAACTTGATGAAAACAGTCTCTCCCATAATAACTCACGGGCTGCTTGTGTTTTTTAGGCCTTTGCAAGCTATCGGAAGTGTGTGCGCGGCAGGAGAGACAAATCCATGTTTTCGCGCATTTTTTGCGATTTCAAGGTCGAAAAACACATAGGCCCCAAAATTAAAGAAACGGCTGCCGCGCCAAAACTATGGCTTCAAACTTGATGAAAACAGTCTCTCCCATAATAACTCACGGGCTGCTTGTGTTTTTTAGGCCTTTGCAAGCTATTGGAAGTGTGTGCGCGGCAGGAGAGACAAATCCATGTTTTCGCGCCTTTTTTGCGATTTCAAGGTCTAAAAACACATAGGCCTCAAAATGAAAGAAACGGCTGCCGCGCCAAAACTATGGCTTCAATCTTGATGAAAACAGTCTCTCCCATAATAACTCACGGGCTGCTTGTGTTTTTTAGGCCTTTGCAAGCTATCGGAAGTGTGTGCGCGGCAGGAGAGACAAATCCATGTTTTCGCGCCTTTTTTGCGATTTCAAGGTCGAAAAACACATAGGCCCCAAAATGAAAGAAACGGCTGGGGCGCCAAAACTATGGCTTGAAACTTGATGAAAACAGTCTCTCCCATAATAACTTAAGGGCTGCTTGTGTTTTTTAGGCCTTTGCAAGCTATCGGAAGTTGTGCGCGGCAGGAGAGACAAATCCATGTTTTCGCGCCTTTTTTGCGATTTCAAGGTCGAAAAACACATAGGCCCCAAAATGAAAGAAACGGCTGCCGCGCCAAAACTATGGCTTCAAACTTGATGAAAACAGTCTCTCCCATAATAACTCACGGGCTGCTTGTGTTTTTTAGGCCTTTGCAAGCTATCGGAAGTGTGTGCGCGGCAGGAGAGACAAATCCATGTCTTCGCGCATTTTTTGCGATTTCAAGGTCGAAAAACACATAGGCCCCAAAATGAAAGAAACGGCTGCCGCGCCAAAACTATGGCTTCAAACTTGATGAAAACAGTCTCTCCCATAATAACTCACGGGCTGCTTGTGTTTTTTAGGCCTTTGCAAGCTATTGGAAGTGTGTGCGCGGCAAGAGAGACAAATCCATGTTTTCGCGCCTTTTTTGCGATTTCAAGGTCGAAAAACACATAGGCCCCAAAATGAAAGAAACGGCTGCCGCGCCAAAACTATGGCTTCAAACTTGATGAAAACAGTCTCTCCCATAATAACTCACGGGCTGCTTGTGTTTTTTAGGCCTTTGCAAGTTATCGGAAGTGTGTGCGCGGCAGGAGAGACAAATCAATGTTTTTGCGCCTTTTTTGCGATTTCAAGGTCGAAAAACACATAGGCCCCAAAATGAAAGAAACGGCTGCCGCGCCAAAACTATGGCTTCAAACTTGATGAAAACAGTCTCTCCCATAATAACTCACGGGCTGCTTGTGTTTTTTAGGCCTTTGCAAGCTATTGGAAGTGTGTGCGCGGCAGGAGAGACAAATCCATGTTTTCGCGCCTTTTTTGCGATTTCAAGGTCGAAAAACACATAGTCCCCAAAATGAAAGAAACGGCTGGCGCGCCAAAACTATGGCTTCAAACTTGATGAAAACAGTCTCTCCCATAATAACTCACGGGCTGCTTGTGTTTTTTAGGCCTTTGCAAGTTATCGGAAGTGTGTGCGCGGCAGGAGAGACAAATCAATGTTTTTGCGCCTTTTTTGCGATTTCAAGGTCGAAAAACACATAGGCCCCAAAATGAAAGAAACGGCTGCCGCGCCAAAACTATGGCTTCAAACTTGATGAAAACAGTCTCTCCCATATTAACTCACGGGCTGATTGTGTTTTTTAGGCCTTCGCAAGCTATCGGAAGTGTGTGCGCGGCAGGAGAGACAAATCCATGTTTTCGTGCATTTTTTGCGATTTCAAGGTCGAAAAACACATAGGCCCCAAAATGAAAGAAACGGCTGCCGCGCCAAAACTATGGCTTCAAACTTGATGAAAACAGTCTCTCCCATAATAACTCACGGGCTGCTTGTGTTTTTTAGGCCTTTGCAAGCTATCGGAAGAATGTGCGCGGCAGGAGAGACAAATCCATGTTTTCGCGCATTTTTTGCGATTTCAAGGTCGAAAAACACATAGGCCCCAAAATGAAAGAAACGGCTGCCGCGCCAAAACTATGGCTTCAATATTGATGAAAACAGTCTCTCCCATAATAACTCAAGGGCTGCTTGTGTTTTTTAGGCCTTTGCAAGCTATCGGAAGTGTGTGCGCGGCAGGAGAGACAAATCTATGTTTTCGCGCCTGTTTTGCCATTTCCAGGTCGAAAAACACACAGAACCCAAAAATAAAGAAACGGCTGTCCAGCCAAAACTGAGGCTTCAAACTTGATGAAAACAGTCTCTCCCACAATAACTCAAGGGCCGCTTGTGTTTTTTAGGCCTTCGCAAGCTATCGGAAGTGTGTGCGCGGCAGGAGAGACAAATCCATGTTTTCGCGCATTTTTTGCGATTTCAAGGTCGAAAAACACATAGGCCCCAAAATGATAGAAACGGCTGCCGCGCCAAAACTATGGCTTCAATCTTGATGAAAACAGTCTCTCCCATAATAACTCACGGGCTGCTTGTGTTTTTTAGGCCTTTGCAAGCTATCGGAAGTGTGTGCGCGGCAGGAGAGACAAATCCATGTTTTCGCGCCTTTTTTGCGATTTCAAGGTCGAAAAACACATAGGCCCCAAAATGAAAGAAACGGCTGCCGCGCCAAAACTATGGCTTCAATCTTGATGAAAACAGTCTCTCCCATAATAACTCAAGGGCTGCTTGTGTTTTTTAGGCCTTTGCAAGCTATCGGAAGTGTGTGCGCAGCAGGAGAGACAAATCTATGTTTTCGCGCCTGTTTTGCCATTTCCAGGTCGAAAAACACACAGACCCCAAAAATAAAGAAACGGCTGTCCAGCCAAAACTGAGGCTTCAAACTTGATGAAAACAGTCTCTCCCACAATAACTCAAGGGACGCTTGTGTTTTTTAGGCCTTTGCAAGCTATCGGAAGTGTGTGCGCGGCAGGAGAGACAAATCCATGTTTTCGCGCCTTTTTTGCGATTTCAAGGTCGAAAAACACATAGGCCCCAAAATGAAAGAAACGGCTGGGGCGCCAAAACTATGGCTTGAAACTTGATGAAAACAGTCTCTCCCATAATAACTCAAGGGCTGCTTGTGTTTTTTAGGCCTTTGCAAGCTATCGGAAGTTGTGCGCGGCAGGAGAGACAAATCCATGTTTTCGCGCCTTTTTTGCGATTTCAAGGTCGAAAAACACATAGGCCCCAAAATGAAAGAAACGGCTGCCGCGCCAAAACTATGGCTTCAAACTTGATGAAAACAGTCTCTCCCATAATAACTCACGGGCTGCTTGTGTTTTTTAGGCCTTTGCAAGCTATCGGAAGTGTGTGCGCGGCAGGAGAGACAAATCCATGTTTTCGCGCATTTTTTGCGATTTCAAGGTCGAAAAACACATAGGCCCCAAAATGAAAGAAACGGCTGCCGCGCCAAAACTATGGCTTCAAACTTGATGAAAACAGTCTCTCCCATAATAACTCACGGGCTGCTTGTGTTTTTTAGGCCTTTGCAAGCTATCGGAAGTGTGTGCGCGGCAGGAGAGACAAATCCATGTTTTCGCGCCTTTTTTGCGATTTCAAGGTCGAAAAACACATAGGCCCCAAAATGAAAGAAACGGCTGCCGCGCCAAAACTATGGCTTCAAACTTGATGAAAACAGTCTCTCCCATAATAACTCACGGGCTGCTTGTGTTTTTTAGGCCTTTGCAAGTTATCGGAAGTGTGTGCGCGGCAGGAGAGACAAATCAATGTTTTTGCGCCTTTTTTGCGATTTCAAGGTCGAAAAACACATAGGCCCCAAAATGAAAGAAACGGCTGCCGCGCCAAAACTATGGCTTCAAACTTGATGAAAACAGTCTCTCCCAAAATAACTCAAGGGCCGCTTGTGTTTTTTAGGCCTTCGCAAGCTATCGGAAGTGTGTGCGCGGCAGTAGAGACAAATCCATGTTTTCGCGCATTTTTTGCGATTTCAAGGTCGAAAAACACATAGGCCCCAAAATGAAAGAAACGGCTGCCGCGCCAAAACTATGGCTTCAAACTTGATGAAAACAGTCTCTCCCATAATAACTCACGGGCTGCTTGTGTTTTTTAGGCCTTTGCAAGCTATCGGAAGTGTGTGCGCGGCAGGAGAGACAAATCCATGTTTTCGCGCCTTTTTTGCGATTTCAAGGTCGAAAAACACATAGGCCCCAAAATGAAAGAAACGGCTGGCGCGCCAAAACTATGGCTTCAAACTTGATGAAAACAGTCTCTCCCATATTAACTCACGGGCTGATTGTGTTTTTTAGGCCTTCGCAAGCTATCGGAAGTGTGTGCGCAGCAGGAGAGACAAATCTATGTTTTCGCGCCTTTTTTGCCATTTCCAGGTCGAAAAACACACAGAACCCAAAAATAAAGAAACGGCTGTCCAGCCAAAACTGAGGCTTCAAACTTGATGAAAACAGTCTCTCCCACAATAACTCAAGCGCCGCTTGTGTTTTTTAGGCCTTCGCAAGCTATCAGAAGTGTGTGCGCGGCAGGAGAGACAAATCCATGTTTTTGCGCATTTTTTGCGATTTCAAGGTCGAAAAACACATAGGCCCCAAAATGAAAGAAACGGCTGCCGCGCCAAAACTATGGCTTCAAACTTGATGAAAACAGTCTCTCCCATATTAACTCACGGGCTGATTGTGTTTTTTAGGCCTTCGCAAGCTATCGGAAGTGTGTGCGCAGCAGGAGAGACAAATCTATGTTTTCGCGCCTTTTTTGCCATTTCCAGGTCGAAAAACACACAGAACCCAAAAATAAAGCAACGGCTGTCCAGCCAAAACTGAGGCTTCAAACTTGATGAAAACAGTCTCTCCCACAATAACTCAAGGGCCGCTTGTGTTTTTTAGGCCTTCGCAAGCTATCGGAAGTGTGTGCGCGGCAGTAGAGACAAATCCATGTTTTCGCGCATTTTTTGCGATTTCAAGGTCGAAAAACACATAGGCCCCAAAATGAAAGAAACGGCTGCCGCGCCAAAACTATGGCTTCAAACTTGATGAAAACAGTCTCTCCCATAATAACTCACGGGCTACTTGTGTTTTTTAGGCCTTTGCAAGCTATCGGAAGTGTGTGCGCGGCAGGAGAGACAAATCCATGTTTTCGCGCCTTTTTTGCGATTTCAAGGTCGAAAAACACATAGGCCCCAAAATGAAAGAAACGGCTGGCGCGCCAAAACTATGGCTTCAAACTTGATGAAAACAGTCTCTCCCATATTAACTCACGGGCTGATTGTGTTTTTTAGGCCTTCGCAAGCTATCGGAAGTGTGTGCGCAGCAGGAGAGACAAATCTATGTTTTCGCGCCTTTTTTGCCATTTCCAGGTCGAAAAACACACAGAACCCAAAAATAAAGAAACGGCTGTCCAGCCAAAACTATGGCTTCAAACTTGATGAAAACAGTCTCTCCCATAATAACTCACGGGCTGCTTGTGTTTTTTAGGCCTTTGCAAGCTATCGGAAGTGTGTGCGCGGCAGGAGAGACAAATCCATGTTTTCGCGCCTTTTTTGCGATTTCAAGGTCGAAAAACACATAGGCCCCAAAATGAAAGAAACGGCTGCCGCGCCAAAACTATGGCTTCAAACTTGATGAAAACAGTCTCTCCCATAATAACTCACGGGCTGCTTGTGTTTTTTAGGCCTTTGCAAGTTATCGGAAGTGTGTGCGCGGCAGGAGAGACAAATCAATGTTTTTGCGCCTTTTTTGCGATTTCAAGGTCGAAAAACACATAGGCCCCAAAATGAAAGAAACGGCTGCCGCGCCAAAACTATGGCTTCAAACTTGATGAAAACAGTCTCTCCCAAAATAACTCAAGGGCCGCTTGTGTTTTTTAGGCCTTCGCAAGCTATCGGAAGTGTGTGCGCGGCAGTAGAGACAAATCCATGTTTTCGCGCATTTTTTGCGATTTCAAGGTCGAAAAACACATAGGCCCCAAAATGAAAGAAACGGCTGCCGCGCCAAAACTATGGCTTCAAACTTGATGAAAACAGTCTCTCCCATAATAACTCACGGGCTGCTTGTGTTTTTTAGGCCTTTGCAAGCTATCGGAAGTGTGTGCGCGGCAGGAGAGACAAATCTATGTTTTCGCGCCTTTTTTGCCATTTCCAGGTCGAAAAACACACAGAACCCAAAAATAAAGCAACGGCTGTCCAGCCAAAACTGAGGCTTCAAACTTGATGAAAACAGTCTCTCCCACAATAACTCAAGGGCCGCTTGTGTTTTTTAGGCCTTCGCAAGCTATCGGAAGTGTGTGCGCGGCAGTAGAGACAAATCCATGTTTTCGCGCATTTTTTGCGATTTCAAGGTCGAAAAACACATAGGCCCCAAAATGAAAGAAACGGCTGCCGCGCCAAAACTATGGCTTCAAACTTGATGAAAACAGTCTCTCCCATAATAACTCACGGGCTACTTGTGTTTTTTAGGCCTTTGCAAGCTATCGGAAGTGTGTGCGCGGCAGGAGAGACAAATCCATGTTTTCGCGCCTTTTTTGCGATTTCAAGGTCGAAAAACACATAGGCCCCAAAATGAAAGAAACGGCTGGCGCGCCAAAACTATGGCTTCAAACTTGATGAAAACAGTCTCTCCCATATTAACTCACGGGCTGATTGTGTTTTTTAGGCCTTCGCAAGCTATCGGAAGTGTGTGCGCAGCAGGAGAGACAAATCTATGTTTTCGCGCCTTTTTTGCCATTTCCAGGTCGAAAAACACACAGAACCCAAAATGAAAGAAACGGCTGCCGCGCCAAAACTATGGCTTCAAACTTGATGAAAACAGTCTCTCCCATAATAACTCACGGGCTGCTTGTGTTTTTTAGGCCTTTGCAAGCTATCGGAAGTGTGTGCGCGGCAGGAGAGACAAATCCATGTTTTCGCGCCTTTTTTGCGATTTCAAGGTCGAAAAACACATAGGCCCCAAAATGAAAGAAACGGCTGCCGCGCCAAAACTATGGCTTCAAACTTGATGAAAACAGTCTCTCCCATAATAACTCACGGGCTGCTTGTGTTTTTTAGGCCTTTGCAAGTTATCGGAAGTGTGTGCGCGGCAGGAGAGACAAATCAATGTTTTTGCGCCTTTTTTGCGATTTCAAGGTCGAAAAACACATAGGCCCCAAAATGAAAGAAACGGCTGCCGCGCCAAAACTATGGCTTCAAACTTGATGAAAACAGTCTCTCCCAAAATAACTCAAGGGCCGCTTGTGTTTTTTAGGCCTTCGCAAGCTATCGGAAGTGTGTGCGCGGCAGTAGAGACAAATCCATGTTTTCGCGCATTTTTTGCGATTTCAAGGTCGAAAAACACATAGGCCCCAAAATGAAAGAAACGGCTGCCGCGCCAAAACTATGGCTTCAAACTTGATGAAAACAGTCTCTCCCATAATAACTCACGGGCTGCTTGTGTTTTTTAGGCCTTTGCAAGCTATCGGAAGTGTGTGCGCGGCAGGAGAGACAAATCCATGTTTTCGCGCCTTTTTTGCGATTTCAAGGTCGAAAAACACATAGGCCCCAAAATGAAAGAAACGGCTGGCGCGCCAAAACTATGGCTTCAAACTTGATGAAAACAGTCTCTCCCATATTAACTCACGGGCTGATTGTGTTTTTTAGGCCTTCGCAAGCTATCGGAAGTGTGTGCGCAGCAGGAGAGACAAATCTATGTTTTCGCGCCTTTTTTGCCATTTCCAGGTCGAAAAACACACAGAACCCAAAAATAAAGAAACGGCTGTCCAGCCAAAACTGAGGCTTCAAACTTGATGAAAACAGTCTCTCCCACAATAACTCAAGCGCCGCTTGTGTTTTTTAGGCCTTCGCAAGCTATCAGAAGTGTGTGCGCGGCAGGAGAGACAAATCCATGTTTTTGCGCATTTTTTGCGATTTCAAGGTCGAAAAACACATAGGCCCCAAAATGAAAGAAACGGCTGCCGCGCCAAAACTATGGCTTCAAACTTGATGAAAACAGTCTCTCCCATATTAACTCACGGGCTGATTGTGTTTTTTAGGCCTTCGCAAGCTATCGGAAGTGTGTGCGCAGCAGGAGAGACAAATCTATGTTTTCGCGCCTTTTTTGCCATTTCCAGGTCGAAAAACACACAGAACCCAAAAATAAAGCAACGGCTGTCCAGCCAAAACTGAGGCTTCAAACTTGATGAAAACAGTCTCTCCCACAATAACTCAAGGGCCGCTTGTGTTTTTTAGGCCTTCGCAAGCTATCGGAAGTGTGTGCGCGGCAGTAGAGACAAATCCATGTTTTCGCGCATTTTTTGTGATTTCAAGGTCGAAAAACACATAGGCCCCAAAATGAAAGAAACGGCTGCCGCGCCAAAACTATGGCTTCAAACTTGATGAAAACAGTCTCTCCCATAATAACTCACGGGCTACTTGTGTTTTTTAGGCCTTTGCAAGCTATCGGAAGTGTGTGCGCGGCAGGAGAGACAAATCCATGTTTTCGCGCCTTTTTTGCGATTTCAAGGTCGAAAAACACATAGGCCCCAAAATGAAAGAAACGGCTGGCGCGCCAAAACTATGGCTTCAAACTTGATGAAAACAGTCTCTCCCATATTAACTCACGGGCTGATTGTGTTTTTTAGGCCTTCGCAAGCTATCGGAAGTGTGTGCGCAGCAGGAGAGACAAATCTATGTTTTCGCGCCTTTTTTGCCATTTCCAGGTCGAAAAACACACAGAACCCAAAAATAAAGAAACGGCTGTCCAGCCAAAACTGAGGCTTCAAACTTGATGAAAACAGTCTCTCCCACAATAACTCAAGCGCCGCTTGTGTTTTTTAGGCCTTCGCAAGCTATCAGAAGTGTGTGCGCGGCAGGAGAGACAAATCCATGTTTTTGCGCATTTTTTGCGATTTCAAGGTCGAAAAACACATAGGCCCCAAAATGAAAGAAACGGCTGCCGCGCCAAAACTATGGCTTCAAACTTGATGAAAACAGTCTCTCCCATATTAACTCACGGGCTGATTGTGTTTTTTAGGCCTTCGCAAGCTATCGGAAGTGTGTGCGCAGCAGGAGAGACAAATCTATGTTTTCGCGCCTTTTTTGCCATTTCCAGGTCGAAAAACACACAGAACCCAAAAATAAAGCAACGGCTGTCCAGCCAAAACTGAGGCTTCAAACTTGATGAAAACAGTCTCTCCCACAATAACTCAAGGGCCGCTTGTGTTTTTTAGGCCTTCGCAAGCTATCGGAAGTGTGTGCGCGGCAGGAGAGACAAATCCATGTTTTCGCGCCTTTTTTGCGATTTCAAGGTCGAAAAACACATAGGCCCCAAAATGAAAGAAACGGCTGGCGCGCCAAAACTATGGCTTCAAACTTGATGAAAACAGTCTCTCCCATATTAACTCACGGGCTGATTGTGTTTTTTAGGCCTTCGCAAGCTATCGGAAGTGTGTGCGCAGCAGGAGAGACAAATCTATGTTTTCGCGCCTGTTTTGCCATTTCCAGGTCGAAAAACACACAGACCCCAAAAATAAAGAAACGGCTGTCCAGCCAAAACTGAGGCTTCAAACTTGATGAAAACAGTCTCTCCCACAATAACTCAAGGGATGCTTGTGTTTTTTAGGCCTTCGCAAGCTATCGGAAGTGTGTGCGCGGCAGGAGAGACAAATCCATGTTTTCGTGCATTTTTTGCGATTTCAAGGTCTAAAAACACATAGGCCCCAAAATGAAAGAAACGGCTGCCGCGCCAAAACTATGGCTTCAATCTTGATGAAAACAGTCTCTCCCATAATAACTCACGGGCTGCTTGTGTTTTTTAGGCCTTTGCAAGCTATCGGAAGTGTGTGCGCGGCAGGAGAGACAAATCCATGTTTTCGCGCCTTTTTTGCGATTTCAAGGTCGAAAAACACATAGGCCCCAAAATGAAAGAAACGGCTGGGGCGCCAAAACTATGGCTTGAAACTTGATGAAAACAGTCTCTCCCATAATAACTCAAGGGCTGCTTGTGTTTTTTAGGCCTTTGCAAGCTATCGGAAGTTGTGCGCGGCAGGAGAGACAAATCCATGTTTTCGCGCCTTTTTTGCGATTTCAAGGTCGAAAAACACATAGGCCCCAAAATGAAAGAAACGGCTGCCGCGCCAAAACTATGGCTTCAAACTTGATGAAAACAGTCTCTCCCATAATAACTCACGGGCTGCTTGTGTTTTTTAGGCCTTTGCAAGCTATCGGAAGTGTGTGCGCGGCAGGAGAGACAAATCCATGTTTTCGCGCATTTTTTGCGATTTCAAGGTCGAAAAACACATAGGCCCCAAAATGAAAGAAACGGCTGCCGCGCCAAAACTATGGCTTCAAACTTGATGAAAACAGTCTCTCCCATAATAACTCACGGGCTGCTTGTGTTTTTTAGGCCTTTGCAAGCTATCGGAAGTGTGTGCGCGGCAGGAGAGACAAATCCATGTTTTCGCGCCTTTTTTGCGATTTCAAGGTCGAAAAACACATAGGCCCCAAAATGAAAGAAACGGCTGCCGCGCCAAAACTATGGCTTCAAACTTGATGAAAACAGTCTCTCCCATAATAACTCACGGGCTGCTTGTGTTTTTTAGGCCTTTGCAAGTTATCGGAAGTGTGTGCGCGGCAGGAGAGACAAATCAATGTTTTTGTGCCTTTTTTGCGATTTCAAGGTCGAAAAACACATAGGCCCCAAAATGAAAGAAACGGCTGCCGCGCCAAAACTATGGCTTCAAACTTGATGAAAACAGTCTCTCCCAAAATAACTCAAGGGCCGCTTGTGTTTTTTAGGCCTTCGCAAGCTATCGGAAGTGTGTGCGCGGCAGTAGAGACAAATCCATGTTTTCGCGCATTTTTTGCGATTTCAAGGTCGAAAAACACATAGGCCCCAAAATGAAAGAAACGGCTGCCGCGCCAAAACTATGGCTTCAAACTTGATGAAAACAGTCTCTCCCATAATAACTCACGGGCTACTTGTGTTTTTTAGGCCTTTGCAAGCTATCGGAAGTGTGTGCGCGGCAGGAGAGACAAATCCATGTTTTCGCGCCTTTTTTGCGATTTCAAGGTCGAAAAACACATAGGCCCCAAAATGAAAGAAACGGCTGGCGCGCCAAAACTATGGCTTCAAACTTGATGAAAACAGTCTCTCCCATATTAACTCACGGGCTGATTGTGTTTTTTAGGCCTTCGCAAGCTATCGGAAGTGTGTGCGCAGCAGGAGAGACAAATCTATGTTTTCGCGCCTTTTTTGCCATTTCCAGGTCGAAAAACACACAGAACCCAAAAATAAAGAAACGGCTGTCCAGCCAAAACTGAGGCTTCAAACTTGATGAAAACAGTCTCTCCCACAATAACTCAAGCGCCGCTTGTGTTTTTTAGGCCTTCGCAAGCTATCAGAAGTGTGTGCGCGGCAGGAGAGACAAATCCATGTTTTTGCGCATTTTTTGCGATTTCAAGGTCGAAAAACACATAGGCCCCAAAATGAAAGAAACGGCTGCCGCGCCAAAACTATGGCTTCAAACTTGATGAAAACAGTCTCTCCCATATTAACTCACGGGCTGATTGTGTTTTTTAGGCCTTCGCAAGCTATCGGAAGTGTGTGCGCAGCAGGAGAGACAAATCTATGTTTTCGCGCCTTTTTTGCCATTTCCAGGTCGAAAAACACACAGAACCCAAAAATAAAGCAACGGCTGTCCAGCCAAAACTGAGGCTTCAAACTTGATGAAAACAGTCTCTCCCACAATAACTCAAGGGCCGCTTGTGTTTTTTAGGCCTTCGCAAGCTATCGGAAGTGTGTGCGCGGCAGTAGAGACAAATCCATGTTTTCGCGCATTTTTTGCGATTTCAAGGTCGAAAAACACATAGGCCCCAAAATGAAAGAAACGGCTGCCGCGCCAAAACTATGGCTTCAAACTTGATGAAAACAGTCTCTCCCATAATAACTCACGGGCTACTTGTGTTTTTTAGGCCTTTGCAAGCTATCGGAAGTGTGTGCGCGGCAGGAGAGACAAATCCATGTTTTCGCGCCTTTTTTGCGATTTCAAGGTCGAAAAACACATAGGCCCCAAAATGAAAGAAACGGCTGGCGCGCCAAAACTATGGCTTCAAACTTGATGAAAACAGTCTCTCCCATATTAACTCACGGGCTGATTGTGTTTTTTAGGCCTTCGCAAGCTATCGGAAGTGTGTGCGCAGCAGGAGAGACAAATCTATGTTTTCGCGCCTTTTTTGCCATTTCCAGGTCGAAAAACACACAGAACCCAAAAATAAAGAAACGGCTGTCCAGCCAAAACTGAGGCTTCAAACTTGATGAAAACAGTCTCTCCCACAATAACTCAAGCGCCGCTTGTGTTTTTTAGGCCTTCGCAAGCTATCAGAAGTGTGTGCGCGGCAGGAGAGACAAATCCATGTTTTTGCGCATTTTTTGCGATTTCAAGGTCGAAAAACACATAGGCCCCAAAATGAAAGAAACGGCTGCCGCGCCAAAACTATGGCTTCAAACTTGATGAAAACAGTCTCTCCCATATTAACTCACGGGCTGATTGTGTTTTTTAGGCCTTCGCAAGCTATCGGAAGTGTGTGCGCAGCAGGAGAGACAAATCTATGTTTTCGCGCCTTTTTTGCCATTTCCAGGTCGAAAAACACACAGAACCCAAAAATAAAGCAACGGCTGTCCAGCCAAAACTGAGGCTTCAAACTTGATGAAAACAGTCTCTCCCACAATAACTCAAGGGCCGCTTGTGTTTTTTAGGCCTTCGCAAGCTATCGGAAGTGTGTGCGCGGCAGGAGAGACAAATCCATGTTTTCGTGCATTTTTTGCGATTTCAAGGTCTAAAAACACATAGGCCCCAAAATGAAAGAAACGGCTGCCGCGCCAAAACTATGGCTTCAATCTTGATGAAAACAGTCTCTCCCATAATAACTCACGGGCTGCTTGTGTTTTTTAGGCCTTTGCAAGCTATCGGAAGTGTGTGCGCGGCAGGAGAGACAAATCCATGTTTTCGCGCCTTTTTTGCGATTTCAAGGTCGAAAAACACATAGGCCCCAAAATGAAAGAAACGGCTGGGGCGCCAAAACTATGGCTTGAAACTTGATGAAAACAGTCTCTCCCATAATAACTCAAGGGCTGCTTGTGTTTTTTAGGCCTTTGCAAGCTATCGGAAGTTGTGCGCGGCAGGAGAGACAAATCCATGTTTTCGCGCCTTTTTTGCGATTTCAAGGTCGAAAAACACATAGGCCCCAAAATGAAAGAAACGGCTGCCGCGCCAAAACTATGGCTTCAAACTTGATGAAAACAGTCTCTCCCATAATAACTCACGGGCTGCTTGTGTTTTTTAGGCCTTTGCAAGCTATCGGAAGTGTGTGCGCGGCAGGAGAGACAAATCCATGTTTTCGCGCATTTTTTGCGATTTCAAGGTCGAAAAACACATAGGCCCCAAAATGAAAGAAACGGCTGCCGCGCCAAAACTATGGCTTCAAACTTGATGAAAACAGTCTCTCCCATAATAACTCACGGGCTGCTTGTGTTTTTTAGGCCTTTGCAAGCTATCGGAAGTGTGTGCGCGGCAGGAGAGACAAATCCATGTTTTCGCGCCTTTTTTGCGATTTCAAGGTCGAAAAACACATAGGCCCCAAAATGAAAGAAACGGCTGCCGCGCCAAAACTATGGCTTCAAACTTGATGAAAACAGTCTCTCCCATAATAACTCACGGGCTGCTTGTGTTTTTTAGGCCTTTGCAAGTTATCGGAAGTGTGTGCGCGGCAGGAGAGACAAATCAATGTTTTTGCGCCTTTTTTGCGATTTCAAGGTCGAAAAACACATAGGCCCCAAAATGAAAGAAACGGCTGCCGCGCCAAAACTATGGCTTCAAACTTGATGAAAACAGTCTCTCCCAAAATAACTCAAGGGCCGCTTGTGTTTTTTAGGCCTTCGCAAGCTATCGGAAGTGTGTGCGCGGCAGTAGAGACAAATCCATGTTTTCGCGCATTTTTTGCGATTTCAAGGTCGAAAAACACATAGGCCCCAAAATGAAAGAAACGGCTGCCGCGCCAAAACTATGGCTTCAAACTTGATGAAAACAGTCTCTCCCATAATAACTCACGGGCTACTTGTGTTTTTTAGGCCTTTGCAAGCTATCGGAAGTGTGTGCGCGGCAGGAGAGACAAATCCATGTTTTCGCGCCTTTTTTGCGATTTCAAGGTCGAAAAACACATAGGCCCCAAAATGAAAGAAACGGCTGGCGCGCCAAAACTATGGCTTCAAACTTGATGAAAACAGTCTCTCCCATATTAACTCACGGGCTGATTGTGTTTTTTAGGCCTTCGCAAGCTATCGGAAGTGTGTGCGCAGCAGGAGAGACAAATCTATGTTTTCGCGCCTTTTTTGCCATTTCCAGGTCGAAAAACACACAGAACCCAAAAATAAAGAAACGGCTGTCCAGCCAAAACTGAGGCTTCAAACTTGATGAAAACAGTCTCTCCCACAATAACTCAAGCGCCGCTTGTGTTTTTTAGGCCTTCGCAAGCTATCAGAAGTGTGTGCGCGGCAGGAGAGACAAATCCATGTTTTTGCGCATTTTTTGCGATTTCAAGGTCGAAAAACACATAGGCCCCAAAATGAAAGAAACGGCTGCCGCGCCAAAACTATGGCTTCAAACTTGATGAAAACAGTCTCTCCCATATTAACTCACGGGCTGATTGTGTTTTTTAGGCCTTCGCAAGCTATCGGAAGTGTGTGCGCAGAAGGAGAGACAAATCTATGTTTTCGCGCCTTTTTTGCCATTTCCAGGTCGAAAAACACACAGAACCCAAAAATAAAGCAACGGCTGTCCAGCCAAAACTGAGGCTTCAAACTTGATGAAAACAGTCTCTCCCACAATAACTCAAGGGCCGCTTGTGTTTTTTAGGCCTTCGCAAGCTATCGGAAGTGTGTGCGCGGCAGGAGAGAAAATCCATGTTTTCGCGCCTTTTTTGCGATTTCAAGGTCGAAAAACACATAGGCCCCAAAATGCAAGAAACGGCTGGCGCGCCAAAACTATGGCTTCAAACTTGATGAAAACAGTCTCTCCCATATTAACTCACGGGCTGATTGTGTTTTTTAGGCCTTCGCAAGCTATCGGAAGTGTGTGCGCAGCAGGAGAGACAAATCTATGTTTTCGCGCCTGTTTTGCCATTTCCAGGTCGAAAAACACACAGACCCCAAAAATAAAGAAACGGCTGTCCAGCCAAAACTGAGGCTTCAAACTTGATGAAAACAGTCTCTCAGACAATAACTCAAGGGCCGCTTGTGTTTTTTAGGCCTTCGCAAGCTATCGGAAGTGTGTGCGCGGCAGGAGAGACAAATCCATGTTTTCGCGCCTTTTTTGCGATTTCAAGGTCGAAAAACACATAGGCCCCAAAATGAAAGAAACGGCTGCCGCGCCAAAACTATGGCTTCAAACTTGATGAAAACAGTCTCTCCCATAATAACTCACGGGCTGCTTGTGTTTTTTAGGCCTTTGCACGCTATCGGAAGTGTGTGCGCGGCAGGAGAGACAAATCCATGTTTTCGCGCCTTTTTTGCCATTTCCAGGTCGAAAAACACAAAGGCCCCAAAAATAAAGAAACGGCTGTCCAACCAAAACTGAGGCTTCAAACTTGATGAAAACAGTCTCTCAGACAATAACTCAAGGGCCGCTTGTGTATTTTAGGCCTTCGCAAGCTATCGGAAGTGTGTGCGCGGCAGTAGAGACAAATCCATGTTTTCGCGCATTTTTTGCGATTTCAAGGTCGAAAAAAACACATAGGCCCCAAAATGAAAGAAACGGCTGCCGCGCCAAAACTATGGCTTCAAACTTGATGAAAACAGTCTCTCCCATAATAACTCACGGGCTGCTTGTGTTTTTTAGGCCTTTGCAAGCTATCGGAAGTGTGTGCGCGGCAGGAGAGACAAATCCATGTTTTCGCGCCTTTTTTGCGATTTCAAGGTCGAAAAACACATAGGCCCCAAAATGAAAGAAACGGCTGGCGCGCCAAAACTATGGCTTCAAACTTGATGAAAACAGTCTCTCAGACAATAACTCAAGGGCCGCTTGTGTTTTTTAGGCCTTCGCAAGCTATCGGAAGTGTGTGCGCGGCAGGAGAGTAAAATCCATGTTTTCTTGCCTTTTTTGCCATTTCCAGGTCGAAAAACACAAAGGCCCCAAAATGAAAGAAACGGCTGCTGCGCCAAAACTATGACTTCAAACTTGATGAAAACAGTCTCTCCCACAATAACTCAAGGGCTGCTTGTGTTTTTTAGGCCTTCGCAAGATATCGGAAGTGTGGTTGTGGTCAGGGTCGGGGTCGGGGTTGGGGTTAGGGAAAGGGATAGGGTCGGGGTCGGGTTGATGGTTATGGTTAGGGTTGTGGTCAGGGTCGGGGTCGGGGTTGGGGTTAGGTTAAGGGATAGGGTCGGGGTCGGGTTGATGGTTATGGTTAGGGTTGTGGTTTGGGTTGTGGTCAGGGTCGGGGTCGGGGTTGGGGTTAGGGAAAGGGATAGGGTCGGGGTCGGGTTGATGGTTATGGTTAGGGTTGTGGTCAGGGTCGGGGTCGGGGTTGGGGTTAGGGAAAGGGATAGGGTCGGGGTCGGGTTGATGGTTATGGTTAGGGTTGTGGTCAGGGTCGGGGTCGGGGTTGGGGTTAGGGAAAGGGATAGGGTCGGGGTCGGGTTGATGGTTATGGTTAGGGTTGTGGTCAGGGTCGGGGTCGGGGTTGGGGTTAGGGAAAGGGATAGGGTCGGGGTCGGGTTGATGGTTATGGTTAGGGTTGTGGTCAGGGTCGGGGTCGGGGTTGGGGTTAGGGAAAGGGATAGGGTCGGGGTCGGGTTGATGGTTATGGTTAGGGTTGTGGTCAGGGTCGGGGTCGGGGTTAGGGAAAGGGATAGGGTCGGGGTCGGGTTGATGGTTATGGTTAGGGTTGTGGTCAGGGTCGGGGTCGGGGTTGGGGTTAGGGAAAGGGATAGGGTCGGGGTCGGGTTGATGGTTATGGTTAGGGTTGTGGTCAGGGTCGGGGTCGGGGTTGGGGTTAGGGAAAGGGATAGGGTCGGGGTCGGGTTGATGGTTATGGTTAGGGTTGTGGTCAGGGTCGGGGTTGGGGTTAGGGAAAGGGATAGGGTCGGGGTCGGGTTGATGGTTATGGTTAGGGTTGTGGTCAGTGTCGGGGTTGGGGTTAGGGAAAGGGATAGGGTCGGGGTCGGGTTGATGGTTATGGTTAGGGTTGTGGTCAGGGTCGGGGTCGGGGTTGGGGTTAGGGAAAGGGATAGGGTCGGGGTCGGGTTGATGGTTATGGTTAGGGTTGTGGTCAGGGTCGGGGTCGGGGTTGGGGTTAGGGAAAGGGATAGGGTCGGGGTCGGGTTGATGGTTATGGTTAGGGTTGTGGTCAGGGTCGGGGTCGGGGTTGGGGTTAGGGAAAGGGATAGGGTCGGGGTCGGGTTGATGGTTATGGTTAGGGTTGTGGTCAGGGTCGGGGTCGGGGTTGGGGTTAGGGAAAGGGATAGGGTCGGGGTCGGGTTGATGGTTATGGTTAGGGTTGTGGTCAGGGTCGGGGTCGGGGTTGGGGTTAGGGAAAGGGATAGGGTCGGGGTCGGGTTGATGGTTATGGTTAGGGTTGTGGTCAGGGTCGGGGTTGGGGTTAGGGAAAGGGATAGGGTCGGGGTCGGGTTGATGGTTATGGTTAGGGTTGTGGTCAGTGTCGGGGTTGGGGTTAGGGAAAGGGATAGGGTCGGGGTCGGGTTGATGGTTATGGTTAGGGTTGTGGTCAGGGTCGGGGTCGGGGTTGGGGTTAGGGAAAGGGATAGGGTCGGGGTCGGGTTGATGGTTATGGTTAGGGTTGTGGTCAGGGTCGGGGTCGGGGTTGGGGTTAGGGAAAGGGATAGGGTCGGGGTCGGGTTGATGGTTATGGTTAGGGTTGTGGTCAGGGTCGGGGTCGGGGTTGGGGTTAGGGAAAGGGATAGGGTCGGGGTCGGGTTGATGGTTATGGTTAGGGTTGTGGTCAGGGTCGGGGTCGGGGTTGGGGTTAGGGAAAGGGATAGGGTCGGGGTCGGGTTGATGGTTATGGTTAGGGTTGTGGTCAGGGTCGGGGTCGGGGTTGGGGTTAGGGAAAGGGATAGGGTCGGGGTCGGGTTGATGGTTATGGTTAGGGTTGTGGTCAGGGTCGGGGTTGGGGTTAGGGAAAGGGATAGGGTCGGGGTCGGGTTGATGGTTATGGTTAGGGTTGTGGTCAGGGTCGGGGTTGGGGTTAGGGAAAGGGATAGGGTCGGGGTCGGGTTGATGGTTATGGTTAGGGTTGTGGTCAGGGTCGGGGTTGGGGTTAGGGAAAGGGATAGGGTCGGGGTCGGGTTGATGGTTATGGTTAGGGTTGTGGTCAGGGTCGGGGTTGGGGTTAGGGAAAGGGATAGGGTCGGGGTCGGGTTGATGGTTATGGTTAGGGTTGTGGTCAGGGTCGGGGTCGGGGTTGGGGTTAGGGAAAGGGATAGGGTTGGGGTCGGGTTGATGGTTATGGTTAGGGTTGTGGTCAGGGTCGGGGTCGGGGTTGGGGTTAGGGAAAGGGATAGGGTCGGGGTCGGGTTGATGGTTATGGTTAGGGTTGTGGTCAGGGTCGGGGTCGGGGTTGGGGTTAGGGAAAGGGATAGGGTCGGGGTCGGGTTGATGGTTATGGTTAGGGTTGTGGTCAGGGTCGGGGTCGGGGTTGGGGTTAGGGAAAGGGATAGGGTCGGGGTCGGGTTGATGGTTATGGTTAGGGTTGTGGTCAGGGTCGGGGTCGGGGTTGGGGTTAGGGAAAGGGATAGGGTCGGGGTCGGGTTGATGGTTATGGTTAGGGTTGTGGTCAGGGTCGGGTTCGGGGTTGGGGTTAGGGAAAGGGATAGGGTCGGGGTCGGGTTGATGGTTATGTTTAGGGTTGTGGTCAGGGTCGGGGTTGGGGTTAGGGAAAGGGATAGGGTCGGGGTCGGGTTGATGGTTATGGTTAGGGTTGTGGTCAGGGTCGGGGTCGGGGTTGGGTTTAGTGAAAGGGATAGGGTCGGGGTCGGGTTGATGGTTATGGTTAGGGTTGTGGTCAGGGTCGGGGTCGGGGTTGGGGTTAGGGAAAGGGATAGGGTCGGGGTCGGGTTGATGGTTATGGTTAGGGTTGTGGTCAGGGTCGGGGTCGGGGTTGGGGTTAGGGAAAGGGATAGGGTCGGGGTCGGGTTGATGGTTATGGTTAGGGTTGTGGTCAGGGTCGGGGTCGGGGTTGGGGTTAGGGAAAGGGATAGGGTCGGGGTCGGGTTGATGGTTATGGTTAGGGTTGTGGTCAGGGTCGGGGTCGGGGTTGGGGTTAGGGAAAGGGATAGGGTCGGGGTCGGGTTGATGGTTATGGTTAGGGTTGTGGTCAGGGTCGGGGTCGGGGTTGGGGTTAATGAAAGGGATAGGGTCGGGGTCGGGTTGATGGTTATGGTTAGGGTTGTGGTCAGGGTCGGGGTCGGGGTTGGGGTTAGGGAAAGGGATAGGGTCGGGGTCGGGTTGATGGTTTTGGTTAGGGTTGTGGTCAGGGTCGGGGTCGGGGTTGGGGTTAGGGAAAGGGATAGGGTCGGGGTCGGGTTGATGGTTATGGTTAGGGTTGTGGTCAGGGTCGGGGTCGGGGTCGGGGTTGGGGTTAGGGAAAGGGATAGGGTCGGGGTCGGGTTGATGGTTATGGTTAGGGTTGTGGTCAGGGTCGGGGTCGGGGTTGGGGTTAGGGAAAGGGATAGGGTCGGGGTCGGGTTGATGGTTATGGTTAGGGTTGTGGTCAGGGTCGGGGTCGGGGTTGGGGTTAGGGAAAGGGATAGGGTCGGGGTCGGGTTGATGGTTATGGTTAGGGTTGTGGTCAGGGTCGGGGTCGGGGTTGGGGTTAGGGAAAGGGATAGGGTCGGGGTCGGGTTGATGGTTATGGTTAGGGTTGTGGTCAGGGTCGGGGTCGGGGTTGGGGTTAGGGAAAGGGATAGGGTCGGGGTCGGGTTGATGGTTATGGTTAGGGTTGTGGTCAGGGTCGGGGTTGGGGTTAGGGAAAGGGATAGGGTCGGGGTCGGGTTGATGGTTATGGTTAGGGTTGTGGTCAGGGTCGGGGTTGGGGTTAGGGAAAGGGATAGGGTCGGGGTCGGGTTGATGGTTATGGTTAGGGTTGTGGTCAGGGTCGGGGTTGGGGTTAGGGAAAGGGATAGGGTCGGGGTCGGGTTGATGGTTATGGTTAGGGTTGTGGTCAGGGTCGGGGTCGGGGTTGGGGTTAGGGAAAGGGATAGGGTCGGGGTCGGGTTGATGGTTATGGTTAGGGTTGTGGTCAGGGTCGGGGTCGGGGTTGGGGTTAGGGAAAGGGATAGGGTCGGGGTCGGGTTGATGGTTATGGTTAGGGTTGTGGTCAGGGTCGGGGTCGGGGTTGGGGTTAGGGAAAGGGATAGGGTCGGGGTCGGGTTGATGGTTATGGTTAGGGTTGTGGTCAGGGTCGGGGTCGGGGTTGGGGTTAGGGAAAGGGATAGGGTCGGGGTCGGGTTGATGGTTATGGTTAGGGTTGTGGTCAGGGTCGGGGTCGGGGTTGGGGTTAGGGAAAGGGATAGGGTCGGGGTCGGGTTGATGGTTATGGTTAGGGTTGTGGTCAGGGTCGGGTTCGGGGTTGGGGTTAGGGAAAGGGATAGGGTCGGGGTCGGGTTGATGGTTATGGTTAGGGTTGTGGTCAGGGTCGGGGTTGGGGTTAGGGAAAGGGATAGGGTCGGGGTCGGGTTGATGGTTATGGTTAGGGTTGTGGTCAGGGTCGGGGTCGGGGTTGGGGTTAGGGAAAGGGATAGGGTCGGGGTCGGGTTGATGGTTATGGTTAGGGTTGTGGTCAGGGTCGGGGTCGGGGTTGGGGTTAGGGAAAGGGATAGGGTCGGGGTCGGGTTGATGGTTATGGTTAGGGTTGTGGTCAGGGTCGGGGTCGGGGTTGGGGTTAGGGAAAGGGATAGGGTCGGGGTCGGGTTGATGGTTATGGTTAGGGTTGTGGTCAGGGTCGGGGTCGGGGTTGGGGTTAGGGAAAGGGATAGGGTCGGGGTCGGGTTGATGGTTATGGTTAGGGTTGTGGTCAGGGTCGGGGTCGGGGTTGGGGTTAGGGAAAGGGATAGGGTCGGGGTCGGGTTGATGGTTATGGTTAGGGTTGTGGTCAGGGTCGGGGTCGGGGTTGGGGTTAATGAAAGGGATAGGGTCGGGGTCGGGTTGATGGTTATGGTTAGGGTTGTGGTCAGGGTCGGGGTCGGGGTTGGGGTTAGGGAAAGGGATAGGGTCGGGGTCGGGTTGATGGTTTTGGTTAGGGTTGTGGTCAGGGTCGGGGTCGGGGTTGGGGTTAGGGAAAGGGATAGGGTCGGGGTCGGGTTGATGGTTATGGTTAGGGTTGTGGTCAGGGTCGGGGTCGGGGTCGGGGTTGGGGTTAGGGAAAGGGATAGGGTCGGGGTCGGGTTGATGGTTATGGTTAGGGTTGTGGTCAGGGTCGGGGTCGGGGTTGGGGTTAGGGAAAGGGATAGGGTCGGGGTCGGGTTGATGGTTATGGTTAGGGTTGTGGTCAGGGTCGGGGTCGGGGTTGGGGTTAGGGAAAGGGATAGGGTCGGGGTCGGGTTGATGGTTATGGTTAGGGTTGTGGTCAGGGTCGGGGTCGGGGTTGGGGTTAGGGAAAGGGATAGGGTCGGGGTCGGGTTGATGGTTATGGTTAGGGTTGTGGTCAGGGTCGGGGTCGGGGTTGGGGTTAGGGAAAGGGATAGGGTCGGGGTCGGGTTGATGGTTATGTTTAGGGTTGTGGTCAGGGTCGGGGTCGGGGTTGGGGTTAGGGAAAGGGATAGGGTCGGGGTCGGGTTGATGGTTATGGTTAGGGTTGTGGTCAGGGTCGGGGTCGGGGTTGGGGTTAGGGAAAGGGATAGGGTCGGGGTCGGGTTGATGGTTATGGTTAGGGTTGTGGTCAGGGTCGGGGTCGGGGTTGGGGTTAGGGAAAGGGATAGGGTCGGGGTCGGGTTGATGGTTATGGTTAGGGTTGTGGTCAGGGTCGGGGTCGGGGTTGGGGTTAGGGAAAGGGATAGGGTCGGGGTCGGGTTGATGGTTATGGTTAGGGTTGTGGTCAGGGTCGGGGTCGGGGTTGGGGTTAGGGAAAGGGATAGGGTCGGGGTCGGGTTGATGGTTATGGTTAGGGTTGTGGTCAGGGTCGGGGTCGGGGTTGGGGTTAGGGAAAGGGATAGGGTCGGGGTCGGGTTGATGGTTATGGTTAGGTTTGTGGTCAGGGTCGGGGTCGGGGTTGGGGTTAGGGAAAGGGATAGGGTCGGGGTCGGGTTGATGGTTATGGTTAGGGTTGTGGTCAGGGTCGGGGTCGGGGTTGGGGTTAGGGAAAGGGATAGGGTCGGGGTCGGGTTGATGGTTATGGTTAGGGTTGTGGTCAGGGTCGGGGTCGGGGTTGGGGTTAGGGAAAGGGATAGGGTCGGGGTCGGGTTGATGGTTATGGTTAGGGTTGTGGTCAGGGTCGGGGTCGGGGTTGGGGTTAGGGAAAGGGATAGGGTCGGGGTCGGGTTGATGGTTATGGTTAGGGTTGTGGTCAGGGTCGGGGTTGGGGTTAGGGAAAGGGATAGGGTCGGTGTCGGGTTGATGGTTATGGTTAGGGTTGTGGTCAGGGTCGGGGTCGGGGTTGGGGTTAGGGAAAGGGATAGGGTCGGGGTCGGGTTGATGGTTATGGTTAGGGTTGTGGTCAGGGTCAGGGTCGGGGTTGGGGTTAGGGAAAGGGATAGGGTCGGGGTCGGGTTGATGGTTATGGTTAGGGTTGTGGTCAGGGTCGGGGTCGGGGTTGGGGTTAGGGAAAGGGATAGGGTCGGGGTCGGGTTGATGGTTATGGTTAGGGTTGTGGTCAGGGTCGGGGTCGGGGTTGGGGTTAGGGAAAGGGATAGGGTCGGGGTCGGGTTGATGGTTATGGTTAGGGTTGTGGTCAGGGTCGGGGTCGGGGTTGGGGTTAGGGAAAGGGATAGGGTCGGGGTCGGGTTGATGGTTATGGTTAGGGTTGTGGTCAGGGTCGGGGTCGGGGTTGGGGTTAGGGAAAGGGATAGGGTCGGGGTCGGGTTGATGGTTATGGTTAGGGTTGTGGTCAGGGTCGGGGTCGGGGTCGGGGTTGGGGTTAGGGAAAGGGATAGGGTCGGGGTCGGTTTGATGGTTATGGTTAGGGTTGTGGTCAGGGTCGGGGTCGGGGTTGGGGTTAGGGAAAGGGATAGGGTCGGGGTCGGGTTGATGGTTATGGTTAGGGTTGTGGTCAGGGTCGGGGTCGGGGTTGGGGTTAGGGAAAGGGATAGGGTCGGGGTCGGGTTGATGGTTATGGTTAGGGTTGTGGTCAGGGTCGGGGTCGGGGTTGGGGTTAGGGAAAGGGATAGGGTCGGGGTCGGGTTGATGGTTATGGTTAGGGTTGTGGTCAGGGTCGGGGTCGGGGTCGGGGTTGGGGTTAGGGAAAGGGATAGGGTCGGGGTCGGGTTGATGGTTATGGTTAGGGTTGTGGTCAGGGTCGGGGTCGGGGTCGGGGTTGGGGTTAGGGAAAGGGATAGGGTCGGGGTCGGGTTGATGGTTATGGTTAGGGTTGTGGTCAGGGTCGGGGTCGGGGTCGGGGTTGGGGTTAGGGAAAGGGATAGGGTCGGGGTCGGGTTGATGGTTATGGTTAGGGTTGTGGTCAGGGTCGGGGTCGGGGTTGGGGTTAGGGAAAGGGATAGGGTCGGGGTCGGGTTGATGGTTATGGTTAGGGTTGTGGTCAGGGTCGGGGTCGGGGTTGGGGTTAGGGAAAGGGATAGGGTCGGGGTCGGGTTGATGGTTATGGTTAGGGTTGTGGTCAGGGTCGGGGTCGGGGTTGGGGTTAGGGAAAGGGATAGGGTCGGGGTCGGGTTGATGGTTATGGTTAGGGTTGTGGTCAGGGTCGGGGTCGGGGTTGGGGTTAGGGAAAGGGATAGGGTCGGGGTCGGGTTGATGGTTATGGTTAGGGTTGTGGTCAGGGTCGGGGTCGGGGTTGGGGTTAGGGAAAGGGATAGGGTCGGGGTCGGGTTGATGGTTATGGTTAGGGTTGTGGTCAGGGTCGGGGTCGGGGTCGGGGTTGGGGTTAGGGAAAGGGATAGGGTCGGGGTCGGGTTGATGGTTATGGTTAGGGTTGTGGTCAGGGTCGGGGTCGGGGTTGGGGTTAGGGAAAGGGATAGGGTCGGGGTCGGGTTGATGGTTATGGTTAGGGTTGTGGTCAGGGTCGGGGTCGGGGTTGGGGTTAGGGAAAGGGATAGGGTCGGGGTCGGGTTGATGGTTATGGTTAGGGTTGTGGTCAGGGTCGGGGTCGGGGTCGGGGTTGGGGTTAGGGAAAGGGATAGGGTCGGGGTCGGGTTGATGGTTATGGTTAGGGTTGTGGTCAGGGTCGGGGTCGGGGTTGGGGTTAGGGAAAGGGATAGGGTCGGGGTCGGGTTGATGGTTATGGTTAGGGTTGTGGTCAGGGTCGGGGTCGGGGTTGGGGTTAGGGAAAGGGATAGGGTCGGGGTCGGGTTGATGGTTATGGTTAGGGTTGTGGTCAGGGTCGGGGTCGAGGTTGGGGTTAGGGAAAGGGATAGGGTCGGGGTCGGGTTGATGGTTATGGTTAGGGTTGTGGTCAGGGTCGGGGTCGGGGTCGGGGTTGGGGTTAGGGAAAGGGATAGGGTCGGGGTCGGGTTGATGGTTATGGTTAGGGTTGTGGTCAGGGTCGGGGTCGGGGTCGGGGTTGGGGTTAGGGAAAGGGATAGGGTCGGGGTCGGGTTGATGGTTATGGTTAGGGTTGTGGTCAGGGTCGGGGTCGGGGTTGGGGTTAGGGAAAGGGATAGGGTCGAGGTCGGGTTGATGGTTATGGTTAGGGTTGTGGTCAGGGTCGGGGTCGGGGTTGGGGTTAGGGAAAGGGATAGGGTCGGGGTCGGGTTGATGGTTATGGTTAGGGTTGTGGTCAGGGTCGGGGTCGGGGTTGGGGTTAGGGAAAGGGATAGGGTCGGGGTCGGGTTGATGGTTATGGTTAGGGTTGTGGTCAGGGTCGGGGTCGGGGTTGGGGTTAGGGAAAGGGATAGGGTCGGGGTCGGGTTGATGGTTATGGTTAGGGTTGTGGTCAGGGTCGGGGTCGGGGTTGGGGTTAGGGAAAGGGATAGGGTCGGGGTCGGGTTGATGGTTATGGTTAGGGTTGTGGTCAGGGTCGGGGTCGGGGTTGGGGTTAGGGAAAGGGATAGGGTCGGGGTCGGGTTGATGGTTATGGTTAGGGTTGAAACTTGATGAAAACAGTCTCTCCCACAACAACTCAAGGGCTGCTTGTGTTTTTTAGGCCTTCGCAAGATATCGGAAGTGTGTGCGCGGCAGGAGAGACAAATCCATGTTTTCGCGCCTTTTTTGCCATTTCCAGGTCGAAAAACACAAAGGTCCCAAAATGAAAGAAACGGCTGCCGCGCCAAAACTATGACTTCAAACTTGATGAAAACAGTCTCTCCCACAATAACTCAAGGGCTGCTTGTGTTTTTTAGGCCTTCGCAAGATATCGGAAGTGTGTGCGCGGCAGGAGAGACAAATCAATGTTTTCGCGACTTTTTTGCGATTTCAAGGTCGAAAAACACATAGGCCCCAAAATGAAAGAAACGGCTGGCGCGCCAAAACTATGGCTTCAAACTTGATGAAAACAGTCTCTCCCATATTAACTCACGGGCTGCTTGTGTTTTTTAGGCCTTTGCAAGCTATCGGAAGTGTGTGCGCGGCAGGAGAGACAAATCCATGTTTTCGCGCCTTTTTTGCAATTTCAAGGTCGAAAAACACACAGACCCCAAAAATAAAGAAACGGCTGTCCATCCAAAACTGAGGCTTCAAACTTGATGAAAACAGTCTCTCCCACAATAACTCAATGGCCGCTTGTGTTTTTTGGCCTTCGCAAGCTATCGGAAGTGTGTGCGCGGCAGGAGAGCCAAATCCATGTTTTCGCGCATTTTTTGCGATTTCAAGGTCGAAAAACACATAGGCCCCAAAATGAAAGAAACGGCTGCCGAGCCAAAACTATGGCTTCAAACTTGATGAAAACAGTCTCTCCCATATTAACTCACGGGCTGATTGTGTTTTTTAGGCCTTCGCAAGCTATCGGAAGTGTGTGCGCAGCAGGAGAGACAAATCTATGTTTTCGCGCCTGTTTTGCCATTTCCAGGTCGAAAAACACACAGACCCCAAAAATAAAGAAACGGCTGTCCAGCCAAAACTGAGGCTTCAAACTTGATGAAAACAGTCTCTCCCACAATAACTCAAGGGCCGCTTGTGTTTTTTAGGCCTTTGCAAGCTATCGGAAGTGTGTGCGCGGCAGGAGAGACAAATCCATGTTTTCGCGCCTTTTTTGCGATTTCAAGGTCGAAAAACACATAGGCCCCAAAATGAAAGAAACGGCTGGCGCGCCAAAACTATGGCTTCAAACTTGATGAAAACAGTCTCTCCCATAATAACTCACGGGCTGCTTGTGTTTTTTAGGCCTTTGCAAGCTATCGGAAGTGTGTGCGCGGCAGGAGAGACAAATCCATGTTTTCGCGCCTTTTTTGCGATTTCAAGGTCGAAAAACACATAGGCCCCAAAATGAAAGAAACGGCTGGCGCGCCAAAACTATGGCTTCAAACTTGATGAAAACAGTCTCTCCCATAATAACTCACGGTCTGCTTGTGTTTTTTAGGCCTTTGCAAGCTATCGGAAGTGTGTGCGCGGCAGGAGAGACAAATCCATGTTTTCGCGCCTTTTTTGCGATTTCAAGGTCGAAAAACACATAGGCCCCAAAATGAAAGAAACGGCAGGCACGCCAAAACTATGGCTTCAAACTTGATGAAAACAGTCTCTCCCATAATAACTCACGGACTGCTTGTGTTTTTTAGGCCTTTGCAAGCTATCGGAAGTGTGTGCGCGGCAGGAGAGACAAATCCATGTTTTCGCTCCTTTTTTGCGATTTCCAGGTCGAAAAACACACAGACCCCAAAAATAAAGAAACGGCTGTCCAGCCAAAACTGAGGCTTCAAACTTGATGAAAACAGTCTCTCCCACAATAACTCAATGGCCGCTTGTGTTTTTTAGGCCTTCGCAAGCTATCGGAAGTGTGTGCGCGGCAGGAGAGACAAATCCATGTTTTCGCGCATTTTTTGCGATTTCAAGGTCGAAAAACACATAGGCCCCAAAATGAAAGAAACGGCTACCGCGCCAAAACTATGGCTTCAAACTTGATGAAAACAGTCTCTCCCATATTAACTCACGGGCTGATTGTGTTTTTTAGGCCTTCGCAAGCTATCGGAAGTGTGTGCGCAGCAGGAGAGACAAATCTATGTTTTCGCGCCTGTTTTGCCATTTCCAGGTCGAAAAACACACAGACCCCAAAAATAAAGAAACGGCTGTCCAGCCAAAACTGAGGCTTCAAACTTGATGAAAACAGTCTCTCCCACAATAACTCAAGGGCCGCTTGTGTTTTTTAGGCCTTTGCAAGCTATCGGAAGTGTGTGCGCGGCAGTAGAGACAAATCCATGTTTTCGCGCCTTTTTTGCGATTTCAAGGTCGAAAAACACATAGGCCCCAAAATGAAAGAAACGGCTGGCGCGCCAAAACTATGGCTTCAAACTTGATGAAAACAGTCTCTCCCATAATAACTCACGGGCTGCTTGTGTTTTTTAGGCCTTTGCAAGCTATCGGAAGTGTGTGCGCGGCAGGAGAGACAAATCCATGTTTTCGCGCCTTTTTTGCGATTTCCAGGTCGAAAAACACACAGACCCCAAAAATAAAGAAACGGCTGTCCAGCCAAAACTGAGGCTTCAAACTTGATGAAAACAGTCTCTCCCACAATAACTCAAGGGCCGCTTGTGTTTTTTAGGTCTTCGCAAGCTATCGGAAGTGTGTGCGCGGCAGGAGAGACAAATCCATTTTTTCGCGCATTTTTTGCGATTTCAAGGTCGAAAAACACATAGGCCCCAAAATGAAAGAAACGGCTGCCGCGCCAAAACTATGGCTTCAAACTTGATGAAAACAGTCTCTCCCATAATAACTCACAGGCTGCTTGTGTTTTTTAGGCCTTTGCAAGCTATCGGAAGTGTTTTCGCGGCAGGAGAGACAAATCCATGTTTTCGCGCCTTTTTTGCGATTTCAAGGTCGAAAAACACATAGGCCCCAAAATGAAAGAAACGGCTGGCGCGCCAAAACTATGGCTTCAAACTTGATGAAAACCGTCTCTCCCATATTAACTCACGGGCTGCTTGTGTTTTTTAGGCCTTTGCAAGCTATCGGAAGTGTGTGCGCGGCAGGAGAGACAAATCCATGTTTTCGCGCCTTTTTTGCGATTTCAAGGTCGAAAAACACACAGACCCCAAAAATAAAGAAACGGCTGTCCAGCCAAAACTGAGGCTTCAAACGTGATGAAAACAGTCTCACCCACAATAACTCAAGGGCCGCTTGTGTTTTTTAGGCCTTTGCAAGCTACCGGAAGTGTGTGCGCGGCAGGAGAGACAAATCCATGTTTTCGCGCCTTTTTTGCGATTTCAAGGTCGAAAAACACATAGGCCCCAAAATGAAAGAAACGGCTGGCGCGCCAAAACTATGGCTTCAAACTTGATGAAAACAGTCTCTCCCATAATAACTCAAGGGCCGCTTGTGTTTTTTAGGCCTTCGCAAGCTATCGGAAGTGTGTGCGCGGCAGGAGAGACAAATCCATGTTTTCGCGCATTTTTTGCGATTTCAAGGTCGAAAAACACATAGGCCCCAAAATGAAAGAAACGGCTGCCGCGCCAAAACTATGGCTTCAAACTTGATGAAAACAGTCTCTCCCATAATAACTCACAGGCTGCTTGTGTTTTTTAGGCCTTTGCAAGCTATCGGAAGTGTGTGCGCGGCAGGAGAGACAAATCCATGTTTTCGCGCCTTTTTTGCGATTTCCAGGTCGAAAAACACACAGACCCCAAAAATAAAGAAACGGCTGTCCAGCCAAAACTGAGGCTTCAAACTTGATGAAAACAGTCTCTCCCACAATAACTCAATGGCCGCTTGTGTTTTTTAGGCCTTCGCAAGCTATCGGAAGTGTGTGCGCGGCAGGAGAGACAAATCGATGTTTTCGCGCCTTTTTTGCCATTTCCAGGTCGAAAAACACACAGACCCCAAAAATAAAGAAACGGCTGTCCAGCCAAAACTGAGGCTTCAAACTTGATGAAAACAGTCTCTCCCATAATAACTCACGGGCTGCTTGTGTTTTTTAGGCCTTTGCAAGCTATCGGAAGTGTGTGCGCGGCATGAGAGACAAATCCATGTTTTCGCGCCTTTTTTGCGATTTCAAGGTCGAAAAACACATAGGCCCCAAAATGAAAGAAACGGCTGGCGCGCCAAAACTATGGCTTCAAACTTGATGAAAACAGTCTCTCCCATATTAACTCACGGGCTGATTGTGTTTTTTAGGCCTTCGCAAGCTATCGGAAGTGTGTGCGCAGCAGGAGAGACAAATCTATGTTTTCGCGCCTGTTTTGCCATTTCCAGGTCGAAAAACACACAGACCCCAAAAATAAAGAAACGGCTGTCCAGCCAAAACTGAGGCTTCAAACTTGATGAAAACAGTCTCTCCCACAATAACTCAAGGGCCGCTTGTGTTTTTTAGGCCTTCGCAAGCTATCGGAAGTGTGTGCGCGGCAGGAGAGACAAATCCATGTTTTCGCGCCTTTTTTGCGATTTCAAGGTCGAAAAACACATAGGCCCCAAAATGAAAGAAACGGCTGGCGCGCCAAAACTATGGCTTCAAACTTGATGAAAACAGTCTCTCCCATAATAACTCACGGGCTGCTTGTGTTTTTTAGGCCTTTGCAAGCTATCGGAAGTGTGTGCGCGGCAGGAGAGACAAATCCATGTTTTCGCGCCTTTTTTGCGATTTCCAGGTCGAAAAACACACAGACCCCAAAAATAAAGAAACGGCTGTCCAGCCAAAACTGAGGCTTCAAACTTGATGAAAACAGTCTCTCCCACAATAACTCAAGGGCCGCTTGTGTTTTTTAGGCCTTCGCAAGCTATCGGAAGTGTGTGCGCGGCAGGAGAGACAAATCCATTTTTTCGCGCATTTTTTGCGATTTCAAGGTCGAAAAACACATAGGCCCCAAAATGAAAGAAACGGCTGCCGCGCCAAAACTATGGCTTCAAACTTGATGAAAACAGTCTCTCCCATAATAACTCACAGGCTGCTTGTGTTTTTTAGGCCTTTGCAAGCTATCGGAAGTGTTTTCGCGGCAGGAGAGACAAATCCATGTTTTCGCGCCTTTTTTGCGATTTCAAGGTCGAAAAACACATAGGCCCCAAAATGAAAGAAACGGCTGGCGCGCCAAAACTATGGCTTCAAACTTGATGAAAACCGTCTCTCCCATATTAACTCACGGGCTGCTTGTGTTTTTTAGGCCTTTGCAAGCTATCGGAAGTGTGTGCGCGGCAGGAGAGACAAATCCATGTTTTCGCGCCTTTTTTGCGATTTCCAGGTCGAAAAACACACAGACCCCAAAAATAAAGAAACGGCTGTCCAGCCAAAACTGAGGCTTCAAACTTGATGAAAACAGTCTCTCCCACAATAACTCAAGGGCCGCTTGTGTTTTTTAGGCCTTCGCAAGCTATCGGAAGTGTGTGCGCGGCAGGAGAGACAAATCCATTTTTTCGCGCATTTTTTGCGATTTCAAGGTCGAAAAACACATAGGCCCCAAAATGAAAGAAACGGCTGCCGCGCCAAAACTATGGCTTCAAACTTGATGAAAACAGTCTCTCCCATAATAACTCACAGGCTGCTTGTGTTTTTTAGGCCTTTGCAAGCTATCGGAAGTGTTTTCGCGGCAGGAGAGACAAATCCATGTTTTCGCGCCTTTTTTGCGATTTCAAGGTCGAAAAACACATAGGCCCCAAAATGAAAGAAACGGCTGGCGCGCCAAAACTATGGCTTCAAACTTGATGAAAACCGTCTCTCCCATATTAACTCACGGGCTGCTTGTGTTTTTTAGGCCTTTGCAAGCTATCGGAAGTGTGTGCGCGGCAGGAGAGACAAATCCATGTTTTCGCGCCTTTTTTGCGATTTCAAGGTCGAAAAACACACAGACCCCAAAAATAAAGAAACGGCTGTCCAGCCAAAACTGAGGCTTCAAACTTGATGAAAACAGTCTCACCCACAATAACTCAAGGGCCGCTTGTGTTTTTTAGGCCTTTGCAAGCTACCGGAAGTGTGTGCGCGGCAGGAGAGACAAATCCATGTTTTCGCGCCTTTTTTGCGATTTCAAGGTCGAAAAACACATAGGCCCCAAAATGAAAGAAACGGCTGGCGCGCCAAAACTATGGCTTCAAACTTGATGAAAACAGTCTCTCCCATAATAACTCAAGGGCCGCTTGTGTTTTTTAGGCCTTCGCAAGCTATCGGAAGTGTGTGCGCGGCAGGAGAGACAAATCCATGTTTTCGCGCATTTTTTGCGATTTCAAGGTCGAAAAACACATAGGCCCCAAAATGAAAGAAACGGCTGCCGCGCCAAAACTATGGCTTCAAACTTGATGAAAACAGTCTCTCCCATAATAACTCACAGGCTGCTTGTGTTTTTTAGGCCTTTGCAAGCTATCGGAAGTGTGTGCGCGGCAGGAGAGACAAATCCATGTTTTCGCGCCTTTTTTGCGATTTCCAGGTCGAAAAACACACAGACCCCAAAAATAAAGAAACGGCTGTCCAGCCAAAACTGAGGCTTCAAACTTGATGAAAACAGTCTCTCCCACAATAACTCAATGGCCGCTTGTGTTTTTTAGGCCTTCGCAAGCTATCGGAAGTGTGTGCGCGGCAGGAGAGACAAATCCATGTTTTCGCGCATTTTTTGCGATTTCAAGGTCGAAAAACACATAGGCCCCAAAATGAAAGAAACGGCTACCGCGCCAAAACTATGGCTTCAAACTTGATGAAAACAGTCTCTCCCATATTAACTCACGGGCTGATTGTGTTTTTTAGGCCTTCGCAAGCTATCGGAAGTGTGTGCGCAGCAGGAGAGACAAATCTATGTTTTCGCGCCTGTTTTGCCATTTCCAGGTCGAAAAACACACAGACCCCAAAAATAAAGAAACGGCTGTCCAGCCAAAACTGAGGCTTCAAACTTGATGAAAACAGTCTCTCCCACAATAACTCAAGGGCCGCTTGTGTTTTTTAGGCCTTTGCAAGCTATCGGAAGTGTGTGCGCGGCAGTAGAGACAAATCCATGTTTTCGCGCCTTTTTTGCGATTTCAAGGTCGAAAAACACATAGGCCCCAAAATGAAAGAAACGGCTGGCGCGCCAAAACTATGGCTTCAAACTTGATGAAAACAGTCTCTCCCATAATAACTCACGGGCTGCTTGTGTTTTTTAGGCCTTTGCAAGCTATCGGAAGTGTGTGCGCGGCAGGAGAGACAAATCCATGTTTTCGCGCCTTTTTTGCGATTTCCAGGTCGAAAAACACACAGACCCCAAAAATAAAGAAACGGCTGTCCAGCCAAAACTGAGGCTTCAAACTTGATGAAAACAGTCTCTCCCACAATAACTCAAGGGCCGCTTGTGTTTTTTAGGTCTTCGCAAGCTATCGGAAGTGTGTGCGCGGCAGGAGAGACAAATCCATTTTTTCGCGCATTTTTTGCGATTTCAAGGTCGAAAAACACATAGGCCCCAAAATGAAAGAAACGGCTGCCGCGCCAAAACTATGGCTTCAAACTTGATGAAAACAGTCTCTCCCATAATAACTCACAGGCTGCTTGTGTTTTTTAGGCCTTTGCAAGCTATCGGAAGTGTTTTCGCGGCAGGAGAGACAAATCCATGTTTTCGCGCCTTTTTTGCGATTTCAAGGTCGAAAAACACATAGGCCCCAAAATGAAAGAAACGGCTGGCGCGCCAAAACTATGGCTTCAAACTTGATGAAAACCGTCTCTCCCATATTAACTCACGGGCTGCTTGTGTTTTTTAGGCCTTTGCAAGCTATCGGAAGTGTGTGCGCGGCAGGAGAGACAAATCCATGTTTTCGCGCCTTTTTTGCGATTTCAAGGTCGAAAAACACACAGACCCCAAAAATAAAGAAACGGCTGTCCAGCCAAAACTGAGGCTTCAAACGTGATGAAAACAGTCTCACCCACAATAACTCAAGGGCCGCTTGTGTTTTTTAGGCCTTTGCAAGCTACCGGAAGTGTGTGCGCGGCAGGAGAGACAAATCCATGTTTTCGCGCCTTTTTTGCGATTTCAAGGTCGAAAAACACATAGGCCCCAAAATGAAAGAAACGGCTGGCGCGCCAAAACTATGGCTTCAAACTTGATGAAAACAGTCTCTCCCATAATAACTCAAGGGCCGCTTGTGTTTTTTAGGCCTTCGCAAGCTATCGGAAGTGTGTGCGCGGCAGGAGAGACAAATCCATGTTTTCGCGCATTTTTTGCGATTTCAAGGTCGAAAAACACATAGGCCCCAAAATGAAAGAAACGGCTGCCGCGCCAAAACTATGGCTTCAAACTTGATGAAAACAGTCTCTCCCATAATAACTCACAGGCTGCTTGTGTTTTTTAGGCCTTTGCAAGCTATCGGAAGTGTGTGCGCGGCAGGAGAGACAAATCCATGTTTTCGCGCCTTTTTTGCGATTTCCAGGTCGAAAAACACACAGACCCCAAAAATAAAGAAACGGCTGTCCAGCCAAAACTGAGGCTTCAAACTTGATGAAAACAGTCTCTCCCACAATAACTCAATGGCCGCTTGTGTTTTTTAGGCCTTCGCAAGCTATCGGAAGTGTGTGCGCGGCAGGAGAGACAAATCGATGTTTTCGCGCCTTTTTTGCCATTTCCAGGTCGAAAAACACACAGACCCCAAAAATAAAGAAACGGCTGTCCAGCCAAAACTGAGGCTTCAAACTTGATGAAAACAGTCTCTCCCATAATAACTCACGGGCTGCTTGTGTTTTTTAGGCCTTTGCAAGCTATCGGAAGTGTGTGCGCGGCATGAGAGACAAATCCATGTTTTCGCGCCTTTTTTGCGATTTCAAGGTCGAAAAACACATAGGCCCCAAAATGAAAGAAACGGCTGGCGCGCCAAAACTATGGCTTCAAACTTGATGAAAACAGTCTCTCCCATATTAACTCACGGGCTGATTGTGTTTTTTAGGCCTTCGCAAGCTATCGGAAGTGTGTGCGCAGCAGGAGAGACAAATCTATGTTTTCGCGCCTGTTTTGCCATTTCCAGGTCGAAAAACACACAGACCCCAAAAATAAAGAAACGGCTGTCCAGCCAAAACTGAGGCTTCAAACTTGATGAAAACAGTCTCTCCCACAATAACTCAAGGGCCGCTTGTGTTTTTTAGGCCTTCGCAAGCTATCGGAAGTGTGTGCGCGGCAGGAGAGACAAATCCATGTTTTCGCGCCTTTTTTGCGATTTCAAGGTCGAAAAACACATAGGCCCCAAAATGAAAGAAACGGCTGGCGCGCCAAAACTATGGCTTCAAACTTGATGAAAACAGTCTCTCCCATAATAACTCACGGGCTGCTTGTGTTTTTTAGGCCTTTGCAAGCTATCGGAAGTGTGTGCGCGGCAGGAGAGACAAATCCATGTTTTCGCGCCTTTTTTGCGATTTCCAGGTCGAAAAACACACAGACCCCAAAAATAAAGAAACGGCTGTCCAGCCAAAACTGAGGCTTCAAACTTGATGAAAACAGTCTCTCCCACAATAACTCAAGGGCCGCTTGTGTTTTTTAGGCCTTCGCAAGCTATCGGAAGTGTGTGCGCGGCAGGAGAGACAAATCCATTTTTTCGCGCATTTTTTGCGATTTCAAGGTCGAAAAACACATAGGCCCCAAAATGAAAGAAACGGCTGCCGCGCCAAAACTATGGCTTCAAACTTGATGAAAACAGTCTCTCCCATAATAACTCACAGGCTGCTTGTGTTTTTTAGGCCTTTGCAAGCTATCGGAAGTGTTTTCGCGGCAGGAGAGACAAATCCATGTTTTCGCGCCTTTTTTGCGATTTCAAGGTCGAAAAACACATAGGCCCCAAAATGAAAGAAACGGCTGGCGCGCCAAAACTATGGCTTCAAACTTGATGAAAACCGTCTCTCCCATATTAACTCACGGGCTGCTTGTGTTTTTTAGGCCTTTGCAAGCTATCGGAAGTGTGTGCGCGGCAGGAGAGACAAATCCATGTTTTCGCGCCTTTTTTGCGATTTCCAGGTCGAAAAACACACAGACCCCAAAAATAAAGAAACGGCTGTCCAGCCAAAACTGAGGCTTCAAACTTGATGAAAACAGTCTCTCCCACAATAACTCAAGGGCCGCTTGTGTTTTTTAGGCCTTCGCAAGCTATCGGAAGTGTGTGCGCGGCAGGAGAGACAAATCCATTTTTTCGCGCATTTTTTGCGATTTCAAGGTCGAAAAACACATAGGCCCCAAAATGAAAGAAACGGCTGCCGCGCCAAAACTATGGCTTCAAACTTGATGAAAACAGTCTCTCCCATAATAACTCACAGGCTGCTTGTGTTTTTTAGGCCTTTGCAAGCTATCGGAAGTGTTTTCGCGGCAGGAGAGACAAATCCATGTTTTCGCGCCTTTTTTGCGATTTCAAGGTCGAAAAACACATAGGCCCCAAAATGAAAGAAACGGCTGGCGCGCCAAAACTATGGCTTCAAACTTGATGAAAACCGTCTCTCCCATATTAACTCACGGGCTGCTTGTGTTTTTTAGGCCTTTGCAAGCTATCGGAAGTGTGTGCGCGGCAGGAGAGACAAATCCATGTTTTCGCGCCTTTTTTGCGATTTCAAGGTCGAAAAACACACAGACCCCAAAAATAAAGAAACGGCTGTCCAGCCAAAACTGAGGCTTCAAACTTGATGAAAACAGTCTCACCCACAATAACTCAAGGGCCGCTTGTGTTTTTTAGGCCTTTGCAAGCTACCGGAAGTGTGTGCGCGGCAGGAGAGACAAATCCATGTTTTCGCGCCTTTTTTGCGATTTCAAGGTCGAAAAACACATAGGCCCCAAAATGAAAGAAACGGCTGGCGCGCCAAAACTATGGCTTCAAACTTGATGAAAACAGTCTCTCCCATAATAACTCAAGGGCCGCTTGTGTTTTTTAGGCCTTCGCAAGCTATCGGAAGTGTGTGCGCGGCAGGAGAGACAAATCCATGTTTTCGCGCATTTTTTGCGATTTCAAGGTCGAAAAACACATAGGCCCCAAAATGAAAGAAACGGCTGCCGCGCCAAAACTATGGCTTCAAACTTGATGAAAACAGTCTCTCCCATAATAACTCACAGGCTGCTTGTGTTTTTTAGGCCTTTGCAAGCTATCGGAAGTGTGTGCGCGGCAGGAGAGACAAATCCATGTTTTCGCGCCTTTTTTGCGATTTCCAGGTCGAAAAACACACAGACCCCAAAAATAAAGAAACGGCTGTCCAGCCAAAACTGAGGCTTCAAACTTGATGAAAACAGTCTCTCCCACAATAACTCAATGGCCGCTTGTGTTTTTTAGGCCTTCGCAAGCTATCGGAAGTGTGTGCGCGGCAGGAGAGACAAATCCATGTTTTCGCGCATTTTTTTGCGATTTCAAGGTCGAAAAACACATAGGCCCCAAAATGAAAGAAACGGCTGCCGCGCCAAAACTATGGCTTCAAACTTGATGAAAACAGTCTCTCCCATATTAACTCACGGGCTGATTGTGTTTTTTAGGCCTTCGCAAGCTATCGGAAGTGTGTGCGCAGCAGGAGAGACAAATCTATGTTTTCGCGCCTGTTTTGCCATTTCCAGGTCGAAAAACACACAGACCCCAAAAATAAAGAAACGGCTGTCCAGCCAAAACTGAGGCTTCAAACTTGATGAAAACAGTCTCTCCCACAATAACTCAAGGGCCGCTTGTGTTTTTTAGGCCTTCGCAAGCTATCGGAAGTGTGTGCGCGGCAGGAGAGACAAATCCATGTTTTTGCGCATTTTTTGCGATTTCAAGGTCGAAAAACACATAGGCCCCAAAATGAAAGAAACGGCTGCCGCGCCAATACTATGGCTTCAAACTTGATGAAAACAGTCTCTCCCATAATAACTCACGGGCTGCTTGTGTTTTTTAGGCCTTTGCAAGCTATCGGAAGTGTGTGCGCGGCAGGAGATACAAATCCATGTTTTCGCACCTTTTTTGCGATTTCAAGGTCGAAAAACACATAGGCCCCAAAATGAAAGAAACGGCTGCCGCGCCAAAACTATGGCTTCAAACTTGATGAAAACAGTCTCTCCCATATTAACTCACGGGCTGATTGTGTTTTTTAGGCCTTCGCAAGCTATCGGAAGTGTGTGCGCAGCAGGAGAGACAAATCTATGTTTTCGCGCCTGTTTTGCCATTTCCAGGTCGAAAAACACACAGACCCCAAAAATAAAGAAACGGCTGTCCAGCCAAAACTGAGGCTTCAAACTTGATGAAAACAGTCTCTCCCACAATAACTCAAGGGCCGCTTGTGTTTTTTAGGCCTTCGCAAGCTATCGGAAGTGTGTGCGCGGCAGGAGAGACAAATCCATGTTTTCGCGCCTTTTTTGCGATTTCAAGGTCGAAAAACACATAGGCCCCAAAATGAAAGAAACGGCTGGCGCGCCAAAACTATGGCTTCAAACTTGATGAAAACAGTCTCTCCCATAATAACTCACGGGCTGCTTGTGTTTTTTAGGCCTTTGCAAGCTATCGGAAGTGTGTGCGCGGCAGGAGAGACAAATCCATGTTTTCGCGCATTTTTTGCGATTTCAAGGTCGAAAAACACATAGGCCCCAAAATGAAAGAAACGGCTGCCGCGCCAATACTATGGCTTCAAACTTGATGAAAACAGTCTCTCCCATAATAACTCACGGGCTGCTTGTGTTTTTTAGGCCTTTGCAAGCTATCGGAAGTGTGTGCGCGGCAGGAGATACAAATCCATGTTTTCGCGCCTTTTTTGCGATTTCAAGGTCGAAAAACACATAGGCCCCAAAATGAAAGAAACGGCTGCCGCGCCAAAACTATGGCTTCAAACTTGATGAAAACAGTCTCTCCCATATTAACTCACGGGCTGATTGTGTTTTTTAGGCCTTCGCAAGCTATCGGAAGTGTGTGCGCAGCAGGAGAGACAGATCTATGTTTTCGCGCCTTTTTTGCCATTTCCAGGTCGAAAAACACACAGACCCCAAAAATAAAGAAACGGCTGTCCAGCCAAAACTGAGGCTTCAAACTTGATGAAAACAGTCTCTCCCATAATAACTCACGGGCTGCTTGTGTTTTTTAGGCCTTTGCAAGCTATCGGAAGTGTGTGCGCGGCAGGAGAGACAAATCCATGTTTTCGCGCCTTTTTTGCGATTTCAAGGTCGAAAAACACATAGGCCCCAAAATGAAAGAAACGGCTGGCGCGCCAAAACTATGGCTTCAAACTTGATGAAAACAGTCTCTCCCATATTAACTCACGGGCTGATTGTGTTTTTTAGGCCTTCGCAAGCTATCGGAAGTGTGTGCGCAGCAGGAGAGACAAATCTATGTTTTCGCGCCTGTTTTGCCATTTCCAGGTCGAAAAACACACAGACCCCAAAAATAAAGAAACGGCTGTCCAGCCAAAACTGAGGCTTCAAACTTGATGAAAACAGTCTCTCCCACAATAACTCAAGGGCCGCTTGTGTTTTTTAGGCCTTCGCAAGCTATCGGAAGTGTGTGCGCGGCAGGAGAGACAAATCCATGTTTTCGCGCATTTTTTGCGATTTCAAGGTCGAAAAACACATAGGCCCCAAAATGAAAGAAACGGATGCCGCGCCAATACTATGGCTTCAAACTTGATGAAAACAGTCTCTCCCATATTAACTCACGGGCTGATTGTGTTTTTTAGGCCTTCGCAAGCTATCGGAAGTGTGTGCGCAGCAGGAGAGACAAATCTATGTTTTCGCGCCTTTTTTGCCATTTCCAGGTCGAAAAACACACAGACCCCAAAAATAAAGAAACGGCTGTCCAGCCAAAACTGAGGCTTCAAACTTGATGAAAACAGTCTCTCCCAAAATAACTCAAGGGCCGCTTGTGTTTTTTAGGCCTTCGCAAGCTATCGGAAGTGTGTGCGCGGCAGTAGAGACAAATCCATGTTTTCGCGCATTTTTTGCGATTTCAAGGTCGAAAAACACATAGGCCCCAAAATGAAAGAAACGGCTGCCGCGCCAAAACTATGGCTTCAAACTTGATGAAAACAGTCTCTCCCATAATAACTCACGGGCTGCTTGTGTTTTTTAGGCCTTTGCAAGCTATCGGAAGTGTGTGCGCGGCAGGAGAGACAAATCCATGTTTTCGCGCCTTTTTTGCGATTTCAAGGTCGAAAAACACATAGGCCCCAAAATGAAAGAAACGGCTGGCGCGCCAAAACTATGGCTTCAAACTTGATGAAAACAGTCTCTCCCATAATAACTCACGGACTGCTTGTGTTTTTTAGGCCTTTGCAAGCTATCGGAAGTGTGTGCGCGGCAGGAGAGACAAATCCATGTTTTCGCGCCTTTTTTGCGATTTCCAGGTCGAAAAACACACAGACCCCAAAAATAAAGAAACGGCTGTCCAGCCAAAACTGAGGCTTCAAACTTGATGAAAACAGTCTCTCCCACAATAACTCAAGGGCCGCTTGTGTTTTTTAGGCCTTCGCAAGCTATCGGAAGTGTGTGCGCGGCAGGAGAGACAAATCCATGTTTTCGCGCATTTTTTGCGATTTCAAGGTCGAAAAACACATAGGCCCCAAAATGAAAGAAACGGCTGCCGCGCCAAAACTATGGCTTCAAACTTGATGAAAACAGTCTCTCCCATAATAACTCACGGGCTGCTTGTGTTTTTTAGGCCTTTGCAAGCTATCGGAAGTGTGTGCGCGGCAGGAGAGACAAATCCATGTTTTCGCGCCTTTTTTGCGATTTCAAGGTCGAAAAACACATAGGCCCCAAAATGAAAGAAACGGCTGGCGCGCCAAAACTATGGCTTCAAACTTGATGAAAACAGTCTCTCCCATATTAACTCACGGGCTGATTGTGTTTTTTAGGCCTTCGCAAGCTATCGGAAGTGTGTGCGCAGCAGGAGAGACAAATCTATGTTTTCGCGCCTTTTTTTCATTTCCAGGTCGAAAAACACACAGAACCCAAAAATAAAGAAACGGCTGTCCAGCCAAAACTGAGGCTTCAAACTTGATGAAAACAGTCTCTCCCACAATAACTCAAGGGCCGCTTGTGTTTTTTAGGCCTTCGCAAGCTATCAGAAGTGTGTGCGCGGCAGGAGAGACAAATCCATGTTTTTGCGCATTTTTTGCGATTTCAAGGTCGAAAAACACATAGGCCCCAAAATGAAAGAAACGGCTGGCGCGCCAAAACTATGGCTTCAAACTTGAGGAAAACAGTCTCTCCCACAATAACTCAAGGGCCGCTTGTGTTTTTTAGGCCTTTGCAAGCTATCGGAAGTGTGTGCGCGGCAGTAGAGACAAATCCATGTTTTCGCGCATTTTTTGCGATTTCAAGGTCGAAAAACACATAGGCCCCAAAATGAAAGAAACGGCTGCCGCGCCAAAACTATGGCTTCAAACTTGATGAAAACAGTCTCTCCCATAATAACTCACGGGCTGCTTGTGTTTTTTAGGCCTTTGCAAGCTATCGGAAGTGTGTGCGCGGCAGGAGAGACAAATCCATGTTTTCGCGCCTTTTTTGCGATTTCAAGGTCGAAAAACACATAGGCCCCAAAATGAAAGAAACGGCTGGCGCGCCAAAACTATGGCTTCAAACTTGATGAAAACAGTCTCTCCCATAATAACTCACGGGCTGCTTGTGTTTTTTAGGCCTTTGCAAGCTATCGGAAGTGTGTGCGCGGCAGGAGAGACAAATCCATGTTTTCGCGCATTTTTTGCGATTTCAAGGTCGAAAAACACATAGGCCCCAAAATGAAAGAAACGGCTGCCGCGCCAATACTATGGCTTCAAACTTGATGAAAACAGTCTCTCCCATAATAACTCACGGGCTGCTTGTGTTTTTTAGGCCTTTGCAAGCTATCGGAAGTGTGTGCGCGGCAGGAGATACAAATCCATGTTTTCGCGCCTTTTTTGCGATTTCAAGGTCGAAAAACACATAGGCCCCAAAATGAAAGAAACGGCTGCCGCGCCAAAACTATGGCTTCAAACTTGATGAAAACAGTCTCTCCCATATTAACTCACGGGCTGATTGTGTTTTTTAGGCCTTCGCAAGCTATCGGAAGTGTGTGCGCAGCAGGAGAGACAGATCTATGTTTTCGCGCCTTTTTTGCCATTTCCAGGTCGAAAAACACACAGACCCCAAAAATAAAGAAACGGCTGTCCAGCCAAAACTGAGGCTTCAAACTTGATGAAAACAGTCTCTCCCATAATAACTCACGGGCTGCTTGTGTTTTTTAGGCCTTTGCAAGCTATTGGAAGTGTATGCGCGGCAGGAGAGACAAATCCATGTTTTCGCGCCTTTTTTGCGATTTCAAGGTCGAAAAACACATAGGCCCCAAAATGAAAGAAACGGCTGGCGCGCCAAAACTATGGCTTCAAACTTGATGAAAACAGTCTCTCCCATATTAACTCACGGGCTGATTGTGTTTTTTAGGCCTTCGCAAGCTATCGGAAGTGTGTGCGCAGCAGGAGAGACAAATCTATGTTTTCGCGCCTGTTTTGCCATTTCCAGGTCGAAAAACACACAGACCCCAAAAATAAAGAAACGGCTGTCCAGCCAAAACTGAGGCTTCAAACTTGATGAAAACAGTCTCTCCCACAATAACTCAAGGGCCGCTTGTGTTTTTTAGGCCTTCGCAAGCTATCGGAAGTGTGTGCGCGGCAGGAGAGACAAATCCATGTTTTCGCGCATTTTTTGCGATTTCAAGGTCGAAAAACACATAGGCCCCAAAATGAAAGAAACGGATGCCGCGCCAATACTATGGCTTCAAACTTGATGAAAACAGTCTCTCCCATATTAACTCACGGGCTGATTGTGTTTTTTAGGCCTTCGCAAGCTATCGGAAGTGTGTGCGCAGCAGGAGAGACAAATCTATGTTTTCGCGCCTTTTTTGCCATTTCCAGGTCGAAAAACACACAGACCCCAAAAATAAAGAAACGGCTGTCCAGCCAAAACTGAGGCTTCAAACTTGATGAAAACAGTCTCTCCCAAAATAACTCAAGGGCCGCTTGTGTTTTTTAGGCCTTCGCAAGCTATCGGAAGTGTGTGCGCGGCAGTAGAGACAAATCCATGTTTTCGCGCATTTTTTGCGATTTCAAGGTCGAAAAACACATAGGCCCCAAAATGAAAGAAACGGCTGCCGCGCCAAAACTATGGCTTCAAACTTGATGAAAACAGTCTCTCCCATAATAACTCACGGGCTGCTTGTGTTTTTTAGGCCTTTGCAAGCTATCGGAAGTGTGTGCGCGGCAGGAGAGACAAATCCATGTTTTCGCGCCTTTTTTGCGATTTCAAGGTCGAAAAACACATAGGCCCCAAAATGAAAGAAACGGCTGGCGCGCCAAAACTATGGCTTCAAACTTGATGAAAACAGTCTCTCCCATAATAACTCACGGGCTGCTTGTGTTTTTTAGGCCTTTGCAAGCTATCGGAAGTGTGTGCGCGGCAGGAGAGACAAATCCATGTTTTCGCGCCTTTTTTGCGATTTCAAGGTCGAAAAACACATAGGCCCCAAAATGAAAGAAACGGCTGGCGCGCCAAAACTATGGCTTCAAACTTGATGAAAACAGTCTCTCCCATAATAACTCACGGACTGCTTGTGTTTTTTAGGCCTTTGCAAGCTATCGGAAGTGTGTGCGCGGCAGGAGAGACAAATCCATGTTTTCGCGCCTTTTTTGCGATTTCCAGGTCGAAAAACACACAGACCCCAAAAATAAAGAAACGGCTGTCCAGCCAAAACTGAGGCTTCAAACTTGATGAAAACAGTCTCTCCCACAATAACTCAAGGGCCGCTTGTGTTTTTTAGGCCTTCGCAAGCTATCGGAAGTGTGTGCGCGGCAGGAGAGACAAATCCATGTTTTCGCGCATTTTTTGCGATTTCAAGGTCGAAAAACACATAGGCCCCAAAATGAAAGAAACGGCTGCCGCGCCAAAACTATGGCTTCAAACTTGATGAAAACAGTCTCTCCCATAATAACTCACGGGCTGCTTGTGTTTTTTAGGCCTTTGCAAGCTATCGGAAATGTGTGCGCGGCAGGAGAGACAAATCCATGTTTTCGCGCCTTTTTTGCGATTTCAAGGTCGAAAAACACATAGGCCCCAAAATGAAAGAAACGGCTGGCGCGCCAAAACTATGGCTTCAAACTTGATGAAAACAGTCTCTCCCATATTAACTCACGGGCTGATTGTGTTTTTTAGGCCTTCGCAAGCTATCGGAAGTGTGTGCGCAGCAGGAGAGACAAATCTATGTTTTCGCGCCTTTTTTTCATTTCCAGGTCGAAAAACACACAGAACCCAAAAATAAAGAAACGGCTGTCCAGCCAAAACTGAGGCTTCAAACTTGATGAAAACAGTCTCTCCCACAATAACTCAAGGGCCGCTTGTGTTTTTTAGGTCTTCGCAAGCTATCAGAAGTGTGTGCGCGGCAGGAGAGACAAATCCATGTTTTTGCGCATTTTTTGCGATTTCAAGGTCGAAAAACACATAGGCCCCAAAATGAAAGAAACGGCTGGCGCGCCAAAACTATGGCTTCAAACTTGATGAAAACAGTCTCTCCAATAATAACTCACGGGCTGCTTGTGTTTTTTAGGCCTTTGCAAGCTATCGGAAGTGTGTGCGCGGCAGGAGAGACAAATCCATGTTTTCGCGCCTTTTTTGCGATTTCAAGGTCGAAAAACACATAGGCCCCAAAATGAAAGAAACGGCTGGCGCGCCAAAACTATGGCTTCAAACTTGAGGAAAACAGTCTCTCCCATAATAACTCACGGGCTGCTTGTGTTTTTTAGGCCTTTGCAAGCTATCGGAAGTGTGTGCGCGGCAGGAGAGACAAATCCATGTTTTCGCGCCTTTTTTGCGATTTCAAGGTCGAAAAACACATAGGCCCCAAAATGAAAGAAACGGATGGCGCGCCAAAACTATGGCTTCAAACTTGATGAAAACAGTCTCTCCCATAATAACTCACGGGCTGCTTGTGTTTTTTAGGCCTTTGCAAGCTATCGGAAGTGTGTGCGCGGCAGGAGAGACAAATCCATGTTTTCGCGCCTTTTTTGCGATTTCAAGGTCGAAAAACACATAGGCCCCAAAATGAAAGAAACGGATGCCGCGCCAATACTATGGCTTCAAACTTGATGAAAACAGTCTCTCCCATATTAACTCACGGGCTGATTGTGTTTTTTAGGCCTTCGCAAGCTATCGGAAGTGTGTGCGCAGCAGGAGAGACAAATCTATGTTTTCGCGCCTTTTTTGCCATTTCCAGGTCGAAAAACACACAGACCCCAAAAATAAAGAAACGGCTGTCCAGCCAAAACTGAGGCTTCAAACTTGATGAAAACAGTCTCTCCCAAAATAACTCAAGGGCCGCTTGTGTTTTTTAGGCCTTCGCAAGCTATCGGAAGTGTGTGCGCGGCAGTAGAGACAAATCCATGTTTTCGCGCATTTTTTGCGATTTCAAGGTCGAAAAACACATAGGCCCCAAAATGAAAGAAACGGCTGCCGCGCCAAAACTATGGCTTCAAACTTGATGAAAACAGTCTCTCCCATAATAACTCACGGGCTGCTTGTGTTTTTTAGGCCTTTGCAAGCTATCGGAAGTGTGTGCGCGGCAGGAGAGACAAATCCATGTTTTCGCGCCTTTTTTGCGATTTCAAGGTCGAAAAACACATAGGCCCCAAAATGAAAGAAACGGCTGGCGCGCCAAAACTATGGCTTCAAACTTGATGAAAACAGTCTCTCCAATAATAACTCACGGGCTGCTTGTGTTTTTTAGGCCTTTGCAAGCTATCGGAAGTGTGTGCGCGGCAGGAGAGACAAATCCATGTTTTCGCGCCTTTTTTGCGATTTCAAGGTCGAAAAACACATAGGCCCCAAAATGAAAGAAACGGCTGGCGCGCCAAAACTATGGCTTCAAACTTGAGGAAAACAGTCTCTCCCATAATAACTCACGGGCTGCTTGTGTTTTTTAGGCCTTTGCAAGCTATCGGAAGTGTGTGCGCGGCAGGAGAGACAAATCCATGTTTTCGCGCCTTTTTTGCGATTTCAAGGTCGAAAAACACATAGGCCCCAAAATGAAAGAAACGGATGGCGCGCCAAAACTATGGCTTCAAACTTGATGAAAACAGTCTCTCCCATAATAACTCACGGGCTGCTTGTGTTTTTTAGGCCTTTGCAAGCTATCGGAAGTGTGTGCGCGGCAGGAGAGACAAATCCATGTTTTCGCGCCTTTTTTGCGATTTCCAGGTCGAAAAACACACAGACCCCAAAAATAAAGAAACGGCTGTCCAGCCAAAACTGAGGCTTCAAACTTGATGAAAACAGTCTCTCCCACAATAACTCAAGGGCCGCATGTGTTTTTTAGGCCTTCGCAAGCTATCGGAAGTGTGTGCGCGGCAGGAGAGACAAATCCATGTTTTCGCGCATTTTTTGCGATTTCAAGGTCGAAAAACACATAGGCCCCAAAATGAAAGAAACGGCTGCCGCGCCAAAACTATGGCTTCAAACTTGATGAAAACAGTCTCTCCCACAATAACTCAAGGGCCGCTTGTGTTTTTTAGGCCTTTGCAAGCTATCGGAAGTGTGTGCGCGGCAGTAGAGACAAATCCATGTTTTCGCGCATTTTTTGCGATTTCAAGGTCGAAAAACACATAGGCCCCAAAATGAAAGAAACGGCTGCCGCGCCAAAACTATGGCTTCAAACTTGATGAAAACAGTCTCTCCCATAATAACTCACGGGCTGCTTGTGTTTTTTAGGCCTTTGCAAGCTATCGGAAGTGTGTGCGCGGCAGGAGAGACAAATCCATGTTTTCGCGCCTTTTTTGCGATTTCAAGGTCGAAAAACACATAGGCCCCAAAATGAAAGAAACGGCTGGCGCGCCAAAACTATGGCTTCAAACTTGATGAAAACAGTCTCTCCCATAATAACTCACGGGCTGCTTGTGTTTTTTAGGCCTTCGCAAGCTATCGGAAGTGTGTGCGCAGCAGGAGAGACAAATCTATGTTTTCGCGCCTTTTTTGCCATTTCCAGGTCGAAAAACACACAGACCCCAAAAATAAAGAAACGGCTGCCGCGCCAAAACTATGGCTTCAAACTTGATGAAAACAGTCTCTCCCATAATAACTCACAGGCTGCTTGTGTTTTTTAGGCCTTTGCAAGCTATCGGAAGTGTTTTCGCGGCAGGAGAGACAAATCCATGTTTTCGCGCCTTTTTTGCGATTTCAAGGTCGAAAAACACATAGGCCCCAAAATGAAAGAAACGGCTGGCGCGCCAAAACTATGGCTTCAAACTTGATGAAAACCGTCTCTCCCATATTAACTCACGGGCTGCTTGTGTTTTTTAGGCCTTTGCAAGCTATCGGAAGTGTGTGCGCGGCAGGAGAGACAAATCCATGTTTTCGCGCCTTTTTTGCGATTTCAAGGTCGAAAAACACACAGACCCCAAAAATAAAGAAACGGCTGTCCAGCCAAAACTGAGGCTTCAAACTTGATGAAAACAGTCTCACCCACAATAACTCAAGGGCCGCTTGTGTTTTTTAGGCCTTTGCAAGCTACCGGAAGTGTGTGCGCGGCAGGAGAGACAAATCCATGTTTTCGCGCCTTTTTTGCGATTTCAAGGTCGAAAAACACATAGGCCCCAAAATGAAAGAAACGGCTGGCGCGCCAAAACTATGGCTTCAAACTTGATGAAAACAGTCTCTCCCATAATAACTCAAGGGCCGCTTGTGTTTTTTAGGCCTTCGCAAGCTATCGGAAGTGTGTGCGCGGCAGGAGAGACAAATCCATGTTTTCGCGCATTTTTTGCGATTTCAAGGTCGAAAAACACATAGGCCCCAAAATGAAAGAAACGGCTGCCGCGCCAAAACTATGGCTTCAAACTTGATGAAAACAGTCTCTCCCATAATAACTCACAGGCTGCTTGTGTTTTTTAGGCCTTTGCAAGCTATCGGAAGTGTGTGCGCGGCAGGAGAGACAAATCCATGTTTTCGCGCCTTTTTTGCGATTTCCAGGTCGAAAAACACACAGACCCCAAAAATAAAGAAACGGCTGTCCAGCCAAAACTGAGGCTTCAAACTTGATGAAAACAGTCTCTCCCACAATAACTCAATGGCCGCTTGTGTTTTTTAGGCCTTCGCAAGCTATCGGAAGTGTGTGCGCGGCAGGAGAGACAAATCCATGTTTTCGCGCATTTTTTGCGATTTCAAGGTCGAAAAACACATAGGCCCCAAAATGAAAGAAACGGCTGCCGCGCCAATACTATGGCTTCAAACTTGATGAAAACAGTCTCTCCCATAATAACTCACGGGCTGCTTGTGTTTTTTAGGCCTTTGCAAGCTATCGGAAGTGTGTGCGCGGCAGGAGATACAAATCCATGTTTTCGCGCCTTTTTTGCGATTTCAAGGTCGAAAAACACATAGGCCCCAAAATGAAAGAAACGGCTGCCGCGCCAAAACTATGGCTTCAAACTTGATGAAAACAGTCTCTCCCATATTAACTCACGGGCTGATTGTGTTTTTTAGGCCTTCGCAAGCTATCGGAAGTGTGTGCGCAGCAGGAGAGACAAATCGATGTTTTCGCGCCTTTTTTGCCATTTCCAGGTCGAAAAACACACAGACCCCAAAAATAAAGAAACGGCTGTCCAGCCAAAACTGAGGCTTCAAACTTGATGAAAACAGTCTCTCCCATAATAACTCACGGGCTGCTTGTGTTTTTTAGGCCTTTGCAAGCTATCGGAAGTGTGTGCGCGGCATGAGAGACAAATCCATGTTTTCGCGCCTTTTTTGCGATTTCAAGGTCGAAAAACACATAGGCCCCAAAATGAAAGAAACGGCTGGCGCGCCAAAACTATGGCTTCAAACTTGATGAAAACAGTCTCTCCCATATTAACTCACGGGCTGATTGTGTTTTTTAGGCCTTCGCAAGCTATCGGAAGTGTGTGCGCAGCAGGAGAGACAAATCTATGTTTTCGCGCCTGTTTTGCCATTTCCAGGTCGAAAAACACACAGACCCCAAAAATAAAGAAACGGCTGTCCAGCCAAAACTGAGGCTTCAAACTTGATGAAAACAGTCTCTCCCACAATAACTCAAGGGCCGCTTGTGTTTTTTAGGCCTTCGCAAGCTATCGGAAGTGTGTGCGCGGCAGGAGAGACAAATCCATGTTTTCGCGCCTTTTTTGCGATTTCAAGGTCGAAAAACACATAGGCCCCAAAATGAAAGAAACGGCTGGCGCGCCAAAACTATGGCTTCAAACTTGATGAAAACAGTCTCTCCCATAATAACTCACGGGCTGCTTGTGTTTTTTAGGCCTTTGCAAGCTATCGGAAGTGTGTGCGCGGCAGGAGAGACAAATCCATGTTTTCGCGCCTTTTTTGCGATTTCCAGGTCGAAAAACACACAGACCCCAAAAATAAAGAAACGGCTGTCCAGCCAAAACTGAGGCTTCAAACTTGATGAAAACAGTCTCTCCCACAATAACTCAAGGGCCGCTTGTGTTTTTTAGGCCTTCGCAAGCTATCGGAAGTGTGTGCGCGGCAGGAGAGACAAATCCATTTTTTCGCACATTTTTTGCGATTTCAAGGTCGAAAAACACATAGGCCCCAAAATGAAAGAAACGGCTGCCGCGCCAAAACTATGGCTTCAAACTTGATGAAAACAGTCTCTCCCATAATAACTCACAGGCTGCTTGTGTTTTTTAGGCCTTTGCAAGCTATCGGAAGTGTTTTCGCGGCAGGAGAGACAAATCCATGTTTTCGCGCCTTTTTTGCGATTTCAAGGTCGAAAAACACATAGGCCCCAAAATGAAAGAAACGGCTGGCGCGCCAAAACTATGGCTTCAAACTTGATGAAAACCGTCTCTCCCATATTAACTCACGGGCTGCTTGTGTTTTTTAGGCCTTTGCAAGCTATCGGAAGTGTGTGCGCGGCAGGAGAGACAAATCCATGTTTTCGCGCCTTTTTTGCGATTTCAAGGTCGAAAAACACACAGACCCCAAAAATAAAGAAACGGCTGTCCAGCCAAAACTGAGGCTTCAAACTTGATGAAAACAGTCTCACCCACAATAACTCAAGGGCCGCTTGTGTTTTTTAGGCCTTTGCAAGCTACCGGAAGTGTGTGCGCGGCAGGAGAGACAAATCCATGTTTTCGCGCCTTTTTTGCGATTTCAAGGTCGAAAAACACATAGGCCCCAAAATGAAAGAAACGGCTGGCGCGCCAAAACTATGGCTTCAAACTTGATGAAAACAGTCTCTCCCATAATAACTCAAGGGCCGCTTGTGTTTTTTAGGCCTTCGCAAGCTATCGGAAGTGTGTGCGCGGCAGGAGAGACAAATCCATGTTTTCGCGCATTTTTTGCGATTTCAAGGTCGAAAAACACATAGGCCCCAAAATGAAAGAAACGGCTGCCGCGCCAAAACTATGGCTTCAAACTTGATGAAAACAGTCTCTCCCATAATAACTCACAGGCTGCTTGTGTTTTTTAGGCCTTTGCAAGCTATCGGAAGTGTGTGCGCGGCAGGAGAGACAAATCCATGTTTTCGCGCCTTTTTTGCGATTTCCAGGTCGAGAAACACACAGACCCCAAAAATAAAGAAACGGCTGTCCAGCCAAAACTGAGGCTTCAAACTTGATGAAAACAGTCTCTCCCACAATAACTCAATGGCCGCTTGTGTTTTTTAGGCCTTCGCAAGCTATCGGAAGTGTGTGCGCGGCAGGAGAGACAAATCCATGTTTTCGCGCATTTTTTTGCGATTTCAAGGTCGAAAAACACATAGGCCCCAAAATGAAAGAAACGGCTGCCGCGCCAAAACTATGGCTTCAAACTTGATGAAAACAGTCTCTCCCATATTAACTCACGGGCTGATTGTGTTTTTTAGGCCTTCGCAAGCTATCGGAAGTGTGTGCGCAGCAGGAGAGACAAATCTATGTTTTCGCGCCTGTTTTGCCATTTCCAGGTCGAAAAACACACAGACCCCAAAAATAAAGAAACGGCTGTCCAGCCAAAACTGAGGCTTCAAACTTGATGAAAACAGTCTCTCCCACAATAACTCAAGGGCCGCTTGTGTTTTTTAGGCCTTCGCAAGCTATCGGAAGTGTGTGCGCGGCAGGAGAGACAAATCCATGTTTTTGCGCATTTTTTGCGATTTCAAGGTCGAAAAACACATAGGCCCCAAAATGAAAGAAACGGCTGCCGCGCCAATACTATGGCTTCAAACTTGATGAAAACAGTCTCTCCCATAATAACTCACGGGCTGCTTGTGTTTTTTAGGCCTTTGCAAGCTATCGGAAGTGTGTGCGCGGCAGGAGATACAAATCCATGTTTTCGCACCTTTTTTGCGATTTCAAGGTCGAAAAACACATAGGCCCCAAAATGAAAGAAACGGCTGCCGCGCCAAAACTATGGCTTCAAACTTGATGAAAACAGTCTCTCCCATATTAACTCACGGGCTGATTGTGTTTTTTAGGCCTTCGCAAGCTATCGGAAGTGTGTGCGCAGCAGGAGAGACAAATCGATGTTTTCGCGCCTTTTTTGCCATTTCCAGGTCGAAAAACACACAGACCCCAAAAATAAAGAAACGGCTGTCCAGCCAAAACTGAGGCTTCAAACTTGATGAAAACAGTCTCTCCCATAATAACTCACGGGCTGCTTGTGTTTTTTAGGCCTTTGCAAGCTATCGGAAGTGTGTGCGCGGCATGAGAGACAAATCCATGTTTTCGCGCCTTTTTTGCGATTTCAAGGTCGAAAAACACATAGGCCCCAAAATGAAAGAAACGGCTGGCGCGCCAAAACTATGGCTTCAAACTTGATGAAAACAGTCTCTCCCATATTAACTCACGGGCTGATTGTGTTTTTTAGGCCTTCGCAAGCTATCGGAAGTGTGTGCGCAGCAGGAGAGACAAATCTATGTTTTCGCGCCTGTTTTGCCATTTCCAGGTCGAAAAACACACAGACCCCAAAAATAAAGAAACGGCTGTCCAGCCAAAACTGAGGCTTCAAACTTGATGAAAACAGTCTCTCCCACAATAACTCAAGGGCCGCTTGTGTTTTTTAGGCCTTCGCAAGCTATCGGAAGTGTGTGCGCGGCAGGAGAGACAAATCCATGTTTTCGCGCCTTTTTTGCGATTTCAAGGTCGAAAAACACATAGGCCCCAAAATGAAAGAAACGGCTGGCGCGCCAAAACTATGGCTTCAAACTTGATGAAAACAGTCTCTCCCATAATAACTCACGGGCTGCTTGTGTTTTTTAGGCCTTTGCAAGCTATCGGAAGTGTGTGCGCGGCAGGAGAGACAAATCCATGTTTTCGCACATTTTTTGCGATTTCAAGGTCGAAAAACACATAGGCCCCAAAATGAAAGAAACGGCTGCCGCGCCAATACTATGGCTTCAAACTTGATGAAAACAGTCTCTCCCATAATAACTCACGGGCTGCTTGTGTTTTTTAGGCCTTTGCAAGCTATCGGAAGTGTGTGCGCGGCAGGAGATACAAATCCATGTTTTCGCGCCTTTTTTGCGATTTCAAGGTCGAAAAACACATAGGCCCCAAAATGAAAGAAACGGCTGCCGCGCCAAAACTATGGTTTCAAACTTGATGAAAACAGTCTCTCCCATATTAACTCACGGGCTGATTGTGTTTTTTAGGCCTTCGCAAGCTATCGGAAGTGTGTGCGCAGCAGGAGAGACAGATCTATGTTTTCGCGCCTTTTTTGCCATTTCCAGGTCGAAAAACACACAGACCCCAAAAATAAAGAAACGGCTGTCCAGCCAAAACTGAGGCTTCAAACTTGATGAAAACAGTCTCTCCCATAATAACTCACGGGCTGCTTGTGTTTTTTAGGCCTTTGCAAGCTATCGGAAGTGTGTGCGCGGCAGGAGAGACAAATCCATGTTTTCGCGCCTTTTTTGCGATTTCAAGGTCGAAAAACACATAGGCCCCAAAATGAAAGAAACGGCTGGCGCGCCAAAACTATGGCTTCAAACTTGATGAAAACAGTCTCTCCCATATTAACTCACGGGCTGATTGTGTTTTTTAGGCCTTCGCAAGCTATCGGAAGTGTGTGCGCAGCAGGAGAGACAAATCTATGTTTTCGCGCCTGTTTTGCCATTTCCAGGTCGAAAAACACACAGACCCCAAAAATAAAGAAACGGCTGTCCAGCCAAAACTGAGGCTTCAAACTTGATGAAAACAGTCTCTCCCACAATAACTCAAGGGCCGCTTGTGTTTTTTAGGCCTTCGCAAGCTATCGGAAGTGTGTGCGCGGCAGGAGAGACAAATCCATGTTTTCGCGCATTTTTTGCGATTTCAAGGTCGAAAAACACATAGGCCCCAAAATGAAAGAAACGGATGCCGCGCCAATACTATGGCTTCAAACTTGATGAAAACAGTCTCTCCCATATTAACTCACGGGCTGATTGTGTTTTTTAGGCCTTCGCAAGCTATCGGAAGTGTGTGCGCAGCAGGAGAGACAAATCTATGTTTTCGCGCCTTTTTTGCCATTTCCAGGTCGAAAAACACACAGACCCCAAAAATAAAGAAACGGCTGTCCAGCCAAAACTGAGGCTTCAAACTTGATGAAAACAGTCTCTCCCAAAATAACTCAAGGGCCGCTTGTGTTTTTTAGGCCTTCGCAAGCTATCGGAAGTGTGTGCGCGGCAGTAGAGACAAATCCATGTTTTCGCGCATTTTTTGCGATTTCAAGGTCGAAAAACACATAGGCCCCAAAATGAAAGAAACGGCTGCCGCGCCAAAACTATGGCTTCAAACTTGATGAAAACAGTCTCTCCCATAATAACTCACGGGCTGCTTGTGTTTTTTAGGCCTTTGCAAGCTATCGGAAGTGTGTGCGCGGCAGGAGAGACAAATCCATGTTTTCGCGCCTTTTTTGCGATTTCAAGGTCGAAAAACACATAGGCCCCAAAATGAAAGAAACGGCTGGCGCGCCAAAACTATGGCTTCAAACTTGATGAAAAAACAGTCTCTCCCATAATAACTCACGGACTGCTTGTGTTTTTTAGGCCTTTGCAAGCTATCGGAAGTGTGTGCGCGGCAGGAGAGACAAATCCATGTTTTCGCGCCTTTTTTGCGATTTCCAGGTCGAAAAACACACAGACCCCAAAAATAAAGAAACGGCTGTCCAGCCAAAACTGAGGCTTCAAACTTGATGAAAACAGTCTCTCCCACAATAACTCAAGGGCCGCTTGTGTTTTTTAGGCCTTCGCAAGCTATCGGAAGTGTGTGCGCGGCAGGAGAGACAAATCCATGTTTTCGCGCATTTTTTGCGATTTCAAGGTCGAAAAACACATAGGCCCCAAAATGAAAGAAACGGCTGCCGCGCCAAAACTATGGCTTCAAACTTGATGAAAACAGTCTCTCCCATAATAACTCACGGGCTGCTTGTGTTTTTTAGGCCTTTGCAAGCTATCGGAAGTGTGTGCGCGGCAGGAGAGACAAATCCATGTTTTCGCGCCTTTTTTGCGATTTCAAGGTCGAAAAACACATAGGCCCCAAAATGAAAGAAACGGCTGGCGCGCCAAAACTATGGCTTCAAACTTGATGAAAACAGTCTCTCCCATATTAACTCACGGGCTGATTGTGTTTTTTAGGCCTTCGCAAGCTATCGGAAGTGTGTGCGCAGCAGGAGAGACAAATCTATGTTTTCGCGCCTTTTTTTCATTTCCAGGTCGAAAAACACACAGAACCCAAAAATAAAGAAACGGCTGTCCAGCCAAAACTGAGGCTTCAAACTTGATGAAAACAGTCTCTCCCACAATAACTCAAGGGCCGCTTGTGTTTTTTAGGCCTTCGCAAGCTATCAGAAGTGTGTGCGCGGCAGGAGAGACAAATCCATGTTTTTGCGCATTTTTTGCGATTTCAAGGTCGAAAAACACATAGGCCCCAAAATGAAAGAAACGGCTGGCGCGCCAAAACTATGGCTTCAAACTTGAGGAAAACAGTCTCTCCCACAATAACTCAAGGGCCGCTTGTGTTTTTTAGGCCTTTGCAAGCTATCGGAAGTGTGTGCGCGGCAGTAGAGACAAATCCATGTTTTCGCGCATTTTTTGCGATTTCAAGGTCGAAAAACACATAGGCCCCAAAATGAAAGAAACGGCTGCCGCGCCAAAACTATGGCTTCAAACTTGATGAAAACAGTCTCTCCCATAATAACTCACGGGCTGCTTGTGTTTTTTAGGCCTTTGCAAGCTATCGGAAGTGTGTGCGCGGCAGGAGAGACAAATCCATGTTTTCGCGCCTTTTTTGCGATTTCAAGGTCGAAAAACACATAGGCCCCAAAATGAAAGAAACGGCTGGCGCGCCAAAACTATGGCTTCAAACTTGATGAAAACAGTCTCTCCCATAATAACTCACGGGCTGCTTGTGTTTTTTAGGCCTTTGCAAGCTATCGGAAGTGTGTGCGCGGCAGGAGAGACAAATCCATGTTTTCGCGCATTTTTTGCGATTTCAAGGTCGAAAAACACATAGGCCCCAAAATGAAAGAAACGGCTGCCGCGCCAATACTATGGCTTCAAACTTGATGAAAACAGTCTCTCCCATAATAACTCACGGGCTGCTTGTGTTTTTTAGGCCTTTGCAAGCTATCGGAAGTGTGTGCGCGGCAGGAGATACAAATCCATGTTTTCGCGCCTTTTTTGCGATTTCAAGGTCGAAAAACACATAGGCCCCAAAATGAAAGAAACGGCTGCCGCGCCAAAACTATGGCTTCAAACTTGATGAAAACAGTCTCTCCCATATTAACTCACGGGCTGATTGTGTTTTTTAGGCCTTCGCAAGCTATCGGAAGTGTGTGCGCAGCAGGAGAGACAGATCTATGTTTTCGCGCCTTTTTTGCCATTTCCAGGTCGAAAAACACACAGACCCCAAAAATAAAGAAACGGCTGTCCAGCCAAAACTGAGGCTTCAAACTTGATGAAAACAGTCTCTCCCATAATAACTCACGGGCTGCTTGTGTTTTTTAGGCCTTTGCAAGCTATTGGAAGTGTGTGCGCGGCAGGAGAGACAAATCCATGTTTTCGCGCCTTTTTTGCGATTTCAAGGTCGAAAAACACATAGGCCCCAAAATGAAAGAAACGGCTGGCGCGCCAAAACTATGGCTTCAAACTTGATGAAAACAGTCTCTCCCATATTAACTCACGGGCTGATTGTGTTTTTTAGGCCTTCGCAAGCTATCGGAAGTGTGTGCGCAGCAGGAGAGACAAATCTATGTTTTCGCGCCTGTTTTGCCATTTCCAGGTCGAAAAACACACAGACCCCAAAAATAAAGAAACGGCTGTCCAGCCAAAACTGAGGCTTCAAACTTGATGAAAACAGTCTCTCCCACAATAACTCAAGGGCCGCTTGTGTTTTTTAGGCCTTCGCAAGCTATCGGAAGTGTGTGCGCGGCAGGAGAGACAAATCCATGTTTTCGCGCATTTTTTGCGATTTCAAGGTCGAAAAACACATAGGCCCCAAAATGAAAGAAACGGATGCCGCGCCAATACTATGGCTTCAAACTTGATGAAAACAGTCTCTCCCATATTAACTCACGGGCTGATTGTGTTTTTTAGGCCTTCGCAAGCTATCGGAAGTGTGTGCGCAGCAGGAGAGACAAATCTATGTTTTCGCGCCTTTTTTGCCATTTCCAGGTCGAAAAACACACAGACCCCAAAAATAAAGAAACGGCTGTCCAGCCAAAACTGAGGCTTCAAACTTGATGAAAACAGTCTCTCCCAAAATAACTCAAGGGCCGCTTGTGTTTTTTAGGCCTTCGCAAGCTATCGGAAGTGTGTGCGCGGCAGTAGAGACAAATCCATGTTTTCGCGCATTTTTTGCGATTTCAAGGTCGAAAAACACATAGGCCCCAAAATGAAAGAAACGGCTGCCGCGCCAAAACTATGGCTTCAAACTTGATGAAAACAGTCTCTCCCATAATAACTCACGGGCTGCTTGTGTTTTTTAGGCCTTTGCAAGCTATCGGAAGTGTGTGCGCGGCAGGAGAGACAAATCCATGTTTTCGCGCCTTTTTTGCGATTTCAAGGTCGAAAAACACATAGGCCCCAAAATGAAAGAAACGGCTGGCGCGCCAAAACTATGGCTTCAAACTTGATGAAAACAGTCTCTCCCATAATAACTCACGGGCTGCTTGTGTTTTTTAGGCCTTTGCAAGCTATCGGAAGTGTGTGCGCGGCAGGAGAGACAAATCCATGTTTTCGCGCCTTTTTTGCGATTTCAAGGTCGAAAAACACATAGGCCCCAAAATGAAAGAAACGGCTGGCGCGCCAAAACTATGGCTTCAAACTTGATGAAAACAGTCTCTCCCATAATAACTCACGGACTGCTTGTGTTTTTTAGGCCTTTGCAAGCTATCGGAAGTGTGTGCGCGGCAGGAGAGACAAATCCATGTTTTCGCGCCTTTTTTGCGATTTCCAGGTCGAAAAACACACAGACCCCAAAAATAAAGAAACGGCTGTCCAGCCAAAACTGAGGCTTCAAACTTGATGAAAACAGTCTCTCCCACAATAACTCAAGGGCCGCTTGTGTTTTTTAGGCCTTCGCAAGCTATCGGAAGTGTGTGCGCGGCAGGAGAGACAAATCCATGTTTTCGCGCATTTTTTGCGATTTCAAGGTCGAAAAACACATAGGCCCCAAAATGAAAGAAACGGCTGCCGCGCCAAAACTATGGCTTCAAACTTGATGAAAACAGTCTCTCCCATAATAACTCACGGGCTGCTTGTGTTTTTTAGGCCTTTGCAAGCTATCGGAAGTGTGTGCGCGGCAGGAGAGACAAATCCATGTTTTCGCGCCTTTTTTGCGATTTCAAGGTCGAAAAACACATAGGCCCCAAAATGAAAGAAACGGCTGGCGCGCCAAAACTATGGCTTCAAACTTGATGAAAACAGTCTCTCCCATATTAACTCACGGGCTGATTGTGTTTTTTAGGCCTTCGCAAGCTATCGGAAGTGTGTGCGCAGCAGGAGAGACAAATCTATGTTTTCGCGCCTTTTTTTCATTTCCAGGTCGAATAACACACAGAACCCAAAAATAAAGAAACGGCTGTCCAGCCAAAACTGAGGCTTCAAACTTGATGAAAACAGTCTCTCCCACAATAACTCAAGGGCCGCTTGTGTTTTTTAGGTCTTCGCAAGCTATCAGAAGTGTGTGCGCGGCAGGAGAGACAAATCCATGTTTTTGCGCATTTTTTGCGATTTCAAGGTCGAAAAACACATAGGCCCCAAAATGAAAGAAACGGCTGGCGCGCCAAAACTATGGCTTCAAACTTGATGAAAACAGTCTCTCCAATAATAACTCACGGGCTGCTTGTGTTTTTTAGGCCTTTGCAAGCTATCGGAAGTGTGTGCGCGGCAGGAGAGACAAATCCATGTTTTCGCGCCTTTTTTGCGATTTCAAGGTCGAAAAACACATAGGCCCCAAAATGAAAGAAACGGCTGGCGCGCCAAAACTATGGCTTCAAACTTGAGGAAAACAGTCTCTCCCATAATAACTCACGGGCTGCTTGTGTTTTTTAGGCCTTTGCAAGCTATCGGAAGTGTGTGCGCGGCAGGAGAGACAAATCCATGTTTTCGCGCCTTTTTTGCGATTTCAAGGTCGAAAAACACATAGGCCCCAAAATGAAAGAAACGGATGGCGCGCCAAAACTATGGCTTCAAACTTGATGAAAACAGTCTCTCCCATAATAACTCACGGGCTGCTTGTGTTTTTTAGGCCTTTGCAAGCTATCGGAAGTGTGTGCGCGGCAGGAGAGACAAATCCATGTTTTCGCGCCTTTTTTGCGATTTCAAGGTCGAAAAACACATAGGCCCCAAAATGAAAGAAACGGATGCCGCGCCAATACTATGGCTTCAAACTTGATGAAAACAGTCTCTCCCATATTAACTCACGGGCTGATTGTGTTTTTTAGGCCTTCGCAAGCTATCGGAAGTGTGTGCGCAGCAGGAGAGACAAATCTATGTTTTCGCGCCTTTTTTGCCATTTCCAGGTCGAAAAACACACAGACCCCAAAAATAAAGAAACGGCTGTCCAGCCAAAACTGAGGCTTCAAACTTGATGAAAACAGTCTCTCCCAAAATAACTCAAGGGCCGCTTGTGTTTTTTAGGCCTTCGCAAGCTATCGGAAGTGTGTGCGCGGCAGTAGAGACAAATCCATGTTTTCGCGCATTTTTTGCGATTTCAAGGTCGAAAAACACATAGGCCCCAAAATGAAAGAAACGGCTGCCGCGCCAAAACTATGGCTTCAAACTTGATGAAAACAGTCTCTCCCATAATAACTCACGGGCTGCTTGTGTTTTTTAGGCCTTTGCAAGCTATCGGAAGTGTGTGCGCGGCAGGAGAGACAAATCCATGTTTTCGCGCCTTTTTTGCGATTTCAAGGTCGAAAAACACATAGGCCCCAAAATGAAAGAAACGGCTGGCGCGCCAAAACTATGGCTTCAAACTTGAGGAAAACAGTCTCTCCCATAATAACTCACGGGCTGCTTGTGTTTTTTAGGCCTTTGCAAGCTATCGGAAGTGTGTGCGCGGCAGGAGAGACAAATCCATGTTTTCGCGCCTTTTTTGCGATTTCAAGGTCGAAAAACACATAGGCCCCAAAATGAAAGAAACGGATGGCGCGCCAAAACTATGGCTTCAAACTTGATGAAAACAGTCTCTCCCATAATAACTCACGGGCTGCTTGTGTTTTTTAGGCCTTTGCAAGCTATCGGAAGTGTGTGCGCGGCAGGAGAGACAAATCCATGTTTTCGCGCCTTTTTTGCGATTTCCAGGTCGAAAAACACACAGACCCCAAAAATAAAGAAACGGCTGTCCAGCCAAAACTGAGGCTTCAAACTTGATGAAAACAGTCTCTCCCACAATAACTCAAGGGCCGCATGTGTTTTTTAGGCCTTCGCAAGCTATCGGAAGTGTGTGCGCGGCAGGAGAGACAAATCCATGTTTTCGCGCATTTTTTGCGATTTCAAGGTCGAAAAACACATAGGCCCCAAAATGAAAGAAACGGCTGCCGCGCCAAAACTATGGCTTCAAACTTGATGAAAACAGTCTCTCCCACAATAACTCAAGGGCCGCTTGTGTTTTTTAGGCCTTTGCAAGCTATCGGAAGTGTGTGCGCGGCAGTAGAGACAAATCCATGTTTTCGCGCATTTTTTGCGATTTCAAGGTCGAAAAACACATAGGCCCCAAAATGAAAGAAACGGCTGCCGCGCCAAAACTATGGCTTCAAACTTGATGAAAACAGTCTCTCCCATAATAACTCACGGGCTGCTTGTGTTTTTTAGGCCTTTGCAAGCTATCGGAAGTGTGTGCGCGGCAGGAGAGACAAATCCATGTTTTCGCGCCTTTTTTGCGATTTCAAGGTCGAAAAACACATAGGCCCCAAAATGAAAGAAACGGCTGGCGCGCCAAAACTATGGCTTCAAACTTGATGAAAACAGTCTCTCCCATAATAACTCACGGGCTGCTTGTGTTTTTTAGGCCTTCGCAAGCTATCGGAAGTGTGTGCGCAGCAGGAGAGACAAATCTATGTTTTCACGCCTTTTTTGCCATTTCCAGGTCGAAAAACACACAGACCCCAAAAATAAAGAAACGGCTGTCCAGCCAAAACTGAGGCTTCAAACTTGATGAAAACAGTCTCTCCCAAAATAACTCAAGGGCCGCTTGTGTTTTTTAGGCCTTCGCAAGCTATCGGAAGTGTGTGCGCGGCAGTAGAGACAAATCCATGTTTTCGCGCATTTTTTGCGATTTCAAGGTCGAAAAACACATAGGCCCCAAAATGAAAGAAACGGCTGCCGCGCCAAAACTATGGCTTCAAACTTGATGAAAACAGTCTCTCCCATAATAACTCACGGGCTGCTTGTGTTTTTTAGGCCTTTGCAAGCTATCGGAAGTGTGTGCGCGGCAGGAGAGACAAATCCATGTTTTCGCGCATTTTTTGCGATTTCAAGGTCGAAAAACACATAGGCCCCAAAATGAAAGAAACGGCTGCCGCGCCAAAACTATGGCTTCAAACTTGATGAAAACAGTCTCTCCCATAATAACTCACGGGCTGCTTGTGTTTTTTAGGCCTTTGCAAGCTATCGGAAGTGTGTGCGCGGCAGGAGAGACAAATCCATGTTTTCGCGCCTTTTTTGCGATTTCAAGGTCGAAAAACACATAGGCCCCAAAATGAAAGAAACGGCTGGCGCGCCAAAACTATGGCTTCAAACTTGATGAAAACAGTCTCTCCCATAATAACTCACGGGCTGCTTGTGTTTTTTAGGCCTTTGCAAGCTATCGGAAGTGTGTGCGCGGCAGGAGAGACAAATCCATGTTTTCGCGCCTTTTTTGCGATTTCAAGGTCGAAAAACACATAGGCCCCAAAATGAAAGAAACGGCTGGCGCGCCAAAACTATGGCTTCAAACTTGATGAAAACAGTCTCTCCCATAATAACTCACGGACTGCTTGTGTTTTTTAGGCCTTTGCAAGCTATCGGAAGTGTGTGCGCGGCAGGAGAGACAAATCCATGTTTTCGCGCCTTTTTTGCGATTTCCAGGTCGAAAAACACACAGACCCCAAAAATAAAGAAACGGCTGTCCAGCCAAAACTGAGGCTTCAAACTTGATGAAAACAGTCTCTCCCACAATAACTCAAGGGCCGCTTGTGTTTTTTAGGCCTTCGCAAGCTATCGGAAGTGTGTGCGCGGCAGGAGAGACAAATCCATGTTTTCGCGCATTTTTTGCGATTTCAAGGTCGAAAAACACATAGGCCCCAAAATGAAAGAAACGGCTGCCGCGCCAAAACTATGGCTTCAAACTTGATGAAAACAGTCTCTCCCATAATAACTCACGGGCTGCTTGTGTTTTTTAGGCCTTTGCAAGCTATCGGAAGTGTGTGCGCGGCAGGAGAGACAAATCCATGTTTTCGCGCCTTTTTTGCGATTTCAAGGTCGAAAAACACATAGGCCCCAAAATGAAAGAAACGGCTGGCGCGCCAAAACTATGGCTTCAAACTTGATGAAAACAGTCTCTCCCATATTAACTCACGGGCTGATTGTGTTTTTTAGGCCTTCGCAAGCTATCGGAAGTGTGTGCGCAGCAGGAGAGACAAATCTATGTTTTCGCGCCTTTTTTTCATTTCCAGGTCGAAAAACACACAGAACCCAAAAATAAAGAAACGGCTGTCCAGCCAAAACTGAGGCTTCAAACTTGATGAAAACAGTCTCTCCCACAATAACTCAAGGGCCGCTTGTGTTTTTTAGGTCTTCGCAAGCTATCAGAAGTGTGTGCGCGGCAGGAGAGACAAATCCATGTTTTTGAGCATTTTTTGCGATTTCAAGGTCGAAAAACACATAGGCCCCAAAATGAAAGAAACGGCTGGCGCGCCAAAACTATGGCTTCAAACTTGATGAAAACAGTCTCTCCAATAATAACTCACGGGCTGCTTGTGTTTTTTAGGCCTTTGCAAGCTATCGGAAGTGTGTGCGCGGCAGGAGAGACAAATCCATGTTTTCGCGCCTTTTTTGCGATTTCAAGGTCGAAAAACACATAGGCCCCAAAATGAAAGAAACGGCTGGCGCGCCAAAACTATGGCTTCAAACTTGAGGAAAACAGTCTCTCCCATAATAACTCACGGGCTGCTTGTGTTTTTTAGGCCTTTGCAAGCTATCGGAAGTGTGTGCGCGGCAGGAGAGACAAATCCATGTTTTCGCGCCTTTTTTGCGATTTCAAGGTCGAAAAACACATAGGCCCCAAAATGAAAGAAACGGATGGCGCGCCAAAACTATGGCTTCAAACTTGATGAAAACAGTCTCTCCCATAATAACTCACGGGCTGCTTGTGTTTTTTAGGCCTTTGCAAGCTATCGGAAGTGTGTGCGCGGCAGGAGAGACAAATCCATGTTTTCGCGCCTTTTTTGCGATTTCAAGGTCGAAAAACACATAGGCCCCAAAATGAAAGAAACGGATGCCGCGCCAATACTATGGCTTCAAACTTGATGAAAACAGTCTCTCCCATATTAACTCACGGGCTGATTGTGTTTTTTAGGCCTTCGCAAGCTATCGGAAGTGTGTGCGCAGCAGGAGAGACAAATCTATGTTTTCGCGCCTTTTTTGCCATTTCCAGGTCGAAAAACACACAGACCCCAAAAATAAAGAAACGGCTGTCCAGCCAAAACTGAGGCTTCAAACTTGATGAAAACAGTCTCTCCCAAAATAACTCAAGGGCCGCTTGTGTTTTTTAGGCCTTCGCAAGCTATCGGAAGTGTGTGCGCGGCAGTAGAGACAAATCCATGTTTTCGCGCATTTTTTGCGATTTCAAGGTCGAAAAACACATAGGCCCCAAAATGAAAGAAACGGCTGCCGCGCCAAAACTATGGCTTCAAACTTGATGAAAACAGTCTCTCCCATAATAACTCACGGGCTGCTTGTGTTTTTTAGGCCTTTGCAAGCTATCGGAAGTGTGTGCGCGGCAGGAGAGACAAATCCATGTTTTCGCGCCTTTTTTGCGATTTCAAGGTCGAAAAACACATAGGCCCCAAAATGAAAGAAACGGCTGGCGCGCCAAAACTATGGCTTCAAACTTGATGAAAACAGTCTCTCCAATAATAACTCACGGGCTGCTTGTGTTTTTTAGGCCTTTGCAAGCTATCGGAAGTGTGTGCGCGGCAGGAGAGACAAATCCATGTTTTCGCGCCTTTTTTGCGATTTCAAGGTCGAAAAACACATAGGCCCCAAAATGAAAGAAACGGCTGGCGCGCCAAAACTATGGCTTCAAACTTGAGGAAAACAGTCTCTCCCATAATAACTCACGGGCTGCTTGTGTTTTTTAGGCCTTTGCAAGCTATCGGAAGTGTGTGCGCGGCAGGAGAGACAAATCCATGTTTTCGCGCCTTTTTTGCGATTTCAAGGTCGAAAAACACATAGGCCCCAAAATGAAAGAAACGGATGGCGCGCCAAAACTATGGCTTCAAACTTGATGAAAACAGTCTCTCCCATAATAACTCACGGGCTGCTTGTGTTTTTTAGGCCTTTGCAAGCTATCGGAAGTGTGTGCGCGGCAGGAGAGACAAATCCATGTTTTCGCGCCTTTTTTGCGATTTCCAGGTCGAAAAACACACAAACCCCAAAAATAAAGAAACGGCTGTCCAGCCAAAACTGAGGCTTCAAACTTGATGAAAACAGTCTCTCCCACAATAACTCAAGGGCCGCATGTGTTTTTTAGGCCTTCGCAAGCTATCGGAAGTGTGTGCGCGGCAGGAGAGACAAATCCATGTTTTCGCGCATTTTTTGCGATTTCAAGGTCGAAAAACACATAGGCCCCAAAATGAAAGAAACGGCTGCCGCGCCAAAACTATGGCTTCAAACTTGATGAAAACAGTCTCTCCCACAATAACTCAAGGGCCGCTTGTGTTTTTTAGGCCTTTGCAAGCTATCGGAAGTGTGTGCGCGGCAGTAGAGACAAATCCATGTTTTCGCGCATTTTTTGCGATTTCAAGGTCGAAAAACACATAGGCCCCAAAATGAAAGAAACGGCTGCCGCGCCAAAACTATGGCTTCAAACTTGATGAAAACAGTCTCTCCCATAATAACTCACGGGCTGCTTGTGTTTTTTAGGCCTTTGCAAGCTATCGGAAGTGTGTGCGCGGCAGGAGAGACAAATCCATGTTTTCGCGCCTTTTTTGCGATTTCAAGGTCGAAAAACACATAGGCCCCAAAATGAAAGAAACGGCTGGCGCGCCAAAACTATGGCTTCAAACTTGATGAAAACAGTCTCTCCCATAATAACTCACGGGCTGCTTGTGTTTTTTAGGCCTTTGCAAGCTATCGGAAGTGTGTGCGCGGCAGGAGAGACAAATCCATGTTTTCGCGCCTTTTTTGCGATTTCCAGGTCGAAAAACACACAGACCCCAAAAATAAAGAAACGGCTGTCCAGCCAAAACTATGGCTTCAAACTTGATGAAAACAGTCTCTCCCATAATAACTCACAGGCTGCTTGTGTTTTTTAGGCCTTTGCAAGCTATCGGAAGTGTGTGCGCGGCAGGAGAGACAAATACATGTTTTCACGCCTTTTTTGCGATTTCAAGGTCGAAAAACACATAGGCCCCAAAATGAAAGAAACGGCTGGCGCGCCAAAACTATGGCTTCAAACTTGATGAAAACAGTCTCTCCCATATTAACTCACGGGCTGATTGTGTTTTTTAGGCCTTCGCAAGCTATCGGAAGTGTGTGCGCGGCAGGAGAGACAAATCCATGTTTTCGCGCATTTTTTGCGATTTCAAGGTCGAAAAACACATAGGCCCCAAAATGAAAGAAACGGCTGCCGCGCCAAAACTATGGCTTCAAACTTGATGAAAACAGTCTCTCCCATAATAACTCACGGGCTGCTTGTGTTTTTTAGGCCTTTGCAAGCTATCGGAAGTGTGTGCGCGGCAGGAGAGACAAATCCATGTTTTCGCGCCTTTTTTGCGATTTCAAGGTCGAAAAACACATAGGCCCCAAAATGAAAGAAACGGCTGGCGCGCCAAAACTATGGCTTCAAACTTGATGAAAACAGTCTCTCCCATATTAACTCACGGGCTGATTGTGTTTTTTAGGCCTTCGCAAGCTATCGGAAGTGTGTGCGCAGCAGGAGAGACAAATCTATGTTTTCGCGCCTTTTTTGCCATTTCCAGGTCGAAAAACACACAGAACCCAAAAATAAAGAAACGGCTGTCCAGCCAAAACTGAGGCTTCAAACTTGATGAAAACAGTCTCTCCCACAATAACTCAAGGGCCGCTTGTGTTTTTTAGGCCTTCGCAAGCTATCAGAAGTGTGTGCGCGGCAGGAGAGACAAATCCATGTTTTTGCGCATTTTTTGCGATTTCAAGGTCGAAAAACACATAGGCCCCAAAATGAAAGAAACGGCTGCCGCGCCAAAACTATGGCTTCAAACTTGATGAAAACAGTCTCTCCCATATTAACTCACGGGCTGATTGTGTTTTTTAGGCCTTCGCAAGCTATCGGAAGTGTGTGCGCAGCAGGAGAGACAAATCCATGTTTTCGCGCCTTTTTTGCGATTTCAAGGTCGAAAAACACATAGGCCCCAAAATGAAAGAAACGGCTGGGGCGCCAAAACTATGGCTTGAAACTTGATGAAAACAGTCTCTCCCATAATAACTCAAGGGCTGCTTGTGTTTTTTAGGCCTTTGCAAGCTATCGGAAGTTTTGCGCGGCAGGAGAGACAAATCCATGTTTTCGTGCCTTTTTTGCGATTTCAAGGTCGAAAAACACATAGGCCCCAAAATGAAAGAAACGGCTGGCGCGCCAAAACTATGGCTTCAAACTTGATGAAAACGGTCTTTCCCATAATAACTCACGGGCTGCTTGTGTTTTTTAGGCCTTTGCAAGCTATCGGAAGTGTGTGCGCGGCAGGAGAGACAAATCCATGTTTTCGCGCCTTTTTTGCGATTTCAAGGTCGAAAAACACATAGGCCCCAAAATGAAAGAAACGGCTGCCGCGCCAAAACTATGGCTTCAAACTTGATGAAAACAGTCTCTCCCATAATAACTCACGGGCTGCTTGTGTTTTTTAGGCCTTTGCAAGCTATCGGAAGTGTGTGCGCGGCAGGAGAGACAAATCCATGTTTTCGCGCATTTTTTGCGATTTCAAGGTCGAAAAACACATAGGCCCCAAAATGAAAGAAACGGCTGGCGCGCCAAAACTATGGCTTCAAACTTGATGAAAACAGTCTCTCCCATAATAACTCACGGGCTGCTTGTGTTTTTTAGGCCTTTGCAAGCTATCGGAAGTGTGTGCGCGGCAGGAGAGACAAATCCATGTTTTCGTGCCTTTTTTGCGATTTCAAGGTCGAAAAACACATAGGCCCCAAAATGAAAGAAACGGCTGCCGCGCCAAAACTATGGCTTCAAACTTGATGAAAACAGTCTCTCCCATATTAACTCACGGGCTGATTGTGTTTTTTAGGCCTTCGCAAGCTATCGGAAGTGTGTGCACAGCAGGAGAGACAAATCTATGTTTTCGCGCCTGTTTTGCCATTTCCAGGTCGAAAAACACACAGACCCCAAAAATAAAGAAACGGCTGCCGCGCCAAAACTATGGCTTCAAACTTGATGAAAACAGTCTCTCCCATAATAACTCACGGGCTGCTTGTGTTTTTTAGGCCTTTGCAAGCTATCGGAAGTGTGTGCGCGGCAGGAGAGACAAATCCATGTTTTCGCGCATTTTTTGCGATTTCAAGGTCGAAAAACACATAGGCCCCAAAATGAAAGAAACGGCTGCCGCGCCAAAACTATGGCTTCAAACTTGATGAAAACAGTCTCTCCCATAATAACTCACGGGCTGCTTGTGTTTTTTAGGCCTTTGCAAGCTATTGGAAGTGTGTGCGCGGCAGGAGAGACAAATCCATGTTTTCGCGCCTTTTTTGCGATTTCAAGGTCGAAAAACACATAGGCCCCAAAATGAAAGAAACGGCTGCCGCGCCAAAACTATGGCTTCAATCTTGATGAAAACAGTCTCTCCCATAATAACTCACGGGCTGCTTGTGTTTTTTAGGCCTTTGCAAGCTATCGGAAGTGTGTGCGCAGCAGGAGAGACAAATCTATGTTTTCGCGCCTTTTTTGCCATTTCCAGGTCGAAAAACACATAGAACCCAAAATGAAAGAAACGGCTGTCCAGCCAAAACTATGGCTTCAATCTTGATGAAAACAGTCTCTCCCATAATAACTCACGGGCTGCTTGTGTTTTTTAGGCCTTTGCAAGCTATCGGAAGTGTGTGCGCGGCAGGATAGACAAATCCATGTTTTCGCGCCTTTTTTGCGATTTCAAGGTCGAAAAACACATAGGCCCCAAAATGAAAGAAACGGCTGGGGCGCCAAAACTATGGCTTGAAACTTGATGAAAACAGTCTCTCCCATAATAACTCAAGGGCTGCTTGTGTTTTTTAGGCCTTTGCAAGCTATCGGAAGTTGTGCGCGGCAGGAGAGACAAATCCATGTTTTCGCGCCTTTTTTGCGATTTCAAGGTCGAAAAACACATAGGCCCCAAAATGAAAGAAACGGCTGGCGCGCCAAAACTATGGCTTCAAACTTGATGAAAACAGTCTCTCCCATAATAACTCACGGGCTGCTTGTGTTTTTTAGGCCTTTGCAAGCTATCGGAAGTGTGTGCGCGGCAGGAGAGACAAATCCATGTTTTCGCGCCTTTTTTGCGATTTCAAGGTCGAAAAACACATAAGCCCCAAAATGAAAGAAACGGCTGGCGCGCCAAAACTATGGCTTCAAACTTGATGAAAACAGTCTCTCCCATAATAACTCACGGGCTGCTTGTGTTTTTTAGGCCTTCGCAAGCTATCGGAAGTGTGTGCGCGGCAGGAGAGACAAATCCATGTTTTCGCGCATTTTTTGCGATTTCAAGGTCGAAAAACACATAGGCCCCAAAATGAAAGAAACGGCTGCCGCGCCAAAACTATGGCTTCAAACTTGATGAAAACAGTCTCTCCCATAATAACTCACGGGCTGCTTGTGTTTTTTAGGCCTTTGCAAGCTATCGGAAGTGTGTGCGCGGCAGGAGAGACAAATCCATGTTTTCGCGCCTTTTTTGCGATTTCAAGGTCGAAAAACACATAGGCCCCAAAATGAAAGAAACGGCTGGCGCGCCAAAACTATGGCTTCAAACTTGATGAAAACAGTCTCTCCCATATTAACTCACGGGCTGATTGTGTTTTTTAGGCCTTCGCAAGCTATCGGAAGTGTGTGCTCAGCAGGAGAGACAAATCTATGTTTTCGCGCCTGTTTTGCCATTTCCAGGTCGAAAAACACACAGAACCCAAAAATAAAGACACGGCTGTCCAGCCAAAACTGAGGCTTCAAACTTGATGAAAACAGTCTCTCCCATAATAACTCACGGGCTGCTTGTGTTTTTTAGGCCTTTGCAAGCTATCGGAAGTGTGTACGCGGCAGGAGAGACAAATCCATGTTTTCGCGCCTTTTTTGCGATTTCAAGGTCGAAAAACACATAGGCCCCAAAATGAAAGAAACGGCTGCCGCGCCAAAACTATGGCTTCAATCTTGATGAAAACAGTCTCTCCCATAATAACTCACGGGCTGCTTGTGTTTTTTAGGCCTTTGCAAGCTATCGGAAGTGTGTGCGCGGCAGGAGAGACAAATCCATGTTTTCGCGCCTTTTTTGCGATTTCAAGGTCGAAAAACACATAGGCCCCAAAATGAAAGAAACGGCTGGGGCGCCAAAACTATGGCTTGAAACTTGATGAAAACAGTCTCTCCCATATTAACTCACGGGCTGATTGTGTTTTTTAGGCCTTCGCAAGCTATCGGAAGTGTGTGCGCAGCAGGAGAGACAAATCTATGTTTTCGCGCCTTTTTTGCCATTTCCAGGTCGAAAAACACATAGAACCCAAAAATAAAGAAACGGCTGTCCAGCCAAAACTGAGGCTTCAAACTTGATGAAAACAGTCTCTCCCACAACAACTCAAGGGCCGCTTGTGTTTTTTAGGCCTTCGCAAGCTATCGGAAGTGTGTGCGCGGCAGGAGAGACAAATCCATGTTTTCGCGCCTTTTTTGCGATTTCAAGGTCGAAAAACACATAAGCCCCAAAATGAAAGAAACGGCTGGCGCGCCAAAACTATGGCTTCAAACTTGATGAAAACAGTCTCTCCCATAATAACTCACGGGCTGCTTGTGTTTTTTAGGCCTTCGCAAGCTATCGGAAGTGTGTGCGCGGCAGGAGAGACAAATCCATGTTTTCGCGCATTTTTTGCGATTTCAAGGTCGAAAAACACATAGGCCCCAAAATGAAAGAAACGGCTGCCGCGCCAAAACTATGGCTTCAAACTTGATGAAAACAGTCTCTCCCATAATAACTCACGGGCTGCTTGTGTTTTTTAGGCCTTTGCAAGCTATCGGAAGTGTGTGCGCGGCAGGAGAGACAAATCCATGTTTTCGCGCCTTTTTTGCGATTTCAAGGTCGAAAAACACATAGGCCCCAAAATGAAAGAAACGGCTGGCGCGCCAAAACTATGGCTTCAAACTTGATGAAAACAGTCTCTCCCATATTAACTCACGGGCTGATTGTGTTTTTTAGGCCTTCGCAAGCTATCGGAAGTGTGTGCGCGGCAGGAGAGACAAATCTATGTTTTCGCGCCTGTTTTGCCATTTCCAGGTCGAAAAACACACAGAACCCAAAAATAAAGACACGGCTGTCCAGCCAAAACTGAGGCTTCAAACTTGATGAAAACAGTCTCTCCCACAATAACTCAAGGGCCGCTTGTGTTTTTTAGGCCTTTGCAAGCTATCGGAAGTTGTGCGCGGCAGGAGAGACAAATCCATGTTTTCGCGCCTTTTTTGCGATTTCAAGGTCGAAAAACACATAGGCCCCAAAATGAAAGAAACGGCTGGCGCGCCAAAACTATGTCTTCAAACTTGATGAAAACAGTCTTTCCCATAATAACTCACGGGCTGCTTGTGTTTTTTAGGCCTTTGCAAGCTATCGGAAGTGTGTGCGCGGCAGGAGAGACAAATCCATGTTTTCGCGCCTTTTTTGCGATTTCAAGGTCGAAAAACACATAGGCCCCAAAATGAAAGAAACGGCTGCCGCGCCAAAACTATGGCTTCAAACTTGATGAAAACAGTCTCTCCCATAATAACTCACGGGCTGCTTGTGTTTTTTAGGCCTTTGCAAGCTATTGGAAGTGTGTGCGCGGCAGGAGAGACAAATCCATGTTTTCGCGCCTTTTTTGCGATTTCAAGGTCGAAAAACACATAGGCCCCAAAATGAAAGAAACGGCTGCCGCGCCAAAACTATGGCTTCAATCTTGATGAAAACAGTCTCTCCCATAATAACCCAAAAATAAAGAAACGGCTGTCTCCTGCCGCGCACACACTTCCGATAGCTTGCAAAGGAAAACAGTCTCTCCCATAATAACTCAAGGGCTGCTTGTGTTTTTTAGGCCTTTGCAAGCTATCGGAAGTTGTGCGCGGCAGGAGAGACAAATCCATGTTTTCGCGCCTTTTTTGCGATTTCAAGGTCGAAAAACACATAGGCCCCAAAATGAAAGAAACGGCTGGCGCGCCAAAACTATAGCTTCAAACTTGATGAAAACAGTCTTTCCCATAATAACTCACGGTCTGCTTGTGTTTTTTAGGCCTTTGCAAGCTATCGGAAGTGTGTGCGCGGCAGGAGAGACAAATCCATGTTTTCGCGCCTTTTTTGCGATTTCAAGGTCGAAAAACACATAGGCCCCAAAATGAAAGAAACGGCTGGGGCGCCAAAACTATGGCTTGAAACTTGATGAAAACAGTCTCTCCCATAATAACTCAAGGGCTGCTTGTGTTTTTTAGGCCTTTGCAAGCTATCGGAAGTTGTGCGCGGCAGGAGAGACAAATCCATGTTTTCGCGCCTTTTTTGCGATTTCAAGGTCGAAAAACACATAGGCCCCAAAATGAAAGAAACGGCTGGCGCGCCAAAACTATAGCTTCAAACTTGATGAAAACAGTCTTTCCCATAATAACTCACGGTCTGCTTGTGTTTTTTAGGCCTTTGCAAGCTATCGGAAGTGTGTGCGCGGCAGGAGAGACAAATCCATGTTTTCGCGCCTTTTTTGCGATTTCAAGGTCGAAAAACACATAGGCCCCAAAATGAAAGAAACGGCTGCCGCGCCAAAACTATGGCTTCAAACTTGATGAAAACAGTCTCTCCCATAATAACTCACGGGCTGCTTGTGTTTTTTAGGCCTTTGCAAGCTATCGGAAGTGTGTACGCGGCAGGAGAGACAAATCCATGTTTTCGCGCCTTTTTTGCGATTTCAAGGTCGAAAAACACATAGGCCCCAAAATGAAAGAAACGGCTGCCGCGCCAAAACTATGGCTTCAAACTTGATGAAAACAGTCTCTCCCATAATAACTCACGGGCTGCTTGTGTTTTTTAGGCCTTTGCAAGCTATTGGAAGTGTGTGCGCGGCAGGAGAGACAAATCCATGTTTTCGCGCCTTTTTTGCGATTTCAAGGTCGAAAAACACATAGGCCCCAAAATGAAAGAAACGGCTGCCGCGCCAAAACTATGGCTTCAATCTTGATGAAAACAGTCTCTCCCATAATAACCCAAAAATAAAGAAACGGCTGTCTCCTGCCGCGCACACACTTCCGATAGCTTGCAAAGGAAAACTGTCTCTCCCATAATAACTCAAGGGCTGCTTGTGTTTTTTAGGCCTTTGCAAGCTATCGGAAGTTGTGCGCGGCAGGAGAGACAAATCCATGTTTTCGCGCCTTTTTTGCGATTTCAAGGTCGAAAAACACATAGGCCCCAAAATGAAAGAAACGGCTGGCGCGCCAAAACTATAGCTTCAAACTTGATGAAAACAGTCTTTCCCATAATAACTCACGGTCTGCTTGTGTTTTTTAGGCCTTTGCAAGCTATCGGAAGTGTGTGCGCGGCAGGAGAGACAAATCCATGTTTTCGCGCCTTTTTTGCGATTTCAAGGTCGAAAAACACATAGGCCCCAAAATGAAAGAAACGGCTGGGGCGCCAAAACTATGGCTTGAAACTTGATGAAAACAGTCTCTCCCATAATAACTCAAGGGCTGCTTGTGTTTTTTAGGCCTTTGCAAGCTATCGGAAGTTGTGCGCGGCAGGAGAGACAAATCCATGTTTTCGCGCCTTTTTTGCGATTTCAAGGTCGAAAAACACATAGGCCCCAAAATGAAAGAAACGGCTGGCGCGCCAAAACTATAGCTTCAAACTTGATGAAAACAGTCTTTCCCATAATAACTCACGGTCTGCTTGTGTTTTTTAGGCCTTTGCAAGCTATCGGAAGTGTGTGCGCGGCAGGAGAGACAAATCCATGTTTTCGCGCCTTTTTTGCGATTTCAAGGTCGAAAAACACATAGGCCCCAAAATGAAAGAAACGGCTGCCGCGCCAAAACTATGGCTTCAAACTTGATGAAAACAGTCTCTCCCATAATAACTCACGGGCTGCTTGTGTTTTTTAGGCCTTTGCAAGCTATCGGAAGTGTGTACGCGGCAGGAGAGACAAATCCATGTTTTCGCGCATTTTTTGCGATTTCAAGGTCGAAAAACACATAGGCCCCAAAATGAAAGAAACGGCTGCCGCGCCAAAACTATGGCTTCAAACATGATGAAAACAGTCTCTCCCATAATAACTCACGGGCTGCTTGTGTTTTTTAGGCCTTTGCAAGCTATTGGAAGTGTGTGCGCGGCAGGAGAGACAAATCCATGTTTTCGCGCCTTTTTTGCGATTTCAAGGTCGAAAAACACATAGGCCCCAAAATGAAAGAAACGGCTGCCGCGCCAAAACTATGGCTTCAATCTTGATGAAAACAGTCTCTCCCATAATAACCCAAAAATAAAGAAACGGCTGTCTCCTGCCGCGCACACACTTCCGATAGCTTGCAAAGGAAAACAGTCTCTCCCATAATAACTCAAGGGCTGCTTGTGTTTTTTAGGCCTTTGCAAGCTATCGGAAGTTGTGCGCGGCAGGAGAGACAAATCCATGTTTTCGCGCCTTTTTTGCGATTTCAAGGTCGAAAAACACATAGGCCCCAAAATGAAAGAAACGGCTGGCGCGCCAAAACTATAGCTTCAAACTTGATGAAAACAGTCTTTCCCATAATAACTCACGGTCTGCTTGTGTTTTTTAGGCCTTTGCAAGCTATCGGAAGTGTGTGCGCGGCAGGAGAGACAAATCCATGTTTTCGCGCCTTTTTTGCGATTTCAAGGTCGAAAAACACATAGGCCCCAAAATGAAAGAAACGGCTGGGGCGCCAAAACTATGGCTTGAAACTTGATGAAAACAGTCTCTCCCATAATAACTCAAGGGCTGCTTGTGTTTTTTAGGCCTTTGCAAGCTATCGGAAGTTGTGCGCGGCAGGAGAGACAAATCCATGTTTTCGCGCCTTTTTTGCGATTTCAAGGTCGAAAAACACATAGGCCCCAAAATGAAAGAAATGGCTGCCGCGCCAAAACTATGGCTTCAAACTTGATGAAAACAGTCTCTCCCATAATAACTCACGGGCTGCTTGTGTTTTTTAGTCCTTTGCAAGCTATTGGAAGTGTGTGCGCGGCAGGAGAGACAAATCCATGTTTTCGCGCCTTTTTTGCGATTTCAAGGTCGAAAAACACATAGGCCCCAAAATGAAAGAAACGGCTGCCGCGCCAAAACTATGGCTTCAATCTTGATGAAAACAGTCTCTCCCATAATAACCCAAAAATAAAGAAACGGCTGTCTCCTGCCGCGCACACACTTCCGATAGCTTGCAAAGGAAAACAGTCTCTCCCATAATAACTCAAGGGCTGCTTGTGTTTTTTAGGCCTTTGCAAGCTATCGGAAGTTGTGCGCGGCAGGAGAGACAAATCCATGTTTTCGCGCCTTTTTTGCGATTTCAAGGTCGAAAAACACATAGGCCCCAAAATGAAAGAAACGGCTGGCGCGCCAAAACTATAGCTTCAAACTTGATGAAAACAGTCTTTCCCATAATAACTCACGGTCTGATTGTGTTTTTTAGGCCTTTGCAAGCTATCGGAAGTGTGTGCGCGGCAGGAGAGACAAATCCATGTTTTCGCGCCTTTTTTGCGATTTCAAGGTCGAAAAACACATAGGCCCCAAAATGAAAGAAACGGCTGGGGCGCCAAAACTATGGCTTGAAACTTGATGAAAACAGTCTCTCCCATAATAACTCAAGGGCTGCTTGTGTTTTTTAGGCCTTTGCAAGCTATCGGAAGTTGTGCGCGGCAGGAGAGACAAATCCATGTTTTCGCGCCTTTTTTGCGATTTCAAGGTCGAAAAACACATAGGCCCCAAAATGAAAGAAACGGCTGGCGCGCCAAAACTATAGCTTCAAACTTGATGAAAACAGTCTTTCCCATAATAACTCACGGTCTGCATGTGTTTTTTAGGCCTTTGCAAGCTATCGGAAGTGTGTGCGCGGCAGGAGAGACAAATCCATGTTTTCGCGCCTTTTTTGCGATTTCAAGGTCGAAAAACACATAGGCCCCAAAATGAAAGAAACGGCTGCCGCGCCAAAACTATGGCTTCAAACTTGATGAAAACAGTCTCTCCCATAATAACTCACGGGCTGCTTGTGTTTTTTAGGCCTTTGCAAGCTATTGGAAGTGTGTGCGCGGCAGGAGAGACAAATCCATGTTTTCGCGCCTTTTTTGCGATTTCAAGGTCGAAAAACACATAGGCCCCAAAATGAAAGAAACGGCTGCCGCGCCAAAACTATGGCTTCAATCTTGATGAAAACAGTCTCTCCCATAATAACCCAAAAATAAAGAAACGGCTGTCTCCTGCCGCGCACACACTTCCGATAGCTTGCAAAGGAAAACAGTCTCTCCCATAATAACTCAAGGGCTGCTTGTGTTTTTTAGGCCTTTGCAAGCTATCGGAAGTTGTGCGCGGCAGGAGAGACAAATCCATGTTTTCGCGCCTTTTTTGCGATTTCAAGGTCGAAAAACACATAGGCCCCAAAATGAAAGAAACGGCTGGCGCGCCAAAACTATAGCTTCAAACTTGATGAAAACAGTCTTTCCCATAATAACTCACGGTCTGCTTGTGTTTTTTAGGCCTTTGCAAGCTATCGGAAGTGTGTGCGCGGCAGGAGAGACAAATCCATGTTTTCGCGCCTTTTTTGCGATTTCAAGGTCGAAAAACACATAGGCCCCAAAATGAAAGAAACGGCTGGGGCGCCAAAACTATGGCTTGAAACTTGATGAAAACAGTCTCTCCCATAATAACTCAAGGGCTGCTTGTGTTTTTTAGGCCTTTGCAAGCTATCGGAAGTTGTGCGCGGCAGGAGAGACAAATCCATGTTTTCGCGCCTTTTTTGCGATTTCAAGGTCGAAAAACACATAGGCCCCAAAATGAAAGAAACGGCTGGCGCGCCAAAACTATAGCTTCAAACTTGATGAAAACAGTCTTTCCCATAATAACTCACGGTCTGCTTGTGTTTTTTAGGCCTTTGCAAGCTATCGGAAGTGTGTGCGCGGCAGGAGAGACAAATCCATGTTTTCGCGCCTTTTTTGCGATTTCAAGGTCGAAAAACACATAGGCCCCAAAATGAAAGAAACGGCTGCCGCGCCAAAACTATGGCTTCAAACTTGATGAAAACAGTCTCTCCCATAATAACTCACGGGCTGCTTGTGTTTTTTAGGCCTTTGCAAGCTATCGGAAGTGTGTACGCGGCAGGAGAGACAAATCCATGTTTTCGCGCATTTTTTGCGATTTCAAGGTCGAAAAACACATAGGCCCCAAAATGAAAGAAACGGCTGCCGCGCCAAAACTATGGCTTCAAACTTGATGAAAACAGTCTCTCCCATAATAACTCACGGGCTGCTTGTGTTTTTTAGTCCTTTGCAAGCTATTGGAAGTGTGTGCGCGGCAGGAGAGACAAATCCATGTTTTCGCGCCTTTTTTGCGATTTCAAGGTCGAAAAACACATAGGCCCCAAAATGAAAGAAACGGCTGCCGCGCCAAAACTATGGCTTCAATCTTGATGAAAACAGTCTCTCCCATAATAACCCAAAAATAAAGAAACGGCTGTCTCCTGCCGCGCACACACTTCCGATAGCTTGCAAAGGAAAACAGTCTCTCCCATAATAACTCAAGGGCTGCTTGTGTTTTTTAGGCCTTTGCAAGCTATCGGAAGTTGTGCGCGGCAGGAGAGACAAATCCATGTTTTCGCGCCTTTTTTGCGATTTCAAGGTCGAAAAACACATAGGCCCCAAAATGAAAGAAACGGCTGGCGCGCCAAAACTATAGCTTCAAACTTGATGAAAACAGTCTTTCCCATAATAACTCACGGTCTGATTGTGTTTTTTAGGCCTTTGCAAGCTATCGGAAGTGTGTGCGCGGCAGGAGAGACAAATCCATGTTTTCGCGCCTTTTTTGCGATTTCAAGGTCGAAAAACACATAGGCCCCAAAATGAAAGAAACGGCTGGGGCGCCAAAACTATGGCTTGAAACTTGATGAAAACAGTCTCTCCCATAATAACTCAAGGGCTGCTTGTGTTTTTTAGGCCTTTGCAAGCTATCGGAAGTTGTGCGCGGCAGGAGAGACAAATCCATGTTTTCGCGCCTTTTTTGCGATTTCAAGGTCGAAAAACACATAGGCCCCAAAATGAAAGAAACGGCTGGCGCGCCAAAACTATAGCTTCAAACTTGATGAAAACAGTCTTTCCCATAATAACTCACGGTCTGCTTGTGTTTTTTAGGCCTTTGCAAGCTATCGGAAGTGTGTGCGCGGTAGGAGAGACAAATCCATGTTTTCGCGCCTTTTTTGCGATTTCAAGGTCGAAAAACACATAGGCCCCAAAATGAAAGAAACGGCTGCCGCGCCAAAACCATGGCTTCAAACTTGATGAAAACAGTCTCTCCCATAATAACTCACGGGCTGCTTGTGTTTTTTAGGCCTTTGCAAGCTATCGGAAGTGTGTGCGCGGCAGGAGAGACAAATCCATGTTTTCGCGCCTTTTTTGCGATTTCAAGGTCGAAAAACACATAGGCCCCAAAATGAAAGAAACGGCTGGGGCGCCAAAACTATGGCTTGAAACTTGATGAAAACAGTCTCTCCCATAATAACTCAAGGGCTGCTTGTGTTTTTTAGGCCTTTGCAAGCTATCGGAAGTTGTGCGCGGCAGGAGAGACAAATCCATGTTTTCGCGCCTTTTTTGCGATTTCAAGGTCGAAAAACACATAGGCCCCAAAATGAAAGAAACGGCTGGGGCGCCAAAACTATGGCTTGAAACTTGATGAAAACAGTCTCTCCCATATTAACTCACGGGCTGATTGTGTTTTTTAGGCCTTCGCAAGCTATCGGAAGTGTGTGCGCAGCAGGAGAGACAAATCTATGTTTTCGCGCCTTTTTTGCCATTTCCAGGTCCAAAAACACATAGAACCCAAAAATAAATAAAACGGCTGTCCAGCCAAAACTGAGGCTTCAAACTTGATGAAAACAGTCTCTCCCACAATAACTCACGGGCTGCTTGTGTTTTTTAGGCCTTTGCAAGCTATCGGAAGTGTGTGCGCGGCAGGAGAGACAAATCCATGTTTTCGCGCCTTTTTTGCGATTTCAAGGTCGAAAAACACATAGGCCCCAAAATGAAAGAAACGGCTGGGGCGCCAAAACTATGGCTTGAAACTTGATGAAAACAGTCTCTCCCATAATAACTCAAGGGCTGCTTGTGTTTTTTAGGCCTTTGCAAGCTATCGGAAGTTGTGCGCGGCAGGAGAGACAAATCCATGTTTTCGCGCCTTTTTTGCGATTTCAAGGTCGAAAAACACATTGGCCCCAAAATGAAAGAAACGGCTGGCGCGCCAAAACTATAGCTTCAAACTTGATGAAAACAGTCTTTCCCATAATAACTCACGGTCTGCTTGTGTTTTTTAGGCCTTTGCAAGCTATCGGAAGTGTGTGCGCGGCAGGAGAGACAAATCCATGTTTTCGCGCCTTTTTTGCGATTTCAAGGTCGAAAAACACATAGGCCCCAAAATGAAAGAAACAGCTGCCGCGCCAAAACTATGGCTTCAAACTTGATGAAAACAGTCTCTCCCATAATAACTCACGGGCTGCTTGTGTTTTTTAGGCCTTTGCAAGCTATCGGAAGTGTGTGCGCGGCAGGAGAGACAAATCCATGTTTTCGCGCATTTTTTGCGATTTCAAGGTCGAAAAACACATAGGCCCCAAAATGAAAGAAACGGCTGCCGCGCCAAAACTATGGCTTCAAACTTGATGAAAACAGTCTCTCCCATAATAACTCACGGGCTGCTTGTGTTTTTTAGGCCTTTGCAAGCTATTGGAAGTGTGTGCGTGGCAGGAGAGACAAATCCATGTTTTCGCGCCTTTTTTGCGATTTCAAGGTCGAAAAACACATAGGCCCCAAAATGAAAGAAACGGCTGGGGCGCCAAAACTATGGCTTGAAACTTGATGAAAACAGTCTCTCCCATAATAACTCACGGGCTGATTGTGTTTTTTAGGCCTTCGCAAGCTATCGGAAGTGTGTGCGAAGCAGGAGAGACAAATCTATGTTTTCGCGCCTTTTTTGCCATTTCCAGGTCGAAAAACACATAGAACCCAAAAATAAAGAAACGGCTGTCCAGCCAAAACTGAGGCTTCAAACTTGATGAAAACAGTCTCTCCCACAATAACTCAAGGGCCGCTTGTGTTTTTTAGGCCTTCGCAAGCTATCGGAAGTGTGTGCGCGGCAGGAGAGACAAATCCATGTTTTCGTGCATTTTTTGCGATTTCAAGGTCGAAAAACACATAGGCCCCAAAATGAAAGAAACGGCTGCCGCGCCAAAACTATGGCTTCAATCTTGATGAAAACAGTCTCTCCCATAATAACTCACGGGCTGCTTGTGTTTTTTAGGCCTTTGCAAGCTATCGGAAGTGTGTGCGCGGCAGGAGAGACAAATCCATGTTTTCGCGCCTTTTTTGCGATTTCAAGGTCGAAAAACACATAGGCCCCAAAATGAAAGAAACGGCTGGGGCGCCAAAACTATGGCTTGAAACTTGATGAAAACAGTCTCTCCCATAATAACTCAAGGGCTGCTTGTGTTTTTTAGGCCTTTGCAAGCTATCGGAAGTTGTGCGCGGCAGGAGAGACAAATCCATGTTTTCGCGCCTTTTTTGCGATTTCAAGGTCGAAAAACACATAGGCCCCAAAATGAAAGAAACGGCTGGCGCGCCAAAACTATGGCTTCAAACTTGATGAAAACAGTCTTTCCCATAATAACTCACGGTCTGATTGTGTTTTTTAGGCCTTTGCAAGCTATCGGAAGTGTGTGCGCGGCAGGAGAGACAAATCCATGTTTTCGCGCCTTTTTTGCGATTTCAAGGTCGAAAAACACATAGGCCCCAAAATGAAAGAAACGGCTGGGGCGCCAAAACTATGGCTTGAAACTTGATGAAAACAGTCTCTCCCATAATAACTCAAGGGCTGCTTGTGTTTTTTAGGCCTTTGCAAGCTATCGGAAGTTGTGCGCGGCAGGAGAGACAAATCCATGTTTTCGCGCCTTTTTTGCGATTTCAAGGTCGAAAAACACATAGGCCCCAAAATGAAAGAAACGGCTGGCGCGCCAAAACTATAGCTTCAAACTTGATGAAAACAGTCTTTCCCATAATAACTCACGGTCTGCTTGTGTTTTTTAGGCCTTTGCAAGCTATCGGAAGTGTGTGCGCGGCAGGAGAGACAAATCCATGTTTTCGCGCCTTTTTTGCGATTTCAAGGTCGAAAAACACATAGGCCCCAAAATGAAAGAAACGGCTGCCGCGCCAAAACTATGGCTTCAAACTTGATGAAAACAGTCTCTCCCATAATAACTCACGGGCTGCTTGTGTTTTTTAGGCCTTTGCAAGCTATCGGAAGTGTGTACGCGGCAGGAGAGACAAATCCATGTTTTCGCGCATTTTTTGCGATTTCAAGGTCGAAAAACACATAGGCCCCAAAATGAAAGAAACGGCTGCCGCGCCAAAACTATGGCTTCAAACTTGATGAAAACAGTCTCTCCCATAATAACTCACGGGCTGCTTGTGTTTTTTAGTCCTTTGCAAGCTATTGGAAGTGTGTGCGCGGCAGGAGAGACAAATCCATGTTTTCGCGCCTTTTTTGCGATTTCAAGGTCGAAAAACACATAGGCCCCAAAATGAAAGAAACGGCTGCCGCGCCAAAACTATGGCTTCAATCTTGATGAAAACAGTCTCTCCCATAATAACCCAAAAATAAAGAAACGGCTGTCTCCTGCCGCGCACACACTTCCGATAGCTTGCAAAGGAAAACAGTCTCTCCCATAATAACTCAAGGGCTGCTTGTGTTTTTTAGGCCTTTGCAAGCTATCGGAAGTTGTGCGCGGCAGGAGAGACAAATCCATGTTTTCGCGCCTTTTTTGCGATTTCAAGGTCGAAAAACACATAGGCCCCAAAATGAAAGAAACGGCTGGCGCGCCAAAACTATAGCTTCAAACTTGATGAAAACAGTCTTTCCCATAATAACTCACGGTCTGATTGTGTTTTTTAGGCCTTTGCAAGCTATCGGAAGTGTGTGCGCGGCAGGAGAGACAAATCCATGTTTTCGCGCCTTTTTTGCGATTTCAAGGTCGAAAAACACATAGGCCCCAAAATGAAAGAAACGGCTGGGGCGCCAAAACTATGGCTTGAAACTTGATGAAAACAGTCTCTCCCATAATAACTCAAGGGCTGCTTGTGTTTTTTAGGCCTTTGCAAGCTATCGGAAGTTGTGCGCGGCAGGAGAGACAAATCCATGTTTTCGCGCCTTTTTTGCGATTTCAAGGTCGAAAAACACATAGGCCCCAAAATGAAAGAAACGGCTGGCGCGCCAAAACTATAGCTTCAAACTTGATGAAAACAGTCTTTCCCATAATAACTCACGGTCTGCTTGTGTTTTTTAGGCCTTTGCAAGCTATCGGAAGTGTGTGCGCGGTAGGAGAGACAAATCCATGTTTTCGCGCCTTTTTTGCGATTTCAAGGTCGAAAAACACATAGGCCCCAAAATGAAAGAAACGGCTGCCGCGCCAAAACCATGGCTTCAAACTTGATGAAAACAGTCTCTCCCATAATAACTCACGGGCTGCTTGTGTTTTTTAGGCCTTTGCAAGCTATCGGAAGTGTGTGCGCGGCAGGAGAGACAAATCCATGTTTTCGCGCCTTTTTTGCGATTTCAAGGTCGAAAAACACATAGGCCCCAAAATGAAAGAAACGGCTGGGGCGCCAAAACTATGGCTTGAAACTTGATGAAAACAGTCTCTCCCATAATAACTCAAGGGCTGCTTGTGTTTTTTAGGCCTTTGCAAGCTATCGGAAGTTGTGCGCGGCAGGAGAGACAAATCCATGTTTTCGCGCCTTTTTTGCGATTTCAAGGTCGAAAAACACATAGGCCCCAAAATGAAAGAAACGGCTGGGGCGCCAAAACTATGGCTTGAAACTTGATGAAAACAGTCTCTCCCATATTAACTCACGGGCTGATTGTGTTTTTTAGGCCTTCGCAAGCTATCGGAAGTGTGTGCGCAGCAGGAGAGACAAATCTATGTTTTCGCGCCTTTTTTGCCATTTCCAGGTCCAAAAACACATAGAACCCAAAAATAAATAAAACGGCTGTCCAGCCAAAACTGAGGCTTCAAACTTGATGAAAACAGTCTCTCCCACAATAACTCACGGGCTGCTTGTGTTTTTTAGGCCTTTGCAAGCTATCGGAAGTGTGTGCGCGGCAGGAGAGACAAATCCATGTTTTCGCGCCTTTTTTGCGATTTCAAGGTCGAAAAACACATAGGCCCCAAAATGAAAGAAACGGCTGGGGCGCCAAAACTATGGCTTGAAACTTGATGAAAACAGTCTCTCCCATAATAACTCAAGGGCTGCTTGTGTTTTTTAGGCCTTTGCAAGCTATCGGAAGTTGTGCGCGGCAGGAGAGACAAATCCATGTTTTCGCGCCTTTTTTGCGATTTCAAGGTCGAAAAACACATTGGCCCCAAAATGAAAGAAACGGCTGGCGCGCCAAAACTATAGCTTCAAACTTGATGAAAACAGTCTTTCCCATAATAACTCACGGTCTGCTTGTGTTTTTTAGGCCTTTGCAAGCTATCGGAAGTGTGTGCGCGGCAGGAGAGACAAATCCATGTTTTCGCGCCTTTTTTGCGATTTCAAGGTCGAAAAACACATAGGCCCCAAAATGAAAGAAACAGCTGCCGCGCCAAAACTATGGCTTCAAACTTGATGAAAACAGTCTCTCCCATAATAACTCACGGGCTGCTTGTGTTTTTTAGGCCTTTGCAAGCTATCGGAAGTGTGTGCGCGGCAGGAGAGACAAATCCATGTTTTCGCGCATTTTTTGCGATTTCAAGGTCGAAAAACACATAGGCCCCAAAATGAAAGAAACGGCTGCCGCGCCAAAACTATGGCTTCAAACTTGATGAAAACAGTCTCTCCCATAATAACTCACGGGCTGCTTGTGTTTTTTAGGCCTTTGCAAGCTATTGGAAGTGTGTGCGTGGCAGGAGAGACAAATCCATGTTTTCGCGCCTTTTTTGCGATTTCAAGGTCGAAAAACACATAGGCCCCAAAATGAAAGAAACGGCTGGGGCGCCAAAACTATGGCTTGAAACTTGATGAAAACAGTCTCTCCCATAATAACTCACGGGCTGATTGTGTTTTTTAGGCCTTCGCAAGCTATCGGAAGTGTGTGCGAAGCAGGAGAGACAAATCTATGTTTTCGCGCCTTTTTTGCCATTTCCAGGTCGAAAAACACATAGAACCCAAAAATAAAGAAACGGCTGTCCAGCCAAAACTGAGGCTTCAAACTTGATGAAAACAGTCTCTCCCACAATAACTCAAGGGCCGCTTGTGTTTTTTAGGCCTTCGCAAGCTATCGGAAGTGTGTGCGCGGCAGGAGAGACAAATCCATGTTTTCGTGCATTTTTTGCGATTTCAAGGTCGAAAAACACATAGGCCCCAAAATGAAAGAAACGGCTGCCGCGCCAAAACTATGGCTTCAATCTTGATGAAAACAGTCTCTCCCATAATAACTCACGGGCTGCTTGTGTTTTTTAGGCCTTTGCAAGCTATCGGAAGTGTGTGCGCGGCAGGAGAGACAAATCCATGTTTTCGCGCCTTTTTTGCGATTTCAAGGTCGAAAAACACATAGGCCCCAAAATGAAAGAAACGGCTGGGGCGCCAAAACTATGGCTTGAAACTTGATGAAAACAGTCTCTCCCATAATAACTCAAGGGCTGCTTGTGTTTTTTAGGCCTTTGCAAGCTATCGGAAGTTGTGCGCGGCAGGAGAGACAAATCCATGTTTTCGCGCCTTTTTTGCGATTTCAAGGTCGAAAAACACATAGGCCCCAAAATGAAAGAAACGGCTGGCGCGCCAAAACTATGGCTTCAAACTTGATGAAAACAGTCTTTCCCATAATAACTCACGGGCTGCTTGTGTTTTTTAGGCCTTTGCAAGCTATCGGAAGTGTGTGCGCGGCAGGAGAGACAAATCCATGTTTTCGCGACTTTTTTGCGATTTCAAGGTCGAAAAACACATAGGCCCCAAAATGAAAGAAACGGCTGCCGCGCCAAAACTATGGCTTCAAACTTGATGAAAACAGTCTCTCCCATAATAACTCACGGGCTGCTTGTGTTTTTTAGGCCTTTGCAAGCTATCGGAAGTGTGTGCGCGGCAGGAGAGACAAATCCATGTTTTCGCGCCTTTTTTGCGATTTCAAGGTCGAAAAACACATAGGCCCCAAAATGAAAGAAACTGCTGGCGCGCCAAAACTATGGCTTCAAACTTGATGAAAACAGTCTCTCCCATAATAACTCACGGGCTGCTTGTGTTTTTTAGGCCTTCGCAAGCTATCGGAAGTGTGTGCGCGGCAGGAGAGACAAATCCATGTTTTCGCGCATTTTTTGCGATTTCAAGGTCGAAAAACACATAGGCCCCAAAATGAAAGAAACGGCTGCCGCGCCAAAACTATGGCTTCAAACTTGATGAAAACAGTCTCTCCCATAATAACTCACGGGCTGCTTGTGTTTTTTAGGCCTTTGCAAGCTATCGGAAGTGTGTGCGCGGCAGGAGAGACAAATCCATGTTTTCGCGCCTTTTTTGCGATTTCAAGGTCGAAAAACACATAGGCCCCAAAATGAAAGAAACGGCTGGCGCGCCAAAACTATGGCTTCAAACTTGATGAAAACAGTCTCTCCCATATTAACTCACGGGCTGATTGTGTTTTTTAGGCCTTCGCAAGCTATCGGAAGTGTGTGCTCAGCAGGAGAGACAAATCTATGTTTTCGCGCCTGTTTTGCCATTTCCAGGTCGAAAAACACACAGAACCCAAAAATAAAGAAACGGCTGTCCAGCCAAAACTGAGGCTTCAAACTTGATGAAAACAGTCTCTCCAACAATAACTCAAGGGCCGCTTGTGTTTTTTAGGCCTTCGCAAGCTATCGGAAGTGTGTGCGCGGCAGGAGAGACAAATCCATGTTTTCGCGCATTTTTTGCGATTTCAAGGTCGAAAAACACATAGGCCCCAAAATGAAAGAAACGGCTGGCGCGCCAAAACTATGGCTTCAAACTTGATGAAAACAGTCTTTCCCATAATAACTCACGGGCTGCTTGTGTTTTTTAGGCCTTTGCAAGCTATCGGAAGTGTGTGCGCGGCAGGAGAGACAAATCCATGTTTTCGCGCATTTTTTGCGATTTCAAGGTCGAAAAACACATAGGCCCCAAAATGAAAGAAACGGCTGCCGCGCCAAAACTATGGCTTCAAACTTGATGAAAACAGTCTCTCCCATAATAACTCACGGGCTGCTTGTGTTTTTTAGGCCTTTGCAAGCTATCGGAAGTGTGTGCGCGGCAGGAGAGACAAATCCATGTTTTCGCGCCTTTTTTGCGATTTCAAGGTCGAAAAACACATAGGCCCCAAAATGAAAGAAACTGCTGGCGCGCCAAAACTATGGCTTCAAACTTGATGAAAACAGTCTCTCCCATAATAACTCACGGGCTGCTTGTGTTTTTTAGGCCTTCGCAAGCTATCGGAAGTGTGTGCGCGGCAGGAGAGACAAATCCATGTTTTCGCGCATTTTTTGCGATTTCAAGGTCGAAAAACACATAGGCCCCAAAATGAAAGAAACGGCTGCCGCGCCAAAACTATGGCTTCAAACTTGATGAAAACAGTCTCTCCCATAATAACTCACGGGCTGCTTGTGTTTTTTAGGCCTTTGCAAGCTATCGGAAGTGTGTGCGCGGCAGGAGAGACAAATCCATGTTTTCGCGCCTTTTTTGCGATTTCAAGGTCGAAAAACACATAGGCCCCAAAATGAAAGAAACTGCTGGCGCGCCAAAACTATGGCTTCAAACTTGATGAAAACAGTCTCTCCCATAATAACTCACGGGCTGCTTGTGTTTTTTAGGCCTTCGCAAGCTATCGGAAGTGTGTGCGCGGCAGGAGAGACAAATCCATGTTTTCGCGCCTTTTTTGCGATTTCAAGGTCGAAAAACACATAGGCCCCAAAATGAAAGAAACGACTGGCGCGCCAAAACTATGGCTTCAAACTTGATGAAAACAGTCTCTCCCATATTAACTCACGGGCTGATTGTGTTTTTTAGGCCTTCGCAAGCTATCGGAAGTGTGTGCTCAGCAGGAGAGACAAATCTATGTTTTCGCGCCTGTTTTGCCATTTCCAGGTCGAAAAACACACAGAACCCAAAAATAAAGAAACGGCTGTCCAGCCAAAACTGAGGCTTCAAACTTGATGAAAACAGTCTCTCCAACAATAACTCAAGGGCCGCTTGTGTTTTTTAGGCCTTCGCAAGCTATCGGAAGTGTGTGCGCGGCAGGAGAGACAAATCCATGTTTTCGCGCATTTTTTGCGATTTCAAGGTCGAAAAACACATAGGCCCCAAAATGAAAGAAACGGCTGGCGCGCCAAAACTATGGCTTCAAACTTGATGAAAACAGTCTTTCCCATAATAACTCACGGGCTGCTTGTGTTTTTTAGGCCTTTGCAAGCTATCGGAAGTGTGTGCGCGGCAGGAGAGACAAATCCATGTTTTCGCGCATTTTTTGCGATTTCAAGGTCGAAAAACACATAGGCCCCAAAATGAAAGAAACGGCTGCCGCGCCAAAACTATGGCTTCAAACTTGATGAAAACAGTCTCTCCCATAATAACTCACGGGCTGCTTGTGTTTTTTAGGCCTTTGCAAGCTATCGGAAGTGTGTGCGCGGCAGGAGAGACAAATCCATGTTTTCGCGCCTTTTTTGCGATTTCAAGGTCGAAAAACACATAGGCCCCAAAATGAAAGAAACTGCTGGCGCGCCAAAACTATGGCTTCAAACTTGATGAAAACAGTCTCTCCCATAATAACTCACGGGCTGCTTGTGTTTTTTAGGCCTTCGCAAGCTATCGGAAGTGTGTGCGCGGCAGGAGAGACAAATCCATGTTTTCGCGCATTTTTTGCGATTTCAAGGTCGAAAAACACATAGGCCCCAAAATGAAAGAAACGGCTGCCGCGCCAAAACTATGGCTTCAAACTTGATGAAAACAGTCTCTCCCATAATAACTCACGGGCTGCTTGTGTTTTTTAGGCCTTTGCAAGCTATCGGAAGTGTGTGCGCGGCAGGAGAGACAAATCCATGTTTTCGCGCCTTTTTTGCGATTTCAAGGTCGAAAAACACATAGGCCCCAAAATGAAAGAAACGGCTGGCGCGCCAAAACTATGGCTTCAAACTTGATGAAAACAGTCTCTCCCATATTAACTCACGGGCTGATTGTGTTTTTTAGGCCTTCGCAAGCTATCGGAAGTGTGTGCTCAGCAGGAGAGACAAATCTATGTTTTCGCGCCTGTTTTGCCATTTCCAGGTCGAAAAACACACAGAACCCAAAAATAAAGAAACGGCTGTCCAGCCAAAACTGAGGCTTCAAACTTGATGAAAACAGTCTCTCCCACAATAACTCAAGGGCCGCTTTTGTTTTTTAGGCCTTCCCAAGCTATCGGAAGTGTGTGCGCGGCAGGAGAGACAAATCCATGTTTTCGCGCATTTTTTGCGATTTCAAGGTCGAAAAACACATAGGCCCCAAAATGAAAGAAACGGCTGGCGCGCCAAAACTATGGCTTCAAACTTGATGAAAACAGTCTTTCCCATAATAACTCACGGGCTGCTTGTGTTTTTTAGGCCTTTGCAAGCTATCGGAAGTGTGTGCGCGGCAGGAGAGACAAATCCATGTTTTCGCGCCTTTTTTGCGATTTCAAGGTCGAAAAACACATAGGCCCCAAAATGAAAGAAACGGCTGCCGCGCCAAAACGATGGCTTCAAACTTGATGAAAACAGTCTCTCCCATAATAACTCACGGGCTGCTTGTGTTTTTTAGGCCTTTGCAAGCTATCGGAAGTGTGTGCGCGGCAGGAGAGACAAATCCATGTTTTCGCGCCTTTTTTGCGATTTCAAGGTCGAAAAACACATAGGCCCCAAAATGAAAGAAACGGCTGCCGCGCCAAAACTATGGCTTCAATCTTGATGAAAACAGTCTCTCCCATAATAACTCACGGGCTGCTTGTGTTTTTTAGGCCTTTGCAAGCTATCGGAAGTGTGTGCGCGGCAGGACAGACAAATCCATGTTTTCGCGCCTTTTTTGCGATTTCAAGGTCGAAAAACACATAGGCCCCAAAATGAAAGAAACGGCTGCCGCGCCAAAACTATGGCTTCAAACTTGATGAAAACAGTCTCTCCCATAATAACTCACGGGCTGCTTGTGTTTTTTAGGCCTTTGCAAGCTATCGGAAGTGTGTGCGCGGCAGGAGAGACAAATCCATGTTTTCGCGCATTTTTTGCGATTTCAAGGTCGAAAAACACATAGGCCCCAAAATGAAAGAAACGGCTGCCGCGCCAAAACTATGGCTTCAAACTTGATGAAAACAGTCTCTCCCATAATAACTCACGGGCTGCTTGTGTTTTTTAGGCCTTTGCAAGCTATCGGAAGTGTGTGCGCGGCAGGAGAGACAAATCCATGTTTTCGCGCCTTTTTTGCGATTTCAAGGTCGAAAAACACATAGGCCCCAAAATGAAAGAAACTGCTGGCGCGCCAAAACTATGGCTTCAAACTTGATGAAAACAGTCTCTCCCATAATAACTCACGGGCTGCTTGTGTTTTTTAGGCCTTCGCAAGCTATCGGAAGTGTGTGCGCGGCAGGAGAGACAAATCCATGTTTTCGCGCCTTTTTTGCGATTTCAAGGTCGAAAAACACATAGGCCCCAAAATGAAAGAAACGACTGGCGCGCCAAAACTATGGCTTCAAACTTGATGAAAACAGTCTCTCCCATATTAACTCACGGGCTGATTGTGTTTTTTAGGCCTTCGCAAGCTATCGGAAGTGTGTGCTCAGCAGGAGAGACAAATCTATGTTTTCGCGCCTGTTTTGCCATTTCCAGGTCGAAAAACACACAGAACCCAAAAATAAAGAAACGGCTGTCCAGCCAAAACTGAGGCTTCAAACTTGATGAAAACAGTCTCTCCAACAATAACTCAAGGGCCGCTTGTGTTTTTTAGGCCTTCGCAAGCTATCGGAAGTGTGTGCGCGGCAGGAGAGACAAATCCATGTTTTCGCGCATTTTTTGCGATTTCAAGGTCGAAAAACACATAGGCCCCAAAATGAAAGAAACGGCTGGCGCGCCAAAACTATGGCTTCAAACTTGATGAAAACAGTCTTTCCCATAATAACTCACGGGCTGCTTGTGTTTTTTAGGCCTTTGCAAGCTATCGGAAGTGTGTGCGCGGCAGGAGAGACAAATCCATGTTTTCGCGCATTTTTTGCGATTTCAAGGTCGAAAAACACATAGGCCCCAAAATGAAAGAAACGGCTGCCGCGCCAAAACTATGGCTTCAAACTTGATGAAAACAGTCTCTCCCATAATAACTCACGGGCTGCTTGTGTTTTTTAGGCCTTTGCAAGCTATCGGAAGTGTGTGCGCGGCAGGAGAGACAAATCCATGTTTTCGCGCCTTTTTTGCGATTTCAAGGTCGAAAAACACATAGGCCCCAAAATGAAAGAAACTGCTGGCGCGCCAAAACTATGGCTTCAAACTTGATGAAAACAGTCTCTCCCATAATAACTCACGGGCTGCTTGTGTTTTTTAGGCCTTCGCAAGCTATCGGAAGTGTGTGCGCGGCAGGAGAGACAAATCCATGTTTTCGCGCATTTTTTGCGATTTCAAGGTCGAAAAACACATAGGCCCCAAAATGAAAGAAACGGCTGCCGCGCCAAAACTATGGCTTCAAACTTGATGAAAACAGTCTCTCCCATAATAACTCACGGGCTGCTTGTGTTTTTTAGGCCTTTGCAAGCTATCGGAAGTGTGTGCGCGGCAGGAGAGACAAATCCATGTTTTCGCGCCTTTTTTGCGATTTCAAGGTCGAAAAACACATAGGCCCCAAAATGAAAGAAACGGCTGGCGCGCCAAAACTATGGCTTCAAACTTGATGAAAACAGTCTCTCCCATATTAACTCACGGGCTGATTGTGTTTTTTAGGCCTTCGCAAGCTATCGGAAGTGTGTGCTCAGCAGGAGAGACAAATCTATGTTTTCGCGCCTGTTTTGCCATTTCCAGGTCGAAAAACACACAGAACCCAAAAATAAAGAAACGGCTGTCCAGCCAAAACTGAGGCTTCAAACTTGATGAAAACAGTCTCTCCCACAATAACTCAAGGGCCGCTTTTGTTTTTTAGGCCTTCCCAAGCTATCGGAAGTGTGTGCGCGGCAGGAGAGACAAATCCATGTTTTCGCGCATTTTTTGCGATTTCAAGGTCGAAAAACACATAGGCCCCAAAATGAAAGAAACGGCTGGCGCGCCAAAACTATGGCTTCAAACTTGATGAAAACAGTCTTTCCCATAATAACTCACGGGCTGCTTGTGTTTTTTAGGCCTTTGCAAGCTATCGGAAGTGTGTGCGCGGCAGGAGAGACAAATCCATGTTTTCGCGCCTTTTTTGCGATTTCAAGGTCGAAAAACACATAGGCCCCAAAATGAAAGAAACGGCTGCCGCGCCAAAACGATGGCTTCAAACTTGATGAAAACAGTCTCTCCCATAATAACTCACGGGCTGCTTGTGTTTTTTAGGCCTTTGCAAGCTATCGGAAGTGTGTGCGCGGCAGGAGAGACAAATCCATGTTTTCGCGCCTTTTTTGCGATTTCAAGGTCGAAAAACACATAGGCCCCAAAATGAAAGAAACGGCTGCCGCGCCAAAACTATGGCTTCAATCTTGATGAAAACAGTCTCTCCCATAATAACTCACGGGCTGCTTGTGTTTTTTAGGCCTTTGCAAGCTATCGGAAGTGTGTGCGCGGCAGGACAGACAAATCCATGTTTTCGCGCCTTTTTTGCGATTTCAAGGTCGAAAAACACATAGGCCCCAAAATGAAAGAAACGGCTGGCGCGCCAAAACTATGGCTTCAAACTTGATGAAAACAGTCTCTCCCATATTAACTCACGGGCTGATTGTGTTTTTTAGGCCTTCGCAAGCTATCGGAAGTGTGTGCTCAGCAGGAGAGACAAATCTATGTTTTCGCGCCTGTTTTGCCATTTCCAGGTCGAAAAACACATAGAACCCAAAAATAAAGAAACGGCTGTCCAGCCAAAACTGAGGCTTCAAACTTGATGAAAACAGTCTCTCCCACAATAACTCAAGGGCCGCTTGTGTTTTTTAGGCCTTCGCAAGCTATCGGAAGTGTGTGCGCGGCAGGAGAGACAAATACATGTTTTCGCGCATTTTTTGCGATTTCAAGGTCGAAAAACACATAGGCCCCAAAATGAAAGAAACGGCTGGGGCGCCAAAACTATGGCTTGAAACTTGATGAAAACAGTCTCTCCCATAATAACTCAAGGGCTGCTTGTGTTTTTTAGGCCTTTGCAAGCTATCGGAAGTTGTGCGCGGCAGGAGAGACAAATCCATGTTTTCGCGCCTTTTTTGCGATTTCAAGGTCGAAAAACACATAGGCCCCAAAATGAAAGAAACGGCTGGCGCGCCAAAACTATGGCTTCAAACTTGATGAAAACAGTCTTTCCCATAATAACTCACGGGCTGCTTGTGTTTTTTAGGCCTTTGCAAGCTATCGGAAGTGTGTGCGCGGCAGGAGAGACAAATCCATGTTTTCGCGCCTTTTTTGCGATTTCAAGGTCGAAAAACACATAGGCCCCAAAATGAAAGAAACGGCTGCCGCGCCAAAACTATGGCTTCAAACTTGATGAAAACAGTCTCTCCCATAATAACTCACGGGCTGCTTGTGTTTTTTAGGCCTTTGCAAGCTATCGGAAGTGTGTGCGCGGCAGGAGAGACAAATCCATGTTTTCGCGCCTTTTTTGCGATTTCAAGGTCGAAAAACACATAGGCCCCAAAATGAAAGAAACGGCTGGGGCGCCAAAACTATGGCTTGAAACTTGATGAAAACAGTCTCTCCCATAATAACTCAAGGGCTGCTTGTGTTTTTTAGGCCTTTGCAAGCTATCGGAAGTTGTGCGCGGCAGGAGAGACAAATCCATGTTTTCGCGCCTTTTTTGCGATTTCAAGGTCGAAAAACACATAGGCCCCAAAATGAAAGAAACGGCTGGCGCGCCAAAACTATGGCTTCAAACTTGATGAAAACAGTCTTTCCCATAATAACTCACGGGCTGCTTGTGTTTTTTAGGCCTTTGCAAGCTATCGGAAGTGTGTGCGCGGCAGGAGAGACAAATCCATGTTTTCGCGACTTTTTTGCGATTTCAAGGTCGAAAAACACATATGCCCCAAAATGAAAGAAACGGCTGCCGCGCCAAAACTATGGCTTCAAACTTGATGAAAACAGTCTCTCCCATAATAACTCACGGGCTGCTTGTGTTTTTTAGGCCTTTGCAAGCTATCGGAAGTGTGTGCGCGGCAGGAGAGACAAATCCATGTTTTCGCGCCTTTTTTGCGATTTCAAGGTCGAAAAACACATAGGCCCCAAAATGAAAGAAACGGCTGGCGCGCCAAAACTATGGCTTCAAACTTGATGAAAACAGTCTCTCCCATATTAACTCACGGGCTGATTGTGTTTTTTAGGCCTTCGCAAGCTATCGGAAGTGTGTGCGCAGCAGGAGAGACAAATCTATGTTTTCGCGCCTTTTTTGCCATTTCCAGGTCGAAAAACACACAGACCCCAAAAATAAAGAAACGGCTGTCCAGCCAAAACTGAGGCTTCAAACTTGATGAAAACAGTCTCTCCCAAAATAACTCAAGGGCCGCTTGTGTTTTTTAGGCCTTCGCAAGCTATCGGAAGTGTGTGCGCGGCAGTAGAGACAAATCCATGTTTTCGCGCATTTTTTGCGATTTCAAGGTCGAAAAACACATAGGCCCCAAAATGAAAGAAACGGCTGCCGCGCCAAAACTATGGCTTCAAACTTGATGAAAACAGTCTCTCCCATAATAACTCACGGGCTACATGTGTTTTTTAGGCCTTTGCAAGCTATCGGAAGTGTGTGCGCGGCAGGAGAGACAAATCCATGTTTTCGCGCCTTTTTTGCGATTTCAAGGTCGAAAAACACATAGGCCCCAAAATGAAAGAAACAGCTGGCGCGCCAAAACTATGGCTTGAAACTTGATGAAAACAGTCTCTCCCATAATAACTCACGGGCTGCTTGTGTTTTTTAGGCCTTTGCAAGCTATCGGAAGTGTGTGCGCGGCAGGAGAGACAAATCCATGTTTTCGCGCCTTTTTTGCGATTTCAAGGTCGAAAAACACATAGGCCCCAAAATGAAAGAAACGGCTGGCGCGCCAAAACTATGACTTCAAATTTGATGAAAACAGTCTCTCCCATATTAACTCACGGGCTGATTGTGTTTTTTAGGCCTTCGCAAGCTATCGGAAGTGTGTGCGCAGCAGGAGAGACAAATCTATGTTTTCGCGCCTGTTTTGCCATTTCCAGGTCGAAAAACACACAGACCCCAAAAATAAAGAAACGGCTGTCCAGCCAAAACTGAGGCTTCAAACTTGATGAAAACAGTCTCTCCCACAATAACTCAAGTGACGCTTGTGTTTTTTAGGCCTTCGCAAGCTATCGGAAGTGTGTGCGCGGCAGGAGAGACAAATCCATGTTTTCGCGCATTTTTTGCGATTTCAAGGTCGAAAAACACATAGTCCCCAAAATGAAAGAAACGGCTGCCGCGCCAAAACTATGGCTTCAAACTTGATGAAAACAGTCTCTCCCATATTAACTCACGGGCTGATTGTGTTTTTTAGGCCTTCGCAAGCTATCGGAAGTGTGTGCGCAGCAGGAGAGACAAATCTATGTTTTCGCGCCTTTTTTGCCATTTCCAGGTCGAAAAACACACAGACCCCAAAAATAAAGAAACGGCTGTCCAGCCAAAACTGAGGCTTCAAACTTGATGAAAACAGTCTCTCCCAAAATAACTCAAGGGCCGCTTTTGTTTTTTAGGCCTTCGCAAGCTATCGGAAGTGTGTGCGCGGCATGAGATACAAATCCATGTTTTCGCGCCTTTTTTGCGATTTCAAGGTCGAAAAACACATAGGCCCCAAAATGAAAGAAACGGCTGCCGCGCCAAAACTATGGCTTCAAACTTGATGAAAACAGTCTCTCCCATATTAACTCACGGGCTGATTGTGTTTTTTAGGCCTTCGCAAGCTATCGGAAGTGTGTGCGCAGCAGGAGAGACAAATCTATGTTTTCGCGCCTTTTTTGCCATTTCCAGGTCGAAAAACACACAGACCCCAAAAATAAAGAAACGGCTGTCCAGCCAAAACTGAGGCTTCAAACTTGATGAAAACAGTCTCTCCCAAAATAACTCAAGGGCCGCTTGTGTTTTTTAGGCCTTCGCAAGCTATCGGAAGTGTGTGCGCGGCAGTAGAGACAAATCCATGTTTTCGCGCATTTTTTGAGATTTCAAGGTCGAAAAACACATAGGCCCCAAAATGAAAGAAACGGCTGCCGCGCCAAAACTATGGCTTCAAACTTGATGAAAACAGTCTCTCCCATAATAACTCACGGGCTGCTTGTGTTTTTTAGGCCTTTGCAAGCTATCGGAAGTGTGTGCGCGGCAGGAGAGACAAATCCATGTTTTCGCGCCTTTTTTGCGATTTCAAGGTCGAAAAACACATAGGCCCCAAAATGAAAGAAACGGCTGGCGCGCCAAAACTATGGCTTCAAACTTGATGAAAACAGTCTCTCCCCTAATAACTCACGGGCTGCTTGTGTTTTTTAGGCCTTTGCACGCTATCGGAAGTGTGTGCGCGGCAGGAGAGACAAATCCATGTTTTCGCGCCTTTTTTGCGATTTCAAGGTCGAAAAACACATAGGCCCCAAAATGAAAGAAACTGCTGGCGCGCCAAAACTATGGCTTCAAACTTGATGAAAACAGTCTCTCCCATAATAACTCACGGGCTGCTTGTGTTTTTTAGGCCTTCGCAAGCTATCGGAAGTGTGTGCGCGGCAGGAGAGACAAATCCATGTTTTCGCGCATTTTTTGCGATTTCAAGGTCGAAAAACACATAGGCCCCAAAATGAAAGAAACGGCTGCCGCGCCAAAACTATGGCTTCAAACTTGATGAAAACAGTCTCTCCCATAATAACTCACGGGCTGCTTGTGTTTTTTAGGCCTTTGCAAGCTATCGGAAGTGTGTGCGCGGCAGGAGAGACAAATCCATGTTTTCGCGCCTTTTTTGCGATTTCAAGGTCGAAAAACACATAGGCCCCAAAATGAAAGAAACGGCTGGCGCGCCAAAACTATGGCTTCAAACTTGATGAAAACAGTCTCTCCCATATTAACTCACGGGCTGATTGTGTTTTTTAGGCCTTCGCAAGCTATCGGAAGTGTGTGCTCAGCAGGAGAGACAAATCTATGTTTTCGCGCCTGTTTTGCCATTTCCAGGTCGAAAAACACACAGAACCCAAAAATAAAGAAACGGCTGTCCAGCCAAAACTGAGGCTTCAAACTTGATGAAAACAGTCTCTCCCACAATAACTCAAGGGCCGCTTTTGTTTTTTAGGCCTTCCCAAGCTATCGGAAGTGTGTGCGCGGCAGGAGAGACAAATCCATGTTTTCGCGCATTTTTTGCGATTTCAAGGTCGAAAAACACATAGGCCCCAAAATGAAAGAAACGGCTGGCGCGCCAAAACTATGGCTTCAAACTTGATGAAAACAGTCTTTCCCATAATAACTCACGGGCTGCTTGTGTTTTTTAGGCCTTTGCAAGCTATCGGAAGTGTGTGCGCGGCAGGAGAGACAAATCCATGTTTTCGCGCCTTTTTTGCGATTTCAAGGTCGAAAAACACATAGGCCCCAAAATGAAAGAAACGGCTGCCGCGCCAAAACGATGGCTTCAAACTTGATGAAAACAGTCTCTCCCATAATAACTCACGGGCTGCTTGTGTTTTTTAGGCCTTTGCAAGCTATCGGAAGTGTGTGCGCGGCAGGAGAGACAAATCCATGTTTTCGCGCCTTTTTTGCGATTTCAAGGTCGAAAAACACATAGGCCCCAAAATGAAAGAAACGGCTGCCGCGCCAAAACTATGGCTTCAATCTTGATGAAAACAGTCTCTCCCATAATAACTCACGGGCTGCTTGTGTTTTTTAGGCCTTTGCAAGCTATCGGAAGTGTGTGCGCGGCAGGACAGACAAATCCATGTTTTCGCGCCTTTTTTGCGATTTCAAGGTCGAAAAACACATAGGCCCCAAAATGAAAGAAACGGCTGGCGCGCCAAAACTATGGCTTCAAACTTGATGAAAACAGTCTCTCCCATATTAACTCACGGGCTGATTGTGTTTTTTAGGCCTTCGCAAGCTATCGGAAGTGTGTGCTCAGCAGGAGAGACAAATCTATGTTTTCGCGCCTGTTTTGCCATTTCCAGGTCGAAAAACACATAGAACCCAAAAATAAAGAAACGGCTGTCCAGCCAAAACTGAGGCTTCAAACTTGATGAAAACAGTCTCTCCCACAATAACTCAAGGGCCGCTTGTGTTTTTTAGGCCTTCGCAAGCTATCGGAAGTGTGTGCGCGGCAGGAGAGACAAATACATGTTTTCGCGCATTTTTTGCGATTTCAAGGTCGAAAAACACATAGGCCCCAAAATGAAAGAAACGGCTGGGGCGCCAAAACTATGGCTTGAAACTTGATGAAAACAGTCTCTCCCATAATAACTCAAGGGCTGCTTGTGTTTTTTAGGCCTTTGCAAGCTATCGGAAGTTGTGCGCGGCAGGAGAGACAAATCCATGTTTTCGCGCCTTTTTTGCGATTTCAAGGTCGAAAAACACATAGGCCCCAAAATGAAAGAAACGGCTGGCGCGCCAAAACTATGGCTTCAAACTTGATGAAAACAGTCTTTCCCATAATAACTCACGGGCTGCTTGTGTTTTTTAGGCCTTTGCAAGCTATCGGAAGTGTGTGCGCGGCAGGAGAGACAAATCCATGTTTTCGCGCCTTTTTTGCGATTTCAAGGTCGAAAAACACATAGGCCCCAAAATGAAAGAAACGGCTGCCGCGCCAAAACTATGGCTTCAAACTTGATGAAAACAGTCTCTCCCATAATAACTCACGGGCTGCTTGTGTTTTTTAGGCCTTTGCAAGCTATCGGAAGTGTGTGCGCGGCAGGAGAGACAAATCCATGTTTTCGCGCCTTTTTTGCGATTTCAAGGTCGAAAAACACATAGGCCCCAAAATGAAAGAAACGGCTGGGGCGCCAAAACTATGGCTTGAAACTTGATGAAAACAGTCTCTCCCATAATAACTCAAGGGCTGCTTGTGTTTTTTAGGCCTTTGCAAGCTATCGGAAGTTGTGCGCGGCAGGAGAGACAAATCCATGTTTTCGCGCCTTTTTTGCGATTTCAAGGTCGAAAAACACATAGGCCCCAAAATGAAAGAAACGGCTGGCGCGCCAAAACTATGGCTTCAAACTTGATGAAAACAGTCTTTCCCATAATAACTCACGGGCTGCTTGTGTTTTTTAGGCCTTTGCAAGCTATCGGAAGTGTGTGCGCGGCAGGAGAGACAAATCCATGTTTTCGCGACTTTTTTGCGATTTCAAGGTCGAAAAACACATATGCCCCAAAATGAAAGAAACGGCTGCCGCGCCAAAACTATGGCTTCAAACTTGATGAAAACAGTCTCTCCCATAATAACTCACGGGCTGCTTGTGTTTTTTAGGCCTTTGCAAGCTATCGGAAGTGTGTGCGCGGCAGGAGAGACAAATCCATGTTTTCGCGCCTTTTTTGCGATTTCAAGGTCGAAAAACACATAGGCCCCAAAATGAAAGAAACGGCTGGCGCGCCAAAACTATGGCTTCAAACTTGATGAAAACAGTCTCTCCCATATTAACTCACGGGCTGATTGTGTTTTTTAGGCCTTCGCAAGCTATCGGAAGTGTGTGCGCAGCAGGAGAGACAAATCTATGTTTTCGCGCCTTTTTTGCCATTTCCAGGTCGAAAAACACACAGACCCCAAAAATAAAGAAACGGCTGTCCAGCCAAAACTGAGGCTTCAAACTTGATGAAAACAGTCTCTCCCAAAATAACTCAAGGGCCGCTTGTGTTTTTTAGGCCTTCGCAAGCTATCGGAAGTGTGTGCGCGGCAGTAGAGACAAATCCATGTTTTCGCGCATTTTTTGCGATTTCAAGGTCGAAAAACACATAGGCCCCAAAATGAAAGAAACGGCTGCCGCGCCAAAACTATGGCTTCAAACTTGATGAAAACAGTCTCTCCCATAATAACTCACGGGCTACATGTGTTTTTTAGGCCTTTGCAAGCTATCGGAAGTGTGTGCGCGGCAGGAGAGACAAATCCATGTTTTCGCGCCTTTTTTGCGATTTCAAGGTCGAAAAACACATAGGCCCCAAAATGAAAGAAACAGCTGGCGCGCCAAAACTATGGCTTGAAACTTGATGAAAACAGTCTCTCCCATAATAACTCACGGGCTGCTTGTGTTTTTTAGGCCTTTGCAAGCTATCGGAAGTGTGTGCGCGGCAGGAGAGACAAATCCATGTTTTCGCGCCTTTTTTGCGATTTCAAGGTCGAAAAACACATAGGCCCCAAAATGAAAGAAACGGCTGGCGCGCCAAAACTATGACTTCAAATTTGATGAAAACAGTCTCTCCCATATTAACTCACGGGCTGATTGTGTTTTTTAGGCCTTCGCAAGCTATCGGAAGTGTGTGCGCAGCAGGAGAGACAAATCTATGTTTTCGCGCCTGTTTTGCCATTTCCAGGTCGAAAAACACACAGACCCCAAAAATAAAGAAACGGCTGTCCAGCCAAAACTGAGGCTTCAAACTTGATGAAAACAGTCTCTCCCACAATAACTCAAGTGACGCTTGTGTTTTTTAGGCCTTCGCAAGCTATCGGAAGTGTGTGCGCGGCAGGAGAGACAAATCCATGTTTTCGCGCATTTTTTGCGATTTCAAGGTCGAAAAACACATAGTCCCCAAAATGAAAGAAACGGCTGCCGCGCCAAAACTATGGCTTCAAACTTGATGAAAACAGTCTCTCCCATATTAACTCACGGGCTGATTGTGTTTTTTAGGCCTTCGCAAGCTATCGGAAGTGTGTGCGCAGCAGGAGAGACAAATCTATGTTTTCGCGCCTTTTTTGCCATTTCCAGGTCGAAAAACACACAGACCCCAAAAATAAAGAAACGGCTGTCCAGCCAAAACTGAGGCTTCAAACTTGATGAAAACAGTCTCTCCCAAAATAACTCAAGGGCCGCTTTTGTTTTTTAGGCCTTCGCAAGCTATCGGAAGTGTGTGCGCGGCATGAGATACAAATCCATGTTTTCGCGCCTTTTTTGCGATTTCAAGGTCGAAAAACACATAGGCCCCAAAATGAAAGAAACGGCTGCCGCGCCAAAACTATGGCTTCAAACTTGATGAAAACAGTCTCTCCCATATTAACTCACGGGCTGATTGTGTTTTTTAGGCCTTCGCAAGCTATCGGAAGTGTGTGCGCAGCAGGAGAGACAAATCTATGTTTTCGCGCCTTTTTTGCCATTTCCAGGTCGAAAAACACACAGACCCCAAAAATAAAGAAACGGCTGTCCAGCCAAAACTGAGGCTTCAAACTTGATGAAAACAGTCTCTCCCAAAATAACTCAAGGGCCGCTTGTGTTTTTTAGGCCTTCGCAAGCTATCGGAAGTGTGTGCGCGGCAGTAGAGACAAATCCATGTTTTCGCGCATTTTTTGAGATTTCAAGGTCGAAAAACACATAGGCCCCAAAATGAAAGAAACGGCTGCCGCGCCAAAACTATGGCTTCAAACTTGATGAAAACAGTCTCTCCCATAATAACTCACGGGCTGCTTGTGTTTTTTAGGCCTTTGCAAGCTATCGGAAGTGTGTGCGCGGCAGGAGAGACAAATCCATGTTTTCGCGCCTTTTTTGCGATTTCAAGGTCGAAAAACACATAGGCCCCAAAATGAAAGAAACGGCTGGCGCGCCAAAACTATGGCTTCAAACTTGATGAAAACAGTCTCTCCCCTAATAACTCACGGGCTGCTTGTGTTTTTTAGGCCTTTGCACGCTATCGGAAGTGTGTGCGCGGCAGGAGAGACAAATCCATGTTTTCGCGCCTTTTTTGCCATTTCCAGGTCGAAAAACACAAAGGCCCCAAAAATAAAGAAACGGCTGTCCAACCAAAACTGAGGCTTCAAACTTGATGAAAACAGTCTCTCAGACAATAACTCAAGGGCCGCTTGTGTTTTTTAGGCCTTCGCAAGCTATCGGAAGTGTGTGCGCGGCAGGAGAGACAAATCCATGTTTTCGCGCCTTTTTTGCCATTTCCAGGTCGAAAAACACAAAGGCCCCGAAATGAAAGAAACGGCTGCTGCGCCAAAACTATGACTTCAAACTTGATGAAAACAGTCTCTCCCACAATAACTCAAGGGCTGCTTGTGTTTTTTAGGCCTTCGCAAGATATCGGAAGTGTGTGCGCGGCAGGAGAGACAAATCAATGTTTTCGCGACTTTTTTGCGATTTCAAGGTCGAAAAACACATTGGCCCCAAAATGAAAGAAACGGCTGCCGCGCCAAAACTATGGCTTCAAACTTGATGAAAACAGTCTCTCCCATATTAACTCACGGGCTGATTGTGTTTTTTAGGCCTTCGCAAGCTATCGGAAGTGTGTGCGCAGCAGGAGAGACAAATCTATGTTTTCGCGCCTTTTTTGCCATTTCCAGGTCGAAAAACACACAGACCCCAAAAATAAAGAAACGGCTGTCCAGCCAAAACTGAGGCTTCAAACTTGATGAAAACAGTCTCTCCCAAAATAACTCAAGGGCCGCTTGTGTTTTTTAGGCCTTCGCAAGCTATCGGAAGTGTGTGCGCGGCAGTAGAGACAAATCCATGTTTTCGCGCATTTTTTGCGATTTCAAGGTCGAAAAAAACACATAGGCCCCAAAATGAAAGAAACGGCTGCCGCGCCAAAACTATGGCTTCAAACTTGATGAAAACAGTCTCTCCCATAATAACTCACGGGCTGCTTGTGTTTTTTAGGCCTTTGCAAGCTATCGGAAGTGTGTGCGCGGCAGGAGAGACAAATCCATGTTTTCGCGCCTTTTTTGCGATTTCAAGGTCGAAAAACACATAGGCCCCAAAATGAAAGAAACGGCTGGCGCGCCAAAACTATGGCTTCAAACTTGATGAAAACAGTCTCTCAGACAATAACTCAAGGGCCGCATGTGTTTTTTAGGCCTTCGCAAGCTATCGGAAGTGTGTGCGCGGCAGGAGAGACAAATCCATGTTTTCGCGCCTTTTTTGCCATTTCCAGGTCGAAAAACACAAAGGCCCCAAAATGAAAGAAACGGCTGCTGCGCCAAAACTATGACTTCAAACTTGATGAAAACAGTCTCTCCCACAATAACTCAAGGGCTGCTTGTGTTTTTTAGGCCTTCGCAAGATATCGGAAGTGTGTGCGCGGCAGGAGAGACAAATCAATGTTTTCGCACCTTTTTTGCGATTTCAAGGTCGAAAAACACATTGGCCCCAAAATGAAAGAAACGGCTGGCGCGCCAAAACTATGGCTTCAAACTTGATGAAAACAGTCTCTCCCATAATAACTCACGGGCTGCTTGTGTTTTTTAGACCTTTGCACGCTTTCGGAAGTGTGTGCGCGGCAGGAGAGACAAATCCATGTTTTCGCACCTTTTTTGCGATTTCAAGGTCGAAAAACACATAGGCCCCAAAATGAAAGAAACGGCTGCCGCGCCAAAACTATGGCTTCAAACTTGATGAAAACAGTCTCTCCCATAATAACTCACGGGCTGCTTGTGTTTTTTAGGCCTTTGCAAGCTATCGGAAGTGTGTGCGCGGCAGGAGAGACAAATCCATGTTTTTGCACCTTTTTTGCGATTTCAAGGTCGAAAAACACATAGGCCCCAAAATGAAAGAAACGGCTGCCGCGCCAAAACTATGGCTTCAAACTTGATGAAAACAGTCTCTCCCATATTAACTCACGGGCTGATTGTGTTTTTTAGGCCTTCGCAAGCTATCGGAAGTGTGTGCGCAGCAGGAGAGACAAATCTATGTTTTCGCGCCTGTTTTGCCATTTCCGGTTAGGGTTAGGGTTGTGGTCAGGGTCGGGGTTGGGGTTAGGGAAAGGGATAGGGTCGGGGTCGGGTTGATGGTTATGGTTAGGGTTGTGGTCAGGGTCGGGGTTGGGGTTAGGGAAAGGGATAGGGTCGGGGTCGGGTTGATGGTTATGGTTAGGGTTGTGGTCAGGGTCGGGGTCGGGGTTGGGGTTAGGGAAAGGGATAGGGTCGGGGTCGGGTTGATGGTTATGGTTAGGGTTGTGGTCAGGGTCGGGGTCGGGGTTGGGGTTAGGGAAAGGGATAGGGTCGGGGTCGGGTTGATGGTTATGGTTAGGGTTGTGGTCAGGGTCGGGGTCGGGGTTGGGGTTAGGGAAAGGGATAGGGTCGGGGTCGGGTTGATGGTTATGGTTAGGGTTGTGGTCAGGGTCGGGGTCGGGGTTGGGGTTAGGGAAAGGGATAGGGTCGGGGTCGGGTTGATGGTTATGGTTAGGGTTGTGGTCAGGGTCGGGGTCGGGGTTGGGGTTAGGGAAAGGGATAGGGTCGGGGTCGGGTTGATGGTTATGGTTAGGGTTGTGGTCAGGGTCGGGGTCGGGGTTGGGGTTAGGGAAAGGGATAGGGTCGGGGTCGGGTTGATGGTTATGGTTAGGGTTGTGGTCAGGGTCGGGGTCGGGGTTGGGGTTAGGGAAAGGGATAGGGTCGGGGTCGGGTTGATGGTTATGGTTAGGGTTGTGGTCAGGGTCGGGGTCGGGGTTGGGGTTAGGGAAAGGGATAGGGTCGGGGTCGGGTTGATGGTTATGGTTAGGGTTGTGGTCAGGGTCGGGGTCGGGGTTGGGGTTAGGGAAAGGGATAGGGTCGGGGTCGGGTTGATGGTTATGGTTAGGGTTGTGGTCAGGGTCGGGGTCGGGGTTGGGGTTAGGGAAAGGGATAGGGTCGGGGTCGGGTTGATGGTTATGGTTAGGGTTGTGGTCAGGGTCGGGGTCGGGGTTGGGGTTAGGGAAAGGGATAGGGTCGGGGTCGGGTTGATGGTTATGGTTAGGGTTGTGGTCAGGGTCGGGTCGGGGTTGGGGTTAGGGAAAGGGATAGGGTCAGGGTCGGGTTGATGGTTATGGTTAGGGTTGTGGTCAGGGTCGGGGTCGGGGTTGGGGTTAGGGAAAGGGATAGGGTCGGGGTCGGGTTGATGGTTATGGTTAGGGTTGTGGTCAGGGTCGGGGTCGGGGTTGGGGTTAGGGAAAGGGATAGGGTCGGGGTCGGGTTGATGGTTATGGTTAGGGTTGTGGTCAGGGTCGGGGTCGGGGTTGGGGTTAGGGAAAGGGATAGGGTCGGGGTCGGGTTGATGGTTATGGTTAGGGTTGTGGTCAGGGTCGGGGTCGGGGTTGGGGTTAGGGAAAGGGATAGGGTCGGGGTCGGGTTGATGGTTATGGTTAGGGTTGTGGTCAGGGTCGGGGTCGGGGTTGGGGTTAGGGAAAGGGATAGGGTCGGGGTCGGGTTGATGGTTATGGTTAGGGTTGTGGTCAGGGTCGGGGTCGGGGTTGGGGTTAGGGAAAGGGATAGGGTCGGGGTCGGGTTGATGGTTATGGTTAGGGTTGTGGTCAGGGTCGGGGTCGGGGTTGGGGTTAGGGAAAGGGATAGGGTCGGGGTCGGGTTGATGGTTATGGTTAGGGTTGTGGTCAGGGTCGGGGTCGGGGTTGGGGTTAGGGAAAGGGATAGGGTCGGGGTCGGGTTGATGGTTATGGTTAGGGTTGTGGTCAGGGTCGGGGTCGGGGTTGGGGTTAGGGAAAGGGATAGGGTCGGGGTCGGGTTGATGGTTATGGTTAGGGTTGTGGTCAGGGTCGGGGTCGGGGTTGGGGTTAGGGAAAGGGATAGGGTCGGGGTCGGGTTGATGGTTATGGTTAGGGTTGTGGTCAGGGTCGGGGTCGGGGTTGGGGTTAGGGAAAGGGATAGGGTCGGGGTCGGGTTGATGGTTATGGTTAGGGTTGTGGTCAGGGTCGGGGTTGGGGTTAGGGAAAGGGATAGGGTCGGGGTCGGGTTGATGGTTATGGTTAGGGTTGTGGTCAGGGTCGGGGTCGGGGTTGGGGTTAGGGAAAGGGATAGGGTCGGGGTCGGGTTGATGGTTATGGTTAGGGTTGTGGTCAGGGTCGGGGTCGGGGTTGGGGTTAGGGAAAGGGATAGGGTCGGGGTCGGGTTGATGGTTATGGTTAGGGTTGTGGTCAGGGTCGGGGTTGGGGTTAGGGAAAGGGATAGGGTCGGTGTCGGGTTGATGGTTATGGTTAGGGTTTTGGTCAGGGTCGGGGTCGGGGTTGGGGTTAGGGAAAGGGATAGGGTCGGGGTCGGGTTGATGGTTATGGTTAGGGTTGTGGTCAGGGTCGGGGTCGGGGTTGGGGTTAGGGAAAGGGATAGGGTCGGGGTCGGGTTGATGGTTATGGTTAGGGTTGTGGTCAGGGTCGGGGTCGGGGTTGGGGTTAGGGAAAGGGATAGGGTCGGGGTCGGGTTGATGGTTATGGTTAGGGTTGTGGTCAGGGTCGGGGTCGGGGTTGGGGTTAGGGAAAGGGATAGGGTCGGGGTCGGGTTGATGGTTATGGTTAGGGTTGTGGTCAGGATCGGGGTCGGGGTTGGGGTTAGGGAAAGGGATAGGGTCGGGGTCGGGTTGATGGTTATGGTTAGGGTTGTGGTCAGGGTCGGGGTCGGGGTTGGGGTTAGGGAAAGGGATAGGGTCGGGGTCGGGTTGATGGTTATGGTTAGGGTTGTGGTCAGGGTCGGGGTCGGGGTTGGGGTTAGGGAAAGGGATAGGGTCGGGGTCGGGTTGATGGTTATGGTTAGGGTTGTGGTCAGGGTCGGGGTCGGGGTTGGGGTTAGGGAAAGGGATAGGGTCGGGGTCGGGTTGATGGTTATGGTTAGGGTTGTGGTCAGGGTCGGGGTCGGGGTTGGGGTTAGGGAAAGGGATAGGGTCGGGGTCGGGTTGATGGTTATGGTTAGGGTTGTGGTCAGGGTCGGGGTCGGGGTTGGGGTTAGGGAAAGGGATAGGGTCGGGGTCGGGTTGATGGTTATGGTTAGGGTTGTGGTCAGGGTCGGGGTCGGGGTTGGGGTTAGGGAAAGGGATAGGGTCGGGGTCGGGTTGATGGTTATGGTTAGGGTTGTGGTCAGGGTCGGGGTCGGGGTTGGGGTTAGGGAAAGGGATAGGGTCGGGGTCGGGTTGATGGTTATGGTTAGGGTTGTGGTCAGGGTCGGGGTCGGGGTTGGGGTTAGGGAAAGGGATAGGGTCGGGGTCGGGTTGATGGTTATGGTTAGGGTTGTGGTTAGGGTCGGGGTCGGGGTTGGGGTTAGGGAAAGGGATAGGGTCGGGGTCGGGTTGATGGTTATGGTTAGGGTTGTGGTCAGGGTCGGGGTCGGGGTTGGGGTTAGGGAAAGGGATAGGGTCGGGGTCGGGTTGATGGTTATGGTTAGGGTTGTGGTCAGGGTCGGGGTCGGGGTTGGGGTTAGGGAAAGGGATAGGGTCGGGGTCGGGTTGATGGTTATGGTTAGGGTTGTGGTCAGGGTCGGGGTCGGGGTTGGGGTTAGGGAAAGGGATAGGGTCGGGGTCGGGTTGATGGTTATGGTTAGGGTTGTGGTCAGGGTCGGGGTCGGGGTTGGGGTTAGGGAAAGGGATAGGGTCGGGGTCGGGTTGATGGTTATGGTTAGGGTTGTGGTCAGGGTCGGGGTCGGGGTTGGGGTTAGGGAAAGGGATAGGGTCGGGGTCGGGTTGATGGTTATGGTTAGGGTTGTGGTCAGGGTCGGGGTCGGGGTTGGGGTTAGGGAAAGGGATAGGGTCGGGGTCGGGTTGATGGTTATGGTTAGGGTTGTGGTCAGGGTCGGGGTCGGGGTTGGGGTTAGGGAAAGGGATAGGGTCGGGGTCGGGTTGATGGTTATGGTTAGGGTTGTGGTCAGGGTCGGGGTCGGGGTTGGGGTTAGGGAAAGGGATAGGGTCGGGGTCGGGTTGATGGTTATGGTTAGGGTTGTGGTCAGGGTCGGGGTCGGGGTTGGGGTTAGGGAAAGGGATAGGGTCGGGGTCGGGTTGATGGTTATGGTTAGGGTTGTGGTCAGGGTCAGGGAAAGGGATAGGGTCGGGGTCGGGTTGATGGTTATGGTTAGGGTTGTGGTCAGGGTCGGGGTCGGGGTTGGGGTTAGGGAAAGGGATAGGGTCGGGGTCGGGTTGATGGTTATGGTTAGGGTTGTGGTCAGGGTCGGGGTCGGGGTTGGGGTTAGGGAAAGGGATAGGGTCGGGGTCGGGTTGATGGTTATGGTTAGGGTTGTGGTCAGGGTCGGGGTCGGGGTTGGGGTTAGGGAAAGGGATAGGGTCGGGGTCGGGTTGATGGTTATGGTTAGGGTTGTGGTCAGGGTCGGGGTCGGGGTTGGGGTTAGGGAAAGGGATAGGGTCGGGGTCGGGTTGATGGTTATGGTTAGGGTTGTGGTCAGGGTCGGGGTCGGGGTTGGGGTTAGGGAAAGGGATAGGGTCGGGGTCGGGTTGATGGTTATGGTTAGGGTTGTGGTCAGGGTCGGGGTTGGGGTTAGGGAAAGGGATAGGGTCGGGGTCGGGTTTATGGTTATGGTTAGGGTTGTGGTCAGGGTCGGGGTCGGGGTTGGGGTTAGGGAAAGGGATAGGGTCGGGGTCGGGTTGATGGTTATGGTTAGGGTTGTGGTCAGGGTCGGGGTCGGGGTTGGGGTTAGGGAAAGGGATAGGGTCGGGGTCGGGTTGATGGTTATGGTTAGGGTTGTGGTCAGGGTCGGGGTCGGGGTTGGGGTTAGGGAAAGGGATAGGGTCGGGGTCGGGTTGATGGTTATGGTTAGGGTTGTGGTCAGGGTCGGGGTCGGGGTTGGGGTTAGGGAAAGGGATAGGGTCGGGGTCGGGTTGATGGTTATGGTTAGGGTTGTGGTCAGGGTCGGGGTCGGGGTTGGGGTTAGGGAAAGGGATAGGGTCGGGGTCGGGTTGATGGTTATGGTTAGGGTTGTGGTCAGGGTCGGGGTCGGGGTTGGGGTTAGGGAAAGGGATAGGGTCGGGGTCGGGTTGATGGTTATGGTTAGGGTTGTGGTCAGGGTCGGGGTCGGGGTTGGGGTTAGGGAAAGGGATAGGGTCGGGGTCGGGTTGATGGTTATGGTTAGGGTTGTGGTCAGGGTCGGGGTCGGGGTTGGGGTTAGGGAAAGGGATAGGGTCGGGGTCGGGTTGATGGTTATGGTTAGGGTTGTGGTCAGGGTCGGGGTCGGGTTGGGGTTAGGGAAAGGGATAGGGTCGGGGTCGGGTTGATGGTTATGGTTAGGGTTGTGGTCAGGGTCGGGGTCGGGGTTGGGGTTAGGGAAAGGGATAGGGTCGGGGTCGGGTTGATGGTTATGGTTAGGGTTGTGGTCAGGGTCGGGGTCGGGGTTGGGGTTAGGGAAAGGGATAGGGTCGGGGTCGGGTTGATGGTTATGGTTAGGGTTGTGGTCAGGGTCGGGGTCGGGGTTGGGGTTAGGGAAAGGGATAGGGTCGGGGGTCGGGTTGATGGTTATGGTTAGGGTTGTGGTCAGGGTCGGGGTCGGGGTTGGGGTTAGGGAAAGGGATAGGGTCGGGGTCGGGTTGATGGTTATGGTTAGGGTTGTGGTCAGGGTCGGGGTCGGGGTTGGGGTTAGGGAAAGGGATAGGGTCGGGGTCGGGTTGATGGTTATGGTTAGGGTTGTGGTCAGGGTCGGGGTCGGGGTTGGGGTTAGGGAAAGGGATAGGGTCGGGGTCGGGTTGATGGTTATGGTTAGGGTTGTGGTCAGGGTCGGGGTCGGGGTTGGGGTTAGGGAAAGGGATAGGGTCGGGGTCGGGTTGATGGTTATGGTTAGGGTTGTGGTCAGGGTCGGGGTCGGGGTTGGGGTTAGGGAAAGGGATAGGGTCGGGGTCGGGTTGATGGTTATGGTTAGGGTTGTGGTCAGGGTGGGGTCGGGGTTGGGGTTAGGGAAAGGGATAGGGTCGGGGTCGGGTTGATGGTTATGGTTAGGGTTGTGGTCAGGGTCGGGGTCGGGGTTGGGGTTAGGGAAAGGGATAGGGTCGGGGTCGGGTTGATGGTTATGGTTAGGGTTGTGGTCAGGGTCGGGGTTGGGGTTAGTGAAAGGGATAGGGTCGGGGTCGGGTTTATGGTTATGGTTAGGGTTGTGGTCAGGGTCGGGGTCGGGGTTGGGGTTAGGGAAAGGGATAGGGTCGGGGTCGGGTTGATGGTTATGGTTAGGGTTGTGGTCAGGGTCGGGGTCGGGGTTGGGGTTAGGGAAAGGGATAGGGTCGGGGTCGGGTTGATGGTTATGGTTAGGGTTGTGGTCAGGGTCGGGGTCGGGGTTGGGGTTAGGGAAAGGGATAGGGTCGGGGTCGGGTTGATGGTTATGGTTAGGGTTGTGGTCAGGGTCGGGGTCGGGGTTGGGGTTAGGGAAAGGGATAGGGTCGGGGTCGGGTTGATGGTTATGGTTAGGGTTGTGGTCAGGGTCGGGGTCGGGGTTGGGGTTAGGGAAAGGGATAGGGTCGGGGTCGGGTTGATGGTTATGGTTAGGGTTGTGGTCAGGGTCGGGGTCGGGGTTGGGGTTAGGGAAAGGGATAGGGTCGGGGTCGGGTTGATGGTTATGGTTAGGGTTGTGGTCAGGGTCGGGGTCGGGGTTGGGGTTAGGGAAAGGGATAGGGTCGGGGTCGGGTTGATGGTTATGGTTAGGGTTGTGGTCAGGGTCGGGGTCGGGGTTGGGGTTAGGGAAAGGGATAGGGTCGGGGTCGGGTTGATGGTTATGGTTAGGGTTGTGGTCAGGGTCGGGGTTGGGGTTAGTGAAAGGGATAGGGTCGGGGTCGGGTTTATGGTTATGGTTAGGGTTGTGGTCAGGGTCGGGGTCGGGGTTGGGGTTAGGGAAAGGGATAGGGTCGGGGTCGGGTTGATGGTTATGGTTAGGGTTGTGGTCAGGGTCGGGGTCGGGGTTGGGGTTAGGGAAAGGGATAGGGTCGGGGTCGGGTTGATGGTTATGGTTAGGGTTGTGGTCAGGGTCGGGGTCGGGGTTGGGGTTAGGGAAAGGGATAGGGTCGGGGTCGGGTTGATGGTTATGGTTAGGGTTGTGGTCAGGGTCGGGGTCGGGGTTGGGGTTAGGGAAAGGGATAGGGTCGGGGTCGGGTTGATGGTTATGGTTAGGGTTGTGGTCAGGGTCGGGGTCGGGGTTGGGGTTAGGGAAAGGGATAGGGTCGGGGTCGGGTTGATGGTTATGGTTAGGGTTGTGGTCAGGGTCGGGGTCGGGGTTGGGGTTAGGGAAAGGGATAGGGTCGGGGTCGGGTTGATGGTTATGGTTAGGGTTGTGGTCAGGGTCGGGTCGGGGTTGGGGTTAGGGAAAGGGATAGGGTCGGGGTCGGGTTGATGGTTATGGTTAGGGTTGTGGTCAGGGTCGGGGTCGGGGTTGGGGTTAGGGAAAGGGATAGGGTCGGGGTCGGGTTGATGGTTATGGTTAGGGTTGTGGTCAGGGTCGGGGTTGGGGTTAGTGAAAGGGATAGGGTCGGGGTCGGGTTTATGGTTATGGTTAGGGTTGTGGTCAGGGTCGGGGTCGGGGTTGGGGTTAGGGAAAGGGATAGGGTCGGGGTCGGGTTGATGGTTATGGTTAGGGTTGTGGTCAGGGTCGGGGTCGGGGTTGGGGTTAGGGAAAGGGATAGGGTCGGGGTCGGGTTTATGGTTATGGTTAGGGTTGTGGTCAGGGTCGGGGTCGGGGTTGGGGTTAGGGAAAGGGATAGGGTCGGGGTCGGGTTGATGGTTATGGTTAGGGTTGTGGTCAGGGTCGGGGTCGGGGTTGGGGTTAGGGAAAGGGATAGGGTCGGGGTCGGGTTGATGGTTATGGTTAGGGTTGTGGTCAGGGTCGGGGTCGGGGTTGGGGTTAGGGAAAGGGATAGGGTCGGGGTCGGGTTGATGGTTATGGTTAGGGTTGTGGTCAGGGTCGGGGTCGGGGTTGGGGTTAGGGAAAGGGATAGGGTCGGGGTCGGGTTGATGGTTATGGTTAGGGTTGTGGTCAGGGTCGGGGTCGGGGTTGGGGTTAGGGAAAGGGATAGGGTCGGGGTCGGGTTGATGGTTATGGTTAGGGTTGTGGTCAGGGTCGGGGTCGGGGTTGGGGTTAGGGAAAGGGATAGGGTCGGGGTCGGGTTGATGGTTATGGTTAGGGTTGTGGTCAGGGTCGGGGTTGGGGTTAGTGAAAGGGATAGGGTCGGGGTCGGGTTTATGGTTATGGTTAGGGTTGTGGTCAGGGTCGGGGTCGGGGTTGGGGTTAGGGAAAGGGATAGGGTCGGGGTCGGGTTGATGGTTATGGTTAGGGTTGTGGTCAGGGTCGGGGTCGGGGTTGGGGTTAGGGAAAGGGATAGGGTCGGGGTCGGGTTGATGGTTATGGTTAGGGTTGTGGTCAGGGTCGGGGTCGGGGTTGGGGTTAGGGAAAGGGATAGGGTCGGGGTCGGGTTGATGGTTATGGTTAGGGTTGTGGTCAGGGTCGGGGTCGGGGTTGGGGTTAGGGAAAGGGATAGGGTCGGGGTCGGGTTGATGGTTATGGTTAGGGTTGTGGTCAGGGTCGGGGTCGGGGTTGGGGTTAGGGAAAGGGATAGGGTCGGGGTCGGGTTGATGGTTATGGTTAGGGTTGTGGTCAGGGTCGGGGTCGGGGTTGGGGTTAGGGAAAGGGATAGGGTCGGGGTCGGGTTGATGGTTATGGTTAGGGTTGTGGTCAGGGTCGGGGTCGGGGTTGGGGTTAGGGAAAGGGATAGGGTCGGGGTCGGGTTGATGGTTATGGTTAGGGTTGTGGTCAGGGTCGGGGTCGGGGTTGGGGTTAGGGAAAGGGATAGGGTCGGGGTCGGGTTGATGGTTATGGTTAGGGTTGTGGTCAGGGTCGGGGTTGGGGTTAGTGAAAGGGATAGGGTCGGGGTCGGGTTTATGGTTATGGTTAGGGTTGTGGTCAGGGTCGGGGTCGGGGTTGGGGTTAGGGAAAGGGATAGGGTCGGGGTCGGGTTGATGGTTATGGTTAGGGTTGTGGTCAGGGTCGGGGTCGGGGTTGGGGTTAGGGAAAGGGATAGGGTCGGGGTCGGGTTGATGGTTATGGTTAGGGTTGTGGTCAGGGTCGGGGTCGGGGTTGGGGTTAGGGAAAGGGATAGGGTCGGGGTCGGGTTGATGGTTATGGTTAGGGTTGTGGTCAGGGTCGGGGTCGGGGTTGGGGTTAGGGAAAGGGATAGGGTCGGGGTCGGGTTGATGGTTATGGTTAGGGTTGTGGTCAGGGTCGGGGTCGGGGTTGGGGTTAGGGAAAGGGATAGGGTCGGGGTCGGGTTGATGGTTATGGTTAGGGTTGTGGTCAGGGTCGGGGTCGGGGTTGGGGTTAGGGAAAGGGATAGGGTCGGGGTCGGGTTGATGGTTATGGTTAGGGTTGTGGTCAGGGTCGGGGTCGGGGTTGGGGTTAGGGAAAGGGATAGGGTCGGGGTCGGGTTGATGGTTATGGTTAGGGTTGTGGTCAGGGTCGGGGTTGGGGTTAGTGAAAGGGATAGGGTCGGGGTCGGGTTGATGGTTATGGTTAGGGTTGTGGTCAGGGTCGGGGTCGGGGTTGGGGTTAGGGAAAGGGATAGGGTCGGGGTCGGGTTGATGGTTATGGTTAGGGTTGTGGTCAGGGTCGGGGTCGGGGTTGGGGTTATGGAAAGGGATAGGGTCGGGGTCGGGTTGATGGTTATGGTTAGGGTTGTGGTCAGGGTCGGGGTCGGGGTTGGGGTTAGGGAAAGGGATAGGGTCGGGGTCGGGTTGATGGTTATGGTTAGGGTTGTGGTCAGGGTCGGGGTCGGGGTTGGGGTTATGGAAAGGGATAGGGTCGGGGTCGGGTTGATGGTTATGGTTAGGGTTGTGGTCAGGGTCGGGGTCGGGGTTGGGGTTAGGGAAAGGGATAGGGTCGGGGTCGGGTTGATGGTTATGGTTAGGGTTGTGGTCAGGGTCGGGGTCGGGGTTGGGGTTAGGGAAAGGGATAGGGTCGGGGTCGGGTTGATGGTTATGGTTAGGGTTGTGGTCAGGGTCGGGGTCGGGGTTGGGGTTAGGGAAAGGGATAGGGTCGGGGTCGGGTTGATGGTTATGGTTAGGGTTGTGGTCAGGGTCGGGGTCGGGGTTGGGGTTAGGGAAAGGGATAGGGTCGGGGTCGGGTTGATGGTTATGGTTAGGGTTGTGGTCAGGGTCGGGGTTGGGGTTAGTGAAAGGGATAGGGTCGGGGTCGGGTTTATGGTTATGGTTAGGGTTGTGGTCAGGGTCGGGGTCGGGGTTGGGGTTAGGGAAAGGGATAGGGTCGGGGTCGGGTTGATGGTTATGGTTAGGGTTGTGGTCAGGGTCGGGGTCGGGGTTGGGGTTAGGGAAAGGGATAGGGTCGGGGTCGGGTTGATGGTTATGGTTAGGGTTGTGGTCAGGGTCGGGGTCGGGGTTGGGGTTAGGGAAAGGGATAGGGTCGGGGTCGGGTTGATGGTTATGGTTAGGGTTGTGGTCAGGGTCGGGGTCGGGGTTGGGGTTAGGGAAAGGGATAGGGTCGGGGTCGGGTTGATGGTTATGGTTAGGGTTGTGGTCAGGGTCGGGGTCGGGGTTGGGGTTAGGGAAAGGGATAGGGTCGGGGTCGGGTTGATGGTTATGGTTAGGGTTGTGGTCAGGGTCGGGGTCGGGGTTGGGGTTAGGGAAAGGGATAGGGTCGGGGTCGGGTTGATGGTTATGGTTAGGGTTGTGGTCAGGGTCGGGGTCGGGGTTGGGGTTAGGGAAAGGGATAGGGTCGGGGTCGGGTTGATGGTTATGGTTAGGGTTGTGGTCAGGGTCGGGGTCGGGGTTGGGGTTAGGGAAAGGGAAAGGGTCGGGGTCGGGTTGATGGTTATGGTTAGGGTTGTGGTCAGGGTCGGGGTCGGGGTTGGGGTTAGGGAAAGGGATAGGGTCGGGGTCGGGTTGATGGTTATGGTTAGGGTTGTGGTCAGGGTCGGGGTCGGGGTTGTGGTTAGGGAAAGGGATAGGGTCGGGGTCGGGTTGATGGTTATGGTTAGGGTTGTGGTCAGGGTCGGGGTCGGGGTTGGGGTTAGGGAAAGGGATAGGGTCGGGGTCGGGTTGATGGTTATGGTTAGGGTTGTGGTCAGGGTCGGGGGCGGGGTTGGGGTTAGGGAAAGGGATAGGGTCGGGGTCGGGTTGATGGTTATGGTTAGGGTTGTGGTCAGGGTCGGGGTCGGGGTTGGGGTTGGGGTTAGGGAAAGGGATAGGGTCGGGGTCGGGTTGATGGTTATGGTTAGGGTTGTGGTCAGGGTCGGGGTCGGGGTTGGGGTTAGGGAAAGGGATAGGGTCGGGGTCGGGTTGATGGTTATGGTTAGGGTTGTGGTCAGGGTCGGGGTCGGGGTTGGGGTTAGGGAAAGGGATAGGGTCGGGGTCGGGTTGATGGTTATGGTTAGGGTTGTGGTCAGGGTCGGGGTCGGGGTTGGGGTTAGGGAAAGGGATAGGGTCGGGGTCGGGTTGATGGTTATGGTTAGGGTTGTGGTCAGGGTCGGGGTCGGGGTTGGGGTTAGGGAAATGGATAGGGTCGGGGTCGGGTTGATGGTTATGGTTAGGGTTGTGGTCAGGGTCGGGGTCGGGGTTGGGGTTAGGGAAAGGGATAGGGTCGGGGTCGGGTTGATGGTTATGGTTAGGGTTGTGGTCAGGGTCGGGGTCGGGGTTGGGGTTAGGGAAAGGGATAGGGTCGGGGTCGGGTTGATGGTTATGGTTAGGGTTGTGGTCAGGGTCGGGGTCGGGGTTGGGGTTAGGGAAAGGGATAGGGTCGGGGTCGGGTTGATGGTTATGGTTAGGGTTGTGGTCAGGGTCGGGGTCGGGGTTGGGGTTAGGGAAAGGGATAGGGTCGGGGTCGGGTTGATGGTTATGGTTAGGGTTGTGGTCAGGGTCGGGGTCGGGGTTGGGGTTAGGGAAAGGGATAGGGTCGGGGTCGGGTTGATGGTTATGGTTAGGGTTGTGGTCAGGGTCGGGGTCGGGGTTGGGGTTAGGGAAAGGGATAGGGTCGGGGTCGGGTTGATGGTTATGGTTAGGGTTGTGGTCAGGGTCGGGGTCGGGGTTGGGGTTAGGGAAAGGGATAGGGTCGGGGTCGGGTTGATGGTTATGGTTAGGGTTGTGGTCAGGGTCGGGGTCGGGGTTGGGGTTAGGGAAAGGGATAGGGTCGGGGTCGGGTTGATGGTTATGGTTAGGGTTTTGGTCAGGGTCGGGGTCGGGGTTGGGGTTAGGGAAAGGGATAGGGTCGGGGTCGGGTTGATGGTTTTGGTTAGGGTTGTGGTCAGGGTCGGGTTCGGGGTTGGGGTTAGGGAAAGGGATAGGGTCGGGGTCGGGTTGATGGTTATGGTTAGGGTTGTGGTCAGGGTCGGGGTCGGGGTTGGGGTTAGGGAAAGGGATAGGGTCGGGGTCGGGTTGATGGTTATGGTTAGGGTTGTGGTCAGGGTCGGGGTCGGGGTTGGGGTTAGGGAAAGGGATAGGGTCGGGGTCGGGTTGATGGTTATGGTTAGGGTTGAAACTTGATGAAAACAGTCTCTCCCACAACAACTCAAGGGCTGCTTGTGTTTTTTAGGCCTTCGCAAGATATCGGAAGTGTGTGCGCGGCAGGAGAGACAAATCCATGTTTTCGCGCCTTTTTTGCGATTTCAAGGTCGAAAAACACATAGGCCCCAAAATGAAAGAAACGGCTGCCGCGCCAAAACTATGGCTTCAAACTTGATGAAAACAGTCTCTCCCATAATAACTCACGGGCTGCTTGTGTTTTTTAGGCCTTTGCACGCTATCGGAAGTGTGTGCGCGGCAGGAGAGACAAATCCATGTTTTCGCGCCTTTTTTCCATTTCCAGGTCGAAGAAAACAAAGGCCCCAAAAAAAAAGAAACGGCTGTCCAGCCAAAACTGAGGCTTCAAACTTGATGAAAACAGTCTCTCAGACAATAACTCAAGGGCCGCTTGTGTTTTTTAGGCCTTCGCAAGCTATCGGAAGTGTGTGCGCGGCAGGAGAGACAAATCCATGTTTTCGCGCCTTTTTTGCCATTTCCAGGTCGAAAAACACAAAGGCCCCAAAATGAAAGAAACGGCTGCCGCGCCAAAACTATGACTTCAAACTTGATGAAAACAGTCTCTCCCACAACAACTCAAGGGCTGCTTGTGTTTTTTAGGCCTTCGCAAGATATCGGAAGTGTGTGCGCGGCAGGAGAGACAAATCCATGTTTTCGCGCCTTTTTTCCATTTCCAGGTCGAAGAAAACAAAGGCCCCAAAAATAAAGAAACGGCTGTCCAGCCAAAACTGAGGCTTCAAACTTGATGAAAACAGTCTCTCAGACAATAACTCAAGGGCTGCTTGTGTTTTTTAGGCCTTCGCAAGATATCGGAAGTGTGTGCGCGGCAGGAGAGACAAATCAATGTTTTCGCGACTTTTTTGCGATTTCAAGGTCGAAAAACACATAGGCCCCAAAATGAAAGAAACGGCTGGCGCGCCAAAACTATGGCTTCAAACTTGATGAAAACAGTCTCTCCCATAATAACTCACGGGCTGCTTGTGTTTTTTAGGCCTTTGCACGCTATCGGAAGTGTGTGCGCGGCAGGAGAGACAAATCCATGTTTTCGCGCCTTTTTTGCCATTTCCAGGTCGAAAAACACAAAGGCCCCAAAATGAAAGAAACGGCTGCCGCGCCAAAACTATGGCTTCAAACTTGATGAAAACAGTCTCTCCCACAACAACTCAAGGGCTGCTTGTGTTTTTTAGGCCTTCGCAAGATAACGGAAGTGTGTGCACGGCAGGAGAGACAAATCAATGTTTTCGCGCCTTTTTTGCGATTTCAAGGTCGAAAAACACATAGGCCCCAAAATGAAAGAAACGGCTGCCGCGCCAAAACTATGGCTTCAAACTTGATGAAAACAGTCTCTCCCATAATAACTGACGGGCTGCTTGTGTTTTTTAGGCCTTTGCACGCTATCGGAAGTGTGTGCGCGGCAGGAGAGACAAATCCATGTTTTCGCGCCTTTTTTCCATTTCCAGGTCGAAGAAAACAAAGGCCCCAAAAATAAAGAAACGGCTGTCCAGCCAAAACTGAGGCTTCAAACTTGATGAAAACAGTCTCTCAGACAATAACTCAAGGGCCGCTTGTGTTTTTTAGGCCTTCGCAAACTATCGGAAGTGTGTGCGCGGCAGGAGAGACAAATCCATGTTTTCGCGCCTTTTTTGCCATTTCCAGGTCGAAAAACACAAAGGCCCCAAAATGAAAGAAACGGCTGCCGCGCCAAAACTATGACTTCAAACTTGATGAAAACAGTCTCTCCCACAATAACTCAAGGGCTGCTTGTGTTTTTTAGGCCTTCGCAAGATATCGGAAGTGTGTGCGCGGCAGGAGAGACAAATCAATGTTTTCGCGACTTTTTTTCGATTTCAAGGTCGAAAAACACATAGGCCCCAAAATGAAAGAAACGGCTGGCGCGCCAAAACTATGGCTTCAAACTTGATGAAAACAGTCTCTCCCATATTAACTCACGGGCTGCTTGTGTTTTTTAGGCCTTTGCAAGCTATCGGAAGTGTGTGCGCGGCAGGAGAGACAAATCCATGTTTTCGCGCCTTTTTTGCGATTTCAAGGTCGAAAAACACACAGACCCCAAAAATAAAGAAACGGCTGTCCAGCCAAAACTGAGGCTTCAAACTTGATGAAAACAGTCTCTCCCACAATAACTCAATGGCCGCTTGTGTTTTTTAGGCCTTCGCAAGCTATCGGAAGTGTGTGCGCGGCAGGAGAGCCAAATCCATGTTTTCGCACCTTTTTTGCGATTTCAAGGTCGAAAAACACATAGGCCCCAAAATGAAAGAAACGGCTGGCGCGCCAAAACTATGGCTTCAAACTTGATGAAAACAGTCTCTCCCATATTAACTCACGGACTGCTTGTGTTTTTGAGGCCTTTGCAAGCTATCGGAAGTGTGTGCGCGGCAGGAGAGACAAATCCATGTTTTCGCGCCTTTTTTGCGATTTCCAGGTCGAAAAACACACAGACCCCAAAAATAAAGAAACGGCTGTCCAGCCAAAACTGAGGCTTCAAACTTGATGAAAACAGTCTCTCCCACAATAACTCACGGGCTGCTTGTGTTTTTTAGGCCTTTGCAAGCTATCGGAAGTGTGTGCGCGGCAGGAGAGACAAATCCATGTTTTCGCGCCTTTTTTGCGATTTCAAGGTCGAAAAACACATAGGCCCCAAAATGAAAGAAACGGCTGGCGCGCCAAAACTATGGCTTCAAACTTGATGAAAACAGTCTCTCCCATAATAACTCACGGGCTGCTTGTGTTTTTTAGGCCTTTGCAAGCTATCGGAAGTGTGTGCGCGGCAGGAGAGACAAATCCATGTTTTCGCGCCTTTTTTGCGATTTCAAGGTCGAAAAACACATAGGCCCCAAAATGAAAGAAACGGCTGGCACGCCAAAACTATGGCTTCAAACTTGATGAAAACAGTCTCTCCCATAATAACTCACGGACTGCTTGTGTTTTTTAGGCCTTTGCAAGCTATCGGAAGTGTGTGCGCGGCAGGAGAGACAAATCCATGTTTTCGCGCCTTTTTTGCGATTTCCAGGTCGAAAAACACACAGACCCCAAAAATAAAGAAACGGCTGTCCAGCCAAAACTGAGGCTTCAAACTTGATGAAAACAGTCTCTCCCACAATAACTCAAGGGCCGCTTGTGTTTTTTAGGCCTTCGCAAGCTATCGGAAGTGTGTGCGCGGCAGGAGAGACAAATCCATGTTTTCGCGCATTTTTTGCGATTTCAAGGTCGAAAAACACATAGGCCCCAAAATGAAAGAAACGGCTGCCGCGCCAAAACTATGGCTTCAAACTTGATGAAAACAGTCTCTCCCACAATAACTCAAGGGCCGCTTGTGTTTTTTAGGCCTTTGCACGCTATCGGAAGTGTGTGCGCGGCAGGAGAGACAAATCCATGTTTTCGCGCCTTTTTTCCATTTCCAGGTCGAAGAAAACAAAGGCCCCAAAAATAAAGAAACGGCTGTCCAGCCAAAACTGAGGCTTCAAACTTGATGAAAACAGTCTCTCAGACAATAACTCAAGGGCCGCTTGTGTTTTTTAGGCCTTCGCAAGCTATCGGAAGTGTGTGCGCGGCAGGAGAGACAAATCCATGTTTTCGCGCCTTTTTTGCGATTTCAAGGTCGAAAAACACACAGACCCCAAAAATAAAGAAACGGCTGTCCAGCCAAAACTGAGGCTTCAAACTTGATGAAAACAGTCTCTCCCATATTAACTCACGGGCTGATTGTGTTTTTTAGGCCTTCGCAAGCTATCGGAAGTGTGTGCGCAGCAGGAGAGACAAATCTATGTTTTCGCGCCTGTTTTTCCATTTCCAGGTCGAAAAACACACAGACCCCAAAAATAAAGAAACGGCTGTCCAGCCAAAACTGAGGCTTCAAACTTGATGAAAACAGTCTCTCCCACAATAACTCACGGGCTGCTTGTGTTTTTTAGGCCTTTGCAAGCTATCGGAAGTGTGTGCGCGGCAGGAGAGACAAATCCATGTTTTCGCACCTTTTTTGCGATTTCAAGGTCGAAAAACACATAGGCCCCAAAATGAAAGAAACGGCTGGCGCGCCAAAACTATGGCTTCAAACTTGATGAAAACAGTCTCTCCCATAATAACTCACGGACTGCTTGTGTTTTTGAGGCCTTTGCAAGCTATCGGAAGTGTGTGCGCGGCAGGAGAGACAAATCCATGTTTTCGCGCCTTTTTTGCGATTTCCAGGTCGAAAAACACACAGACCCCAAAAATAAAGAAACGGCTGTCCAGCCAAAACTGAGGCTTCAAACTTGATGAAAACAGTCTCTCCCACAATAACTCACGGGCTGCTTGTGTTTTTTAGGCCTTTGCAAGCTATCGGAAGTGTGTGCGCGGCAGGAGAGACAAATCCATGTTTTCGCGCCTTTTTTGCGATTTCAAGGTCGAAAAACACATAGGCCCCAAAATGAAAGAAACGGCTGGCGCGCCAAAACTATGGCTTCAAACTTGATGAAAACAGTCTCTCCCATAATAACTCACGGGCTGCTTGTGTTTTTTAGGCCTTTGCAAGCTATCGGAAGTGTGTGCGCGGCAGGAGAGACAAATCCATGTTTTCGCGCCTTTTTTGCGATTTCAAGGTCGAAAAACACATAGGCCCCAAAATGAAAGAAACGGCTGGCACGCCAAAACTATGGCTTCAAACTTGATGAAAACAGTCTCTCCCATAATAACTCACGGACTGCTTGTGTTTTTTAGGCCTTTGCAAGCTATCGGAAGTGTGTGCGCGGCAGGAGAGACAAATCCATGTTTTCGCGCCTTTTTTGCGATTTCCAGGTCGAAAAACACACAGACCCCAAAAATAAAGAAACGGCTGTCCAGCCAAAACTGAGGCTTCAAACTTGATGAAAACAGTCTCTCCCACAATAACTCAAGGGCCGCTTGTGTTTTTTAGGCCTTCGCAAGCTATCGGAAGTGTGTGCGCGGCAGGAGAGACAAATCCATGTTTTCGCGCATTTTTTGCGATTTCAAGGTCGAAAAACACATAGGCCCCAAAATGAAAGAAACGGCTGCCGCGCCAAAACTATGGCTTCAAACTTGATGAAAACAGTCTCTCCCACAATAACTCAATGGCCGCTTGTGTTTTTTAGGCCTTTGCAAGCTATCGGAAGTGTGTGCGCGGCAGGAGAGACAAATCCATGTTTTCGCGCCTTTTTTGCGATTTCAAGGTCGAAAAACACATAGGCCCCAAAATGAAAGAAACGGCTGGCGCGCCAAAACTATGGCTTCAAACTTGATGAAAACAGTCTCTCCCACAATAACTCAATGGCCGCTTGTGTTTTTTAGGCCTTCGCAAGCTATCGGAAGTGTGTGCGCGGCAGGAGAGACAAATCCATGTTTTCGCGCATTTTTTGCGATTTCAAGGTCGAAAAACACATAGGCCCCAAAATGAAAGAAACGGCTACCGCGCCAAAACTATGGCTTCAAACTTGATGAAAACAGTCTCTCCCATATTAACTCACGGGCTGATTGTGTTTTTTAGGCCTTCGCAAGCTATCGGAAGTGTGTGCGCAGCAGGAGAGACAAATCTATGTTTTCACGCCTGTTTTGCCATTTCCAGGTAGAAAAACACACAGACCCCAAAAATAAAGAAACGGCTGTCCAGCCAAAACTGAGGCTTCAAACTTGATGAAAACAGTCTCTCCCACAATAACTCAAGGGCCGCTTGTGTTTTTTAGGCCTTTGCAAGCTATCGGAAGTGTGTGCGCGGCAGTAGAGACAAATCCATGTTTTCGCGCCTTTTTTGCGATTTCAAGGTCGAAAAACACATAGGCCCCAAAATTAAAGAAACGGCTGGCGCGCCAAAACTATGGCTTCAAACTTGATGAAAACAGTCTCTCCCATAATAACTCACGGGCTGCTTGTGTTTTTTAGGCCTTTGCAAGCTATCGGAAGTGTGTGCGCGGCAGGAGAGACAAATCCATGTTTTCGCGCCTTTTTTGCGATTTCAAGGTCGAAAAACACATAGGCCCCAAAATGAAAGAAACGGCTGGCGCGCCAAAACTATGGCTTCAAACTTGATGAAAACAGTCTCTCCCATAATAACTCACGGGCTGCTTGTGTTTTTTAGGCCTTTGCAAGCTATCGGAAGTGTGTGCGCGGCAGGAGAGACAAATCCATGTTTTCGCGCCTTTTTTGCGATTTCCAGGTCGAAAAACACACAGACCCCAAAAATAAAGAAACGGCTGTCCAGCCAAAACTGAGGCTTCAAACTTGATGAAAACAGTCTCTCCCACAATAACTCAAGGGCCGCTTGTGTTTTTTAGGCCTTCGCAAGCTATCGGAAGTGTGTGCGCGGCAGGAGAGACAAATCCATTTTTTCGCGCATTTTTTGCGATTTCAAGGTCGAAAAACACATAGGCCCCAAAATGAAAGAAACGGCTGCCGCGCCAAAACTATGGCTTCAAACTTGATGAAAACAGTCTCTCCCATAATAACTCACAGGCTGCTTGTGTTTTTTAGGCCTTTGCAAGCTATCGGAAGTGTGTGCGCGGCAGGAGAGACAAATCCATGTTTTCGCGCCTTTTTTGCGATTTCAAGGTCGAAAAACACATAGGCCCCAAAATGAACGAAACGGCTGGCGCGCCAAAACTATGGCTTCAAACTTGATGAAAACAGTCTCTCCCATATTAACTCACGGGCTGCTTGTGTTTTTTAGGCCTTTGCAAGCTATCGGAAGTGTGTGCGCGGCAGGAGAGACAAATCCATGTTTTCGCGCCTTTTTTGCGATTTCAAGGTCGAAAAACACACAGACCCCAAAAATAAAGAAACGGCTGTCCAGCCAAAACTGAGGCTTCAAACTTGATGAAAACAGTCTCTCCCACAATAACTCAATGGCCGCTTGTGTTTTTTAGGCCTTCGCAAGCTATCGGAAGTGTGTGCGCGGCAGGAGAGCCAAATCCATGTTTTCGCGCATTTTTTGCGATTTCAAGGTCGAAAAACACATAGGCCCCAAAATGAAAGAAACGGCTGCCGCGCCAAAACTATGGCTTCAAACTTGATGAAAACAGTCTCTCCCATATTAACTCACGGGCTGATTGTGTTTTTTAGGCCTTCGCAAGCTATCGGAAGTGTGTGCGCAGCAGGAGAGACAAATCTATGTTTTCGCGCCTGTTTTGCCATTTCCAGGTCGAAAAACACACAGACCCCAAAAATAAAGAAACGGCTGTCCAGCCAAAACTGAGGCTTCAAACTTGATGAAAACACTCTCTCCCACAATAACTCAAGGGCCGCTTGTGTTTTTTAGGCCTATGCAAGCTATCGGAAGTGTGTGCGCGGCAGGAGAGACAAATCAATGTTTTCGCGACTTTTTTGCGATTTCAAGGTCGAAAAACACATAGGCCCCAAAATGAAAGAAACGGCTGGCGCGCCAAAACTATGGCTTCAAACTTGATGAAAACAGTCTCTCCCATAATAACTCACGGGCTGCTTGTGTTTTTTAGGCCTTTGCACGCTATCGGAAGTGTGTGCGCGGCAGGAGAGACAAATCCATGTTTTCGCGCCTTTTTTGCCATTTCCAGGTCGAAAAACACAAAGGCCCCAAAATGAAAGAAACGGCTGCCGCGCCAAAACTATGACTTCAAACTTGATGAAAACAGTCTCTCCCACAATAACTCAAGGGCTGCTTGTGTTTTTTAGGCCTTCGCAAGATATCGGAAGTGTGTGCGCGGCAGGAGAGACAAATCAATGTTTTCGCGACTTTTTTGCGATTTCAAGGTCGAAAAACACATAGGCCCCAAAATGAAAGAAACGGCTGGCGCGCCAAAACTATGGCTTCAAACTTGATGAAAACAGTCTCTCCCATAATAACTCACGGGCTGCTTGTGTTTTTTAGGCCTTTGCACGCTATCGGAAGTGTGTGCGCGGCAGGAGAGACAAATCCATGTTTTCGCGCCTTTTTTCCATTTCCAGGTCGAAGAAAACAAAGGCCCCAAAAATAAAGAAACGGCTGTCCAGCCAAAACTGAGGCTTCAAACTTGATGAAAACAGTCTCTCAGACAATAACTCAAGGGCCGCTTGTGTTTTTTAGGCCTTCGCAAGCTATCGGAAGTGTGTGCGCGGCAGGAGAGACAAATCCATGTTTTCGCGCCTTTTTTGCGATTTCAAGGTCGAAAAACACACAGACCCCAAAAATAAAGAAACGGCTGTCCGGCCAAAACTGAGGCTTCAAACTTGATGAAAACAGTCTCTCCCATATTAACTCACGGGCTGATTGTGTTTTTTAGGCCTTCGCAAGCTATCGGAAGTGTGTGCGCAGCAGGAGAGACAAATCTATGTTTTCGCGCCTGTTTTTCCATTTCCAGGTCGAAAAACACACAGACCCCAAAAATAAAGAAACGGCTGTCCAGCCAAAACTGAGGCTTCAAACTTGATGAAAACAGTCTCTCCCACAATAACTCACGGGCTGCTTGTGTTTTTTAGGCCTTTGCAAGCTATCGGAAGTGTGTGCGCGGCAGGAGAGACAAATCCATGTTTTCGCGCCTTTTTTGCGATTTCAAGGTCGAAAAACACATAGGCCCCAAAATGAAAGAAACGGCTGGCGCGCCAAAACTATGGCTTCAAACTTGATGAAAACAGTCTCTCCCATAATAACTCACGGACTGCTTGTGTTTTTGAGGCCTTTGCAAGCTATCGGAAGTGTGTGCGCGGCAGGAGAGACAAATCCATGTTTTCGCGCCTTTTTTGCGATTTCCAGGTCGAAAAACACACAGACCCCAAAAATAAAGAAACGGCTGTCCAGCCAAAACTGAGGCTTCAAACTTGATGAAAACAGTCTCTCCCACAATAACTCACGGGCTGCTTGTGTTTTTTAGGCCTTTGCAAGCTATCGGAAGTGTGTGCGCGGCAGGAGAGACAAATCCATGTTTTCGCGCCTTTTTTGCGATTTCAAGGTCGAAAAACACATAGGCCCCAAAATGAAAGAAACGGCTGGCGCGCCAAAACTATGGCTTCAAACTTGATGAAAACAGTCTCTCCCATAATAACTCACGGACTGCTTGTGTTTTTTAGGCCTTTGCAAGCTATCGGAAGTGTGTGCGCGGCAGGAGAGACAAATCCATGTTTTCGCGCCTTTTTTGCGATTTCAAGGTCGAAAAACACATAGGCCCCAAAATGAAAGAAACGGCTGGCACGCCAAAACTATGGCTTCAAACTTGATGAAAACAGTCTCTCCCATAATAACTCACGGACTGCTTGTGTTTTTTAGGCCTTTGCAAGCTATCGGAAGTGTGTGCGCGGCAGGAGAGACAAATCCATGTTTTCGCGCCTTTTTTGCGATTTCCAGGTCGAAAAACACACAGACCCCAAAAATAAAGAAACGGCTGTCCAGCCAAAACTGAGGCTTCAAACTTGATGAAAACAGTCTCTCCCACAATAACTCAAGGGCCGCTTGTGTTTTTTAGGCCTTCGCAAACTATCGGAAGTGTGTGCGCGGCAGGAGAGACAAATCCATGTTTTCGCGCATTTTTTGCGATTTCAAGGTCGAAAAACACATAGGCCCCAAAATGAAAGAAACGGCTGCCGCGCCAAAACTATGGCTTCAAACTTGATGAAAACAGTCTCTCCCACAATAACTCAATGGCCGCTTGTGTTTTTTAGGCCTTCGCAAGCTATCGGAAGTGTGTGCGCGGCAGGAGAGACAAATCCATGTTTTCGCGCCTTTTTTGCGATTTCAAGGTCGAAAAACACATAGGCCCCAAAATGAAAGAAACGGCTGGCGCGCCAAAACTATGGCTTCAAACTTGATGAAAACAGTCTCTCCCATATTAACTCACGGGCTGCTTGTGTTTTTTAGGCCTTCGCAAGCTATCGGAAGTGTGTGCGCAGCAGGAGAGACAAATCTATGTTTTCGCGCCTGTTTTGCCATTTCCAGGTAGAAAAACACACAGACCCCAAAAATAAAGAAACGGCTGTCCAGCCAAAACTGAGGCTTCAAACTTGATGAAAACAGTCTCTCCCACAATAACTCAAGGGCCGCTTGTGTTTTTTAGGCCTTTGCAAGCTATCGGAAGTGTGTGCGCGGCAGTAGAGACAAATCCATGTTTTCGCGCCTTTTTTGCGATTTCAAGGTCGAAAAACACATAGGCCCCAAAATGAAAGAAACGGCTGGCGCGCCAAAACTATGGCTTCAAACTTGATGAAAACAGTCTCTCCCATAATAACTCACGGGCTGCTTGTGTTTTTTAGGCCTTTGCAAGCTATCGGAAGTGTGTGCGCGGCAGGAGAGACAAATCCATGTTTTCGCGCCTTTTTTGCGATTTCCAGGTCGAAAAACACACAGACCCCAAAAATAAAGAAACGGCTGTCCAGCCAAAACTGAGGCTTCAAACTTGATGAAAACAGTCTCTCCCACAATAACTCAATGGCCGCTTGTGTTTTTTAGGCCTTCGCAAGCTATCGGAAGTGTGTGCGCGGCAGGAGAGACAAATCCATTTTTTCGCGCATTTTTTGCGATTTCAAGGTCGAAAAACACATAGGCCCCAAAATGAAAGAAACGGCTGCCGCGCCAAAACTATGGCTTCAAACTTGATGAAAACAGTCTCTCCCATAATAACTCACAGGCTGCTTGTGTTTTTTAGGCCTTTGCAAGCTATCGGAAGTGTGTGCGCGGCAGGAGAGACAAATCCATGTTTTCGCGCCTTTTTTGCGATTTCAAGGTCGAAAAACACATAGGCCCCAAAATGAAAGAAACGGCTGGCGCGCCAAAACTATGGCTTCAAACTTGATGAAAACAGTCTCTCCCATATTAACTCACGGGCTGCTTGTGTTTTTTAGGCCTTTGCAAGCTATCGGAAGTGTGTGCGCGGCAGGAGAGACAAATCCATGTTTTCGCGCCTTTTTTGCGATTTCAAGGTCGAAAAACACACAGACCCCAAAAATAAAGAAACGGCTGTCCAGCCAAAACTGAGGCTTCAAACTTGATGAAAACAGTCTCTCCCACAATAACTCAATGGCCGCTTGTGTTTTTTAGGCCTTCGCAAGCTATCGGAAGTGTGTGCGCGGCAGGAGAGCCAAATCCATGTTTTCGCGCATTTTTTGCGATTTCAAGGTCGAAAAACACATAGGCCCCAAAATGAAAGAAACGGCTGCCGCGCCAAAACTATGGCTTCAAACTTGATGAAAACAGTCTCTCCCATATTAACTCACGGGCTGATTGTGTTTTTTAGGCCTTCGCAAGCTATCGGAAGTGTGTGCGCAGCAGGAGAGACAAATCTATGTTTTCGCGCCTGTTTTGCCATTTCCAGGTCGAAAAACACACAGACCCCAAAAATAAAGAAACGGCTGTCCAGCCAAAACTGAGGCTTCAAACTTGATGAAAACACTCTCTCCCACAATAACTCAAGGGCCGCTTGTGTTTTTTAGGCCTTTGCAAGCTATCGGAAGTGTGTGCGCGGCAGGAGAGACAAATCCATGTTTTCGCGCCTTTTTTGCGATTTCAAGGTCGAAAAACACATAGGCCCCAAAATGAAAGAAACGGCTGGCGCGCCAAAACTATGGCTTCAAACTTGATGAAAACAGTCTCTCCCATAATAACTCACGGGCTGCTTGTGTTTTTTAGGCCTTTGCAAGCTATCGGAAGTGTGTGCGCGGCAGGAGTGACAAATCCATGTTTTCGCGCCTTTTTTGCGATTTCAAGGTCGAAAAACACATAGGCCCCAAAATGAAAGAAACGGCTGGCGCGCCAAAACTATGGCTTCAAACTTGATGAAAACAGTCTCTCCCATAATAACTCAAGGGCCGCTTGTGTTTTTTAGGCCTTCGCAAGCTATCGGAAGTGTGTGCGCGGCAGGAGAGACAAATCCATGTTTTCGCGCATTTTTTGCGATTTCAAGGTCGAAAAACACATAGGCCCCAAAATGAAAGAAACGGCTGCCGCGCCAAAACTATGGCTTCAAACTTGATGAAAACAGTCTCTCCCATAATAACTCACAGGCTGCTTGTGTTTTTTAGGCCTTTGCAAGCTATCGGAAGTGTGTGCGCGGCAGGAGAGACAAATCCATGTTTTCGCGCCTTTTTTGCGATTTCAAGGTCGAAAAACACATAGGCCCCAAAATGAAAGAAACGGCTGGCGCGCCAAAACTATGGCTTCAAACTTGATGAAAACAGTCTCTCCCATAATAACTCACGGGCTGCTTGTGTTTTTTAGGCCTTTGCAAGCTATCGGAAGTGTGTGCGCGGCAGGAGAGACAAATCCATGTTTTCGCGCCTTTTTTGCGATTTCCAGGTCGAAAAACACACAGACCCCAAAAATAAAGAAACGGCTGTCCAGCCAAAACTGAGGCTTCAAACTTGATGAAAACAGTCTCTCCCACAATAACTCAAGGGCCGCTTGTGTTTTTTAGGCCTTCGCAAGCTATCGGAAGTGTGTGCGCGGCAGGAGAGACAAATCCATGTTTTCGCGCATTTTTTGCGATTTCAAGGTCGAAAAACACATAGGCCCCAAAATGAAAGAAACGGCTGCCGCGCCAAAACTATGGCTTCAAACTTGATGAAAACAGTCTCTCCCACAATAACTCAATGGCCGCTTGTGTTTTTTAGGCCTTCGCAAGCTATCGGAAGTGTGTGCGCGGCAGGAGAGACAAATCCATGTTTTCGCGCCTTTTTTGCGATTTCAAGGTCGAAAAACACATAGGCCCCAAAATGAAAGAAACGGCTGGCGCGCCAAAACTATGGCTTCAAACTTGATGAAAACAGTCTCTCCCATATTAACTCACGGGCTGCTTGTGTTTTTTAGGCCTTCGCAAGCTATCGGAAGTGTGTGCGCAGCAGGAGAGACAAATCTATGTTTTCGCGCCTGTTTTGCCATTTCCAGGTAGAAAAACACACAGACCCCAAAAATAAAGAAACGGCTGTCCAGCCAAAACTGAGGCTTCAAACTTGATGAAAACAGTCTCTCCCACAATAACTCAAGGGCCGCTTGTGTTTTTTAGGCCTTTGCAAGCTATCGGAAGTGTGTGCGCGGCAGTAGAGACAAATCCATGTTTTCGCGCCTTTTTTGCGATTTCAAGGTCGAAAAACACATAGGCCCCAAAATGAAAGAAACGGCTGGCGCGCCAAAACTATGGCTTCAAACTTGATGAAAACAGTCTCTCCCATAATAACTCACGGGCTGCTTGTGTTTTTTAGGCCTTTGCAAGCTATCGGAAGTGTGTGCGCGTTAGGAGAGACAAATCCATGTTTTCGCGCCTTTTTTGCGATTTCCAGGTCGAAAAACACACAGACCCCAAAAATAAAGAAACGGCTGTCCAGCCAAAACTGAGGCTTCAAACTTGATGAAAACAGTCTCTCCCACAATAACTCAATGGCCGCTTGTGTTTTTTAGGCCTTCGCAAGCTATCGGAAGTGTGTGCGCGGCAGGAGAGACAAATCCATTTTTTCGCGCATTTTTTGCGATTTCAAGGTCGAAAAACACATAGGCCCCAAAATGAAAGAAACGGCTGCCGCGCCAAAACTATGGCTTCAAACTTGATGAAAACAGTCTCTCCCATAATAACTCACAGGCTGCTTGTGTTTTTTAGGCCTTTGCAAGCTATCGGAAGTGTGTGCGCGGCAGGAGAGACAAATCCATGTTTTCGCGCCTTTTTTGCGATTTCAAGGTCGAAAAACACATAGGCCCCAAAATGAAAGAAACGGCTGGCGCGCCAAAACTATGGCTTCAAACTTGATGAAAACAGTCTCTCCCATATTAACTCACGGGCTGCTTGTGTTTTTTAGGCCTTTGCAAGCTATCGGAAGTGTGTGCGCGGCAGGAGAGACAAATCCATGTTTTCGCGCCTTTTTTGCGATTTCAAGGTCGAAAAACACACAGACCCCAAAAATAAAGAAACGGCTGTCCAGCCAAAACTGAGGCTTCAAACTTGATGAAAACAGTCTCTCCCACAATAACTCAATGGCCGCTTGTGTTTTTTAGGCCTTCGCAAGCTATCGGAAGTGTGTGCGCGGCAGGAGAGCCAAATCCATGTTTTCGCGCATTTTTTGCGATTTCAAGGTCGAAAAACACATAGGCCCCAAAATGAAAGAAACGGCTGCCGCGCCAAAACTATGGCTTCAAACTTGATGAAAACAGTCTCTCCCATATTAACTCACGGGCTGATTGTGTTTTTTAGGCCTTCGCAAGCTATCGGAAGTGTGTGCGCAGCAGGAGAGACAAATCTATGTTTTCGCGCCTGTTTTGCCATTTCCAGGTCGAAAAACACACAGACCCCAAAAATAAAGAAACGGCTGTCCAGCCAAAACTGAGGCTTCAAACTTGATGAAAACACTCTCTCCCACAATAACTCAAGGGCCGCTTGTGTTTTTTAGGCCTTTGCAAGCTATCGGAAGTGTGTGCGCGGCAGGAGAGACAAATCCATGTTTTCGCGCCTTTTTTGCGATTTCAAGGTCGAAAAACACATAGGCCCCAAAATGAAAGAAACGGCTGGCGCGCCAAAACTATGGCTTCAAACTTGATGAAAACAGTCTCTCCCATAATAACTCACGGGCTGCTTGTGTTTTTTAGGCCTTTGCAAGCTATCGGAAGTGTGTGCGCGGCAGGAGTGACAAATCCATGTTTTCGCGCCTTTTTTGCGATTTCAAGGTCGAAAAACACATAGGCCCCAAAATGAAAGAAACGGCTGGCGCGCCAAAACTATGGCTTCAAACTTGATGAAAACAGTCTCTCCCATAATAACTCAAGGGCCGCTTGTGTTTTTTAGGCCTTCGCAAGCTATCGGAAGTGTGTGCGCGGCAGGAGAGACAAATCCATGTTTTCGCGCATTTTTTGCGATTTCAAGGTCGAAAAACACATAGGCCCCAAAATGAAAGAAACGGCTGCCGCGCCAAAACTATGGCTTCAAACTTGATGAAAACAGTCTCTCCCATAATAACTCACAGGCTGCTTGTGTTTTTTAGGCCTTTGCAAGCTATCGGAAGTGTGTGCGCGGCAGGAGAGACAAATCCATGTTTTCGCGCCTTTTTTGCGATTTCAAGGTCGAAAAACACATAGGCCCCAAAATGAAAGAAACGGCTGGCGCGCCAAAACTATGGCTTCAAACTTGATGAAAACAGTCTCTCCCATAATAACTCACGGGCTGCTTGTGTTTTTTAGGCCTTTGCAAGCTATCGGAAGTGTGTGCGCGGCAGGAGAGACAAATCCATGTTTTCGCGCCTTTTTTGCGATTTCCAGGTCGAAAAACACACAGACCCCAAAAATAAAGAAACGGCTGTCCAGCCAAAACTGAGGCTTCAAACTTGATGAAAACAGTCTCTCCCACAATAACTCAATGGCCGCTTGTGTTTTTTAGGCCTTCGCAAGCTATCGGAAGTGTGTGCGCGGCAGGAGAACCAAATCCATGTTTTCGCGCATTTTTTGCGATTTCAAGGTCGAAAAACACATAGGCCCCAAAATGAAAGAAACGGCTGCCGCGCCAAAACTATGGCTTCAAACTTGATGAAAACAGTCTCTCCCATATTAACTCACGGGCTGATTGTGTTTTTTAGGCCTTCGCAAGCTATCGGAAGTGTGTGCGCAGCAGGAGAGACAAATCTATGTTTTCGCGCCTGTTTTGCCATTTCCAGGTCGAAAAACACACAGACCCCAAAAATAAAGAAACGGCTGTCCAGCCAAAACTGAGGCTTCAAACTTGATGAAAACACTCTCTCCCACAATAACTCAAGGGCCGCTTGTGTTTTTTAGGGCTTTGCAAGCTATCGGAAGTGTGTGCGCGGCAGGAGAGACAAATCCATGTTTTCGCGCCTTTTTTGCGATTTCAAGGTCGAAAAACACATAGGCCCCAAAATGAAAGAAACGGCTGGCGCGCCAAAACTATGGCTTCAAACTTGATGAAAACAGTCTCTCCCATAATAACTCACGGGCTGCTTGTGTTTTTTAGGCCTTTGCAAGCTATCGGAAGTGTGTGCGCGGCAGGAGAGACAAATCCATGTTTTCGCGCCTTTTTTGCGATTTCAAGGTCGAAAAACACATAGGCCCCAAAATGAAAGAAACGGCTGGCGCGCCAAAACTATGGCTTCAAACTTGATGAAAACAGTCTCTCCCATAATAACTCAAGGGCCGCTTGTGTTTTTTAGGCCTTCGCAAGCTATCGGAAGTGTGTGCGCGGCAGGAGAGACAAATCCATGTTTTCGCGCATTTTTTGCGATTTCAAGGTCGAAAAACACATAGGCCCCAAAATGAAAGAAACGGCTGCCGCGCCAAAACTATGGCTTCAAACTTGATGAAAACAGTCTCTCCCATAATAACTCACAGGCTGCTTGTGTTTTTTAGGCCTTTGCAAGCTATCGGAAGTGTGTGCGCGGCAGGAGAGACAAATCCATGTTTTCGCGCCTTTTTTGCGATTTCAAGGTCGAAAAACACATAGGCCCCAAAATGAAAGAAACGGCTGGCGCGCCAAAACTATGGCTTCAAACTTGATGAAAACAGTCTCTCCCATAATAACTCACGGGCTGCTTGTGTTTTTTAGGCCTTTGCAAGCTATCGGAAGTGTGTGCGCGGCAGGAGAGACAAATCCATGTTTTCGCGCCTTTTTTGCGATTTCCAGGTCGAAAAACACACAGACCCCAAAAATAAAGAAACGGCTGTCCAGCCAAAACTGAGGCTTCAAACTTGATGAAAACAGTCTCTCCCACAATAACTCAATGGCCGCTTGTGTTTTTTAGGCCTTCGCAAGCTATCGGAAGTGTGTGCGCGGCAGGAGAGACAAATCCATGTTTTCGCGCATTTTTTGCGATTTCAAGGTCGAAAAACACATAGGCCCCAAAATGAAAGAAACGGCTGCCGCGCCAAAACTATGGCTTCAAACTTGATGAAAACAGTCTCTCCCACAATAACTCAAGGGCCGCTTGTGTTTTTTAGGCCTTCGCAAGCTATCGGAAGTGTGTGCGCGGCAGGAGAGACAAATCCATGTTTTCGCGAATTTTTTGCGATTTCAAGGTCGAAAAACACATAGGCCCCAAAATGAAAGCAACGGCTGTCCAGCCAAAACTGAGGCTTCAAACTTGATGAAAACAGTCTCACCCACAATAACTCAAGGGCCGCTTGTGTTTTTTAGGCCTTTGCAAGCTATCGGAAGTGTGTGCGCGGCAGGAGAGACAAATCCATGTTTTCGCGCCTTTTTTGCGATTTCAAGGTCGAAAAACACATAGGCCCCAAAATGAAAGAAACGGCTGGCGCGCCAAAACTATGGCTTCAAACTTGATGAAAACAGTCTCTCCCATAATAACTCACAGGCTGCTTGTGTTTTTTAGGCCTTTGCAAGCTATCGGAAGTGTGTGCGCGGCAGGAGAGACAAATCCATGTTTTCGCGCCTTTTTTGCGATTTCAAGGTCGAAAAACACATAGGCCCCAAAATGAAAGAAACGGCTGGCGCGCCAAAACTATGGCTTCAAACTTGATGAAAACAGTCTCTCCCATAATAACTCACGGGCTGCTTGTGTTTTTTAGGCCTTTGCAAGCTATCGGAAGTGTGTGCGCGGCAGGAGAGACAAATCCATGTTTTCGCGCCTTTTTTGCGATTTCCAGGTCGAAAAACACACAGACCCCAAAAATAAAGAAACGGCTGTCCAGCCAAAACTGAGGCTTCAAACTTGATGAAAACAGTCTCTCCCACAATAACTCAATGGCCGCTTGTGTTTTTTAGGCCTTTGCAAGCTATCGGAAGTGTGTGCGCGGCAGGAGAGACAAATCCATGTTTTCGCGCCTTTTTTGCGATTTCAAGGTCGAAAAACACATAGGCCCCAAAATGAAAGCAACGGCTGTCCAGCCAAAACTGAGGCTTCAAACTTGATGAAAACAGTCTCACCCACAATAACTCAAGGGCCGCTTGTGTTTTTTAGGCCTTTGCAAGCTATCGGAAGTGTGTGCGCGGCAGGAGAGACAAATCCATGTTTTCGCGCCTTTTTTGCGATTTCAAGGTCGAAAAACACACAGACCCCAAAAATAAAGAAACGGCTGTCCAGCCAAAACTGAGGCTTCAAACTTGATGAAAACAGTCTCTCCCACAATAACTCAAGGGCCGCTTGTGTTTTTTAGGCCTTTGCAAGCTATCGGAAGTGTGTGCGCGGCAGTAGAGACAAATCCATGTTTTCGCGCCTTTTTTGCGATTTCAAGGTCGAAAAACACATAGGCCCCAAAATGAAAGAAACGGCTGGCGCGCCAAAACTATGGCTTCAAACTTGATGAAAACAGTCTCTCCCATAATAACTCACGGGCTGCTTGTGTTTTTTAGGCCTTTGCAAGCTATCGGAAGTGTGTGCGCGGCAGGAGAGACAAATCCATGTTTTCGCGCATTTGTTGCGATTTCAAGGTCGAAAAACACATAGGCCCCAAAATGAAAGAAACGGCTGGCGAGCCAAAACTATGGCTTCAAACTTGATGAAAACAGTCTCTCCCATAATAACTCACGGGCTGCTTGTGTTTTTTAGGCCTTTGCAAGCTATCGGAAGTGTGTGCGCGGCAGGAGAGACAAATCCATGTTTTCGCTCCTTTTTTGCGATTTCCAGGTCGAAAAACACACAGACCCCAAAAATAAAGAAACGGCTGTCCAGCCAAAACTGAGGCTTCAAACTTGATGAAAACAGTCTCTCCCACAATAACTCAAGGGCCGCTTGTGTTTTTTAGGCCTTCGCAAGCTATCGGAAGTGTGTGCGCGGCAGGAGAGACAAATCCATTTTTTCGCGCATTTTTTGCGATTTCAAGGTCGAAAAACACATAGGCCCCAAAATGAAAGAAACGGCTGCCGCGCCAAAACTATGGCTTCAAACTTGATGAAAACAGTCTCTCCCATAATAACTCACAGGCTGCTTGTGTTTTTTAGGCCTTTGCAAGCTATCGGAAGTGTGTGCGCGGCAGGAGAGACAAATCCATGTTTTCGCGCCTTTTTTGCGATTTCAAGGTCGAAAAACACATAGGCCCCAAAATGAAAGAAACGGCTGGCGCGCCAAAACTATGGCTTCAAACTTGATGAAAACAGTCTCTCCCATATTAACTCACGGGCTGCTTGTGTTTTTTAGGCCTTTGCAAGCTATCGGAAGTGTGTGCGCGGCAGGAGAGACAAATCCATGTTTTCGCGCCTTTTTTGCGATTTCAAGGTCGAAAAACACACAGACCCCAAAAATAAAGAAACGGCTGTCCAGCCAAAACTGAGGCTTCAAACTTGATGAAAACAGTCTCTCCCACAATAACTCAATGGCCGCTTGTGTTTTTTAGGCCTTCGCAAGCTATCGGAAGTGTGTGCGCGGCAGGAGAGCCAAATCCATGTTTTCGCGCATTTTTTGCGATTTCAAGGTCGAAAAACACATAGGCCCCAAAATGAAAGAAACGGCTGGCGAGCCAAAACTATGGCTTCAAACTTGATGAAAACAGTCTCTCCCATAATAACTCACGGGCTGCTTGTGTTTTTTAGGCCTTTGCAAGCTATCGGAAGTGTGTGCGCGGCAGGAGAGACAAATCCATGTTTTCGCTCCTTTTTTGCGATTTCCAGGTCGAAAAACACACAGACCCCAAAAATAAAGAAACGGCTGTCCAGCCAAAACTGAGGCTTCAAACTTGATGAAAACAGTCTCTCCCACAATAACTCAAGGGCCGCTTGTGTTTTTTAGGCCTTCGCAAGCTATCGGAAGTGTGTGCGCGGCAGGAGAGACAAATCCATTTTTTCGCGCATTTTTTGCGATTTCAAGGTCGAAAAACACATAGGCCCCAAAATGAAAGAAACGGCTGCCGCGCCAAAACTATGGCTTCAAACTTGATGAAAACAGTCTCTCCCATAATAACTCACAGGCTGCTTGTGTTTTTTAGGCCTTTGCAAGCTATCGGAAGTGTGTGCGCGGCAGGAGAGACAAATCCATGTTTTCGCGCCTTTTTTGCGATTTCAAGGTCGAAAAACACATAGGCCCCAAAATGAAAGAAACGGCTGGCGCGCCAAAACTATGGCTTCAAACTTGATGAAAACAGTCTCTCCCATATTAACTCACGGGCTGCTTGTGTTTTTTAGGCCTTTGCAAGCTATCGGAAGTGTGTGCGCGGCAGGAGAGACAAATCCATGTTTTCGCGCCTTTTTTGCGATTTCAAGGTCGAAAAACACACAGACCCCAAAAATAAAGAAACGGCTGTCCAGCCAAAACTGAGGCTTCAAACTTGATGAAAACAGTCTCTCCCACAATAACTCAATGGCCGCTTGTGTTTTTTAGGCCTTCGCAAGCTATCGGAAGTGTGTGCGCGGCAGGAGAGCCAAATCCATGTTTTCGCGCATTTTTTGCGATTTCAAGGTCGAAAAACACATAGGCCCCAAAATGAAAGAAACGGCTGCCGCGCCAAAACTATGGCTTCAAACTTGATGAAAACAGTCTCTCCCATATTAACTCACGGGCTGCTTGTGTTTTTTAGGCCTTTGCAAGCTATCGGAAGTGTGTGCGCGGCAGGAGAGACAAATCCATGTTTTCGCGCCTTTTTTGCGATTTCAAGGTCGAAAAACACATAGGCCCCAAAATGAAAGAAACGGCTGGCGCGCCAAAACTATGGCTTCAAACTTGATGAAAACAGTCTCTCCCATAATAACTCACGGGCTGCTTGTGTTTTTTAGGCCTTTGCAAGCTATCGGAAGTGTGTGCGCGGCAGGAGAGACAAATCCATGTTTTCGCGCCTTTTTTGCGATTTCCAGGTCGAAAAACACACAGACCCCAAAAATAAAGAAACGGCTGTCCAGCCAAAACTGAGGCTTCAAACTTGATGAAAACAGTCTCTCCCACAATAACTCAATGGCCGCTTGTGTTTTTTAGGCCTTCGCAAGCTATCGGAAGTGTGTGCGCGGCAGGAGAGCCAAATCCATGTTTTCGCGCATTTTTTGCGATTTCAAGGTCGAAAAACACATAGGCCCCAAAATGAAAGAAACGGCTGCCGCGCCAAAACTATGGCTTCAAACTTGATGAAAACAGTCTCTCCCTTATTAACTCACGGGCTGATTGTGTTTTTTAGGCCTTCGCAAGCTATCGGAAGTGTGTGCGCAGCAGGAGAGACAAATCTATGTTTTCGCGCCTGTTTTGCCATTTCCAGGTCGAAAAACACACAGACCCCAAAAATAAAGAAACGGCTGTCCAGCCAAAACTGAGGCTTCAAACTTGATGAAAACACTCTCTCCCACAATAACTCAAGGGCCGCTTGTGTTTTTTAGGCCTTTGCAAGCTATCGGAAGTGTGTGCGCGGCAGGAGAGACAAATCCATGTTTTCGCGCCTTTTTTGCGATTTCAAGGTCGAAAAACACATAGGCCCCAAAATGAAAGAAACGGCTGGCGCGCCAAAACTATGGCTTCAAACTTGATGAAAACAGTCTCTCCCATAATAACTCAAGGTCCGCTTGTGTTTTTTAGGCCTTCGCAAGCTATCGGAAGTGTGTGCGCGGCAGGAGAGACAAATCCATGTTTTCGCGCATTTTTTGCGATTTCAAGGTCGAAAAACACATAGGCCCCAAAATGAAAGAAACGGCTGCCGCGCCAAAACTATGGCTTCAAACTTGATGAAAACAGTCTCTCCCATAATAACTCACAGGCTGCTTGTGTTTTTTAGGCCTTTGCAAGCTATCGGAAGTGTGTGCGCGGCAGGAGAGACAAATCCATGTTTTCGCGCCTTTTTTGCGATTTCCAGGTCGAAAAACACACAGACCCCAAAAATAAAGAAACGGCTGTCCAGCCAAAACTGAGGCTTCAAACTTGATGAAAACAGTCTCTCCCACAATAACTCAATGGCCGCTTGTGTTTTTTAGGCCTTCGCAAGCTATCGGAAGTGTGTGCGTGGCAGGAGAGCCAAATCCATGTTTTCGCGCATTTTTTGCGATTTCAAGGTCGAAAAACACATAGGCCCCAAAATGAAAGAAACGGCTGCCGCGCCAAAACTATGGCTTCAAACTTGATGAAAACAGTCTCTCCCATATTAACTCACGGGCTGATTGTGTTTTTTAGGCCTTCGCAAGCTATCGGAAGTGTGTGCGCAGCAGGAGAGACAAATCTATGTTTTCGCGCCTGTTTTGCCATTTCCAGGTCGAAAAACACACAGACCCCAAAAATAAAGAAACGGCTGTCCAGCCAAAACTGAGGCTTCAAACTTGATGAAAACACTCTCTCCCACAATAACTCAAGGGCCGCTTGTGTTTTTTAGGCCTTTGCAAGCTATCGGAAGTGTGTGCGCGGCAGGAGAGACAAATCCATGTTTTCGCGCCTTTTTTGCGATTTCAAGGTCGAAAAACACATAGGCCCCAAAATGAAAGAAACGGCTGGCGCGCCAAAACTATGGCTTCAAACTTGATGAAAACAGTCTCTCCCATAATAACTCACGGGCTGCTTGTGTTTTTTAGGCCTTTGCAAGCTATCGGAAGTGTGTGCGCGGCAGGAGAGACAAATCCATGTTTTCGCGCCTTTTTTGCGATTTCAAGGTCGAAAAACACATAGGCCCCAAAATGAAAGCAACGGCTGTCCAGCCAAAACTGAGGCTTCAAACTTGATGAAAACAGTCTCACCCACAATAACTCAAGGGCCGCTTGTGTTTTTTAGGCCTTTGCAAGCTATCGGAAGTGTGTGCGCGGCAGGAGAGACAAATCCATGTTTTCGCGCCTTTTTTGCGATTTCAAGGTCGAAAAACACATAGGCCCCAAAATGAAAGAAACGGCTGGCGCGCCAAAACTATGGCTTCAAACTTGATGTAAACAGTCTCTCCCATAATAACTCAAGGGCTGCTTGTGTTTTTTAGGCCTTCGCAAGCTATCGGAAGTGTGTGCGCGGCAGGAGAGACAAATCCATGTTTTCGCGCATTTTTTGCGATTTCAAGTTCGAAAAACACATAGGCCCCAAAATGAAAGAAACGGCTGCCGCGCCAAAACTATGGCTTCAAACTTGATGAAAACAGTCTCTCCCAAATTAACTCACGGGCTGATTGTGTTTTTTAGGCCTTCGCAAGCTATCGGAAGTGTGTGCGCAGCAGGAGAGACAAATCTATGTTTTCGCGCCTGTTTTGCCATTTCCAGGTCGAAAAACACACAGACCCCAAAAATAAAGAAACGGCTGTCCAGCCAAAACTGAGGCTTCAAACTTGATGAAAACAGTCTCTCCCACAATAACTCAAGGGCCGCTTGTGTTTTTTAGGCCTTCGCAAGCTATCGGAAGTGTGTGCGCGGCAGGAGAGACAAATCCATGTTTTCGCGCATTTTTTGCGATTTCAAGGTCGAAAAACACATAGGCCCCAAAATGAAAGAAACGGCTGCCGCGCCAAAACTATGGCTTCAAACTTGATGAAAACAGTCTCTCCCATAATAACTCACGGGCTGCTTGTGTTTTTTAGGCCTTTGCAAGCTATCGGAAGTGTGTGCGCGGCAGGAGAGACAAATCTATGTTTTCGCGCCTTTTTTTCATTTCCAGGTCGAAAAACACACAGAACCCAAAAATAAAGAAACGGCTGTCCAGCCAAAACTGAGGCTTCAAACTTGATGAAAACAGTCTCTCCCACAATAACTCAAGGGCCGCTTGTGTTTTTTAGGCCTTCGCAAGCTATCAGAAGTGTGTGCGCGGCAGGAGAGACAAATCCATGTTTTTGCGCATTTTTTGCGATTTCAAGGTCGAAAAACACATAGGCCCCAAAATGAAAGAAACGGCTGGCGCGCCAAAACTATGGCTTCAAACTTGATGAAAACAGTCTCTCCCATAATAACTCACGGGCTGCTTGTGTTTTTTAGGCCTTTGCAAGCTATCGGAATTGTGTGCGCGGCAGGAGAGACAAATCCATGTTTTCGCGCCTTTTTTGCGATTTCAAGGTCGAAAAACACATAGGCCCCAAAATGAAAGAAACGGCTGGCGCGCCAAAACTATGGCTTCAAACTTGATGAAAACAGTCTCTCAGACAATAACTCAAGGGCCGTTTGTGTTTTTTAGGCCTTCGCAAGCTATCGGAAGTGTGTGCGCGGCAGGAGAGACAAATCCATGTTTTCGCGCCTTTTTTGCCATTTCCAGGTCGAAAAACACAAAGGCCCCAAAATGAAAGAAACGGCTGCTGCGCCAAAACTATGACTTCAAACTTGATGAAAACAGTCTCTCCCACAATAACTCAAGGGCTGCTTGTGTTTTTTAGGCCTTCGCAAGATATCGGAAGTGTGTGCGCGGCAGGAGAGTCAAATCAATGTTTTCGCGACTTTTTTGCGATTTCAAGGTCGAAAAACACATTGGCCCCAAAATGAAAGAAACGGCTGGCGCGCCAAAACTATGGCTTCAAACTTGATGAAAACAGTCTCTCCCATAATAACTCACGGGCTGCTTGTGTTTTTTAGACCTTTGCACGCTTTCGGAAGTGTGTGCGCGGCAGGAGAGACAAATCCATGTTTTCGCACCTTTTTTGCGATTTCAAGGTCGAAAAACACATAGGCCCCAAAATGAAAGAAACGGCTGCCGCGCCAAAACTATGGCTTCAAACTTGATGAAAACAGTCTCTCCCATATTAACTCACGGGCTGATTGTGTTTTTTAGGCCTTCGCAAGCTATCGGAAGTGTGTGCGCAGCAGGAGAGACAAATCTATGTTTTCGCGCCTGTTTTGCCATTTCCGGTTAGGGTTAGGGTTGTGGTCAGGGTCGGGGTTGGGGTTAGGGAAAGGGATAGGGTCGGGGTCGGGTTGATGGTTATGGTTAGGGTTGTGGTCAGGGTCGGGGTTGGGGTTAGGGAAAGGGATAGGGTCGGGGTCGGGTTGATGGTTATGGTTAGGGTTGTGGTCAGGGTCGGGGTCGGGGTTGGGGTTAGGGAAAGGGATAGGGTCGGGGTCGGGTTGATGGTTATGGTTAGGGTTGTGGTCAGGGTCGGGGTCGGGGTTGGGGTTAGGGAAAGGGATAGGGTCGGGGTCGGGTTGATGGTTATGGTTAGGGTTGTGGTCAGGATCGGGGTCGGGGTTGGGGTTAGGGAAAGGGATAGGGTCGGGGTCGGGTTGATGGTTATGGTTAGGGTTGTGGTCAGGGTCGGGGTCGGGGTTGGGGTTAGGGAAAGGGATAGGGTCAGGGTCGGGTTGATGGTTATGGTTAGGGTTGTGGTCAGGGTCGGGGTCGGGGTTGGGGTTAGGGAAAGGGATAGGGTCGGGGTCGGGTTGATGGTTATGGTTAGGGTTGTGGTCAGGGTCGGGTTCGGGGTTGGGGTTAGGGAAAGGGATAGGGTCGGGGTCGGGTTGATGGTTATGGTTAGGGTTGTGGTCAGGGTCGGGGTTGGGGTTAGGGAAAGGGATAGGGTAGGGGTCGGGTTGATGGTTATGGTTAGGGTTGTGGTCAGGGTCGGGGTCGGGGTTGGGGTTAGGGAAAGGGATAGGGTCGGGGTCGGGTTGATGGTTATGGTTAGGGTTGTGGTCAGGGTCGGGGTCGGGGTTGGGGTTAGGGAAAGGGATAGGGTCGGGGTCGGGTTGATGGTTATGGTTAGGGTTGTGGTCAGGGTCGGGGTCGGGGTTGGGGTTAGGGAAAGGGATAGGGTCGGGGTCGGGTTGATGGTTATGGTTAGGGTTGTGGTCAGGGTCGGGGTCGGGGTTGGGGTTAGGGAAAGAGATAGGGTCGGGGTCGGGTTGATGGTTATGGTTAGGGTTGTGGTCAGGGTCGGGGTCGGGGTTGGGGTTAGGGAAAGGGATAGGGTCGGGGTCGGGTTGATGGTTATGGTTAGGGTTGTGGTCAGGGTCGGGGTCGGGGTTGGGGTTAGGGAAAGGGATAGGGTCGGGGTCGGGTTGATGGTTATGGTTAGGGTTGTGGTCAGGGTCGGGGTCGGGGTTGGGGTTAGGGAAAGGGATAGGGTCGGGGTCGGGTTGATGGTTATGGTTAGGGTTGTGGTCAGGGTCGGGGTCGGGGTTGGGGTTAGGGAAAGGGATAGGGTCGGGGTCGGGTTGATGGTTATGGTTAGGGTTGTGGTCAGGGTCGGGGTCGGGGTTGGGGTTAGGGAAAGGGATAGGGTCGGGGTCGGGTTGATGGTTATGGTTAGGGTTGTGGTCAGGGTCGGGGTCGGGGTTGGGGTTAGGGAAAGGGATAGGGTCGGGGTCGGGTTGATGGTTATGGTTAGGGTTGTGGTCAGGGTCGGGGTCGGGGTTGGGGTTAGGGAAAGGGATAGGGTCGGGGTCGGGTTGATGGTTATGGTTAGGGTTGTGGTCAGGGTCGGGGTCGGGGTTGGGGTTAGGGAAAGGGATAGGGTCGGGGTCGGGTTGATGGTTATGGTTAGGGTTGTGGTCAGTGTCGGGGTCGGGGTTGGGGTTAGGTAAAGGGATAGGGTCGGGGTCGGGTTGATGGTTATGGTTAGGGTTGTGGTCAGGGTCGGGGTCGGGGTTGGGGTTAGGGAAAGGGATAGGGTCGGGGTCGGGTTGATGGTTATGGTTAGGGTTGTGGTCAGGGTCGGGGTCGGGGTTGGGGTTAGGGAAAGGGATAGGGTCGGGGTCGGGTTGATGGTTATGGTTAGGGTTGTGGTCAGGGTCGGGGTCGGGGTTGGGGTTAGGGAAAGGGATAGGGTCGGGGTCGGGTTGATGGTTATGGTTAGGGTTGTGGTCAGGGTCGGGGGTTGGGGTTAGGGAAAGGGATAGGGTCGGGGTCGGGTTGATGGTTATGGTTAGGGTTGTGGTCAGGGTCGGGGTCGGGGTTGGGGTTAGGGAAAGGGATAGGGTCGGGGTCGGGTTGATGGTTATGGTTAGGGTTGTGGTCAGGGTCGGGGTCGGGGTTGGGGTTAGGGAAAGGGATAGGGTCGGGGTCGGGTTGATGGTTATGGTTAGGGTTGTGGTCAGGGTCGGGGTCGGGGTTGGGGTTAGGGAAAGGGATAGGGTCGGGGTCGGGTTGATGGTTATGGTTAGGGTTGTGGTCAGGGTCGGGGTCGGGGTTGGGGTTAGGGAAAGGGATAGGGTCGGGGTCGGGTTGATGGTTATGGTTAGGGTTGTGGTCAGGGTCGGGGTCGGGGTTGGGGTTAGGGAAAGGGATAGGGTCGGGGTCGGGTTGATGGTTATGGTTAGGGTTGTGGTCAGGGTCGGGGTCGGGGTTGGGGTTAGGGAAAGGGATAGGGTCGGGGTCGGGTTGATGGTTATGGTTAGGGTTGTGGTCAGGGTCGGGGTCGGGGTTGGGGTTAGGGAAAGGGATAGGGTCGGGGTCGGGTTGATGGTTATGGTTAGGGTTGTGGTCAGGGTCGGGGTCGGGGTTGGGGTTAGGGAAAGGGATAGGGTCGGGGTCGGGTTGATGGTTATGGTTAGGGTTGTGGTCAGGGTCGGGGTCGGGGTTGGGGTTAGGGAAAGGGATAGGGTCGGGGTCGGGTTGATGGTTATGGTTAGGGTTGTGGTCAGGGTCGGGGTCGGGGTTGGGGTTAGGGAAAGGGATAGGGTCGGGGTCGGGTTGATGGTTATGGTTAGGGTTGTGGTCAGGGTCGGGGTCGGGGTTGGGGTTAGGGAAAGGGATAGGGTCGGGGTCGGGTTGATGGTTATGGTTAGGGTTGTGGTCAGGGTCGGGGTCGGGGTTGGGGTTAGGGAAAGGGATAGGGTCGGGGTCGGGTTGATGGTTATGGTTAGGGTTGTGGTCAGGGTCGGGGTCGGGGTTGGGGTTAGGGAAAGGGATAGGGTCGGGGTCGGGTTGATGGTTATGGTTAGGGTTGTGGTCAGGGTCGGGGTCGGGGTTGGGGTTAGGGAAAGGGATAGGGTCGGGGTCGGGTTGATGGTTATGGTTAGGGTTGTGGTCAGGGTCGGGGTCGGGGTTGGGGTTAGGGAAAGGGATAGGGTCGGGGTCGGGTTGATGGTTATGGTTAGGGTTGTGGTCAGGGTCGGGGTCGGGGTTGGGGTTAGGGAAAGGGATAGGGTCGGGGTCGGGTTGATGGTTATGGTTAGGGTTGTGGTCAGGGTCGGGGTCGGGGTTGGGGTTAGGGAAAGGGATAGGGTCGGGGTCGGGTTGATGGTTATGGTTAGGGTTGTGGTCAGGGTCGGGGTCGGGGTTGGGGTTAGGGAAAGGGATAGGGTCGGGGTCGGGTTGATGGTTATGGTTAGGGTTGTGGTCAGGGTCGGGGTCGGGGTTGGGGTTAGGGAAAGGGATAGGGTCGGGGTCGGGTTGATGGTTATGGTTAGGGTTGTGGTCAGGGTCGGGGTCGGGGTTGGGGTTAGGGAAAGGGATAGGGTCGGGGTCGGGTTGATGGTTATGGTTAGGGTTGTGGTCAGGGTCGGGGTCGGGGTTGGGGTTAGGGAAAGGGATAGGGTCGGGGTCGGGTTGATGGTTATGGTTAGGGTTGTGGTCAGGGTCGGGGTCGGGGTTGGGGTTAGGGAAAGGGATAGGGTCGGGGTCGGGTTGATGGTTATGGTTAGGGTTGTGGTCAGGGTCGGGGTCGGGGTTGGGGTTAGGGAAAGGGATAGGGTCGGGGTCGGGTTGATGGTTATGGTTAGGGTTGTGGTCAGGGTCGGGGTCGGGGTTGGGGTTAGGGAAAGGGATAGGGTCGGGGTCGGGTTGATGGTTATGGTTAGGGTTGTGGTCAGGGTCGGGGTCGGGGTTGGGGTTAGGGAAAGGGATAGGGTCGGGGTCGGGTTGATGGTTATGGTTAGGGTTGTGGTCAGGGTCGGGGTCGGGGTTGGGGTTAGGGAAAGGGATAGGGTCGGGGTCGGGTTGATGGTTATGGTTAGGGTTGTGGTCAGGGTCGGGGTCGGGGTTGGGGTTAGGGAAAGGGATAGGGTCGGGGTCGGGTTGATGGTTATGGTTAGGGTTGTGGTCAGGGTCGGGGTCGGGGTTGGGGTTAGGGAAAGGGATAGGGTCGGGGTCGGGTTGATGGTTATGGTTAGGGTTGTGGTCAGGGTCGGGGTCGGGGTTGGGGTTAGGGAAAGGGATAGGGTCGGGGTCGGGTTGATGGTTATGGTTAGGGTTGTGGTCAGGGTCGGGGTCGGGGTTGGGGTTAGGGAAAGGGATAGGGTCGGGGTCGGGTTGATGGTTATGGTTAGGGTTGTGGTCAGGGTCGGGGTCGGGGTTGGGGTTAGGGAAAGGGATAGGGTCGGGGTCGGGTTGATGGTTATGGTTAGGGTTGTGGTCAGGGTCGGGGTCGGGGTTGGGGTTAGGGAAAGGGATAGGGTCGGGGTCGGGTTGATGGTTATGGTTAGGGTTGTGGTCAGGGTCGGGGTCGGGGTTGGGGTTAGGGAAAGGGATAGGGTCGGGGTCGGGTTGATGGTTATGGTTAGGGTTGTGGTCAGGGTCGGGGTCGGGGTTGGGGTTAGGGAAAGGGATAGGGTCGGGGTCGGGTTGATGGTTATGGTTAGGGTTGTGGTCAGGGTCGGGGTCGGGGTTGGGGTTAGGGAAAGGGATAGGGTCGGGGTCGGGTTGATGGTTATGGTTAGGGTTGTGGTCAGGGTCGGGGTCGGGGTTGGGGTTAGGGAAAGGGATAGGGTCGGGGTCGGGTTGATGGTTATGGTTAGGGTTGTGGTCAGGGTCGGGG